>NC_133699.1:4884740-5543360 GCF_048934315.1 Petromyzon marinus
CAAAAATAGTTTAGTTTCATTTATATATATATTTTTTAAGTTTTTGTATACCTTGACCATCCTCTGCACTCCAATCGTTTTTGTGTATAATTTGTTATTGTAACATTTTGACCCGCACCGACTGAACACCTGCGAAAACACAAAGAGAAAGAGCTTCTTCACATCTCATCGGATTCCTCAAGCACAGATAAACATTCCCATCCCGAATTACTGCACCGTCGCCTGCAGCGCAAGCGAGCGGCTTCGCGTGACGCTTTGTGACGCTCTGTGTGACGCTTCGCGTGACGCTTTGTGACGCTTTGTGTGACGCTTTGTGTGACGCTTCGCGTGACGCTTTGTGACGCTTTGTGACGCTTTGCGTGACGCTCTGTCGTCACAGACCCCCCATGACCGCCCCCCCCCCCCCCCCCCCCCCAAGGCGCGCTGTCGCCGCTCTTTCTGCCTGACGGTCGCCGCGACATCAAAGGGAGGGGAACGCGGAGAGAGACTCACGGATGATGCCAGGGTCGACGTCGCTCATCGCCTGCGATGCTTCCCTGCCCTCCACCACCGCCTCCTCCAAACATTCACTCGCGTCCAGGATTAATGGAATGGCACGTAAAGCCTGCTGCTGCTGCTGCAAGTGCTGCTGCTGTTGTTACTGCTGCTGCTGCTAATGCTGCTGTTACATCTGTTGCTAATGCTGCTATTGCTGCTGCTACTGCTGTTGTTACTGCTGCTGCAAGTGCTGCTGCTGCTGCCACTGCTGTTGTTACTGCTGCTGTTAATGCTGCTGTCACATCTGCTGCTGCTGCCACTGCTGCTGTCGCTTATGCTAATGCTGCTGTCACATCTGTTGCTAATGCTGCTGCTATTGCTGCTGCCACTGCTGTTACTGCTGCTGCTACTGCTGTTGTTACTGCTGCTGCAAGTGCTGCTGCCACTGCTGTTGTTACTGCTGCTGCTGCTGCTAATGCTGCTGTCACATCTGTTGCTGCTGCCACTGCTGTTACTGCTGCTGCTGCTGCTACTGCTGTTGTTACTGCTGCTGCAAGTGCTGCTGCCACTGCTGTTGTTACTGCTGCTGCTAATGCTGCTGTCACATCTGTTGCTGCTGCCACTGCTGCTGTCGCTTATGCTAATGCTGCTGTCACATCTGTTGCTAATGCTGCTGCTATTGCTGCTACCACTGCTGTTACTGCTGCCGCTAATGCTGTTGTTACATCTGTTCCTAATGCTGCTACTGTTGCTGTTGTTGCTCATGCTAAAGCTGCTGCTGTTACACGTGTTGATAATGCTGCTGCTATTGATGCTGCTACTGCTGTTGTTGCTGCTGATAATGATGCTGCTGTTAAATATGATGCTGCTACTGCTGTTGTTGCTCATGCTAAAGCTGCTGCTGCTGCTGTTAAATATGTTGCTGCTACTGCTGCTGGAGCCAAACACTGAACAACAACGTCCAGTAATATTGTTGTTGCTGTTGTTGTTGTCAGTCCGTAGCTCGTGAATTGTTCCCCGATGTACCATTTGAGAAACAGAATGAAGCAGAAGCACATATGTGGGTTGGTGACATCATCCGTTGACTGTTAGGACGAGAAAAGTGGCCTTGCGCTGGACGCGTGGCGACAGGGGGGACGTTGCGGAGACTCCGCACGGAGCGACGGTCAAGCGGGGAAGGGCCCCACACGAGGAGATGGAGCGGATATTCACAGCGCGGCACCGCGTGGAACGGTTGGCGGCAGTTTTTCACGGAAAGCCTTCATCCGGCAGCGGATATATGATGGCATAGGGGCCGTGCATAAATGACGTCACGCATTTATGGGGGGGGGGGGTCAGACATTTGTGACGATGTGTGACGAGGGGGAGGGGGGGGGTTGACGTCACATCAAAATGCGCAACTTTAAATAAATATAGACAACACGTTCTACTTAATGAAATATACTTTTTAATAAATGTTATCTCCTACAACATCAGAGTGCAGCGCCATATTAAATACGCACTACAATGACTTGAAGCATGTTTTATTTTTGGGGGGGGGGGGGGGGGCAGAGCTTTGTGACGTCATATTTCAGGGTGGGTCTGATTTTTTGTGACGCCGTGTGACGAGGGGGGGGGTCAAAAATCGTCCAAAATCGCATGACGTCATTTATGGACGACCCCATACAAATACAAATTCGCGCGTGCGTGTGTCACTTGTGCGCACGTGTTTCACTGGCCCTGGTAGTTCCGTGGTCTGCACTCCCCCCGCTCACCCCCCTTATCTTGCCCTTCGGCCCACAAAACAACTAAAGACTTCCATGACGTGTTCGTAAACGACTTCTATTCAAATAAAAAAAAAGACTTGTATTCTTAATACGCCGACAAAGAAGCTGACGATCGAGGGTACGGCTAAGCCTGCGTCGGTTGTCGTGACTCTACGCCCTGGTACCCCCGCAACAACAACAACAGCAGCAAACAACAACAGCAGCAGCAGCAGCAACAGCAACAACAAAAGTTAAGAGGACAAGCGCCCTTTGCCTGGCCTACGCGTGTCCTGCGAGCGAATTCAATGCGTTGAATCATATTAGGCGGCTAGCACCACATTCTGGCCGCCCACCTCTGTCGACGGTGACGCGTGTTCCCATTTTGGCCGATGTGTTTTACGCTATGGGGTATCTCCAACGACAGAGAGAGAGAGAGAGATAGCGAGGGAGAATGTGCGTGTCATCCTTGCGCCGGGACCATGCTAATCTTCGCTGTATCGTTCCAATTATAGTATATGTACTGGCGGAGCGAGATATCGAGAGAGAGTGAGAGATAGCGATAGAGAGAGATAGCGAGAGAAAGAGAGCGAGAGAGAGAGAGGCGTCTGGGGAAGGGTTTCCACAGCAGGAGACCGTGGACGATGAAGGCGACATCACCACGGAAATCGACCCGTCTACTGTGGTCATAGAGACTCACTCCCCACCAGCTATACTTGAAGCGAGGACAAATACTATTTGCTCCGCCCTTGACCAAGAGGAAGAAGTCGGCGGAGAGACATCGAGCACACTCACCAAGGGCAAGGACGAAATAGATGGGAATGAGGAGGAACGTCACCATCCCACTGCTGACCCAAAACCAGTGGAAGAGACACTGGGCCATCCACTCGAAGAGCCTGAGCAGGAGGCCATCCCTGGCACTGGGGGAGAGGACGCCGCTGGGCCATGCGCCAGCTCAGCCGCTGCAGCTCTTCCAGCGGAGTCGGACGCCGTGGAAATCGACTCAGATCGGGACGACTGCTTCAGCATGGGGAGCGAGAGCAGCCAGGGGTCTACACTCCTTGACCCTCAGACTCCCCTGGTCTCCCCGGAAGATCTCTGGCACTTCCTCGACTAGACCAACGTGAGGAAGGACAGAGTGGACATTGCCTTGGCTCGATGGAAGAACAGCAAGGCAATAGAGGCCTCTGTGACTCAAGCAGAGAGACTCCTTGCCAAGCAGGGACTCGAGTCCCGGGGCAAGGAGAGGGAAAAGCTGAGATATTTCCGCAAACAAATTACAAGGTGGGAGGCCACGGAGGCAAGGAACAAGCAATGCCTATGTACATTGGTTCCCTGAACGTGAACGGGTGCAGGGAGGCAGTGCGGAGGTTTTCCGCAATGTCTCTTGCGAGGAAACACGCTGCCTCTGTCTTCTTCATTCAGGAGACGCATCTCACAGCCGAGGACGAGGATGACTGGAGGAAGGAGTTGGGAGGGGACTCCTTCTACAGCCACCTTGACAACACCTCCTGTGGAGTTGCGACCCTGTTTGCTAAAGGGTTTCATCCCGAGCTCATCACCCAGACCGAAGTGGTGAAGGGAAGGTTGCTCGCGGTAACGGTCAGGGTGGGCGATGTCACCACCCACCTACTGAACATGTACGCGCCGGTGACCAACAAGGAGAAGATCCAGTTTCTGCACCTCCTAAGGAGGCACCTGGCCGGGATCCCGAACGACAAGTGCGTGATTGTGGGTGGCGACCACAACTGCACACTCGGCGCCCTGGATCGTTCGGCGGGGGCAGCCGGGGGGAGTTGGGCCGAAGAGGGAAATGCAGGGACTCCTGGAGGAAGCCGCCTTGGTGGATGTGTGGCGCATACATCACCCGGGCCAATGCCAGTTCACGTACACGAGGACGAGGCGCTATGGCTCGGTGACGCAGTCCAGGCTCGACAGATTTTACATCTCGAAGAGCTTTGTGACGTGCGCCATAACATCTAGCATCAGGGCGGCACCCTTCACGGACCACAACCTCATCGTGCTCCGTGTCAGGCTGGAGAGGGCCCGTGAGGGCGCGTCCCACTGGCATTTTAATAACTCGCTGCTGGAGGATGGCGCCTTCATAGAAATGTTCGAGGACTTCTGGGAAGAGTGGTGAAAAACCAAAACGCAGTTCGACTCTCTGGCCCAGTGGTGGGATATGGGAAAAGTGCACACCAGGCTGTTGTGCCAATAATACACCTGGGGGAGCACCAGACAGAAGAACGCGGACATCACCGACATGGAAGCCCGAGTCCTCGATTTGGAGGGTCGCCTCGCCGAGGACAGCGACCCTGCTCTTCTCCGAGAATATGAGGAGAATAGGGAGTGTCTCAAAGGGCTACAGGAGGAGCAGACAAGGGGAGCGTTTGTGCGATCCCGGGTGAAGCTCATCACCGACCTCGACACGGGATCCCCGCTTTTCTACTCCCTCGGGAGGCAGAACGGGAGACGCAAATCCATGGAGTGCCTCTTTGATGGTGACGGTGTCCTGGTGCACAAACTCCAGCAGAAGTCGACCATCATCAGAGACTTCTACGGCAGCCTGGTCTCCCCTGAAGAAACATCGGAAGCGGCCCAGGCGGAGACATGGAGTGGTCTACCCACCCTGGGGGAAGACAGGAAAGAGCTGCTAGAGCAAAAGCTCACCAGGACTGACCTTGACGCAGCTGTAAGAGGACTGGCCCCAAATAAATCCCCAGGGTTAGAGGGCTAACAGGGGAGTCTTACGCCGCTTTTTGGCCATCCCTACGGGAGGACTACAGAGAGGTGCTGGAGGAAGCCTCAGTCACTGGGGTGATGCCTCAGTCTTGGAGAAGGGCGGTGCTCACTCTGCTCCCCAAGAACGGAGACCTGAGGCACCTACAAAACTGGCGTCCGGTGTCCCTCCTGAACACAGACTACAAAATATTGACGAAGGCTCTCTCCATGCGACTGAAAGAGGTGATTGCGCAAGTCATAAACAGGGACCAGTCCTACACCATCCCCGGACGAACTATCCACGACGGCATCTTCCTGGTCAGGGACCTCATCACGGTGTCCCAGAGGTTGGGCATCCCAATCGCGTTTCTGGCCCTTGACCAGGAAAAGGCTTTTGACAGAGTGGACCACAAATACCTTCTGGAACCCTCAAGACCTTTGGTTTTGGGGATGCCTTTGTCCGAACGATCCGTCTACTCTACACCAAGGCGGAGTGCATGATCAAGATCAACGGCGCCCTCACTGCCCCGGTCAAATTCGAGCGAGGAGTGAGACAGGGATGCCCATTGTCGGGCCAACTTTATGCCCTGGCATTAGAGCCTTTCCTGAGTCTCATAAGGTGGAGACTCAGCGGCCTGGTGCTCAGGGAACCAAGCGTCAAGTTGGTCCTGATGGCATACGCCGACGACGTCCTCCTCATCCTGCGCTCCCTGGATGATGTCGCCCTGCTGCATGATTGCCAGGAGGTCTTTTCGAAAGCCTCCTCATCAAAAATGAACTGGCAAAAGTGCAGCGGCCTGCTGGTTGGAGCGTGGGACATGACCGAGTGTCCCGAGAAGGCAAAAGCCATCAATTGGAGCACAACATCGCTGCACCACCTGGGGGTGTTCCTCGGACCAGAGGAGGAACCACCGCAGAGGAACTGGGTCGAGCTGGAGGAGAAGGTGAAGGAGCGGCTGGGCACCTGGAGTCGCCTGTGCAAGTTCCTCACCTTCAGGACAAAGACGTTGGTGGTGAACCAGCTGGTGACGTCCATGCTGTGGCACCGACTCTTCTCCCTGCACCCCCCCCATGAGCCTCGTCAACGCACTTCAGAAGCGAGTCCTCGACTTATTCTGGTCGGATGGAGGACACCAGGTTGCGGCTGGGGTCCTGGCCCTGCCACTGGACGAGGGTGGTCACAGGCTGGTGTGTGTGCGGAGTCAGCTGGCCACCTTCCGACTGCAGGCCGTGCAAAAGTTCCTGCATGCCGCCCCTGCACCGGCCTAGATCGTCACGGCCTCCTTCCTCCTTAGAGGGGGGGGTCTGCAGTGCTCCAAACAACTATTCTACATGGACCTGCAGGGCCTCCCACTGGGACAGCTGCCACCTTTATACAGGAGCATCCTGCAGACATTGAGCTCCCTTGCTGTCAGGAGGCTGAACCAGCCGCGATCGCCCGAAGATCTGGTCTTCGAACCGATCCTCAAGAACCCACAGACAAAGCTGCCATCCACCACCGCCACCCCAGGCATGGAGAGGCGCCTCGCCAACGCGCGGCTCACCAGGATGGGAGATCTGGTGGAGCCTGAAACACGGGGCCGGTGGCTCAGACCAGCAGACGTGGCCGCAAAGACAGGGCTGGAGTCACTCCGGGTGGCTGCCCGGATCCTGGCCGAAGCCAAGGGGGCCTTCTAAGCGGCAGCGGGGAGAACGCCCCCCATCGGCGTTGGGGATGACGAGGCCCCTCCACCGGAGCTCTCAGTCATGCCATTGCATCGCCAATGCCGACAAACGAAGGCGGATCACAACCTGTGCCGGCTGGAAGACCTGGTGGAGGTGGCCTTCGCAAATGTAAAGAGGAAGATGCTCTACTCCTACATGGTCCGGTTTCACCAACAGGACACCCTGAGGAGCCACAAGGACCATGCCTGGAGGAAAGCCCTGCCCTGCATCTCTCCGGAGAGGTCTCGCTGGAGGCAACTCTACTCCAGCCCGACGTAAAACCGCATGGGCGACCTCAGCTGGAGCATCGCCCATGGCACCATCCTCCACTTCTCCCCGACGGTCCTCATCTTTGGATACCCGAAGGGCGACGGACCCCAAAATCTTCAGGGGCTGGTCAACGTGCTCTTCGGCTACGCCAAGCTCGCCATATACAGGGCGAGGAAGGTGGCCCTGGAGGCAACGTCCGGCCAGCAGCCTGGGCATCTTCCGTGCTCTGGTCGGAGCCAGGGTGTGGCTGGAGTTCCGCCATGCACGGCTGACCCACGCCATGCCGGCCTTCAAGGAGCAGTGGGCGCTGGAGGAGGCCGTGTGCTCGGTGGCAGATGACGGAGAGCTCTGCATGCAGATATAAGCTACCCGTCGGAGGCCGTTTGACTGTGGGAAGGGCTGCGTGCAGATGCAGCACTTGTCGTAGTTAATAAAAGCGAGAGAGAGCGAGAGAGAGAGAGTGAGCGAGAGAGAGCGAGAGCGACATGGAGTAGGAAGAGAGGGGGTAGAGAGAGAGGGAAGGGGTAAGGAGAGCAGAGCGAGAAATATTTTATTAAATCATTCATTTAAAAGGGGGGGGGTTAGATAAAGCAAAGCGTTAAAAAACGAAATGATGAACGAAGCAAAGTGCCGACTACACCGAGCATCTTCTGTTTTCCTCTGATCGAAAAAAAAGAGAGAGAGATAGCGAGAGAGAGAGCAAGAGAGAGCGAGAGAGAGAGAGAGCGAGAGAGATAGCGAGAGAGAGAAAGCGAGAGAGAGATAGAGATCGAGATAGATATAGCGAGAGAGAGCGAGAGAGAGATAGCGAGAGAGAGATAGCGAAAGAGAGAGCGAGAGAGAGATAGCGAGAGGGAGAGAGCGAGATAGATATAGCGAGAGAGAGATATCGAGCGAGAGAGATATCGAGCGAGAGAGAGAGCGAGAGAGATAGCGAGAGGACACGAGGGATGGACGAGCGCAGCAGAAGTGTTGGACTTCAGCGGCTTGAGCTATCGAGTGAGCAGGCGGTGCAACTGCGCCAGGGGCCCCACGTGGATCAGAGCGGACCGAGCGCTCGTCTAAGATCCAGAAGGACGAAATCCGCTACCCCCCCCCCACACCCCTCCAATATATATCACAATCCACAACAAGATACAGATTTATCGGTCCCTAATTACCGGCGAAACGTCACAGTACTCGCATAGTAAACGTTGTGAGTTTACTCTCCAACACCACGGTGTGCTGTGAACTCGTAACGAATTGGCACGTTTTGTTTACGTGAAAATCCTTACTAATTGGCGGGTTTAACGACACATTTACATCTGGGGAATAATATTGGTCCCGATAGTCTACTACGTGTTGGACAGATGTACACGTCCTTGGAATTTTGTCGAATAATGTGTGTACCATCCTGGATACATGCTAAGCGACACGGTAAGCGTGAGTCCAATTACAATTGCAGCCGTGTTTTATCCAGGAGCAAGAGTTTTAACAAAGCACAATGCGTCAATTCGGAGCAAACGATGTCACTGATTGTGATTATGGAGCCAATTTTTTTTTAAATTATGGTTCTAAAAAGTGAAAAGCATTTGCCATTGCATTATATTTCAAATAAACAAATAATTTGACCTACTTCTCAATAACAAACAACAAAACATTTACGTTTGTTGGCCTGCAACATGAAAGTTGCGTCTGGTAGGGTGAGGTGTGGGTACGCCCACCTCTTGCAAGGAAGAGTTGGCAAAACGCCCTCTAGTTTTAGAGGGCCCCTCTAGCGCACACTCGAATCGAGACCCTTCTGCCTGCAGTCGGTCCGAATCAGACATTGCAGGGCTGAACCTTTACCTTGACGACGAGGGTCTGACCGGTAAAGTATGAGCACAGCCGTGATGCGATACAACAAAATAACGACCTCGTCCTGCTACTCCCCACGGTGGCCCGTACAGATGCCAAACACGCCAGACAAAGACATTGCGTGGCTGGCGAATGAACATTCATACATTGAAGGTGAGATCGAGACGCGTACACACGCGCACGTTCGGGCAAACACAACTGCAACACCCTCCTCATTCAAACTTGATTTGGAGCTTTCGTGACTGCAGGGATTACTCTTTGATTATTTCGGTAAAGTCACGTAGACAGAAAAATGAATGTAATAATAGCATACAACGTTTCGATTGCAACACAAGCAATCATCATCAGGTACAAATGAAAGAGAAAATAAACCTAGTAAACTTAGAAATATAATGCAGTACAACACAGAGAGTCGGCTATCATAACAGTCAACACCCCACCTGGTTGATTAACGTTCTTCCAAAGAGTGCTACATTTGAGAGAAAGAGACAAAACACAGACATAGAGACACACAGACAGACACATAAGCAGAGAGATAACACAGAGACACACAGAGAGAGAGAGAGAGACACACACACATAGGCACACAGAGACTATCATCATCACGCGCCATGATCCATCCACTGCTGGATCAACGCCTCCCCCCCAAAAAAGCCGTCGCCATCTCTCGCGGTGTCACGATACAACGAGCCGTCGAGCGCGCCTGCAAACGTGCTCATTTCATCGCTCCATCTCCGTGGTGGAAGTACTCTGGAGCGCACGTGCTCCTCCTTTGTTCGTCTACGTCACCCCCGACTCGTCTTCGTCACCCTCGACTCGTCTTCCTCATCCTCGACTCGTCTTCGTCACCATCGACTCGTCTTCCTCATCCTCGACTCGTCTTCGTCATCCTCGACTCGTCTTCATCATCCTCGATTCGTCTTCGTCACCCTCGACTCGTCTTCATCATCCTCGATTCGTCTTCGTCATCCTCGACTCGTCTTCGTCATCCTCGACTCGTCTTCCTCATCCTCGACTCGTCTTCCTCATCCTCGACTCGTCTTCGTCATCCACGACCCGTCTTCGTCACCCTCGACTCGTCTTCGTCACCCTCGACTCGTCTTCCTCATCCTCGACTCGTCTTCCTCATCCTCGACTCGTCTTCATCATCCTCGACTCGTCTTCCTCATACTCGACTCGTCTTTATCATCCTCGACTCGTCTTCCTCATCTTCGACTCGACGTCGTCATCCTCGACTCGTCTTCCTCATTCTCGACTCGACGTCGTCATCCTCGACTCGTCTTCCTCATCCTCGACTCGTCTTCCTCATCCTCGACTCGTCTTCCTCATCCTCGACTCGTCTTCGTCACCTTCGACCCAAAGCGGCCGTCCTCAATCGTCAGCCTCTCTGGCCGTGACGCGTCGTGCCCAAGCCTACCCCCCTTCCGCTACTTACGATGTCGCACGACATATCCAAAGCTGCAGGTGCTCTAAAAGGTCGCGCTCTTGCGTAATGAGACGATCCCCGTTGATGGCGTCCCCCCGCCTGCTTCAACAAGATGCACCGCATTCAAATCTCCCATCGCTCCTCGCGTTGCTCATGGTTATTCCACGTCTGCGAGCTGCTGCGAAAACTCAGCGCCCTTGGTCGATACGCGTTGTCGTGGCGGGCGATTTGCATGTGCGTTTACGGACTTCTTTCGCGCCGTACGTAGGCACCCGCGCTAGTCGGAGGTGCGGGAGAAGGACAACAAACTGAACACAGGAAGCAGCTCTCAAAGGAATTAGTGTTCCATCTAAATGTAAAAGTTGCACAGATCCAGTGGCTTCCTAACATCGGAAGGAAGAGCGTTCCAGATGGCCGCAGAAGTGCATCTGTAAGTGCGCAATGCGGTGATCGCATCGCGCGCTGTGAAGATGTCCGGAGTTCGCGTAATGCTTTATGCTCTTGGACAAGATCAGCAAGGATATACACACTGAATATATGTTCTTCATTGGACACATTATATATCATACGTTGCTTGGAACGAGTTAAATAGTGTTTTTTTAATGCATGCTAAAGAAGGCAGCTGTGTTTTTTTAAGTGCTAAATTAATCACGAAAGATCATTCTTGTGGGGGGAAACTGGAGCACGCAATTTACCAGCGCTTTCGACGAAAGAGTTCGTGAAGAGTATTTGTTTGCGCCCACAGCGCTGCTTTTATGATCAGCTGCTCCTCTCTTGTCGCGGGATCAGTGACTGCGCACCCACGTGACAAGCAAACATGCCGGGCAAGGATTACTTTAAGATGCAATAGAACCCAGACACAGACGCATTCTACTGCCTTACCCCCATTGCACCTACGTCCAAAAAATCACTTCAAAGTTTACATATCCTAATTTACATGCGTGTTTTATTATCCCTAGTTTGATTTTGGGTTTGGTCACCCCCCCTCCACCCCCCACCCTCCATTACCCAGGTGAATCCAGAGTTGACCGAATCGCATCCACGGTGCGATGAGAAGTCCACTCGACACTCGAACGAGCCCCAGGCTCCACTATGAAAGCCGTCGTGGTGAAACTCCTCGAATTCGACACGAAGTTTGCTTTTGTTTGTTTGTTTGTCTCCAAGCAAAGAGTTTCCAGAACCTAACCGAGATAAAAATAGAGGATGGCCGCAGATGCAAGTCCAAAGGAGGTTTGGAACATTACACAAAACTGGGGGGGGGGGGGGGTGTCGGCCTAAGGTGAACCTTGGTCGTAGTTTGGGGGTGGATGGGGTAAAGTGGAGGGGGGGGTCGATGCGGGGGTCAAGGCTCCCCCGTGGAAATCGAACCCGATACTCGCACCCTGCACGTGAACATATTCAGAGGGGTTCGTGCCAACCGACAGTCCTGACGTGTCGATATAGAATCGCTCCGCGCTGCGTTTGCACGAAGTCCACGCGCTAAGGCACAGCAAGTTGGCACAGTAGGGGGGGCACAGGTGGTGCATCAGCCAGTCATCTCAGTCATCTCAGTCAGTCGACCCGTGGCACCTGGGTCTGCCCCGTGACCTCCTGCCAGCGGGCGTTCGACACTTCACGTGGCCTCAGCGTGCACATAGCCTGGCACAAGCGTCGTGGTGACGTCACCGCCACTTAGTGGTGAATGGCTGTTGTTGTGTGGGGGGAGCGGTAGTGTAGCGGTTAGCGCTCTGCGCTATGAACCTGGCGACCCTGGTTCGATTCCTGCTCACGGCCAACACAAGTGACGATTATCTGAAACGGTCCTGGGCCTCCCCTAGGTCGACTCAACCTCAAATGACTACCTGGTGCGGTGGATAAAAACATTGCCACTGGGGAGACAAAGGCGGTCGGGCGTGGTGCTGGCCACCCACCACCTCGTGTACCGTTCCGGCCTTCATAGGTGCTCGCTAACAGCACTTGCCCCTACAGTCTGTTAAGGCTATACGGAGGATGTTTGTGTGTGTGTGTGTGTGTCTGTTTGTGTGTGTGTGTCTGTTTGTGTGTGTGTGTGTCTGTTTGTGTGTGTGTCTGTTTGTGTGTGTGTGTGTGTCTGTTTGTGTGTGTGTTTGTTTGTGTGTTTATGTGTCGTGTCTGTTTGTGTGTGTGTCTGTTTGTGTGTTTGTTTGTGTGTTTGTTTGTGTGTTTGTTTGTGTGTGTCTGTGTGTGTGTTTGTTTGTGTGTTTATGTGTCGTGTCTGTTTGTGTGTGTCTGTTTGTGTGTGTCTGTTTGTGTGTGTCTGTTTGTGTGTGTCTGTTTGTGTGTGTCTGTTTGTGTGTGTGTGTTTGTGTGTGTCTGTGGGGAGCGGTAGTGTGGCGGTTAGCGCGCTGTGAACCCCGTGCGCCCCGAGTTCGATTTCCGCTCACGGCTAACACCAGTGGCAATTATCTGAACCGGTCCTGGGACTCCCCTAGGTCGACTCAGCCTCAAATTAGTACCTTGCCCAATGTGTAAACATGGCCACTAGGAAGACAAAGGTGGCCGGGGCTGGTGCTGGACACACCCCTTCGTGTGCCGTTGCGGCCTTTATAGGTGCTCGCTAACAGCACTTGCCCCAACAGTCTGTTAAGGCTATAAGGGGGACATTTGTCTTTGTTGTGTGCGTGCGAGTGGATGAGTGAGACAGAGAAGTGAATGCTTATGAGAGAGTGACAGCCAGAGAAGTGAGAGTGTGTGTGAGATAGTGAAAGAGAGATAGAGAAGTGAGAGGTGTGTGTGTGTGTGCGTGTAGTGCTAGCCACCAACTCCCTCGGTTGCCTTGCCGGCCTTAATAGGTGCTCGCTTAGAGTACTTGCGCCGAGAAGAGTCTCTGCGTGTGTGTGTGTGGGGTGTAGTTATCGCGCTGCGCTACGAACCTGGCGACCCAGGTTCGATTCCCGCTCACGGCCAACACCAGTGACGATTATCTGAACCGATCCTGGGCCTCCCCTAGATCGACTCAGCCTCAAATGAGTACCTGGTGCGGTGTGTAAACATTGCCACTAGGGAGACAAAGGCGGTCGGGCGTGGTGCTGGCCACCCACCCCCTCGTGTGCCGTGATGGCCTTCATAGGTGCTCGCTAACTGCACTTTCCCCAACGGTCTCTTAAGGCTATACGGGGGATCTTTGTCTTTGTGTTCAGTTGGCATTGTGGGGAGCACAAATGGGGCTTCTGCCAGTCATCTAAGGCAGTCAGTCCATGACACGTGAGTCGCTCTCGTGACCTCCTGTCACGACACTTCACGGGGCATCAAGGTGCAGCCGGACTGGGACCAATCACGTGTTGATGCCATCGCTGTTTAGTAGCACACATTAGTAGTAGTTTTGATTTAAAGCTTTCGTGACTGCAGGGATTCATATTCTTGGTTCTTTCGGTAAAGTCACGTAGAAGGGAAACAATAAAATAAAAATTAAAAAAATAAAACAATATAGTTATGTTTTTATTATGTTATTGTTTCCCTTCTACGTGACTTTACCGAAAGAACCAAGAATATTAGTAGTTGTTGTTGAGTAAAAGCAGTGTCGTAGTAGTTGCCGCACTGCGCTAAGAACCCCACCGCCTGAGTTAGATTCCAGACCATGGCCACCGTCAGTGAAGAATAACCGAACTGATTCTGGGCTTCCCCTAGGTCAACTCGGCCTTAAATGAGTACCAGGTGCGGTGTGAAATATCAGCGCGGGGGGGGGGGGAGACAAAGATGGCCGGACATGGCCTAGGCCACCACCACCCCCTTCGGATGGCGTGCCGGCTTTCATAGTGGAGCCACGAACAGCACTTTGCCCGAACAGTTATGATGAGGCTATCTGGGGGATCTTCATATTTGTATTTGTTTCAGAATGGTTTGCGCGCGCCGTGCTGTATAAACTCGGCGACCTGGGTTTGATTTCGAACCGTGGACATAACCTGGCTCGAGTCTCCCCCTGGCCCGCTCGGTGCGTCGATCATCTTGGAGGACAAAATCCATCTGTGCCAAGCCGTGAGTGTTATTACCCCCCTCGTATAGACGGGGGGGGGGGGGTAATAACACTCACGGGGGGGGGGGTGTTCTCTGGGTGCTCCGTTTCCTCTCACGTGGCCAAAATATTCATTTAGAGAAATGGTCAAACCTGATCACAATGCACCACCCTCCTAAATATAGCCTTTGGTAAATAACCGTTAAATAATTGGTGACACTTATTCGTTGGTACTAAAGTACTTACACAGTGAAGTGGAGTTTCATGAATGGCTGTGGGGGGGGGGGGCAGAAGCGGTCCAGATATCACTCGCCACTGAAATTTGCCGTGGCCAGGAGTCGAACTCATACGACCACGTTCGCAGCACAGGGTGTTAACCACTCGGGCAAAAGCTCTCGCGCTACGGTACTGGATATTCGACTAAATGTTGTGGGGGGAGGGGTCTGTGTATGCGTGTGTGTATTTGTGATCTGTGGGTGTCTGTGGGGGTGTCGTCCTTGTGTTTGGCCGTGGGGGAGCCGGAGTGTAGTGGCTCGCGGACTGCGCTACGAACCCGGCGACCTGAGATTGACTCCCGCTCACGGCCAACATCAGCGACGAATGTTGGAACCATTGATGGTGTTGCCTCAGAGTACCTGGTGCGGTGTGTAAAAAAAAGCATCAGCATTGGGGAGACAAAGGTGTACGGACGTGTTCTCAAGCCACACCAACCCCCCTAATGCGCCGTATTGGCCTTCATGTGTGCAGGGTAATGCGAAATGCACTTTCCCAACAACAGTCTGTTTAGGGTGTACGGTGGGGCGGGGGATCTTTGTCTTTGTGTGCGCGTGTGTGGTCTGTGGGGGTCTGGGTATGTGTGTGTACGTATGGGGTGGGGGTGGAACGGTAGTGAAGCGGTTAGCGCGCTGCGCTACGAACCCGGCCACCCGAGTTTCATTTCCGCACACGGCCAACGCCAAGTGACGATCATTTGAACCGGCCCTGGGCCTCCCTTAGGTCGACTCAGCCTCAAATGAGTACCTGATGCAGTGTGTAAACATCGCCACTGGGGAGACAAAGGCGGCCGGACGTGGTGCTGGCCACCCACCCCCTCGTGTGCCGTGCCGGCAGCACTTTCCCCAACATTATGTTAAGGCTATACGGGGGATCTTTGTCTCTTTTTTCGTATGGAGTGTGAAGTGGGGGGGGGGAGATCTGGCTGTCTGGCTATGTTTGTTCCCCATGGCACACTTGACGTCGTTTCATTTTTAGTTTCCCTCCGAAGGGAGATATCACAACCCCTCCGCGGCGCTCGAAGCGTGCCATGCGTCGTGCCTGTGTGCTGCTGAGCACGTGAAGCAGTCGCGCTGTCAGCGAGCGCCTATTAAGGCGTGAGCCGGCACGTTTGCGGCGACGCTGCGGGCACGCACAGCGCGCAGCCGCCTTTGCATGCGGCTAAACGGTGGCTTAGGAGACGTCAACTCCCTCGCCTGATATGCGAGGAGCACGTGGGTTCGATCCCGGCACCTGACGCCTGTTGTAGATTTGGAGTGTGCGTGTCTCTCTTTCTCTCTCCTCCCGTGGTCGCGTCGTGTTACCCTCCGGGTCTTCCGGTTTTTCTCCCCACACTTAAAAACACGTGTTTGGAGTATTTGGCCGCTGTACATTTCCACGCGATGAGCCACTCCGTTGGAAATATCATTTGTGGCGAGGTCGCTTCTGAAAAAGAGCACTACAGCTCAATGGGCCTTGCCTGTTAACATAAAAGATTTTCCCCTGTGCTGACATTCACACACCACGCCACTCATACCAAGTGATCGCTAATTACGTTGGCTGAATTGACCTAAAGATCAGCTTCAGGTCAGTATCTTGATCCAAGGTCTCTAACGATGACGATGACGATATACGCGTGACCTGAAGTTGAACTTGTGTCAAATTATCTACGCCGCTAAATATTTCACTTTTGGCATTCAGCGCTTTCCGTGAGACAGACGTAAAGATGCGGGCAACATAGCGCACATCCGCCTTTGTCTCCTCTGCCTACCAGCATCCACACACCACCGTACCAGGCACGACAATTCCTGTTTCAGGTGAAGCTGACCGAGCTGCGGATTGCAATCTGCAGTTATGTCAAGCACTAATACGCATGGCCTGCAGTCAAACTCGTGTGAAGAGTCTATTCAGCTGAAGATATGACTTTTTATGATTCAGCATTTTCCATCAGACACACACACACACACGAACCGACACACACACACACGAGCAGGTTGTGCATCTGTGTGTGTGTGCGCCTCATTGCAGCTGCGGCTGTTTCTGTCATTGTAGCCGCCTTAGGCTGCCACGGTTCTGAGAAGCGTAAAATGATGTGGCTTCTCTTCCGCAAGCCACGTCGACTGTCCGATGATGATGACAACGATGACGACGATGATGATGACCACGACGATGATGATGACGATGACGACGATGATAATGATGATGACGACGATGATGATGACGACGAAGATGATGACGACGACGAAGATGACGACGATGCCGCCATTTGCGGTGTTCCCTGCCGCACGCCATACATCGCCCTTGGCCCGTGCTCTAATGTTAATTGATTTCATTACTGCCGCCTCCTGCCGACGAACGACGTCGACATGGCATCGTGCTGCCCCGGTTCAAGGTTAATTGCCGGGTTAATTGCGGCTGAGCCAGAATTGTTTTTTTTTGCTATTTCTCTCTCTCTCGTATCCCCCATCCCACCTCTCTCTCTCTGTTGATGCTATAATGGAAATGCTGGGCTCACACACACACACACGAGCTCAGACACACACACACGTGCGTGTGCGTGAGCTCGTGCGTGTGATCGTTGTATTTGATGGGATGGGGGGAGGTGGCGAGGGGAGGGGTGTATATATATTCAATCCGACGTGAATAAACATCGGGTCACCATATGTTTCACTTTATCCGACTTGACCTTTATCGGCGCCCGCTCGGACGCATCGTCGGCGGAGATGATGATTGTCGAATTTCCATACCGGGAGAAGCCCCCCCCCCCCCCTATTGATAAAGATCCGGGGAGGAGTGGGGAGTACTCCTCCCCCCCCCCCCCATTTGATAAAAGAGACAAGGATGGGGCTGGTTGCGGATTTTTCGTTGACCCGGTTGAGTTGCCCACAACTGACGGCTCTCCTTTTGTGCGCGGTTGATGCGATCGTACGAAGCACCGAGTCTTATCGGATCAACGTTCAATAGCGGACAACAGCCAAAAAGTGAGCCGTGCAGGGCAAACGAGGAGGGGTTTTTTTAGTTGCTCGTCTTGAAGCTGGAGGGAGCATTTCACGCTCGCTTCAGGTGACGCGGTAAAAATGCACCGCGCTGGGAGGGTTGGGGCCCTCGGTTCGTGGCAGTTCGGAGAGGGAGAGAGGGAGAGAGCTGAAGCCAGCATTTGTCCACGGTGGTGGTGGCGGTGATTATGAGATGTTAATGGTTGATCATGATGATGATCATTGTGTCGATTATCATTCCTCATTATGATCATGATGATGGTGATAATTATTATGATGGAACTATGATGAATGTTGATCATTATCAGAATCAGAATCAGAAAGGGTTTTATTCGCCATGTAAGTTCACACCGACACGGAATTTACTTTGGCAGGATGGTGCATACATTCAACATATAGGAATCTAAAATCTTAAATAAGTTTTAAACAAGTCTTACTATAATAAGGGTTAAAAGTCTAACACTAAGGGGCTGAAGTATATAAAATTAAATAAATATCGAATATAAAATAGCTTTAAGATATAATTTAAAAATACAAATAGGGAAACATAGTTAATATCAGCAACGTGTCGTTATGTAGATCAAATGTTAAAAACAGTGTTAGCCCTTGGCCTTGTTTAACAGGCCAGCAGCAGATGGGAAGAAACTGTTTTTATGGCGTGAGGTTTTGGTCCTGATGGACCGAAGCCTTCTGCCGGAGGGGAGTAGCTGAAACAGAGAGTGTCCAGGGTGGGAGAAATCGGCCATAATCTTCCTCGCTTATGATGATGATCCTTATGATAGATGATGATGATGATTATAATTACCATTATGACAATGATCATTATGATTATTTAATGATGATGATCGATATGATGAATGATGATGAGTTTATGATGATCGCCATGATTATTATGGTGCTAATTATTATGGTGAGGCTTAGGATTATAAGGATGATGATTGCGATCATCATGATTGATAATAATGACGAGGATTTTCATGAATCTGTTGATGCTGATGACTATGATGATGACGGAGACAATGAATGACCTCGGGGAGGCTCCTGCCAGATCCAGATCCCAATCGCCAACGGTGATGCGCATGACCTTGAGTCGAATTCGCGTGCAAAGTCTCTATGCTTGAATATATTTCACTTTTGCAATGCAGCAGTTTCCATGAGTCACACGCACGCACACACGCGCACACACGCGCGCGTGTATTTGTGCATCTGTTTGAATGTCTCGTTAACATTCTCGCAACGATGTTGAATCATCATTGTCGTCAACATTACGATGATGATTTTTGTTTTAATAAAAAAAAATGAAGAATGGTCACATAATCGCTGGTGAGTCGACGATGATGATGATGCTGCTGACGATGACGCTGATGATGATGTAAGATGTATCTACATCGTCATTGTCATGAGCGGTAGGTTGAAAATGGTGTTCATAACGACGTTGTTGACTCATTATAATTCCTACATTATCAGGATTATCATCAACAGAATCTACACAGCTACAGAATACGATGTCATTTCAATTCATGGCTCACTTTACTAATTGTACGGAAATTGATGTGAATGATAAGGGTGGATATTTCGACATTTGATTTTTTCATAAATACTCATTAACAGTGCGATGATGATGATGATTATTATTATTTTTGTCACAATGTTGACTCGTCATGACTATTATCGTCATCGGTATCATCGCCGTCATCAGGACCATTTAACTGGCGGTGAAACATTTGTACCGCACTGCATGGGGGAAACGTTCCACTGGCTACCTCCACACCGAATGAACAAGCACATACGTGTGTTTTTAATATGCTAATAATAGTTGTATTCAAAGTTATCAGTGGTGCAAAGGTGATGTTTAACCTACGTGTTGAGTCATCCGTGTCAACAACATCATCATCATCATCATTCGCACCTTCGATCACCACGGTTGTTTACGGTGCGAAAGAAGTTCAACATACAGTGAGGGAAAAAAAGTATTTGATCCCCTGCTGATTTTGTACGTTTGCCCACTGACAAAGAAATTATCAGTCTATAATTTTAATGGTAGGTTTATTTGAACAATGAGAGACAGAATAACAACAAAAAAATCCAGAAAAACGCATGTCAAAAATGTTATAAATTGATTTGCATTTTAATGAGGGAAATAAGTATGTGACCCCTCTGCAAAACATGACTTAGTACTTGGTGGCAAAACCCTTGTTGGCAATCACAGAGGTCAGACGTTTCTTGTAGTTGGCCACCAGGTTTTTCTGGATTTTTTTGTTGTTATTCTGTCTATCACTGTTCAAATAAACCTACCATTAAAATAATAGACTGATCATTTCTTTGTTAGTGGGCAAACGTACAAAATCAGCAGGGGATCAAATACTTTTTTCCCTCACTGTACATACATATATCAGCAGCAGCAGCAGCTTTCAACTAGCTACGTATTATTATGTACAGTACAGTACTTGCAAATTATGGTAATGTCTCATATCTCTCAACGATGTACAAAAATAGATGTCGTTGCAGAGGTTCGCGGTTCTATCCCAGCGGCCGCTCTGGTTAATAGCAATTACCGTACTCTGCGACCAGTCTCTTTCACTCACAGCGGACGTTACAAATCCGCTGAGGTCATTCACAAGAGTAGGTAATTGTGTGCCAGTGGCGTCTGGGTCCACGTTTGCCAAATAACAAAAATAACTCCACAAATTTCTCAATTTGGATTCTACACACGCGCACAGCAGCAGCAAAAATCATCGCCCCCTACTGGCAGACTGATGCCCCAGGTCGCCCTTACACAACGACACTCAGCCTGGTCTCTTGAGTTGTGATCGCCTGGTTACACACACAACAACAACAAAAACAAACACCCCACGTCACTCTCTCAGCGTGCACAACTACAAAATGCGTTGATCGCCACGTTAACTCATCGTCGACAGCAACATCACTTAATTGGCCACGGGATGTTTACTTGGGATGGATGGAAAACTTTCTTTTTTGATACAGCTGCGCGTAATCCGCAGCGGGTGTGGATAAAAATGGAATCGAAAACATTCAAAGCAATTATTGAAATAATTGCTCCTAGATTGCACAAACTGGGGGAAATGCAAATCTCGCGACGGTCTATTTGCTCCATTAACATCGTTCCCCAGTCCAGCGAGACACCCGAACCCCGGGCATTAAGAGGAGTAAATATTTATTCCGAACACATACAAGCAGCCACACAGCTCGCATTTAAATCACCGCTAAGCTGTCACACAGGCGACGCACACACACACACGCAGACGCGCGCGCACGTGATGGAAAGGCACAAACACACTCAATATAGCCTTGAACAGGCTGTGGAGGGAAGTGTCGTTAGCGAGTAGCACCTATGAAGTCCAACGTGGCAGAAGTGATGGGATGGGTGGGTGGTTGGGGAGCTATAACACCACGCCCGATGGTGCTTTACACACAGCACTAGGTGCTCATTTACGGCTGAGTCGATCTAGGCTATGGGGAGAGGGCGAAGACCGCTTCAAGATATTCGTCAGCGATGTTAGCCGTGGTTGGGAATCGAACTCGGGTAGGCGGCGTCTCGTAGTGCAGTTCGTTAACCATGACGGCACCGCTCCCCACACGTGCTCTCTCGCTCACACACACGGACACAAAGACAAAGATCCTCCGTATAGCCTTACCAAACTGTTTGGGGCAAGTGCTGTTAGCGATCACCTATGAAGGCCGGCACGGCACACGAAAGGGTGGGTGGCCAGCACCACGCTAGACCGCCTTTGTCTCCCCAGTGGCGATGTTTACACGTCGCACCAGGAATGCATTTGAGGCTGAGTCGACCTAGGGGAGGCCCAGGACCGGTTCAGGTAATCCCCACTGGTGTTGGCCCTGAGCGGGAATCGAACTCAGTTCGCCGGGTTTGTAGCGCAGCGCGCAACCCGCCACACTACCGCTCTCCACATACACGTGGACACACACACACGGGTCGAACCCAGTACCACACAAACACATATCCACGCGCTCAAACACTCGTACACACTCACGCACAGGTACGCGCACAAACGGAAGAAGCTCTCAAAACAGGCTTCTCCTGTTCGCACGAGAGGGAACCACGCTTTCCCACCTGATGATGGACGCTTGTGTTGCGCCCGAAACGTCGTGATTTATTTTATTTTATACCTACGTGACTTTACCGAAGGAACCAAGAGTATGGATTCCTGCAGTCACGAAAGCTTCAAATCGAAATGAGAGATATGTTTGGGAATGTAGCTATCAGGATGGGTAGAATGTCCAGCACCACAGCCTTTGTCTCTCAGGCGCTGATGTTTACACCACGCACTGGGTACGCATTTGAGGCTGAGTCGACATAAGGGTATAATTATCCATCACCAGTGGCTCATAGCGCAGTGCGCTAACCACTGGGCCACCGCTCCACATGAAATAACACGCAAGACAAAGACGAAAAAACCCCTATAGCCTGAACAGACTGTTGGGGCAAGTGCTGTTAGCGAGTACATATAAAGGCCCACGAGGTGGCCAATACTACGCCCGGCCGCCTTTGTCTCCCCCCGCGGCGATGTTTATACATCGCACGAGGTACTCATTTGAGGCTGAGTCGTCCTAGGGGAGGCCCAGGACCGGTTCAGATAATCGTCACTGGGTGTTGGCCGTGAGCAGGAATCGAACCCGGGTCTCCAGGTTCGGAGCGCAGCACGCTAACCGCTACACCACCCGCTCCCCACACACACAGAGACACACACACAAAGACAAAGATCCCCCATATAGCCTTAACAGACTGTAGGGGCAAGTGCTGTTAGCGAGCACCTATGAAGGCCGGTAACGGTACACGAGGGGGTGGGTGGCCAGCACCACGCCCGACCGCCTTTGTCTCCCCAGTGGCAATGTTTACACACCGCACTAGGTACTCATTTGAGGCTGAGTCGACCTAGGGGGAGACACACACACACAGACACACACAGAGACACACACACAGACACACACACAGACACACACAGAGAGACACACAGAGACACACACACAGAGACACACACACAGAGACACACACACAGACACAGACACACACACAGACACACACAGAGAGACACACAGAGACACACACAGACACACACACACAGACACAGACACACACACAGACACACACACAGACACACACAGAGAGACACACAGAGACACACACACACAGACACACACAGACACACACACACAGACACAGACACACACACAGACACACACAGAGAGACACACAGAGACACACACACAGAGACACACACACAGAGACACACACACAGACACACACACACAGACACACACAGAGAGACACACAGAGACACACACAGACACACACACACAGACACACACACACAGACACAGACACACACACAGACACACACAGAGAGACACACAGAGACACACACAGAGACACACACAGACACACACACACACAGACACACACACACAGACACAGACACACACACAGACACACACAGAGAGACACACAGAGAGACACACAGAGACACACACACAGAGACACACACAGACACACACACACAGACACACACACAGACACACACACACAGACACACACACAGACACACACACACACACACAGAGAGACACACAGAGACACACACACAGAGACACACACACAGAGACACACACAGACACACACACACACACAGACACACACAGAGAGACACACAGAGACACACACAGACACACACACAGACACAGATAAAGACACGTGCTCGCACGGCAGTGTGCTCGGGCAGTGGGTGGGATTATCGCTCCCTCGTTGCCGGCAGCCGTCAGGAATCTTCGAGACCTTCGCGTGAATGAGCGGCGCCGCGCTACGGTGGTCCCTAAAGTTGCTCGGTCGTGACCAAAGCATTTTCTGAGAATGCGGTGCTTCTGAAATGAGTATAACAACAATAATAATAGTCGTAAACAACGGAGTGTATTTATCCAGTAATGCCTCTATAAGCCTCGCGACGCTTGTCTTTGAAGGGCTTATACAGGGTGCTTCAAAACAATGTTAACACTTCAGAGCATTCGCAACAATAACCACGTGACATGTGCTGCTGCTGCCTCCGGGCTCTGGAGACCACCTGGAGAAGACTCCAGGCCACGTGTTGACGTCGATGGCGAACCAGTGGAGACTCTTTGACGTTTTTAAGCTATGAACATTACATTTGTTATCATGTTACAGTGTATTATCCGTTCTTTTTCCATTAAAAACGATAGTCCCATATAAGTGTTAACATTATTTTTAAGCATCCTGTATTTGGGATGTGGGTCCAGTTTCATTTGAATCACCGTTACTGGTATTTAAGCAACTCTGTGTGGGATGAGAGGCGACAAGGGTGCCCACAGTAAACTCACTCACGCGCACACTCAACTCCGCACAGATGGATTCAATAATCAGTTGCTGTACTGCCATCTCATGGCCACATCGGAGCCTAAACCTACAACACCTGGTATTCCAGGGGCAGTCTCCCACCAACATTGGGAAGGAGGCTCGCCACCTCGGAGGTACCAAAGCAAAGAACAAAAATACCGGGACACACCATGGGTAGAAGACTCTCCCGAGGTATCGGAAGAGGAGGGGGTCATTGCATCGCCTCGACTAGTGAATAATGATATATTGTTACGACCGCGCTGCTGACACCAACGAAAGGGGCCGTTGAATGTTGCTAGAAGATGAGAAATAGTCCCCAAGAAGGGCAGCAGCGTCAACAAGAGCACGATCCTGTGATTGGCCAGCAACCACGCCACGTCGCCTGTCTCCCGAGTGGCGATGTTTGCACACAGCACCACCTACTCATTTGAGGCTGAGTCGACTTTGGGGAGGCCCAGGACCGATTCGGATAATCGTCAATGGTGGTTCGCCGTGACCTGAAATCGGACTCAGGGGTGCGGGTTTGTAACGCAGTGCGCTAACCACTGCGCCACCGCTCCCTTAGACACACGTGCGCACACACACACAAAGACCCCCCCCCACTCCCGTGTAGGCTACGCACACTGCTGGTGTAAGTGCCGCTAGCGACCACCTTCGAGGTGTCGTGAAGCCAGCACCACGCCCATCCGCCTTTGTCTCCCCCCCCCTCTCCCCCCATGACAGGTGGCAACACGAAGCGCTAACCAACTCCCCGGCCCCGCTATATCCGCTGAGATCCGGCGCGATGGGGCGCAGGGCGGTTGCTGTTTGTGCAATGATTTAGCTGTGATGTTGGGACGGAAGTGTCCGTGTCAACAAAACATCGCTCAGGCGAGCTCAGTCAGAGACTGGGAGGTGATCATTGACCCACGCACACTCGTGGAACGCGGGGGGCTTAGCTGCCCCTTGCAGCCCCCCCCCACTTCCTCCGCCCCCCTCCCTCCGCCCCCCCCTTGCCTCGCCCCCACCCCCCTTACCCCCCCCCCCCCCACACGCCGTTGGTGTATTTTTAACGGAGAAGGATGTGAGCATTACATTTTAGGATCGGCGAAATTCCTTCGCTGTAAACTTTTCCACGCACTTTAAGCGGCGTGTCCTTTACTCCGGGGGGGGCGGTCTGTGACTGACCCCCCCACCACCCCCGCCCTCGCCAGATCTGGCACTGTGAAGGCAGCAGCGAGGGTTAGTGGATCACACACACACACACGCACGTCGCAAAGCTCCATTCCCGTGGGTTTCGAAGAGCGTGACGATCGCGGAGCAGGCCGGGGGTGCCTTGCCCCCCCCCCCCTGGTGTCCAAAGCCACGAGTTGGGCCCCCCCCCCATCCCTCGACAACCACCATAAGATATGTTGTCAACAACAGTGTCAACGAACAAATCAACTCATGCAATTATGTGATTGAGGCAAGAGGAGCCACGATCGATAACAGCCTAGGTGCGACCGAACGAGACAAAAATCAAATATTGTAGCTCCACTTGACCAATTGCCGCACCGCCTGCGCTGATATAATGTAGCTACTACGCCACTGATAATGTAGCTACTAAGCCACTGATAATGTAGTTACTACACCACTGATAATGTAGCTACTACCCCACTGATAATGTAGCTACTACGCCACTGATAATGTAGCTACTACGCCACTGATAATGTAGTTACTACGCCACTGATAATGTAGTTACTACGCCACTGATAATGTAGTTGCTACGCCACTGATAATGTAGTTACTACGCCACTGATAATGTAGCTACTACGCCACTGATAATGTAGTTACTACGCCACTGATAATGTAGTTACTACGCCACTGATAATGTAGCTACTACGCCACTGATAATGTAGCTACTACGCCACTGATAATGTAGCTACTACGCCACTGATAATGTAGCTACTACGCCACTGATAATGTAGCTACTACGCCACTGATAATGTAGCTACTAAGCCACTGATAATGTAGCTACTACGCCACTGATAATGTAGCTACTACGCCACTGATAATGTAGCTACAACGCCACTGATAATGTAGTTACTACGCCACTGATAATGTAGCTACTACGCCACTGATAATGTAGTTACTACGCCACTGATAATGTAGTTACTACGCCACTGATAATGTAGCTACTACGCCACTGATAATGTAGCTACTACGCCACTGATAATGTAGCTACTACGCCACTGATAATGTAGCTACTACGCCACTGATAATGTAGCTACAACGCCTCAGGTGGACTCCCATCCGTTTGATCTGCACGCGACAGTCAGCCTTGCCCCAATGGCACGTGTGGTTTTTCTTCCGGGTGCTCCGGCTTCCTCCCTCATTAACAGACGCTCAATCATTGGCCAAAAACATCTTAATATATAAAGGACCGCAGAGCTTGAGTAATTGTTGACGCCGGCTGGCTGCTTGCTGCCTTTCCAGCTTGCATTTTCGGTTCCCGGCGCCTCCGAGTCGTCCTCGCTCTTCCAGAGCGAGCCAATAATGCTGTGCACGGTACAAAGGTGACATTACGATGAACGTTCATATCGTAGACAGGGTAAGCGCTCGGGGGAAGGACAGCCGTGGTGCCCGCCCAGGGGTCGACAGCCTGCGGCTCTGGAGCCGCCTGCGACTCTTTAAGGACCGCTTCGTGACCGCTGTTTATTAAGGACCGCCGCCGTCTCGGATTCACCACCACAGTGCATTGCGGCTCTTGAAATATAGATTTTGATTTTTGACCGAATTCGAAATGTATGCCTCTTCTTGTTACTTTGTTTGCCGGCCACCTGTGCTAGCCCAATGAGGACCCGAAGTCAGAGTGACGCCCTGTTCAAATGACCACCTTGGCATTGGTCCTCATGCCAGCCCTGCGACAGTGGTGGCAATTCCACGTATCTATGGCGGAGGGGTGTCTATCCGTCGTAAAACCACTCGTGACTTCCTTGTAAATTGGTGCGCATCTTATCAACCCGGGAGTGACGAAGAGCCGAGTCAACCCCAAAGCATGAATTGAACTCGTAACATTTCCATTGAGAGCCACTCGCTCGGACGTTGAGCCACAGTTACGTGAAATAATTAAGCTAATACCGTAGACTAATTACAATAAACATGACATTTTAATGGTGTTTATGAGCTGCTTTATTTTTACAAGAAGCTGAGTTCCAGCTGATATTTGGTGCACGCCCTATATTTACTGTGAGTCCGGAGGAGGGGGGGAGAGGAGGGTTGGGAAGGAGGGGGAAGGGGTGGCGTGAGCTACTTGGGTCCCTGAGCTTTTGAGGTGCCATTTTGGCGAGATGTTAACTACCTCGCCTGGTATACAGGGGATCTTGAGTTCGATCCCGAACCTGACACCTGTATATTTGGAGTTTGTGTATCTCTCTCCCCATGGTCGCATGGATTTTTTCTCCGGGCCCTCCAGTTTTTTTTTCCCTCCACACATGTAGATTCAACGTGCGTTGAGAGTATTCGGCTGCTATAAATTTCCAAGCGATGATAAGCCACTTCGTTGAGTTATCGTCTGTGGCCAGGTCGCTTCTGAAAAAAAAGATCTGTATAACTCAGTGGGCATTACCTGGTAACATAAAAAACTTGTTTCAATAGTTTTGCTTCGGTCGAATTATGCTGAGAGCCCAACTTGATGGGTGGTGAACACAGCGGTCGCTAAAAATGTGCGGGCACATTCCCCAGAAATTTGTTTTTCCTACGCTTGGCACAGCAGACGAGAATTATTCTTATTAGGGTTTTATTTTTAATATGCCAGTGTTTTTGTTTAAACCGAAAGGGGGGGGGGCCTTACATTCCAACGTCGTCTCACACGAGAAAAAGAAACGAAATGTTTATTCTGGGAAATTAATTACATAAATGTGTTTTGTTTGCTTATATTTTTTGATTGCCATTTTCTTTGGTCACTCTAATAAAATATTCACGCGGAACTGTTTTTTTTCTTTTTTAAGAATCAAGCTGCCCTCTTGTTTTCCTTCTGCGTCGCAGTTCGCAGCTCTAATCAAGGCTGGAATGTATGAAATTTAATTAATGGAACCTGACTTCTCCCTCATTGCTCCCTCCTTCCCTCCTTCACTCCACTTAGACATCTCCTTGCAATAATGATAATAACGTTTAATTTGACTCCACGTCGTTCATTCAAATCGCATCTCAAATTCACTGAGAAACCACAGAGAAGCTGTGACCCAACGCCAACAATTGCCCGAGCTCTGCAGCCCTACACATATGAAGATGGCATCGCCCAATGAATACGTGTTCATGTGTAGTGTAATAGCGCCGGCTGGTGGACAACAACGGAAACTGTGTTGGACAGACAGTACACACGCCGGTGAGGGTGAGCACGGTGTATGTTGGCAGGGCGGAGGAACTGGGGCAAGGGTTACGGAGGACCCCGTCTGGAGGCCCCTGGAACCTGCTAGCAGGTTCGAGAAGGGAGGCGCGGTCAGGGCGGAGCCAGGGCCGCGCTGAGAGCATAAAGGAAGCCGAGAGCGGGTGGCTTGAGGCTGCCGGTTCTGGGAGTGGACTCGTCTCGTCGTCACTGTCGTCTCGTCATCGTCGTCGTCGTCGCTGCCATCTCTGCTAGATATTGCGCTATATATCTACCGAGGGACGTGGCTAATTTCTGTGGGTGGGGGGGGGGGGGGTGCACGGGGGGGGGGGTATGTGTTTTGCGCGTGAAGATATCTGAAAATGCATTCGCGATCATGCACACACAGACACACAGAGGTCCGCCGCTAGCCGCTTAACCCTTGCACCATCGTCATCGTCGTCATCGTCGTCGTTATTGCCCGTGGCACGTGGCGCAATTCTGAGAGACGCCATTACTACTCTGCTCGGCGGTGCTGCGGGGGTTGTGGCGGTCTTGGCGCACTGCGCGATGAACCCGGCCACCTGAGTTCGATGCTCAATCGCAGGCCAACGTGGTTGACAAGTGATACCCGAACGGCTACTGGACCCTGCACCCTTCACCAACCCCGCACTGATCAAACAGAGTGAAGTATGGGTCGTCAAACCCCCCAAGGCCTTCGTGCGGAAGTGGGTTGACATCGTGATCTTCGTCTGGCTCATTAGCTACGATGGGGCTAAATACATTTCCACGAAGATCTTTCTTTAGCCGGTGTAGCGTTGCTTTGCCAAATCTCGATCCTTTGCTCACCTAGATTTTTGGATTGAGAGAAACATCTGGCAGTGTACTAATATTATTGTTATTACAATATCGTAGTGCGGTATGACATGGTTAGGAAAACAAAGTGGCTGCAACTGGGAGGGACACGTGTGCAGGACGTGGGGGGGAGGCTGTTGACGAGACAGGCATTGGAGTGGTCTCCACGAATACAGCGACCAAGGAGAAGACCAAAGGTCATAAAAGTGGTGGGAGATAGGGCAGATCTATTGGTCTGTGTGAGTCTGTGGGTCTCTGTGTGAGTCTATGTGTCCTCTGTATGAGTCTATGGGTGTCTGTGTGAGACTGTGGGTCCCTGTATGAGTCTGTGGCTCTGTGTGAGTCTGTGGGTCTGTGGGAGCCTATAGGTCTATGCGGGAACCTATGAGTCTCTGTGTACGTCTGTGGGTATCTGTGTGAGACTGTAAGTCTCTATATGAGTCTGTGGGTCTGTGGGAGCCTGTAAGTCTCTATGTGACTCTGTGAGTCTCTGTGTGAGACCGTGAGTCTCTGTGTGAGCCTATGGGTCTCTGGGTGAGTCTATGGGTCTCTCTAAGAGCAGGATGATGTGTGTCTCCTGTGCAGCTCATGCATGATCTGGCCGATGTTAGAAAGCGTTGGCAGCAGGGTGTGGTGGTGGCACCAACGAATTTTGTCACGATGGCGTCTTGATCTTAAGTGAGGGTTGGAAGCATTGAAAAAGGGCTCTCGATTAGTATTCTTAAAGGCTAATTTATCAACGTTCTGCTATCGG
Source organism: Petromyzon marinus (assembly GCF_048934315.1). Classification (NCBI taxonomy): domain Eukaryota; kingdom Metazoa; phylum Chordata; class Hyperoartia; order Petromyzontiformes; family Petromyzontidae; genus Petromyzon; species Petromyzon marinus. The sequence goes on from NC_133699.1 coordinate 4,914,453, forward strand.
ATCACGAGAATCCATACCCTGCTCGCTGCACGCATCTCCTCCTCGCTCCACCTCTCAATTACCTCCATCGCGGTGACATCGCCGCCCGCACTCCGGGGCAGTGATGAGGAGTGGGCGGAGGAGGTCAGAGCTGCGTAAATTTGCGGCGTTAAAGGCTTAAAGCAGACGAATCCCCCCCCCCCCCCCCCCCCACATGTCAGCCTTTTAGGCTGCGAATGCAGATTATCACCTGCCACATTAATCCAAGTCCCCCCGCATTTAGAGCTTAATTTACAGATTTAAATTCCGCTCCGTCCTCTGAATCTGTCCTCCAACCCCCACTTTCCCCCTCCCACCCACTCCCACGATTCCACGAAAAAATTCACATCCCAACGAGATGATGTCTCCATCTCAGCTTGCGTTCATGCTCTCGAGCCGCCTACGTGGTGCGGGGCTTAATAATTTATCACCGAATATTTCCCGGCGTTGCTGCTCGAATTGAAGTCGGTGGCACGTGCCTTAGTAGCCACAGATATAGCGACATGTATACTGGATGTGGTGTGCCGGGGTTCTGGAATATATGGGGTTTTTTTCCCTGGTCGCCGACTCGGATGAGCCTGGCTGAATTTAAGCCCTGGTCAAGGTCCTTTGGTGGAGTAGTGGCGCAACGGTTAGCGCACTGTGTTATGACCTCGACGACCTGAGTTCAGTTCCCAGCCACGGCAAACATCAGTGTCGAGTAACATCTGTTACAGGTCCTGGATAACCTACGCTGATCCGTGCACCAACCTGCGCTGCCAACGCGGTGAAGTATGGCCAAACAACTACCCCACGATTGACTAAGGCATAGGGAGGCCCCTTCGCCCAACAGTTGATCGACAAAGAACTGTAAAAAAAAAATAACCCACAAAAACGATACTGTCCTTTACAACAAAAACACGCACGGGGCTCCAAAATAGAATCATGAGTAGTGTTCGTTAGTTTGACAAAACATTTGCTTTATAGTAATTTCCCTGTAATGCGCCTGGCCGCGTAATATCTGGCAGGTCAATCGCTCCCATCTGGTTTGTTGGAATTCGCCAAAATCCTGAGCTTTGGGGGTTCAAGAGGAGGGGGGAGGACGAGGGGTTGTTGTTTCCAGTTCAATCATTGCGCAGGAGCAGAGGTCGCGCAAGTGCAGTCGTGCACGAGAGCAAAACGACGCGCGGGGCTAAGGTGGGGTTGGTGCTGGAACAGGAGGAACAGCAGGAGGAGTAGGAACAGGAGCAGGAGTAGGAACAGGAGGAGGAGGGAGGAGGAGGGGGGTGGGAGTGGACCTGTCAAATTGCACCTCGCTTAGAGAGTTCCAAAAAAAAAAACGCCCATGGCTCGGGGGTTATCTCAGCCAATCATCCCCTCCGGGGTCGACATAACGCGGTGCCACTCTCGTGCGGAAGTCAGCGGTGGTCGTCCTGTTTATGAATGTGGAATTTCCTACCATTGCCTCGGGGGCTGTAAGCGGAAGGTGAGTGATCCGCCAATGCTCATTTGAGCGGCAAGAGATCACTTTGACTTTTCTTTATTAGTTTTCTTTGGTGGTGTTGGGGGTTGGTGGATCACACGAAAGTTGCGAAATTCCCTTCCATGGGCGTCAAGGAGGGGGCCGTACCCTGGCTCGCCACGCGAATGCGGCACGACAAAATGTGGCCTCCATCTGTGCCAATCTGACCGGCATCGAGTGTTGCTTCGTCACATGCGTGGGGGGGGGGGGTTCTCCTTTTAACTACCTCGCCTGGTTTACAGGAGGTCGTGGGTTCGATCCCGACCCTGACGCCTGCTGTACATGTGGAGTTTGCGTGTCTCTCTCTCATCATCATCACGGTGGCTAGGAGATGTTAACTACCTCGCCTGGTTTACAGGAGGTCGTGGGTTCGTTCCCGACCCTGACGCCTGCTGTATATTTGGAGTTTGCATGCTCTCTCTCCCTGTGGTGGCGTGGATCTTTCTCCAGACCCTCCGGTTTTTCCCTCCACATTACGAATCAACGTCATGCACTTAGCGTATTCGGCTGCTATAAATTTCCACGCGATAAGAAACTTCGTTGAGCTATCATTTGTGGCCAGGCCGCTTCTGAAATAGAGCTGCATAGCTCGGTGGGCCTCACCTGGTCGCTTGCGTTGTGGCCGAAACGTCGTGAGAATTTTATTGTGTTATTTTATTATTATTTTATTCTCATTCTACGTGACTTTACCGAAAGAACCAAAGAAGATGAATCCTTGCAGTCACGAAAGCTTCAAATCGAAACAAATCAAAGTAGTTGTTTTTTTTTTTTCTCCCACAAGTAAACGGGCCGAGAACACCTTAATACACAGAGGACTGCAGAGCTTTGTGGCGAATTTTGCGACGGTTCACCGCCTGGCTGCTGCTGATGCTGCCGCCTCCCAGCTCGTCTGTGGTTCCTCCTCCTCGTGCCGATGCGTCGTCCTCGCTCTTTGATAGCGAGCGAACCACGTGCGGCAGAGGGGTTTGGGGCGGGGGGGTGGGGTGGGTGGCGTTTCGAGTTGAAATTATTTGTATGCCATAGAACCCATCGATCTTTGCGATATTGTTGTAGCGCTCCAGTCACTCGTGATTAGAATGTAGCTCGCTCTCACGAGTCAGTTCGCCAGACATCAGTGGGTGTCTCATAAATACACAGCGCCTGCCATAGCAGAGACTGTACGTTTCGACTAGTTAACATAATAACTTGTCATCCTTTGTTAATCCACCGGTGAATGGAGGCTTCCTCGGGCGCTCTAACCCAAAACAACTTCTATTATGGACAAAATTAGAACATTGCACGGTTCAGTCAAAATCAATTTGACCCAGTCAAATCTATTTGACCAAGCTAGTAACACCCCTTAACATGGAAGTCACTTAAACCAACATCTCTATGCAGAACCCTCATCAAATTATTCATAAACTCCGTTGTGAATGTTGCATAAATTAGTTACATTATTAAAATTCACACTACTTCGTCAAGAGGGGTGTTTGACCATACTTCGCCACGCTGGTCAGTGCGGGTGGGTTTCGTGAAAGGAGATAAGCAAAGGACCAGTTCGGCAATCACTCACCAACTGACGCGAGCCGCGATGGGGAATCGAACGTGGGTTTCCCTCATCGTGATCACGTGTCCCAACAACTGCGGCCACCACTCCCCTCCGATAGGAATTTGAATCGCGTCAACGAATGGCTTCGGCGTCTCAAGACGCTTGTGCAGGACAACCGTTTAAACATTGGCGGCGCGTTTGAGCGAAACCCACAATCGACAAACTTACGAACACAAATAAGTAGTATTTTTTCAAAAAACTTTTTTTAAAAACACGCTTTTATGAAATGTACTAGTAACGGAAGAACTCCACGACTCCAGGAAGTGGCCTTGCCATAACGTAATGGACCGTGGCCGATTACAGCCAACGTCAGCTGACCATGGACAATTAGACCCGAGCCGAAACATAACATATAAAAAAGAATGTTTAAAAAAATCTATATTTTTATGATAGAATATAGTATTGTCATCAGTATGACGTAAGTATACCAAATTTGCAGTCGATACCACATTGGGAAGTGGGTTAAAATTGAGTTACAAGATTTGAGCATACAACAAAGAAAACAACAACAACAGAGTGAGTGAAATGAAAACGTGTAATCATAAAAAGCGGCGCGTCGGACCGATCGCGCAGTGACGAGACACACGCGCAGCGCACACGCCGTCTAAACCGCTGTAACCGCTGCAACACTGAATGTCGCTGTAACGTGTCAATAATAACGTCTGTGAATTACGCAACCAGGGGAAGCGGGGGGACGAGTGACTGTCTAGGATGGAGGTTAAAGGTCAAACTGCACGGTGGCAGCTGGACACGTGGCGTTGGCGCTTCGTCGCCCTTTGCCCTGTGATGAGCGCGGTTGGCTAAGTACGGTGCGAAATAAGTCCAACGTACATCACAACCTCCAACAACCTACGCAGAGTGGTGAGCACGTGTGGTTTAGTTGGTGGGGTTTTTTTAGTATCTCACGAATTCCACTGATATTTGGGGAGTTTTATGAAGTCGGCGAGGAAAATGTTTTATAACGCAGAATGTCAATGATGCCACTACACCTCGTCACCACCTCCTTGCCAACTTTCTGCCCGATCTCGTAGTTCGCGTTCAATGGACACACCACCTCCGAGGATAGCATTTAAAGTCTCATCATCACTACCATCTGCATTTAGGTACAAACTTTAAAAAATATATATTTTTTTGGATGTGTTAGACATATGCATAGATATGGCTATTCAAACAATAGGATGCAACTGGGGGCATCTGATGCAAAGTTCTTGAGTAAATATAATGGACAGAGCTAAGTGGAAGGAGGCCATGATCACCGACCTGTTTGATAAATGACACGATACATAGAGAGAGAGATAATAGATACAAGGGGTGGAGTTATGATGCTGCAGTTGTCACACTGTTATGAACCCTGAAAAGTTGAGTTGAATTCCCTGCCACGGCTACCATCAGTGGTGAGCAATATCTAAAGCAGTCCTGAAATCCCCCTCTTTCACCAACTCACACTGACCAGCGTGGATTGGTCAAGCAACCCCCCATGATCTGAGGAGGCCTTCATCCAGCAGTGGATCGATAATGGTTCCTATAATTGCGTAAAATGTCATCTCCATAGACCTTCCAGAACATCATTAACCTTGTATGTATTTGTGTCTTTGTAATTCCGCGACGCGGGTTCTATTCCCACTCGCAGCCAACATCAGTGGAGATTATCTGAACCGGTCCTGGGCCTCACCTAGGTCGACTCAAATGAGTACCTGGTGCGGTGTGTAAACATCGGCACTAGGGAGACAAAGGCGGCCGGGCGTGGTGCTGATCACCCACCCCCTGGTGTGCCGTGTCGGCCTTCATAGGTGCTACTCGCTAACAGCACTTGCCCCTAACAGTCTGTTAAGGCTACACGGGGGACCCTTTGTCTCTGAAGTTCTTTCACACCGTACGTAGTCAACCGTACGAACCGGAGAGAAGGACAACAAACTAAATCCACACAAATAATCATTGACATCACTCGATCCAGAAGAACGTTTTGCATTCGATGCGCTACGGTAAAATTGTTCCATGGGGAGTTTTTTTTTAGTAACGGTCTCCTCGTTTCTATTTTTTTTAAGTTTACGCTTCATAAACATCGGCGGTTGTTTTTGGTTGTTTCAAATAAGACGCAAGGTTGGTTGAGTGTCCCGTTTGCGCGTTCCAATTGTGGATAACCCATTTCGTGGCCACGAGAGTTAAACTCGGCACGTGCGTTACGAAATGAGCTGAGGCCTGGCTCGCTCGAGAGAAGGATAGAAACAACAACAACAAAGTTAGGAATAAGTTATCTAAAAACATGAACACACTCGAAGATGACGATGCGGTCTTAAAGCAAACAAAACAAACATATACCAGGCGACGTTTCGGCAACGTCCCTCTTCTTCATTGGATAACGTTGCCTATTATACTTTATTTTCCTTTTGCAGGCCACAGCGTTATTAACGAAAATGTTGAGCTGCGTTTATTTTATTTGTTGTGTGTGTTTGCGCACCACTGCCAAATAAATAAATAAATAGAAATGAATTTTTTTATATATATATATACCCTATATGGTTTGATGCTAATATATAACAATCTCACGGTAAACGCTTGCGCGATTTACATAACATTCAAATGAACATGGCTGAATGACGTGTAATTTGCATTTAAAACCAATAACTATTTTATTTGAACCTACGTGACTTTACCGAAAGACCCAAGAATATGAATTCCTGTAGTCACGACAGCTTGAATTCAAGATTTTACTGTAATCCTAATGGCCTTTTAACTTTTGTATAAAAGACGCAGTGGTGTACTGGCGAGGTTCACTGACTCGGCGAAAGGTAACGCACGCAAGTTCGAGACAGAGCTTGCGGGGGCGACAAGTGAAGTCCCTTCCACGCATTGCCAGACAGGTCCTGATATTTGTGTCAGTCGGCACACTCCAACTCCATCCACGCCCTGCTAACCACAGCCTCCTAACTGTGGCGGAACACATTTTGCGCTGCTTAGTGGACAGAGTCGGCAGGGGTGCGGGCGGGCGGGCGGTGTTTAACGAAGTAACCCCCCAACTCCCCCCCCCCCCCTTTGTATCTACTCCCTCGCCTAGGATAGGGCATCGAAGCGGTGACCTCTGGCATGGCATCGCACACGGCCCCAGTGATCCAAGCATCGCGCCGCCGTAGCAGCGACGACGGCAACTTTGCGATAGCATCGCTTGATTTTGTTCACCCCCCTTACGGGGGTCGTGGAGTGCACGAGTCTCGTTCGTGATAACGAAGCCGTGGCGATACACCCCCCCCCCCCACCTCTACAGCCGTAACCCCCATCCTCCCACCCCCATCCACCGTCACTCGTTCGTCGCGGTGTCGGTGAAAGGCGACACTCGGCGTGCCTCGTCCGTCTGGAATGTCAGTCTCGCATTGTGGTGCCCCTCTCGTGTTCCGCCCGCTGGAACAGCGCTGTGACCGAACAAACCCCCTCCCCAACCCCCCCCCCACCCGCCATCCTGTATGACACACGACGGGATGTGGTTAGCGGGAGCAGTGACACAGCAAGTCACACAGTAAGTGGCACAGCAGTGTCACCGTAGTGACACAGCAAGGGTCACAGTAAGTGGCACAGCAGTGACACAGCACTGTCACAGCAAGTGTCACAACAGTGTCACGGTAGTGACACAGCAAGTGACACAGCGAGTGTCACAACAGTGTCACCGTAGTGACACAGCAAGTGACACAGCAAGTGTTACGGTAAGTGGCACAGCAGTGACACAGCAAGTGACACAGCGAGTGTCACAACAGTGTCACCGTAGTGACACAGCAAGTGACACAGCAAGTGTCACAACAGTGTCACCGTAGTGACACAGCAAGGGTCACAGTAAGTGGCACAGCAGTGACACAGCACTGTCACAGCAAGTGTCACAACAGTGTCACGGTAGTGACACAGCAAGTGACACCGTAGTGACACAGCAAGGGTCACAGTAAGTGGCACAGCAGTGACACAGCACTGTCACAGCAAGTGTCACAACAGTGTCACGGTAGTGACACAGCAAGTGACACAGCAAGTGTTACAGTAAGTGGCACAGCAGTGACACAGCAAGTGACACAGCAAGTGTCGCAACAGTGTCACGGTAGTGACACAGCAAGTGACACAGCAAGTGTTCCAGTAAGTGGCACAGCAGTGACACAGCACTGTCACAGCAAGGGTCACAGTAAGTGGCACAGCAGTGACACAGCACTGTCACAGCAAGTGTCACAACAGTGTCACGGTAGTGACACAGCAAGTGACACAGCAAGTGTTCCAGTAAGTGGCACAGCAGTGACACAGCAAGTGACACAGCAAGTGTCACAGTAAGTGTCACCAAAGCAGTGACACAGCGAGTGTCACAACAGTGTCACGGTAGAGACACAGCAAGAGACAGCATGGGGGAGATGTGGCACCAACAACGGCAACACCGTCATCACCACCACCATCGTCGTCGTCGGAGGCCAACGTTTTGATTCGTATTTTTTTACACGCTTTCATTTAACTCACTCTGTCTGTTGTTGTTGTTGTCGTCGTCGTCGTTGTATCCTCAAAATTTGTAACTAAATTTTAACCCACTTTCCAATGTGGTATCGACTACAAACTTGGTATACTTATGTCATACTGATGACAATACTATATTCTATCATAAAAAAAAATTAAACATTCTATTTTATATGTTATGTTTCAGCTTGGGTCTAATTGTTCACGGTAAACTCACGTTGACTGTTATTGGCCACGGTCCCCCTTACGTTGTGGCAAGCTTCGGGGCCACTTCCTGGAGTCGTGGAGTTCTTCCATTACTAGTACATTTCATAAAAGCGTGTTTTTAAAAAAGTTGTTTAAAATATTACTTATTTTTACGAGGCCACGTCCAATAAACGTAGAATGTGGGGCCAAACGTTTCCAATCACAGGCTCAACGTTGATCCAACGTTGCATTTTTACTGGTGTGACCATATCTTGTGGTTGAGAGTCCCCAATAATGCAGATTTGGTCAGATCATTATTGAGCCTAACCCAAAAAAATCGGTGATGAATCATCATCATTATCATGATGGCGGTGACATCATCATCATCGGTGTTGTAATCGTTGTGAGACGCTTTCCTACTCACGATCGTCATGACAAATCATGATGATTGCAATTATCGCCATCACGTAGCAACAGATGCAGCTAAATTGGAAGTATAATTATCATCATCATGTCATGATAAATCATCAGCAGCAGCAGCAGCGGCATCATCCTCCTCTTGGTCGTCAACATCGCGAAGCTGTGATACTCACGAACACCCCCCCCCCCCCCCACGTCAGCGCAGTATGGTAGTCACCGTATAGCGTGAGCATTGGTGACTAGACTGGTGCTGATGAGTCCTTATAACGGTGAAACCGGTTCCACAACTGCCGATCACCGGGTCGGTCACATTCGCTCAAACGACATTGCTCGTGACCTACGGCAAGAAGACCACGTGCCACTGCTTCAGGACATCACTATGGTGGGGGTGGGGGGGGAGGTTGCATAAATCAAAGGAGTGGCTGTGTGCTTTTTACGCATTTTTCTGTCTTGTTTGACACGTATCGTTGTCATCATCATCATCGTCACGACCATCGCCATCATGAACAGCAAGCATCATCATCGTCAGCAGAAGCAGCAGCAGCATCAGCAGCGCACTGCTACATTTCGTGGCAGCGAGTGGCGTGGTGCGTTTGTGTTGTCACGCTCTGAGCGCGTCGAGCGGCGAACGCGTGCCAGGCACGCGGTGTCATTCACTCGCTGATGGATCGATTAGGCCAAGCGGCATCACGCGTGGCTCGTGTTGTACACTCGAGAACCATGCTCCTCAAAGTCTCGAGCGAAAACAAACATAAGAGTGCATGCCATTAAATATTCAGGAACCCAATTATCGGCAGCAGCATCGACATCGTTAAATTTACAATCCATTCATTATCACCACCACCACCACCACCATCTTCATCAATAAACCAATCCATCATAATCCATATTCATCATAATTACCGTCACAACCATCATCAACAACAGCCGCCATTCGCCACTAAGTGACGGTGTCGTCACCGTAGAGTTTGTACCAGGCTAGGTGAACGTTGTCGCTGCGTCAAGTGTGGAAGACTTGTTGATGGCAAAGGGGTCACGGGACAGACCCAGGTGCAATGAGTTGACTGCTATGCCAGGCTAGGTGCAGGAGGTCACGGGACAATCCAAGCGGCCATGAGTTGAACGACCGAGATGGCTGGCAGATGCACCACCGATGCTCGTCACTGTGCCAACTTGCTGCGTTTTATCTGCCCGACGCTTCGCTAGTTGTTGTGAGCATCGCTCTTCCATTCTCAACATCACCACCACCACCACCGTCATCGTACATTTTAGCGTTATCATCATCATCCATCCACCATCACCATGGCAAGTAATCATACTCTACTCAATGTTGACTCTATGTTGTCGGCATAGGGAGAGACAAACCCGACAACCCGAGGTTCGAATCCCGTTCACGGCGAACACCCAGTGACGGTTATTAGAACCGGTCCTGGGCCTCCCCTAGGTCGACTCAACCTCAAATTAGTACCTGGTGCTGCGTGTAAACATCATCACTGGGGAGACAAAGATGGTCGGGGGTGGTGCTGGTCACCCACCCCCTCGCGTGCCGTGCCGACCTTCATAGGTGCTGCTCGCTAACAGCACTTGCCCCTACAGTCTGTTACAGGCTAGACGGGGGATCTTTGTCTTTGGTTCATCACCCCCTCATCCTCCATCTCCTCACGAGTAATATCAAGATTATTCCACTTTCATTGTCGTTAAAAGTTTGTAGCTTTTTTTTACACATTGGACAATTTGAAGCATTTCCATGTGCCACGTTATGTTATGTTATGTTTTTTTTAGCAGCTACAACAAATAGCTGTTCAACATTAATATTGTTATATCGGTCCCATCGTGAGAGCATAGGGTGTCGCAGTGGTGCGCATCTTTTGTAGAATCCCTGCTGCCGCCTCGTCGTGAGTTAATGTTGTGTCTCGCTTTCTGATTGAATCTCACAACGCGAAGCGCTCTCGCCTGCCTCGCGTGGCAAAAAACAAAGATCCCCCGTGTAGCCTCAACAGACTCGGTGGGGCAAGTGGCTAGCACCACGTGCCGGCCTCCTTGTCTCCCCAATGCCGATGTTTACACGTCGCACCAGGTATTCATTTGAGGCTGAGTCGACCTAGGGCAGACCCAGGACCGCTTCAGATAACGCTCACTGCTGTGACCGGGAACTGAACTCGGGTAGCCGGATTGTTAACGCAGATTCACTCTGCCACCTCGCCCCACATTTTCAATTAGAAAATATCCCCCGTATCGCCTTAGCAAACTGTAGGAGCAAGTGTCATTAGCGAGCACGTATGAAGGCCGACATGGTACACGACGGGGTTTGGTGACCACCACAACACGCCCAGCCGCCTTTGTCTCCCTAGCGACGATGTTTAACACAGCGCACTCGGTACTCATTTGAGGCCGAGTCGACCTAGGGGAGGCGCAGGACCGCTTCAGGTAATCGTCACTGGGTGTTGGCGGCGACCAGGAATCGAACTCGGGTCTATCTCCGGGTTCTCCACTCATCGAGACACGCGCGCACACAGATAGATGATCGTAACAGCCACCGTAATTTATTTGCACAATAAAAACTATATTAACGACGTAAATTGTCATTGTCAACTTGTATATCGGCAGGTGCGGCTAACGAAAAATAAAAAAAATACAAAAAATGGGAAGGAGAATTACAACAAGAACAACAGGAAGACGAAAATAAAATATATCACGGGCTGTAAAAATAACCCCTATTTTCTGCAGGTCGCTGAGCTAAGATCATCGTCTCTGTGGCAACCGTGCTGTCACCATAGCAACGCATGCGGGCAGCGGTTGCCAGGGCAATGGTGATGTCACACCATCACTCAGTCCCCCCACTCCCCCACCCTGTCTCCCTCACCACTCCACGCTCCCTCAGCAACGTCCCCAGCTACCTTCTCTCCAAAGACAAAGGTCCCATCCCCCCCCCCCCCCGTATAGCCTTAACCGACTGCAGGGGCAAGTGCTGTTAGCGAGCACCTACGAAGCCCGGGACAGCACACGAGAGGGTGGGGGGGGGGCGGTGGGCCAGCATCAAGCCGGGCCGCCTTTGTCTCCCCAGTGGCGATGTTTACTACACACCGCGCCGGCTTACTCACTTGAGGCTGAGTCGACCTAGGGGAGAGCCAGGACCGGTTCAAATAATCGTCGCTGGCGTTGGTGGGCGTGAGCGGGAATCGAACTCGGGTCACCGGGGTTCGTAGCGCAGCGCAAACCATTGCGCCACCGCTCCTCCACTCCACACTCACCTTCACCCCCCCCCCACATTATCACCCCCCTCTCTCCTCCGTCCTACCCTAGGGGTATCCGCCTTATCGACCCCGCATTGTGATGTCTCACCCGTCTATCCCCACCGCACGGGGTGACATTTACAATGATGGAATATTAAGGGAGAGTGGCGGGGGTGAGGGTGGGGGTTATATATCTTCCTCCGTGGAGATGGAGCGATGGAATCGCATTGCGTGCAGGTTGCTAAGGTGGACTGTGACATCGCAGGATCTGTTTAGAGATTACGATGTTCTTTGGCGAGGCGTTCATTCAGCAGTGAATCGATCTTGGATGACGATGATAATGATGAAGGGATTCTGAGCGCTGTTGCCCTACCGTATGATACATCATGAAGTGCACCTGTAATTGTAGTGTGTGTCACAACAGCTAGGGCTGTAGCCATTCATATTAATATAATAATAATAATATGGACCACTTTAAATCCAGCAAAGCTGCAATGAGGGTTCGGGACTTATGTTCAAGAGGGTCCTGCGTTGGCGCGTTTTGACAATATTTGGTTAAGAGTTTGGCAGTAGTGACACAACAAGTGACACAGCAAGTGACACAGCAAGCGTCAAAATAAGTGTCACAGCAAGTGTCACAGCAAGTGTCACAGCAAGTGTCACAGCAAGTGGCACGGCAAGTGTCACGGCAAGTGTCACAGCAAGTGTCACAGCAAGTGGCACAGCAAGTGTCACGGCAAGTGTCACAGCAAGTGTCACAGCAAGTGTCACGGATGGATGTTAATAATCCAGTGCTTTACTGGGACCTCTCCAAACCACTTTGCAGGCCGCCTCCTTACCCGAACATTGTGCGAACGAGGTTCGACCCGACCTTAGCTTCTGACATCTGACGATATCACTGAAACACTTCCGGATGAGCTTGTGCAGAGTAAGGACCAGCGCAATACTGGCCACCCCCCCCCCCCCCATTGTCACCCAGGTGCCTACGTAGCAGAGGCGCACTAGTTACTAACTTAAAGGCTGAGCTAACCTGAACGGGAGACTGTAACAACGCGCCCCTTTACAATGCGCTAACCAATGCGCCACCGCTCGCCCCCCACCCCTCGCGTCCACGCACACCGCGCCTCGCCCCCACCGCTTGTCCAAACAATGAATTGACCACGAGGACAAAGACCTCGCTTGTCACTATTTGGTTCTCTCGGTAAAGTCACGTAGAAAGAAAAATAAATGTAATAATAGCATACAACGTTTCGATTGCAACGCAAGCAATCATCATCAGGTACAAATGAAAGAGAAAATAAACCTAGTAAACTTAGAAATATAATGCAATGCAACACACAGAGTCGGCAAACATAACAGTCAACACCCCACCTGGTTGATTGCGTTCTTCCAAAGATTGCTCAATTTGAGAGAGAGACAAAACACAGACACGGAGACACATAAGCAGAGAGCGATAACACAGAGACACACATAGGCACACAGAGAAACAACGCCTCTGTGTCGAGGCATTAAGTAGAGAGAGAGGGTGTGGGGTAGAGAAATTAGCATGTCAATGAGAGATTTTGTCGCTTCAAGAAAACCTTTAAGGCAATGTACTTTGTTTAGCGAGCACCTATGAAGGCCGGCACGGCACACCACGATCGACCTCAGTGGCGATGTTAACACACCGCACCAGGTACTCATTTGAGGCTGAGTCGACCTAGCTGTGGCCCATGATCGGTTGAGATAATCGTCACTGGCGTTGACCGTGAGCTGGAATCGAATTTCTGGTTGCCGGGTTCGTAGCACAGCGCGCAAACTGTTACACCACCCACACACACACACGCACACACAAAGACAAAGATCCCCCATATAGCCTTAACAGACTGCAGGGGCAAGCGCTGTTAGCGAGCACCAATGAAGGCCGGAACGGTACACGAGGGGGTGGGTGGCCAGCACCACGCCCGACCGCCTTTGTCTCCCTAGTGGCAATGTTTACACACCGCACCAGGTACTCATTTGAGGCTGAGTCGACATAGGGGAGGCCCGGGACCGGTTCAGATAATCGTCACTGGTGTTGGCCGTGAGCGGGATTCGAACCCGAGTCGCCAGGTTCATAAGCGCAGCGCGCTAACCGCTACACTATCGCTACACACAAACACACACAGACACACACACAGAGACACAACAACAACCGCCATTCGCCAGTAAGTGGCGGTGACGTCACCACAACGCTTGTTCCAGGCCATGTGCACCTTGAGGCCACGTGAAGTGTCGAACGCCCGCGGGCAGGAGGTCACGGGGCAGACCCAAGTGCCACGGATCGACTGACTAAGATGACTGAGATGACTGGCTGATGCACCACCTGTGCCCCCTACTGTGCCAACATGCTGTGCTTTAGCCACCCGGCGCTCCGCTCGTTGTTGTGAGCGTCGCTCCTCCGCCCTCCGTTGTTGTTGGAGGGCGACTACCTCCAACTGCCGAGTAGCGTCCTTCACGAGCCTCCTCCACATAGGCCGATCTTGACACCGTTGGTACCAGTCATCGGCAAGTCCACTCAGCTCCACGTCCTCCTGTACCACATCACTCCATCTCTTCTCTAGTCCGTGCCGCGCCCGTTTAGCCCCCTCGATCCGCCAGAACAAAAGCTGTTTCGGCATGCGGTGACTGGGCATGCGGGCTACATGACCCAGCCATCGCAGCCTTGCCTGCCGGAGGAGCTCACCGATGGGACCTTGCCCAGATCTTTCAAAGATTTGTGAGCTCCTCACACAATCCAGCCTGGTAAGACCCAGGATGGATCGTAAGCAGGCTAGCCTAAATGTTTCTAACTGGCGAAGATGTTCCATTAAGGGGGTCCACGTTTCGCAAGCGTAGAGAAGGGAGGAAATTACCGTGGCCGAGAAGACCTGAAGCTTAGTGCGGAGCGACAGACCAGGTAGCTTCCACACAGCGTCACGCAACCGATCAAAAGATATTGCCGCTCGACTGATTCGGAGTGAGACCTCTGCTGTTAAACTGGAACTGGTCATAAGCACACTGCCCAGGTATGGGAAACTCTCCACTCTCTCCACAACTGCCCCATCACCGATTGGGAGTTGTGGTGGTGGAGTGTCCAATGGTACAAAATACCCAGGCAGGTGCTTAATTTTGGTGGGGCTGATGGTAAGCCCCCATCTCTTAGTGGCACGCTCCAGTCTTAGCAGCAACGTCTCCAACACCCGGGCATCGATTAGCCTCCCATTATATCTGTACCATATGGTGATTCCCCCGGTACAGCTATTGAAGGCTTCACGAACTACGTGGTCAAAATAGATGTTAAATAATGTGGGAGCCAGAGGACATCCCTATCGCACCCCAAGGTGTACAGGGAATGGCTCTGACTCCCGGCCACGCAGTTTAACCCGGGCCCGCTTACCATCATGAAGGTCCTTAATGATCGTGAGCAGAGGGTCAGGCACTCCAAAAGCACGAAGAACAACCCAGAGCCCAGGCCTACTGATGGTATCATAGGCCTTGACCAGGTCAATAAAGCAGAGATGTAGGTCTTTTTGGATTTCCCTACGCATCTGCTGTAGCAGACGGAAAGAAAATATGGCATCTGTGCAAGACCGCCCTTTCCTGAAACCGCATTAGGGCTCCGCAAGCCTCTCCTCAGCGTGCCTGGCAAGGCGATGTTGAATAATCCTTGCCAGGACCTTTCCCGGCACACTGAGGAGTGAGATGCCCCTGTAGTTGTTACAGTCTGTGCGGTCCCCCTTCTTAAAGAGGGGGACCACCAGGGCATCCTTCCAATCCTGCGGAACCCGTCCAGTGGTCCAGACTGTTGTTATGATGTTATATAGGGCAGTCTGTGCACAAACGCCACCCTCCCTCAGCACTTCGCTTGGAAGATCATCTCTGCCCGCTGCCTTTCCTGGTCTCAGACTCCGGATCGCCTTCAGTACTTCCTCAACAGATGGCACTTCGGCCAGCCACTCACAAGGGGTGACTTCTTCCACACACCCACACACACACCCACACACGCACACACACACGCACACACAAACCCACACACACATGCACACACGCCCACCCACCCACACACGCACACACACGCACACACACACACACACCCACACACCCATCCACACACACCCACCCACACACGCACACATACACCCACACACGCACACCCACACACACACACCCACACACACACCCACACACGCACACACACCCACACACGCTGACAACGGGAGAAGGAAGGACAGCACTCCCGTCATATTGAAGGAGGGACAGCACTCCTGTCATATTGAAGGAGGGACAGCACACCCGTCATATTGAAGGGGGGACAGCACACCCGTCATATTGAAGGGGGGACAGCACACCCGTCATATTGAAGGAGTGATAGCACTCCCGTCATATTGAAGGGGGGACAGCACACCCGTCATATTGAAGGGGGGACAGCACACCCGTCATATTGAAGGAGGGACAGCACTCCCGTCATATTGAAGGGGGGACAGCACACCAGTCATATTGAAGGAGGGACAGCACACCCGTCATATTGAAGTAGGGACAGCACACCCGTCATATTGAAGGAGGGACAGCACACCCGTCATATTGAAGGAGGGACAGCACACCCGTCATATTGAAGGAGGGACAGCACACCCGTCATATTGAAGGAGTGATAGGACTCCCGTCATATTGACGGAGGGACAGCACTCCCATCACATTGAAGGAGGGACAGCACACCCGTCATATTGAAGGAGGGACAGCACTCCCGTCACATTGAAGGAGGGACAGCACACCCGTCATATTGAAGGAGGGACAGCACTCCCGTCATATTGAAGGAGTGATAGGACTCCCGTCATATTGACGGAGGGACAGCACTCCCGTCATATTGAAGGAGGGACAGCACTCCCGTCATATTGAAGGGGGGACAGCACACCCGTCATATTGAAGGAGGGACAGCACACCTGTCATATTGAAAGAGGGACAGCACACCCGTCATATTGAAGGAGGGACAGCACACCCGTCATATTGAAGGAGGGACAGCACACCCGTCATATTGAAGGAGTGATAGGACTCCCGTCATATTGACGGAGGGACAGCACTCCCGTCACATTGAAGGAGGGACAGCACACCCGTCATATTGAAGGAGTGATAGAACTCACGTCATATTGACGGAGGGACAGCACTCCCGTCATATTGAAGGAGGGACAGCACACCCGTCATATTGAAGGAGGGACAGCACACCCGTCATATTGAAGGAGGGACAGCACTCCCGTCATATTGACGGAGGGACAGCACACCCGTCATATTGAAGGAGGGACAGCACTCCCGTCATATTGAAGGAGGGACAGCACTCCCGTCATTTTGAAGGAGGGACAGCACACCCGTCATATTAAAGGAAGGACAGAACACCCGTCATATTGAAGGAGGGACAACACTCCCGTCATCTTGAAGGAGGGACAGCACACCCGTCATTTTGAAGGAGGGACAGCACACCCGTCATATTGAAGGAGGGACAGCACACCCGTCATATTGAAGGAGGGACAGCACACCCGTCATATTGAAGGAGGGACAGCACACCCGTCATATTGAAGGAGGGACAGCACTCCCGTCATATTGACGGAGGGACAGCACACCCGTCACATTGAAGGAGGGACAGCACACCCGTCATATTGAAGGAGGGACAGCACTCCCGTCACATTGAAGGAGGGACAGCACACCCGTCATATTGAAGGAGGGACAGCACTCCCGTCATATTGAAGGAGTGATAGGACTCCCGTCATATTGACGGAGGGACAGCACTCCCGTCATATTGAAGGAGGGACAGCACTCCCGTCATATTGAAGGGGGGACAGCACACCCGTCATATTGAAGGAGGGACAGCACACCCGTCATATTGAAAGAGGGACAGCACACCCGTCATATTGAAGGAGGGACAGCACACCCGTCATATTGAAGGAGGGACAGCACACCCGTCATATTGAAGGAGTGATAGGACTCCCGTCATATTGACGGAGGGACAGCACTCCCGTCACATTGAAGGAGGGACAGCACACCCGTCATATTGAAGGAGTGATAGGACTCACGTCATATTGACGGAGGGACAGCACTCCCGTCATATTGAAGGAGGGACAGCACACCCGTCATATTGAAGGAGGGACAGCACACCCGTCATATTGAAGGAGGGACAGCACTCCCGTCATATTGACGGAGGGACAGCACACCCGTCATATTGAAGGAGGGACAGCACTCCCGTCATATTGAAGGAGGGACAGCACTCCCGTCATTAGGGACAGCACTCCCGTCATATTGAAGGAGTGATAGGACTCCCGTCATATTGACGGAGGGACAGCACTCCCGTCACATTGAAGGAGGGACAGCACACCCGTCATATTGAAGGAGTGATAGGACTCACGTCATATTGACGGAGGGACAGCACTCCCGTCATATTGAAGGAGGGACAGCACACCCGTCATATTGAAGGAGGGACAGCACACCCGTCATATTGAAGGAGGGACAGCACTCCCGTCATATTGACGGAGGGACAGCACACCCGTCATATTGAAGGAGGGACAGCACTCCCGTCATATTGAAGGAGGGACAGCACTCCCGTCATTAGGGACAGCACTCCCGTCATATTGACGGAGGGACAGCACACCCGTCATATTGAAGGAGGGACAGCACTCCCGTCATATTGAAGGAGGGACAGCACTCCCGTCATTAGGGACAGCACTCCCGTCATATTAAAGGAAGGACAGCACACCCGTCATATTGAAGGAGGGACAGCACACCCGTCATTTTGAAGGAGGGACAGCACACCCGTCATATTGAAGGAGGGACAGCACACCCGTCATATTGAAGGAGGGACAGCACACCCGTCATATTGAAGGAGGGACAGCACTCCCGTCATTAGGGACAGCACTCCCGTCATATTGAAGGAGGGACAACACTCCCGTCATCTTGAAGGAGGGACAGCACACCCGTCATTTTGAAGGAGGGACAGCACACCCGTCATATTGAAGGAGGGACAGCACACCCGTCATATTGAAGGAGGGACAGCACACCCGTCATTAGGGACAGCACTCCCGTCATATTGAAGGAGGGACAGCACACCCGTCATATTGAAGGAGGGACAGCACACCCGTCATATTGAAGGAGGGACAGCACTCCCGTCATATTGACGGAGGGACAGCACACCCGTCACATTGAAGGAGGGACAGCACACCCGTCATTAGGGACAGCACTCCCGTCATATTGAAGGAGGGACAGCACACCCGTCATATTGAAGGAGGGACAGCACACCCGTCATATTGAAGAAGGGACAGTACTCCCGTCATATTGAAGGGGGGACAGCACACCCGTCATATTGAAGGAGGGACAGCACACCCGTCATATTGAAGGAAGGACAGCACACCCGTCATATTGAAGGAGGGACAGCACACCCGTCATATTGAAGGAGGGACAGCACACCCGTCATATTGAAGGAGGGACAGCACTCCCGTCATTTTGACGGAGGGACAGCACACCCGTCATATTGAAGGAGGGACAGCACACCCGTCATATTGAAGGAAGGACAGCACACCCGTCATATTGAAGGAGGGACAGCACTCCCGTCATTAGGGACAGCACTCCCGTCATATTGAAGGAGGGACAGCACTCCCGTCATATTGAATGAGGGACAGCACACCCGTCATATTGAAGGAAGGACAGCACTCCCGTCATATTAAAGGAGGGACAGCACACCCGTCATATTGAAGGAGGGACAGCACTCCCGTCATATTGAAGGAGTGATAGCACTCCCCTCATATTGAAGGAGGGACAGCACACCCGTCATATTGAAGGAGGGACAGCACTCCCGTCATATTGAAGGAGGGACAGCACACCCATCATCTTGAAGAAGGGACAGCACACCCGTCATATTGAAGGAGGGACAGCACTCCCGTCATTAGGGACAGCACTCCCGTCATATTGAAGGAAGGACAGCACTCCCGTCATATTGAAGGAGGGACAGCACACCCGTCATATTGAAGGAGGGACAGCACTCCCGTCATATTGACGGAGGGACAGCACACCCGTCACATTGAAGGAGGGACAGCACACCCGTTATTAGGGACAGCACTCCCGTCATATTGAAGGATGGACAGCACACCCGTCATATTGAAGGAGGGACAGCACTCCCGTCATATTGAAGGGGGGACAGCACACCCGTCATATTGAAGGAGGGACAGCACACCCGTCATATTGAAGGAAGGACAGCACACCCGTCATATTGAAGGAGGGACAGCACACCCGTCATATTGAAGGAGGGACAGCACACCCGTCATATTGAAGGAGGGACAGCACTCCCGTCATTTTGACGGAGGGACAGCACACCCGTCATATTGAAGGAGGGACAGCACACCCGTCATATTGAAGGAGGGACAGCACACCCGTCATATTGAAGGAGGGACAGCACACCCGTCATTAGGGACAGCACTCCCGTCATATTGAAGGAGGGACAGCACACCCGTCATATTGAAGGAGGGACAGCACACCCGTCATATTGAAGGAGGGACAGCACTCCCGTCATATTGACGGAGGGACAGCACACCCGTCACATTGAAGGAGGGACAGCACACCCGTCATTAGGGACAGCACTCCCGTCATATTGAAGGAGGGACAGCACACCCGTCATATTGAAGGAGGGACAGCACACCCGTCATATTGAAGAAGGGACAGTACTCCCGTCATATTGAAGGGGGGACAGCACACCCGTCATATTGAAGGAGGGACAGCACACCCGTCATATTGAAGGAAGGACAGCACACCCGTCATATTGAAGGAGGGACAGCACACCCGTCATATTGAAGGAGGGACAGCACACCCGTCATATTGAAGGAGGGACAGCACTCCCGTCATTTTGACGGAGGGACAGCACACCCGTCATATTGAAGGAGGGACAGCACACCCGTCATATTGAAGGAAGGACAGCACACCCGTCATATTGAAGGAGGGACAGCACTCCCGTCATTAGGGACAGCACTCCCGTCATATTGAAGGAGGGACAGCACTCCCGTCATATTGAATGAGGGACAGCACACCCGTCATATTGAAGGAAGGACAGCACTCCCGTCATATTAAAGGAGGGACAGCACACCCGTCATATTGAAGGAGGGACAGCACTCCCGTCATATTGAAGGAGTGATAGCACTCCCCTCATATTGAAGGAGGGACAGCACACCCGTCATATTGAAGGAGGGACAGCACTCCCGTCATATTGAAGGAGGGACAGCACACCCATCATCTTGAAGAAGGGACAGCACACCCGTCATATTGAAGGAGGGACAGCACTCCCGTCATTAGGGACAGCACTCCCGTCATATTGAAGGAAGGACAGCACTCCCGTCATATTGAAGGAGGGATAGCACACCCGTCATATTGAAGGAGGGACAGCACTCCCGTCATATTGACGGAGGGACAGCACACCCGTCACATTGAAGGAGGGACAGCACACCCGTTATTAGGGACAGCACTCCCGTCATATTGAAGGATGGACAGCACACCCGTCATATTGAAGGAGGGACAGCACTCCCGTCATATTGAAGGGGGGACAGCACACCCGTCATATTGAAGGAGGGACAGCACACCCGTCATATTGAAGGAAGGACAGCACACCCGTCATATTGAAGGAGGGACAGCACACCCGTCATATTGAAGGAGGGACAGCACACCCGTCATATTGAAGGAGGGACAGCACTCCCGTCATTTTGACGGAGGGACAGCACACCCGTCATATTGAAGGAGGGACAGCACACCCGTCATATTGAAGGAAGGACAGCACACCCGTCATATTGAAGGAGGGACAGCACTCCCGTCATTAGGGACAGCACTCCCGTCATATTGAAGGAGGGACAGCACTCCCGTCATATTGAATGAGGGACAGCACACCCGTCATATTGAAGGAAGGACAGCACTCCCGTCATATTAAAGGAGGGACAGCACACCCGTCATATTGAAGGAGGGACAGCACTCACGTCATATTGAAGGAGTGATAGCACTCCCGTCATATTGAAGGAGGGACAGCACACCCGTCATATTGAAGGAGGGACAGCACTCCCGTCATATTGAAGGAGGGACAGCACACCCATCATCTTGAAGAAGGGACAGCACACCCGTCATATTGAAGGAGGGACAGCACTCCCGTCATTAGGGACAGCACTCCCGTCATATTGAAGGAGGGACAGCACTCCCGTCATATTGAAGGAGGGACAGCACTCCCGTCACATTGAAGGAGTGATAGCACTCCCGTCATATTGAAGGAGGGACAGCACTCCCGTCATTTTGACGGAGGGACAGCACACCCGTTATATTGAAGGAGGGACAGCACACCCGTCATATTGAAGGAAGGACAGCACACCCGTCATATTGAAGGAGGGACAGCACTCCCGTCATTAGGGACAGCACTCCCGTTATATTGAAGGAGGGACAGCACACCCGTCATATTGAAGGAAGGACAGCACTCCCGTCATATTAAAGGAGGGACAGCACACCCGTCATATTGAAGGAGGGACAGCACTCCCGTCATATTGAAGGAGGGACAGCACTCCCGTCATTTTGACGGAGGGACAGCACACCCGTCATATTTAAGGAGGGACAGCACACCCGTCATATTGAAGGAAGGACAGCACACCCGTCATATTGAAGGAGGGACAGCACTCCCGTCATTAGGGACAGCACTCCCGTCATATTGAAGGAGGGACAGCACACCCGTCATATTGAAGGAAGGACAGCACTCCCGTCATATTAAAGGAGGGACAGCACACCCGTCATATTGAAGGAGGGACAGCACTCCCGTCATATTGAAGGAGTGATAGCACTCCCGTCATATTGAAGGAGGGACAGCACACCCGTCATATTGAAGGAGGGACAGCACTCCCGTCATATTGAAGGAGGGACAGCACACCCATCATCTTAAAGAAGGGACAGCACACCCGTCATATTGAAGGAGGGACAGCACTCCCGTCATTAGGGACAGCACTCCCATCATATTGAAGGAGGGACAGCACTCCCGTCATATTGAAGGAGGGACAGCACTCCCGTCATATTGAAGGAGTGATAGCACTCCCGTCATATTGAAGGAGGGACAGCACACCCGTCATATTGAAGGAGGGACAGCACACCCGTCATATTGAAGGAGGGACAGCACACCCGTCATATTGAAGGAGGGACAGCCCTCCCGTCATCTTGAAGGGGGGACAGCACTCCCGTCATATTGAAGGAGGAACAGCACTCCCGTCATATTGAAGGAGGGACAGCACTCCCGTCATATTGAAGGAGGAACAGCACACCCGTCATATTGAAGGAGGGACAGCACACCCGTCATATTGAAGGAGGGACAGCACTCCCGTCATATTGAAGGGGGGACAGCACACCCGTCATATTGAAGGAGGGACAGCACACCCGTCATATTAAAGGAGGGACAGCACTCCCGTCACATTGAAGGAGGGACAGCACACCCGTCATATTGAAGGAAGGACAGCACACCCGTCATATTGAAGGAGGGACAGCACACCCGTCATATTGAAGGAGGGACAGCACACCCGTCATATTGAAGGAGGGACAGCACTTCCGTCATTTTGACGGAGGGACAGCACACCCGTCATATTGAAGGAGGGACAGCACACCCGTCATATTGAAGGAAGGACAGCTCACCCGTCATATTGAAGGAGGGACAGCACTCCCGTCATTAGGGACAGCACTCCCGTCATATTGAAAGAGGGACAGCACTCCCGTCATATTGAAGGAGGGACAGCACACCCGTCATATTGAAGGAAGGACAGCACTCCCGTCATATTAAAGGAGGGATAGCACACCCGTCATATTGAAGGAGTGATAGCACTCCCGTCATATTGAAGGAGTGATAGCACTCCCGTCATATTGAAGGAGGGACAGCACACCCGTCATATTGAAGAAGGGACAGCACTCCCGTCATATTGAAGGAGGGACAGCACACCCATCATCTTGAAGAAGGGACAGCACACCCGTCATATTGAAGGAGGGACAGCACTCCCGTCATTAGGGACAGCACTCCCATCATATTGAAGGAGGGACAGCACTCCCGTCATATTGAAGGAGGGACAGCACTCCCGTCATATTGAAGGAGTGATAGCACTCCCGTCATATTGAAGGAGGGACAGCACACCCGTCATATTGAAGGAGGGACAGCACACCCGTCATATTGAAGGAGGGACAGCACACCCGTCATATTGAAGGAGGGACAGCACTCCCGTCATCTTGAAGGGGGGACAGCACTCCCGTCATATTGAAGGAGGGACAGCACTCCCGTCATATTGAAGGAGGAACAGCACTCCCGTCATATTGAAGGAGGGACAGCACTCCCGTCATATTGAAGGAGGAACAGCACTCCCGTCATATTGAAGGAGGGTCAGCACACCCGTCATATTGAAGGAGGGACAGCACTCCCGTCATATTGAAGGAGGAACAGCACTCCCGTCATATTGAAGGAGGGACAGCACTTCCGTCACATTGAAGGAGGGACAGCACACTCGTCACATTGAAGGAAGGACAGCACTCCCGTCATATTGAAGGAGGGACAGCACTCCCGTCATATTGAAGGAGGGACAGCACACCCGTCACATTGAAGGAAGGACAGCACTCCCGTCATATTGAAGGGGGGACAGCACACCCGTCATATTGAAGGAGGGACAGCACACCCGTCACATTGAAGGAAGGACAGCACTCCCGTCATATTGAAGGAGGGACAGCACACCCGTCATATTGAAGGAAGGACAGCACTCCCGTCATATTGAAGGAGGGACAGCACACCCGTCATTTTGAAGGAAGGACAGCACTCCCGTCATATTGAAGGAGGGACAGCACACCCGTCATATTGAAGGAAGGACAGCACTCCCGTCATATTGAAGGAGGGACAGCACACTCGTCACATTGAAGGAAGGACAGCACTCCCGTCATATTGAAGGGGGGACAGCACACCCGTCATATTGAAGGGGGCGTGGACGGCTCGACGAGGCTGATTGCACCTGACCAGACCTCCCCGTGCACGCGCCATAAATAAATAAATATATAAATAAACGCCCCCGTCCAATGGGAAGCGTGAGTGCGACCACACACGCGCGAGCATTCACGACCGTTGCAGTCCAATTGTCGTGATGTCAAGTTTTACGAAGAGGGTGGTTTTTTTGTACAATTAAATTTTTAAAAAAATTCAACTCGGAATACAATATCCCACTCAGCTGCTTCCTCTCTCTCCCTCTCTGGGATTTCCCTCCCACATCGCTGCTCGCGAGCGCTCGGCTGGTTGGCATCCGTGATGCTTTCACAGAAGTCGCTTTGCAACAAAACAAAGAGTTCCTGGCACCTGTTTGTAAAAAAAAAATACAAAGGACTTTGATTCTCGGCTTAGTTTGTCTATTTTCCTTGTGTTGGTGTACACAGGCAGCTGTTGGTGTCGTTGATAGCTAGTCTTTTGCACACTTTGCAATGAGGGTTGAACGTATTTATGCATTCGCTTTGTCCGTCTCTCCGTCCGTTTATAACGGAGAGGAGGAGGAGAAGGGGAGTTAGGGCACTTCAAGTCTCGAAAAGATGCTCCAATTCGATCAAAACGTTCGTATAACGGTGCCGCTGCTTTAGCGTCTTGATAGCTGGTCAACTCGATTTAAGGACTGCCCAAAGCATACACTTGAAGACGAAAAACAGAGCCGGAAAAAAACAATGATTTGCAAATGTATTACATACGAAGAAAAGAATGTCCCTAACGTCTTACCCACCCACTTCTAGTACCGTTCACCAAACTCTGTACACGAAGCCCTTGGGCCACAGCCTAAGGTAGCAGCAACACTCTCAGCAGCGCCAATTTATTTCTACGGCCATTGAGAATGAATCATTTGACATAATCGTGTGATAATCAAATGATTATAACATTGAAGACGTTGGAACCTCCACATTTGCGCTACCAGAGGTAGGTACAGCTGGAATGTCTGGCCTTGCCTCGCGGACACACCGCGGACGAACGCTTGTCGGATGTTGGATAAGCGGCACACAATCCATGCATGTGCATGGTTTTTCTTACTATTTTTTGGGTTCGTTGATGTTTTTGTAATGACAGTAGAGCCTACATGCGTTGTGAGTGGACTATAGGGCACGGGAGGTAATAACAGGGGAGTCAGCCTACAGTGCGAATGAACTAGTGGCCACCGGAGGTAATGCCAGAGGTATCAGCTGTGAGTGCGAAGGGACTGGTGGCTACGGGAATGATCGAGAAGGGAGCGTGGCCAGGTGACAGAAGAGGACGGTGGAGTCTGCCGATGGAGCGAGCGTCCAGAGTCAGCGAGAATGTTCGAGAAGGGGGGCGTGACCTCGTGTTGGCATATACAGTGAGGGAAAAAAGTATTTGATCCCCTGCTGATTTTGTACGTTTGCCCACTGACGAAGAAATGATCAGTCTATAATTTTAATGGTAGGTTTATTTGAACATTGAGAGACAGAATAACAACTAAAAAACAGAAAAACGCATGTCAAAAATGTTGTAAATTGATTTGCATTTTAATGAGGGAAATAAGTATTTGACCCCCTCTTATTCAGAAAGATTTCTGGCTCCCAGGTGTCTTTTATACAGGTAACGAGCTGAGATTAGGAGCACACTCTTAAAGAGAGTGCTCCTAATCTCAGCTTGATTAGGAGCACACTCTTAAAGAGAGTGCTCCTAATCTCAGCTTGTTACCTGTATAAAAGACACCTGGGAGCCAGAAATCTTTCTGAATAAGAGGGGGTCAAATACTTATTTCTCTTAAAGAGAGTGCTCCTAATCTCAGCTTGTTACCTGTATAAAAGACACCTGTCCACAGAAGCAATCAATCAATCAGATTCCAAACTCTCCACTATGGCCAAGACCAAAGAGCTCTCCAAGGATGTCAGGGACAAGATTGTAGACCTACACAAGGCTGGAATGGGCTACAATACCATTGCCAAGCAGCTTGGTGAGAAGGTGACAACAGTTGGTGCGATTATTCGCAAATGGAAGAAACACAAAAGAACTGTCAATCACCCTCGGCCTGGGACTCCATGCAAGATCTCACCTCGTGGAGTTACAATGATCATGAGAACGGTGAGGAATCAGCTCAGAACTACACGGGAGGATCTTGTCAATAATATCAAGGCATCTGGGACCATAGTCACCAAGAAAACAATTGGTAACACACTACGCCGTGAAGGACTGAAATCATGCAGCGCCCGCAAGGTCCCCCTGCTCAAGAAAGCACATATACATGCCCGTCTGAAGTTTGCCACTGAACATCTGAATGATTCAGAGGACAACTGGGTGAAAGTGTTGTGGTCAGATGAGACCAAAATGGAGCTCTTTGGCGTCAACTCAACTAGCCGTGTTTGGAGGAGGAGGAATGCTGCCTATGACCCCAAGAACACCATCCCCACCGTCAAACATGGAGGTGGAAACATTATGCTTTGGGGGTGTTTTTCAGCCAAGGGGACAGGACAACTTCACCGCATCAAAGGGACGATGGACGGGGCCATGTACCATCAAATCTTGGGTGAGAACCTCCTTCCCTCAGCCAGGGCATTGAATATGGGTCGTGGATGGGTATACCAGCATGACAATGACCCAAAACACACGGCCAAGGCAACAAAGGAGTGGCTCAAGAAGAAGGACATTAAGGTCCTGGAGTGGCCTAGCCAGTCTCCATACCTTAATCCCATAGAAAATCTGTGGAGGGAACTGAAGGTTCGAGTTGACAAACGTCAGCCTCGAAACCTTAATGACTTGGAGAAGATCTGCAAAGAGGAGTAGGACAAAATCCCTCCTGAGATGTGTGCAAACCTGGTGGCCAACTACAAGAAACGTCTGACCTCTGTGATTGCCAACAAGGGTTTTGCCATCAAGTACATGTTTAGCAGAGGGGTCAAATATTTATTTCCCTCATTAAAATGCAAATCAATTTATAACGTTTTTGGCATGCGTTTTTCTTGATTTTTTTGTTGTTGTTTTTCTGTCTCTCACTGTTCAAATAAACCTACCATTAAAATTATAGAATGATCATTTCTTTGTCAGTTGGCAAACGTACAAAATCAGCAGGGGGTCAAATACGTTTTTCCCTCACTGTAAAAGGGAGATGCGCGGGAGACTCGGGGCTGTTGCAGTGGGGTCTCCGCCCGATGTCAAGTGAACGTGTCTTCCATAAAGTGCCATCTCAAGAGAAGTGTGTCAACTCGTCATTACAATCTTGTTTTGAAGCTTTCGTGACTGCAGGAATCCATACTCTTTGGTTCTTTCGGTAAAGTCACGTGGGTATAACATAAAATAAATCACGACGTTTCGATCGCAACACAAGCGGTCATCCTCAGGTGGAAAAAAATATAATCCAGCAGTGGAACTGTTGAACCAGCGAGAGAGCAGTTACATCAAGGAGGTTATAGATGTGGCGATGGGCAAGCATCATCTCGAGTTGTGAGTCCTTTTATTATTTGGGCCGGGAGGGCGAGGGGGGGGCTCACTTCCCGGAAGTGTCTGTGGATGGGATGGGGATGCGGAGGGAGGGGTGTGTGTACGTTCTAGCGGGACGACTTGGGGTCAAGCGCGCAGCTGTCAAAACAGCCGACGAAGAGTGGCGTCAAGACGGCACAGCCGGTAAGGACAGCCGTGCTGTGCCCTGGACGCTGTGGCCAACCCATCACTGCAGGGACATCACACCGTTACGTTACGATGTCCGTAAGTGTCACGCCTACTGCTCGTTGATGGTGTCTGGCCCACGGTGCCATGATGGCAATGAAGAAGTCACCGCCGGTTCGATTCGATCTCCCGCATCGGCAGTTGAAACGATGGAGGCGAGTTTTATAAATCCACCACCCACCCCTCATCCCCTCCAAGCCTCCTCGCCCCGCCCCCTGCCGCGTGAGCTCACCAAGCAGGATACGAGGATCAATGAGGTACGCTACAGTCAGTGTGGTGGGGTAGAGCGTGGGTGCCACCCCACCTCTGCCGGGATGTCTGGCCAGGTTGGAAGAGGAGGCCACAAGAGCCTCTCGTGGGCCTCTCTCTGGGCTCCCTTCTGCCAGCGGTGGCATGAGCAGGCAATTGCAGGGCTGCACCTCGACCGAGTTGGCCTGTTTGTTGACTCGCTTATGATCGGTACGACAAGATGCGTAAACTCTAAACGGAATCCTCTACACGGGCATGTACGCGCAAAGACACAGATCCCCCGTATATCCTTAAAAGGCTGTTGGGGCCGCCCGCTTTTGTCTCCCTCGTGTCGATAATTACACACCGCACCAGGTACTCGTTTAAGGCTGAGTCGACCTATGGGAGGCCCAGGACCGGTTCAGGTAATAACCGCTGGTGTTCGTAGCCGAGTTTGTTGCGCAGTACTCCACCCGCTACACTACCACTCCCCACATACACGGCAATTTTTGCAATTCAAAAAATGTATATCACTCATAGTAATGCTTTGTGTTTGCTCGGTGTCTTTCCTTGATTTATTTGTTTCTCCGACCATGGCATCGACAATGGGAACACGTGCAACAGCGTCACACGGGTCGCATCTCGTCATCTCGACACCACCGGGACACGTATTTATTTTAAATGTGATATCAGCTTCACTCAAGGGGGGGGGGGGGTGTCAAAGCATTGTAGACAACATTTTTTGAATGCAAAGACAATGAAAGAGTGTTTCAGTAAAAGCCGTGACAAAACAGTGGCTCTCGCACTCCCGCGTAAAACACACCTACTGTGGGTCCGTAGCCTCAGTGCGTGCTGTGTGTACCGTACGTTGAACTTCTTTCGCACCGTACGTAGCCAAACGTATTCATCGGAGGTAGCGGCACGCGAGTGGTCACGAGCGTGCGATCAGAATTTATTCGTGAACAGACAAAATCGAACACGCGGGATCCCGTGGCCTCGATTCACGTGTCGGCAAAAACAACAAAACCCCTTTTTGCCGTTTGTTCCCCAACTTGTTTTTCTTTGTTTCCATGTTCATTGGCAGTTTAGGCAAATCGCCCGTGTCATGAGTTTCATTACGGGTTTTTAAAATCCCTACACGGCGCGATTTGATGGGGGTGGGGAGGGGAGGCTGAGGGGTGTTTGGAACGCCAAATGTGCGGCCAGCAGATTCCATCACCACATCGGATCCTCGCAGTCGGTCCATTCGTCAGTTTAACACTTAGTAGCCGACACAGCCAATTAGTAAGGGATTTGTCACGTGAACAAAACGCCACCTTTTTACTACTGCAGCCCACCGGTGTGTTGAAGAGTAAATCCACAACATTTACAATTTGAGTAGTGCCGTGACGTTTCGCTGGTAATTACATCCAGCATCATCGGGCGATTTGACAGAATAGTGAAGCCATCCACCTGCTCCCGGTCTTAAACAGAGCGGCAGGGCGACGTCCATTCGTCTCGTCCACCCGTCACGACCCCTTGATGTTGGGAATGGGAGCGGTGGCGGTCACCAACGGAACTATGAATTCAACAGGCCCTGGGTGACATCGCTGATTTCTGTACCGGACCTGGTTGGCTGCCTCAGCGATCTATATCGACCAGCGTGGTGAAGTATGGTCAAACAGCCGACACGGCATGGGAGTGGCCTTCATACAACAATGGAATAACAAAGGCCTGATTAATTATTTTTAAATATGTACAACCCTTACTAGTTGGCTGTGTCATGTGGTGGCGGGTTTAACGACACATTTATATATTTACGCGATCTAACCCTCCTCAAGGATTTGTTGGATGCAAACCGCGGCAAGGGTGGTGGGGGGTGGAGGAGGGAAGGGGTTATTAAAGGCTGTGTGATGTGCGGCGCTTGCATGTTTTTAAGTGACACAGAACAGAATCTGGAATTGTATTAGGCTGGCTGATGCTGTGTGTTGTGTGTGTGTGCGACTGTGTGTGACTGTGTGCGACTGTGTGGGGAGCGGTAGTGTAGTGGTTAGCAGCGCTGCGCTACGAACCTGGCGACCCTGGTTCGATTCCCACTCACGGCCAACGCCAGTGACGATTATCTGAACCGGTCCTGGGCATCCCCTAGGTCGACTCAGCCTAAAATTAGTCCCTGGTGCCGGTGTGTTGGCCACCTCCTCGTGTTCTGTGCCGGCCTTCATTGGTGCTCGCTCACAGCACTTGCCCCAACAGTCTGTTTTCAGGCTATACGAAGGATCTTTGTCTTTTGTGTGTGACTGCGTTGTGCATTGAGAGCGGTGGTGTAAGTGGTTATAGCACAGCGATATGAATCCAGCGACCTGAGTTGGATTCCCATTCAACGGCTAACATCAGTGTCTGAAAACCGGCTCTTGCCCTCCTTTTGGTCCACTCAGGCATAATCCAGTAACCTGGTGCAGGTGTGTAAACCCGTCAACACTGGGGGAGAGAAAGGCATCCAGGCTTGATAATATAATCCATCCACAACCGTCGTTCCATCTCCAACGCGTGCGCCTTGGCGGCCCTTCACAAGATGCTCGCTGACAGCACTTGCCCGCAACAGCCTGTGCGAGGCTACGCGGGGGATCTTTGTCTGTGTGCGTGCGCGCGCGTGCGTGACTGTGCGCGTGTCCGTGGGCGTGCGTGTAAACCCCCCCCCCCCCCCAGGGTCACATGATGGAAAAAATTACGAACATTTTTCCAAGCGGGCCTTACGGGTGCACTGAACTTTGTATCGCGGCGCAGCGGGAGGCACGCAACACGCAGGCACACACGTGCGCGCGCACGTTCGTTCACTCACTCACTCACACGTACACACACTCACTCACACGTACACACACTCACTCACACGTACACACACTCACTCGCACGTACACACACTCACTCGCACGTACACACACTCACACGTTCACTCACTCACTCACACGTACACACACTCACTCACACGTACACACACTCACTCACACGTACACACACTCACTCACACGTACACACACTCACTCACACGTACACTCACTCACTCGCACGTACACTCACTCACTCGCACGTACACACACTCACTCACACGTACACACACTCACTCACACGTACACACACTCACTCACACGTACACACTCACTCGCACGTACACACACTCACTCACACGTACACACACTCACTCACACGTACACACACTCACTCACACGTACACACACTCACTCACACGTACACACACACACACGGACCATACGCACGGACCATAACTACAATTGCCTGTCTTAAACAGGATGTTTTCTCACAGGTTCACTTAGACAATTAAGTTAACACAAGACATAGATCCCCCCCCCCCCACACCGTATAGGCTTCAAACGGACTCTAGGGGCAATCGCTGTCAGCGAGCACCAATTAAGATCGGCACGGCACACGAGGCGGTGGGTGGCCAGCACCACGCCCGGCCGCCTTTGTCTCCCTCGTGGCGATGTTTACACACCGCGCCAAGTACGTACTCACTTAACGCTGAGTCGACCTTAGGGAGGCCCAGGAACGGCTCAGGTCATTGTCACCGGTGGTGTCCGTGAGCGGGAATCGAACCTCGAGCCCGCCGGGTTCGTAGTGCAGCGCGCAATCCACTGCGCCACCGCTCCCCATACACACAGGCACAAACGTACGTGAGCACGCACACACACACACACACGAGACCACAGCTACAATTACCTGTCTTAAACAGGATGTGTTCGCACAGGTCGACGCAAGACAATTAAGTTAAAACACACACGTGTGCACACTTTGTATAAAAAAATCGAGACAAATACACCCCACACCGTGGTGGAGTCAATGCGCTGTTTGCGAGCAATTACGAAGCCCGGATGGCACTGCGCACGTGGCAGTGGTGCGGTGAAAACCACGCTCGGCCGCCTTTGTCTCACCAGTGCGATGAGATCACCCAGCGGTGCTTATGTTTTCCACATCGTACCAGTTACTCATTTAAGGCTGAGTTTACCCGGGGGAGGCTCCGCACTGCTTCAGATAATTGCGCACTTACTGTTAGCTAGCCGTGGTTTGGAATTGAACCCAGGTGGCCCACTACGACGTGACCGCTCCCCACACACACATACACCCTACACATAACCTGCACACACTCTACACACACACACGCGCGCGTGTGTGCGCATACGTACAACACACATGGTCAAAGGTCTCTTTGTCTACCTATGGACCGTTGGAAGTTTGAGACAGCTGCCGTTACTGGTTTCAAAGACACAAATATCCATCCATCGACCTGTTTAGACAAGCGCTGTTTGCGAGCGCCTATTGAAGACAGCGCGACACATGGGGTGGGGGGGAGGGGCGGTGTGACCAGCACCAATACAAGCCTGGCCACCTTTGTCTCTCTAATCTTCGTACGTTCTCTTCAGAAGGAGTCCCTGGCTTAAACTCCTTCCATCCGATCCACTTCGATCCCCCTCTCCCTCCCGCCTCCCCCGCCCTCGCCCCACCCCTCCT
Organism: Petromyzon marinus; assembly: GCF_048934315.1. Classification (NCBI taxonomy): domain Eukaryota; kingdom Metazoa; phylum Chordata; class Hyperoartia; order Petromyzontiformes; family Petromyzontidae; genus Petromyzon; species Petromyzon marinus. The sequence goes on from NC_133699.1 coordinate 4,947,278, forward strand.
CACCTGATAACGCCACGCTCCATAATAGGGTTCTGGGCCTAGTAACTGGGGAAGAATGCGGCTTGGCCTGGCCTTCCTCAGCAGTGTTTACACTTTGACACCATCACCGGATGCAAAGCGGGACGTGTTTCAGATTCTCCATCACCGTCAATCATCGTCATCATCATAATCATATCTACTCTCGCAAATGAGACCATCTTGCTCTCTGGAGTTGTCAAGAATAATTTCACGCAACAAGTGTTCAAAGGGGCACGTGCCACTCTGCGGATTTTAGAAGCGAAAGACGCGCGCCGCGTTTCGAACGGCGTCGGCTGGGAAATTCGTACCTAAAAACGGAGGACAATCGATCGATCGATCTTCATTTTACATGCCAATATCGCCCTCAATAAAGTGGGCATCGGTGCATAGTAAAACGGCACGGGTGCCGGGCACAGAGGGAATGGAGCAACAGGGGTTGAAACCAAAAACCCGTCACGCCCTCGGTGGCCGACAGAGGAAATTGCAACCGCGCGCAACGAATCACATGAGAAAATTAAGTTGTAAATTAAAAAAAGATATATATAAAATAAAGAGACCGTTGTTTTTCTTCCATAATTTAAGTGTAGGCCAAGTCTGAATGGGTGTGTGTCTTGCACAGGCCACGGGATTGACGGTCAATGGAGAGGGAGTTGACGCGGGACGGTTCCGAGAAAACCCAGGACAGGCGGCAAACCCCGTGCGCACATTTAAAGAAGCGCACTTGCGAATGAACGCCTTTGAAACGGAGTCGGGCTGGCAAAAACCTGTAACCTGATCAAAAAAAAAAAGGAGGGACAGTCCTTTAGAAAACCGGAACCGGGTGACAACCCCTCGGGTGAATTGTTCCGTTTTAAAGTTGTGTAATTGTGGAAATTGCGCCGTCACTAGACGTCGCGCGGACGTCAGCAATCAAACGTGGGGGTGAAGGGGGCGGAGAAGGTTGGGGGGCACTCCACCTCGATTTCCATCATGAAAAATTCACGGCTCTACCGCAGCCGCCGCCGTTGGAAGTGATTGTAATTGCGAACTTGCACCCATTTAGAATACCCCCCTCCCTCGATTACATGGAGTAAGTAACACGTCATTACCGACCCCACGTGGCAATTCTAGCCCATCATTCTCTTGCAGCAACAAGACACAGATCCCCCGTATAGCCTAAAACAGACTGTTGGGTCAAGTGCTGTTAGCGAGCACCTATGAAGACCGGCACAGCACACGACGGGGTGGGTGGCCAATACCACACCCGACCGCCTTTGTCTCCCCAGTGGCGATGTTTACACACCGCACCAGGTACTCATTTGAGGCTGAGTCGACCTAGGGGAGGCCCAGCACCGGTTCAGATAATCGTCGCTGGTGTTGGCCGTCAGCGGAAATCGAACCAGGGTCGCCAGGTTTGTAGCGCAGCGCTGCTAACCGCTACACTACCGCTCCCCACAACACACACACACAGCAGTTTATAGATGCAGTCGTAAACATCGCGGGTTTACAATGAACAAGTTAACCATTAATAATAATGACAACAAATTGTCCTCTTCCAAATGAACATTCGAGGCAGTACTCATCTACTGTTGACAGCTCTGAGCCATTGGAGGAAATTCCACATTGCTATGACGGGGGGAGGGGGCGTTTATAATCATAGGACAACCGACGTTTAATTCGCCACAAAGCGGTGCTCGGTTTAATCACCGCCGCAGCGATGATGGGCTGAGCCGATTTTTTCCCCTAACTGGCTTAGAACTCGCCAGCTGCGGGGGTCGCGGCTGGTGCATCGGCCAGTCATCTGTCAGTCAGGCAACCCCATGGCACCTGGGTCTGTACCCCGTGAGCTCCTGCCAGCAACGAGTCCTTCCGACGACGCTTCACGTGGCTCTCAGAGTGCACCCGGCCGGGCCTGGCGCGGGCGATTTGGAATTGTCGCGTGCGTTTACGGCGAACCTGAAGCCGCTTGAGTTCGATTCGGCCGGCCACGGGCAAAAAGACAGTGACCAATTGTCATTGGCACCTGTCCTGAGCCTCCCCGAGGTCAGCAACGCGTGCGGCATGTTCGAGTTGGGCGAGAGGGAGACAAAGGGGGCCGAACGTGGTGCTTAGCCGAAACCAGCTAGCAGCACTTGCCCGAACAGTTTTAGGGCTTGAGAGGACACGCTTTGTGTGCGTGTCGGTTTCTTTGCGTCCCGTGACCTCACTTCGCGTGACGGACTAAAAGTGCACCTAGCCTGGCACAAGCGCGGTAGTGACGTCCCCGCCACTTAGTGGCGAATGGCGACTGTTTTTGTTGTTGTTGTTCCTTTGCGTGCGAACTTACCACCTTCCGTAGGATGATTTGGCATAAAATCACTCAGTTTCGTCACGTGGTGGTCTGAAACTTGATCGGGGATACAAAGGTGTCCATGCGTGCATGATGATGGCATCTGCCAACCCCTTGCTTGCTATGCGGATCTTTTCAACAACAAAAAAGGTACTCACTAAAAGCAACTAGCCCCAGGAGTCTACGCAAAGCCAACAATTGGTGTGTGTGTGGCTCTGTGAACCTTTGACCCTTGCTATGAATTAGTCGCGTGTTGATAGTGTGAGATTGGAAAAAAAGATCTGGTAAACTAAATATTTTAAAGTTTGCTCACTGTTAAGAGAATGACTCACAGATGAGCTGTGAGTCATTCTCTTATTCTTACTGCCGAGCAATGTCATCCAACCCACACGTGATACACGCGGAACACAGCAAGTGGTTCGTTATAACGAGGCGAGACATTTGCCAAGTTTGGGATATTTTTCTGTTCGATTTGGAAATGCCTGCTGCGATGCGCAGTTGAGGCTCTACCTTGCCTGGTATGCAGGAGGTCGTGGGTTAGATCCCGACCCTGACGCCGACATACTTGGAGTTTTCGTGTGTCTTTCTCCGTGGTCGCGTGGATTCTTCTCCGGGTCCTCCGGTTTTCCCCCCCACATTTAGAATCAACATGCCTTTAGAGTATTTGGCTGCTATACATTTACACATGATAAGCCATTTCCAGAATATAGTTTTTTTGGGTTAGATTGCGTACATTTATAAATGTGTTGTTAAAACCCGCCACCACCCGCCACAGCCAACTAGCAAGGGTTGTCACGTAAACAGAACATGTAAATTCGTCACTATTACAGCACACCGGTATGTTGGAGAGCCAAGCCACAACATTTACAATCTGAGTACGACATTTCGCCAGTAATTACAACCAGCTTCATCAGGCGACAGCTAGATTTGTTAAGAAGTCCTCCTGTTTCGTTCTTTATATAGAGGAGGCGTAGATGTGGTGACCACGCTTCTGCGCACTTGCGCCAAGTGGGTGGGATTAATGAGTCACAGTACATGATGCATGTGCATGATGCGAGCCCTTTGATCTTGTCCTTCCTGTCCATTGTGTGTATTAAAATAGCCGTACCAACGGTAATCCCTATTGAAGTATGCTCCCCTTTATAGGCATGCATTTACATAATGTATTTGATGATTCGCTTCCACGCAGCACTTAGGGGGTAGCTATCCGAACGGTTAAAATTATTTTTATTTTTTACAATTTCGATAGATTCTCTAATTTGTCTTGGCCAATAGTAGCTAGTTTTGCACGTAACTTCAACATGATCGAAATCAATTGAGTATTCCTTGTTGGCACGCGTGTTCTGCTACTGCTGACAGTTATATTTGGCAGTATTTAATATTTCTCTGATGTTATTTTAGTCTCGTGTTCATCATTCGTCCTGGTTTCCCAATATAACAAAAACCTCTATTATGGATGATATTGGTCGCGAAAGCCTCTTACGTAATAAAATAAGCCACTTCGTTGAGCTATTGTTTGTGGCCTGGTCGCTTCTGAAAAGGAGCTACAGCATCTAGCTCAGTGGGCCAAATAGTACAAATTTATTATTTTCGTTAATGTAAATCCAACAGTCAGTTTCTTTTGGGTTACGGCACATTGAGCTAAGCATTACCCTTTAAATGATGAATCAGACGACAAGGTCGGCCCTGTTAGTCACTCTTTCATCATTCGCTTTTTAATTATTACGTCAATTTTGTCTCGTAGTGGGTACCCACTCACCGACCATTCAACTTCGGCAAAAAACATATTCTTTGGGCTCGCTGAAGTATTTCCATGTCTGTTAACCATAAACGTTGGATCTACACGACTTACAAACGCAACCGCGCTTCAAAATACTGTGCAGAACTAGCGGGGGACACACTATGTGGGGTGGGGGGGGGGTGGGAAGGAGGCATTTTTTATTTATGTTTTTACTTTACACGGAGAAAGCTACAAAGGCACCGCAGCGCGGGAAAAGCGGACGGTCTTGTTCCAAGACTCGGACAACGGGCAAGGAGCCGACGGCACGGACGAAAGAGGGGCGGGGCGGGGGGGAGCAGGGAATTTCAGAATATAGGCACAGCAGTGGAGAAGAAGCGACCTCCCACCACGTGAAGGTTGACCGCAGGCTGACTTGGCTACGACAACGCAAAATCACTGCGGTCGGCTACGTTGGCGGTGACACGCATGTGGTCCATCCAATCTGTGGTATTGTTCACGCACGCGATTATCCTTCGGCGGACGTGAACCGCGATGAATTAGCGCCGTAGGCACGAAAGGAAGGCCTTCGCCCGCGTGCATTTATTTATGCTGTTTGCTTGCTTGCTTATTTGTTAACTTTTTATTCGCTTTCCCACTCATCGGAATCGAAGGCATTAAAGACGACGACAACAACAAAATACCCAAACTCATGACATTACGGGAGTGGCATGATCCGTGCGCTGCGCTTTGAGGGCATCGACGCGTCGGAGGTCAGAGTCGCTGTGTCTCAGTGCTATCGATCGACACACACGAGCAGATGGAATCTCTCCCCCCCGCCCCCGCCGCCCGTTACTCTTCTAAACACCGGCGCCGTAAAATCCGTTAACGCGGCCGCCTTTGTTAAATCACCCGCGTTGATCTGCTTGGCGGCCCGGTGCTCTCGTCGATTGTAAAGGTCCTTCCCTCTTTCGCTGCTCCTTGTGGCCAGATAAGACATCGCGTCTGAAGGCGCTCCGATTCGCGGATCCGGCGGCGTCAACTCCACCCCACCCCCCTCCCCACCTAGGCTTCATCACCGTCTCTGCGTCTATCAATAATAATGATTTCAACTTTGTACTTCGACGCACGGAGGCAATTTTGCTCGCTCTCAAAGAGAGTCAGGCACACGGAGAGAGTGACTCAAGCTGAACACTATGAAGGGCCCATACTCTTTGGTTCTATTGGGTAAAGTCACGTAGGTGAAAATAAAATAACAAAAAATCACGACGTTCCGGCCACAACACAAGCGGCCTTCATCAGGTGAAGGGACGAGACTGTCTGGTGGACAGCGCTGGAGTGGAAGGGCGCCAAGAGAAAGTGGCGCAGACGAGCGGGGAAGGCAGCTGCGGCCACGCGGTCAAAAGAGCCGGCGCCAGCAACTGCCCAGGCTCTGCGGCCCTCTACACATTAAGATGTTTTCAGCCAAGTAACGAGTGTTCATACATGTAGGGGGGGGGGGAAATGGAGCATCCGTAAAAAGTCCAGGGGTGGTCAACCTGTAACAGACCAAGAGCCAAAAAAGTACCCATGAGTTCTGCAAAGAGACACGTTTTCGGCACAGCACGGAATACATTAATTATTCTTTGCTACTGTGATAGTATGTTCGACCTTATGCCCCTTCGATCGAGCCGCGTGTGGTGTATTAAAGAACCACATGCGGCTCGGGGGACGCCAGTTAGCCACCGCTGCTCTATTCCAAGCACGCGGAACGGGTGGAGTCCACGTGAGCCTCCTGGTGAGCCGGCGTACGGCTCCTCCTCGACTCCCACGGGAGGGAAGTTTCCCAATCCCCGTGCGGCGACCCACCGACCCTCGCCTTCAGAGCGCTGGAGTACAGGCCACGTGCACAGCCACTACCGCTCGCCATGACGATAAAAGAAGTCACGTTGGATGCGCAGCCACAGTTTTTAAAATTTGGTGGGGTCCTGCTGGCGATCGGTTCCCGGTGGCTATTGGTCAGCTCACATATTAAGTTAACTTTAATTTCTACCGGACCCTATTTATAGACGGCGCCATGGTGGCGAGATGGTAACTACATCGCCTGATATACGGGAGGTTCGTGGGTTCAATTCCAACCCTGACGCCTGCTGTATATTTGGAGTTTGCATGTCTCTCTCCTTGTGGTCGCTTAGATTTTTCTCCGGCTCCTCCATTTTTTCCCTCATTTAAAAACACGCGTTTAGAGTATTTGGCTGCTATATACTTGCACGTGATAAGCCACTTCGTTGAGCTATCAATTGTGGTCAGGTCGCTTCTGAAAAAGAACTATATAGCTCAGTGGGCCTAATCTGGTGAAATAAAAAAAAATGTGTTTAGTTTTAATTTATATTAAATCTACGCAATTACTGACTGCTGACTCGATACTCGGCCCGCCGCTGTGCATTTAAATGTTCCGGCATCAGCGCACTTCAGCATTCGTGTCCTGCTGTTGAACGGATATACTTTCGGTCTATCTTCATTTATGGGGGGGGGCGGGGGTGGGTCAGGGGGGTCAGGGGTTACCACGGTTGCTGAGCAGAAGGCCAAAGGCACCACAAAATGCCACGCGGCCAGCAAAGGACGGCACCGTGAAAGCTGTAAGAGATACAAGTCTCGTGTGCGGTTGGTTAGGTTCAAGGGGGTTATAAGCGCTCGGGTGAATAGACCACGGCGAATGATTGCAATGTTGGACAGTGCGAGTGTTTTTGCCCAGCAAGTGGTGGTGGTTGCAACAGAGAGTGGACGCTGCGAAGCAGTTGGTCTGGTAGACAGACTCCTCTACAGTGGAGGGAGAGATCGATGAGTGAAGTTCACAGTCGCAGTCTCTATGGCAGCAGCGATAGCAGAGTCATAAGGAGGGGGCTCATGCATATAACAGTATGATGATGGTGTACATATGTGCATTATTATTATCATCACCGTCACCAACCTCATCATCACCATCGTCATCACCATCGCTATCACACATGTCATGACAATCATCATACCCAGGCCACTCGTGTCAAAGAGACTATCCTCGTCTCTTGCGTTCTCTACCACGTGGTTAAACAATGAAAACACAAAATAAATGCGTAATTGTTGTGGAGCCGTTTAAAAATAAATTTATGCGAACCAACACACCTGAAGACGACCGTTTGAGTTATGGTCGAAACGTCGTGAGATTTTTTTTATTGTTTTATATATATTTTATTATTTTGTTGTTTCTCTTCAACGTGACTTTACCGAAAAAACTAAGAATATGAATTACTGCAGTCACGAAAGCTTTAAATCAAAATTTGTTGTGGAGCTGTTGGGGTGGTCACGACGCTCACAGTGGCCCGCGTCCCTTGCAACGCACGCATGGCAAGGCCAGCGTGATTGGCGCCTTTGTTAGAATCTGAAAGAAAGAAAAAAACACGATCCATTTGCAATCAACACGTGATTAGCGGGCAATGTTTCCAGCCTTTTTAGCGGTGTGAAACACTAATTTAAAATGTTCTTTTGCTCCCTAACCGAAAATAGGTGCGCGTATTATTAATTATCAGACGGCTCGGAAAGAATAGGAGGGCGGCCGCCAGTCGAGGAGCCCCTGGGACAGATGGCAGGGGAAGCTTCTCAGCAGTATTTGTGTCGCATCAGCTAAGGCTGTATCCGTTGACTGTAAGACAACAATAAAAAAATATTTTTTTTTTAAGCTTTCGTGACTGCAGGGATTCATATTCTTGGTTCTTTCGGTAAAGTCACGTAGAAGGGAAACAATGAAATAATAAAAATATAAAACAATAAAATTATCACGACGTTTCCACTGCAACACAAGCAATCATCATCAGGTGCGAAAACCACAGCAAGAACATTTGAAAAAAGTGGCGGTTTTTTAACGTTAGCACCACGGAGAGCGATTTGGCAGTTATTCAGGTGGACGAGTCCATCTATGTTCGGAAAAGAGCAGGAGGGAGACGAATATAATGGATGCGGTCTGAAAGCTACCGTAAGCGTGAACAATCAATTAAGACCCGAAATGGTTTATCAAATCCTTCCAATGATTGCTAAGCCAGAATCCATTTTCTCGGTTAAAATTGTCTCTGTGTTTGTATATGTGGATAGCCTCATGAACGAATCTCTCATGGTAGCCAGATGGCTTGCAGAGAACCTCTGTCTTGGAGAAGTCAATGTCATGTGAGCCTACTGAATTATAGCAGTGATCTGCCACGGCCGAGGTGTTGGTCCTACCATGTTTTAGGTCTGCTTTGTGTTCACGGATGCGGTCCGAGACATGTCGTTTGGTTTCTCCAATGTAACTACTACCACAGAGGCAACTTAGTTTGTAGACGCCAGGGTACTGTATGTCCGGAATCACATCTTTTACAGACGGAACCAGATCAAGGATTTTATGTAATGTGTTGAATCGGACCTGGATCTTGTGTTCATTTAAGATTTTGGAGATATTTTTTGTGATCCCCGCAATGTAGGGTAAAGTGATGGTTTTGAATGGCTTACCAAAAATACATAAAGTAGATACACCCCTTCGTCCCATCGTCTCTACTATCAACTCCACCTACAAACTGGCTCGTTTTCTGTCTGAAATCCTGTGGCCTTTCACTGGAAGAACCCTCTTGAGGAGCCATGACTTGGAGAAGATCTGCAAAGAGGAGTGGGACAAAATCCCTCCTGAGATGTGTGCAAATCTGATGGCCAACTACAAGAAACGTCTTACCTCTGTGATTGCCAACAAAGGTTTTGCCACCAAGTACTAAGTATTGTTTTGCAGAGGGGTCAAATACTTATTTCCCTCATTAAAATGCAAATCAATTCATAACATTTTTGACATGCGTTTTTCTGGATTTTTGTTGTTATTCTGTCTCTCACTGTTCAAATAAACCTACCATTAAAATTATAGACTGATCATTTCTTTGTCAGTGGGCAAACGTACAAAATCAGCAGGAGATCAAATACTTTTTTCCCTCACTGTATTGCAGCCAAATACTCTAAACGCGTGATGTTGATATGTTATATGGAGGGGGAAATCCGGAGGACCCGGAGAAAAATCCATGCGACCACGGGGAGAGAGACAAGCAAACTCCAAATATAGAGCAGGCGAGGTATTTGACATCTCACCACCGTGGCCCCCAATTCATAAATAAATATAGAACTTACAAAACGGTGACAACAAAGTTAGAATGATTTCGATGGCAGGGGCGTGCGAGAAGGATCGAGGAATCAGTGATAGCAATAGAGGGTGCTTACTTTGGGATCACGAAAAGGTAGGGAAGGCACGAGCCAAAGTGCAGGGGCGAGGTGAAGGAACCGGAAGAGCATGGTGTACAGCCGTGGTCTCATGTACGTACGTATGTTGAACTTCTTTCCCACCGTGCGCAGCCATCCGTGCTATTCGGAGGTACGGGGGAAGGACAACAAACTAAACACAAAAAAGCAGTTCTAACGAAATGAGTTAAATTACGTGAAATGACGAGCACAGTTGACTTGGCGGTTCAATCTTCCGTGCGCGGAAGTTGTAAAAATCGTGACGTTTTATTCATCCACCCCAAATCCCCTCCCACCTCCGCCGCTGCCATCCTGCAGAATAAATGAATGAATGGGTACGCCAAAGTTCTTTCATTGGGCAGGTCGCACGTGGCGGGGTACAGTGTGGGTACTCCCACTTCTCTCGAGGTGCCGGACCTAGCGTGGGGGAGTAGGGGCTCCCCCTAGTGGAGGCCTTTCCACCAGCACTGACGCGAGCAGAGCAACTGCAGGGCTGCGCCTTTGCCTTTTACAAACTCCCCCACGTCAATCCATCGTTCTGTGAAAGGCATCCCCGCACCATATGTGGGTCATGTGGGTCGTGGGGGTTATTTGAGCATACTTCACCACGCTGGTCAGCGTAGGAGGTGGGAGGTCCAGGAGTGGTTCAGAAACTATTCAACTTTAAATAATTGTTTTACCAGGTAAGGGCCTACTGAGCTATGTAGCTCTTTTTCAGAAGCGGCCTGGCCACAAATTTGGCTTATCATGTAAAATGTTATTGCAGCCAAATACTCTAAACGCGTGATGTTGATTCTTAATGTGGAGGGGAAAGACCGGAGGACCCGGAGGCAAATCTACGCGACCACGGGGACAGAGAGACACGCAAACTCCAAAGATACACACGTGTGCCCGTGTCGGGATCGAACCCACTAACTCCTGCACACCAGGCGAGGCAGTTAACACCTCCCGACCACTCGCCCGCTGATGTTGGCTGCGGCGTGGAATCGAACCTCGGTCCTCCTGTAACACGATGAGAAGCACTTCAAACGCAATCTCCGTTCACCAACAAACGAAACGGTGATTACATTTCCGGCCCCATCGGCCAAAGAAGTGGACGCGACTAATCGGGTCACGGTTAACCCGTCCGTAAGTCCGCAACTCGCAGGCCCGTCGAGGCACTCCGTCAATATTTAACATTCCCAGCGGTGTCGTCACTACGCGAACATTGTGCGCGCGCTCTCTCCCTCTCTCTCTCCACCTCTCCGTTTTCTGCCCGTCAGAGCCAAACACGTGGCAGCCTGCGGGAACGGTGGCCGAGGCTGGCGACGGACTATGGGGGAGCGGCGGCGTAGCGGTTTGGCAGCGCCGCGCTGCTAGCCCGGCGTGCCCGAGTTCGATTCCCTCTCGCTGGTCACCAAGGCCATGCGACGATTGTCTGAACCGGTCCTGGGCCTGTCCCTAGGTCGACTCAGCCGCAAATGAGAACCCGGTGCGGTGTGTAGACGTCGCCGCCGGGGAGACGAAGGCGGTTCGGGCGTGCTGCTGGCCACCCACCCGTGTACCGTGCCGGCCTTAATAGGTGCTACCCGCTAACAGCACTTGCCCCCAAAAGTTTGTTCAGGCTACACGGAGGGGGAGCGGGGGGGGGGGGGTCTTTGGAATAGCCAACAAAGGGGGGAGACTCGCCCGAAGAGAACGCGCACTTGAGAGATAGAGCGACGAGGCGAGGCCCACGTGCAGCAGCGATGCGGATTGCCGATTCCCGTGGCGGATGGCGACGGCTTGCGAGAGGCCTTCATCCACCAGTGGATTGAGCTTGGCTGCTGCCGATGATGATGATGACGACGACGCGTTTGTAACGCGCACCTATGTGTGTGTAAAAGCTGTGCACAAAGCAACAGCGAACTGGCTTCGATTCCTGGCCGTGCATCGGAGCAGCAGCAGCAGCAGCAGCCGCAGCAAAGTGGTGTCTGGGACTCCTCTATGCCATTTCAGCCTAAAATAAGTAGTGGTGGTGGCAGTAAATTCGTCCGCGAAACTTAGTGAGAACTTCATCCGGCATTGAAAAGACCGTGGCTGGAAATCATGATGATAGCCCAAGTTTATAGTCAATAAACTTTCTGTCGGTCGGATATATCCGGCGAGGAAACAGCAGAGGAGCTGTGGCTGATGGAGCCACTTTGCTAATTGCCTGGTGAGGCTGTGCCCATGCCCCCGACCACCACCACCACCACCACATCAAACGACAAAGGCATAAAAAGAAAGTAACAAAGCCAGACGGCGCTGAGGAATTTAAACAGGACGTGCCTCGCGTCTGCACAATCGCGCCAGAGTGCGACTCGAGTGGGGGTGCTGGTCCATGGGGGGGGGGGGGACATAGAAGTATTGGGAGGGGTTGGAGGGGGATTAGAGGGGGGGTTGGAAGGGGGTGGGGTTTGAGGGGGGTGGGGTTGGAGGGGGGGTTGGAGGGGGGTTGGAGGGGGTTGGGGGGGGTTGGAGGGGGGGGTTGGAGGGGGGAGTTGGAGGGGGGTTGGGGGGGTTGGAGAGGGGGTTGGAGGGGGGAGTTGGAGGGGGGGTTGGAGAGGGGAGGGGGGTTGGAGAGGGGAGGGGGGTTGGAGAGGGGAGGGGGCTCTCGCCTTTGTATTTAGGAACTCACAACGAGATAGCAGAAGAGATATTGACACTAGGTAGAGATGTAGCAAGATGCGAAAAGAGATAGTCTCCCCAGTTCTGGTGTGTGTGGTTTTTACACACCGTGTTAGGTCTTCGAGTCACGAGGCCGAGTCGACCTAGGGGAGGCCCAGAACCGGTTCTAGATATTCGTCACCGACGTTGGCCGCGGTGAGCGGGACTCGAACTCCGCTCGCCGTCAATCCTCGTAGCGCGCAGTGCGATCTCGAACCGTCGCCACGCGTCCACGCGCCTACGAAATACGACGCGGATGCGAGTTGCTGCGTCGTGTGGGATTTTAGTTTCGCTTCGTTTGGGGGGTCCATCCTTGTTTGTTGATGTGCGCGGTAGCAGAGCGTTATCTCGCGCCCCGTTACGCCGGTTTTTTTTGTTTCTCTTTGCCGGCCTCTGCTGGGACTTTCTTTGGTGCGTCTCAAACTTTGGTGCGTCTCAAACTCGAAGCAGCCAAACGGGAAAGGAAAGGGGGAAAAACAAATTCTGTTGGCCGATTATTTTCTCTCCCCCGCCCCACCCCCCCACCGGCTCTCCGTTGGAAACAAACAATGCCGATTGATGCGTGTGCGGATTTCTGTTCTTGCTGAAGTGGCGACTATTCCATCTCCCTCCCCGGTCTGTACGCGGTTTAGTGTTGCTGCGTTCTCTGATCGTCCCTAAAACAATGGGGGTGAGAGCGGGATGTGCCCGCTGCATCCCTTGCCGACGGCACAGCAATTATAGACGTAAACGTCGACCGCCCTCGTCTCCGTCTGGCCACGAACCCAGTCCCGAACGTCGCCGTGCGACATTCCCACAACTTACTCGAAAGCAGGTCGGACCGGTTCACCACGGCGCGCAGTGAAAAAGCGAGGGTTTTGGCCCTGCCGAGTTGAATAAAACACGAAAAAATGAACGTCCACCAGGCACGGTGCTCGAAATGTGAAAAATGACATTTCACCAGTATTTTTTTTTAAACCCAACGTAGTTTGGACGAGAAGTCGGAACACGCTCGCGCCTCGAGGCATCGTTTAATTCAGCTCGAGTTTGGGGCCAGATTCCCACGGCAGTCTGATTAGTCGGCTTGCCACCTGTCCCTTGGTTTTTTTTCGAGACAGTTGTCCTGGAAAAATCCGTAAGTCTTCCCGAGACGTTAAAAGTCCCATTTGTAGTCAGTGGTGTAGTATTTCATAATCATAATAATTCACCATGCAGGAAAATTATATTTACTTGAGATTCTCTCCTTCCCCCTCTCTTCTGGAATTGTGAGATACAGCATTTTTCTTCCCAGGATACGTCCCGGTTTTTTTTGTGTGCCTGTGTGTAACCCCCCCCCCTTCCCACGTCCCGAAGGTGGCAACCCTTCAAACTGGCCAAGCCAGCCCCACCCGGGCCCACACATAGAGGGCTCGGTTTGCAGCGCGCCCTCTCGGCTCTCTGCAGTGAAGGATCTGTGCCCGAGCTTCTATCCGTTGCCATCCTTGGAAACGAGTCGAGGAGAGACGCGTGGACAATTCTGTCTCCCCCGCCCGCATTGAGGTCAACTTTAGGGCCATGGTTTTTTTTTTGCTCCACAAACAAACAAAAAATATCGCGGCGGAAAATTACAAAAATAACACATGCATATTTGCTTGTAATAAGCGTAACCAAACCCGAGCGTTCATTTGAAACGTTGTTTTCAAGAAAGTACGACTGTTTTCCTCCATCCGCGGAGGGGAGGGGAGCGGTGGGGTGGGGTGGGTAGGCAGTGAACCGAGCGAGAGGGGCTGAGATAAGTGGCAGAGTCCCCCCCCCCAAATTCTCCCCCCCCCCCACCCTACCCCGTTCCCCAGACCCCGCTTGTTGAGAACCCGAAATTTTGAGTTTTATTCATATTTACCATAGAGAATACATTGAATGTTATTTTCATCATAATTATTATAGGTTCATTAAAAAGCTAGGAAATTTCAGGACCGCCCCCCACTGCTACCCCCCCCCCCTGCCCTATCCCTTGGAAAGTTTTGAAATGCATCCCGCCAGCTGAGCCAACGAAGCTGCAAAAACAGCCTCCCAAAAAGCACTGCGACGAAGGAACTCGACTGTGCCACGTCGCATCGAGAACAGCCCAGCGCGCCATTGGTGCCAATAATGACATTGCCCATGGAGCCGTAGCATTAAGACAGCGCACGCACCCCTTCGTGATGCGTCCCCCCCACCCCCTCCGCCAAGAAACACGAATTATTAATGTTGCTGAGTCTTGCGACTAAAACAAGGGCTGGAGTCGAATGCGACTTGAAACTCTCGCGACACCGAAAAGGAGTTTGCCCAAACCCTCGTCCTGAACGCTTGCATCAACGGCTTTTTCAAACCCCTTTCTGAGCGCATCTGCCCTCGCTCCTTGCCCCAATACCCCTCGTCACGGCAGACACCGCCGCCGATGACACCCCGCCCGCCCACCCCCTCCCACACTCCTCTAAACCTCGACGCTTCGCTATCTCGAGAGCCGCGCCGCCAATTTCCAAACAAAGGGCCCCTTTGGCTCGCGCGCGGGACGCTGGAATGCTCGGGAACGGCTCCAGACTCGGGATTGAATGGGTTTTTTTTACTTCCCATCTTGAACTTGTATGCCCCCATCAACTGGCACCAAAAGAAAGGGGTTGGGGTATGGAGGGAAGTGTTCCCAAAGCACCTCCACAGGGGTCATTAATTATTTCTAAAATTATCCTGGAATTTATTTTTTGCGAAAAGCGTTCTCGTTTGGGTTTTTTTATAGTTTTTTTTTTCCACGAGTGTGTGTGTGTGTTGTTCGAGTATGTAGATGTTTGCGTGCGAACACGTGTGTGTGTGCGAACACGTGTGTGTGTGTGCGAGCACGTGTGTGCGAGCACATGTGTGTGTGTACGAGCATGTAGGTGTGTGTGTGCGAGCACATGCGTATGTACGAACACGCGTGTATGTACGAACACGCGTGTAGGTACGAACACGCGTGTATGTACGAACACGCGTGTATGTACGAACACGCGTGTATGTACGAACACGCGTGTATGTACGAACACGTGTGCGAGCACGCGCGCGTGTGCGGGTTTTTTTTGTTCATCAATCCTGGTTCCAATTTAGAAGATTGCTGTTTAAAGTCGAGGCCGAGCGCACGTCTTTATTTGGAAGTGCGCGCCACTTTCTGCCCTTCGCCCTGTATCGGCTACAGAGAGGCGGCCGACGGGCGCGACGCGATGGCTCGGGGCCACACAGATAGGTAGCGCCGCATCACTGGAACAGCGGGGCAGGGGGGGAGGGCTACTGTAGCCCCCCCCCGTCCAGTTTCACAGACGTGTGTGTACGAACGCGTATCTGTGTGTGGGGAGCGGTAGTGTAGTGGTTAGCGCGCTGCGCTGTGAACTCGGCCTTTTGAGTTCGATTCCCACTTACGGCCCACACCAGTTAGGATGATTTGAACTGGTCCTGAGCATCCCCTAGGGCCACTCAACCTCAAATGGGTACCCGGTGCGGTGGGTAAACATCGCCACTGGGGATGACAAAGGCGGTCGGGCGTGGTGCTGGCCACCCACGTGTACCGTTCCGGCCTTCGAAGGTGCTCGCTAACAGCACTTGCCCCAACAGTCTCTTAAGGCTATACGGGGGATCTTTATCTTTCTTGCGTGTGTGCGAGCGCGCACCGTTGGGGTCGGCCAAGCTTTTAAAGACTTTAACCACCCATGATTCCATGATCTATCCACTGCTGGATGAAAGACGCACATCGCCGTCTCTCGCGAACTTGCGACGCCAGACTCCGTCTATCTCATCGCTCCGTCTCTCCTCCCTCCTCGTCCTCATGTGTTCGCCGCTCCGTTGTTCGTCTCAGCATGGAGAGATGCACGCTTGGAGCGAGCGCCCTGAGAGACGGAGACAGAACACGCGGATTTCAGAACGGAAAACGCCAGAAGCTATTATTGGCGCTCTCCGTTGCAAGGCCCGCGGGCTACTGGCAGCCCCTGGTGGCGTTTGGTGGGGCCAATTGACGTGCGGCCGCCGACGCTAAACAAATGTGCCATGGGACTTTTGCGCCGGTTATCAGAGTATGAAAAATTAGAGTAGGTTTTACCCTTTCCGCCCTTTCTGCCAATGAAACGGGAGGTGTTAAGTTGCCCAAACTCCAATTAGAAACCTTTTGTGCAAGGAATCGAGTCTGCATTAACCACACGTCCTTGCGGCGAACGTGCAAACAAGACATGCTCCGATCGCATATCCATTGTCTATTAAATTGATTGGCCTACTCTGGGTTCAGGGAGAAGAAAAATGTCAAAAGATTCCTCGCAGGCGGTGTCGCCGCCCTCACACTGTCGTCTTATCGGGCGACAATGCCCCCGCCTCTGAAACTGAGTGAAGACAACAGAGCTCGAGACCCCCAGACGACTTGCTGTTGTTCAAGAGAGGATGGACTTGATGGTCATGGTGATAAGGGGGGACTTGGACCGGCTGCGTCGCTAGAAGGGACGATGCACGGTGATCGATTGCATTCAAACTAATCACCATCATCACCATCATCACCATTGCTATCATCACCATCATCATCATCACCATCATCATCGCCATCATCATCACCATCATCACCATCATCATCATCACCATCAGCATCGCCATCATCACCACCATCATCACCATCATCACCATCATCACCATCATCATCACCATCATCATCACCGTCATCATCGCCATCATCATCACCATCATCACCATCATCACCATCATCATCACCATCATCATCACCATCATCACCACCATCATCATCACCATCATCACCATCATCACCATCATCATCACCATCATCATCGCCATCATCATCACCATCATCACCACCATCATCACCATCATCACCATCATCACCATCATCACCATCATCACCATCATCACCATCATCATCGCCATCATCATCACCATCATCACCATCATCATCACCATCATCACCATCATCATCGTCGTCGCTCCCATCACCGTGGGGATCGTGCCTGCGCCGGTGATATTTTTGCCAAACCAACTCTTTTCCCCAGCTGTTGCGGCTTATTAGGATGCATTACCCTCAGCCATCGCATATCGAATCCCTTCGGCTACGCGTCGCTATCTTTCAGTTCGCTGCTTCTCTCCAACTCAGCCAGCCCAAACCCCAACTCCCCCCTCTCCCACCCACCCTCCCTGCCCCCCTCCCCCACCCTCCCCCACCCTCCCCTTCCCCCCCCCCCACACACAATTCCTGCCACCACACTGCCCAGGAGCCAATCGAGCAGGCGCCAATTAAACCCCCACATTTGTTTGCCGGCTCCGACACAGCCCATAATGGGGAACACGTCTAACGCGTGGCACGGCACGGCGAAGGCTCTCCTCGTCCAGCCCTTGCTCGCGAAACGTCGCCCCCGCCGCCGCTGGACGATCTCACCCGCGACTCGCGGCCACGGCCCACGCGTTAACAGATCTTCGCGCAAACGTCAAAGGAAGGAGAGAAAGAAGAACAACAATAACAACAAATCTTCATCTTTTTTTTTCGCACGAAAATATTCCACGTTTTATCGTGGGTTTTTTTTCCCCTTCTTCTATTTTAACCATAATGAACGCCGATTGCGCTTTTGACAAGTACGTAGGTACATTTATAAACGCGCAAACCGTGACCACCTCGGTTGTCAAGGGTTGTGCAGCATTCGTACATAGTAGGTTATATTCAACAGTTTTGTCTTGCATTGTCTACTAAAGTGGTTTAATGTCCGTGAAGAGTCTCGAACATCGTACAGCGGCAATGAGTTCCAGCGGGTGGGTGGTGTAGGTGAGTGAGTGGGTAAGCGTGTTCCAGACCAATAGACCGCTGAGTATGTGAGTGGGTTGGTGAGTAGTGAGTGGGTAGGTTGGTGAGTAGTGAGTGGGTAGGTGAGTAGGTGAGTGGGTGGGTGAGTCGTGAGTGGGTAGGTGATTGCCAGGACAAAGGACCACCCACAGAAAGCTGAGATCGCTGAGCCATCTGACAGAGAATGCATTATCGCAGGGTAGCAGTTGTGTGCCCCGGTGTCAGGGAAACAAGAGATTTTTTTATTTTATTTTACCGGATTTATCCTGAAAAAAAATAATTGTTGCATTTCTACCCTTGACGCAATAGGCCACCTCACTGTCATGATGGCCAAACTAAACATTTCAATTTCCAGAGCCGGAAATTTAACCGAATTCAGTGAAAGCCAAATTATATTGGATGGGTTTTTTGTGTGCAGTCATTCGAGACCGAACCTGGAACACCAAACTCACTTTACTTGGGAAGCCACGTTAATGACGGTCAGTCGAAGCCACGGTGTCAATCCTAAAGTTTGTCAGCTGCACTGGCTCGGCCACCTGACCTCTGATTCACACGATTAAGAAGAAGAAATTATCAAATCGCTGCCCCCAAATTGTACTTGAAGAAAAAGGGCGAGCAAATGCGCATCTTGACCGTTTTTTTTAGCTTTAGCCGCCACGGACATCGTAGACGGAGCTGGCTCCTCTCACCTCACACGACCCTCCCTGGTTCTCCCTTTCACCTTGCCCGGTAGGGACAGGTGGCCAGCATAGAGCCCATCACTTTGAGCGACATCTCCGTGCCAGATCTGCAGCCTCGGGTCAGCGTCTCTTTGTAGCATCACCTGGAGAGGGGGACGGTGGGGGGCTGGACGGTGGGGTGGTGGGCGGTGGGGGGCTCTCAGTGTCCTTATTTTTCCCTAGGTCTAGAAAAAAAAGAAGTTGGACTCTATGTGGGCCCCCATGGGCCCAGTTCTTATTTCATCACCAAGAGCTCACCACCATCGTCATCGCCATCATCTCACGAGACCCAGAAATCTGGCAGGAGATTTACATTTCCCAGGCAAGCGTGGGCAGATGTTTAAATAGTCGTAGTTGTTTTATTTATTATGATTTTTTTTGTAGTGGGGCCCGCGTTTTTTTTTAAGCACGCCCGCATCGCTTTGCATACGCGTCTTGAAAATGCGTAGTTTGATCGAGTAAATAAATATTTGAAATCATTAATAATCAACTATAAACTAAGCTATTTTATATTCTTTGGGTCTTTCGTTAAAGTCACGTAGGTAGGTTAAAAGAAAGAAAAAAATTACGAAATTTCGATTGCAACACAAGCGGTCGTCATCACTATTTCAGTTTTACTCGGTAAGACTATTTACTGAAGAAAACTATTAAATAATAATTTAATTCCACGGCTGGGCGAAAGCCTCCCCATGCTCTGTAGATCATGGGTATAGTTAGGCCATACTTCACCGTACTGGTCTATGATGGTAGGTGAAGGAGTGGGGGGAGAGGGGGGGTCCCGGACCGTTTTAGGTATCACGCGGCATTACTGGTTGGCCGCGGCCAGGAATCGAACTCAGTAATGCAGGGTTCGTCGTGCAGCAAGATTTTTCCTTCCGCACCTAAAATTCAACTATGGAGATTTGGTTAATTTAAAGTCCTGTGAGAGCCCTTTAAGAATAAATGGCTCTCCTTCAAGGGACACCTTTAGCACAGTGTAAATATTATACACGGTGACACAAATGAAGGATTTGTATGTTTGTTCGTTTTTCAGTTCCCTTGTCCTGGTGAAATGTCACGGCTACGATGTTCTCTGATTTTGGTAATTTTTTGTCATTCACGAGGGGGCTTTTGTGGACCGTAATTTGTCTGGAACCTCCGCCCAGATCTGTTCGCCAAGTGAGGCTCCACCAGCAGCACGAGACTCCAGGCGACATCGCTCCGAGGGTTATTGGAACACACAAAACCCACCAACCAAGATAAGGTTTGTATGTATGCATGTTGAACTTTTTTTCGCACCGTACGTAGCCAGCCGTGCGAATCGGATGTTAAAAAAAAATGCCCAGCACAGTTGCACCATCAAAAATCTTAAACATCACAGCAAAAAAAACCCAATACAAGTAAACCCGTTGCATGAAACTTTACGGAAGACGCATTGTATCATGGGAGTGGAGCGGTTCTCATTTAGAGCCCACACACCACGCTAGTTACTCATTCAAGGCCGAGCTAACCTCAAGGGCAGTGCAGACTGTTTTGTGTACTGCTTTATGATGAACCTGGTAACCTGAGTTCGATTCCGGGCCACATCTAAGAACAGTTGGCGAGTGATATATGAGCTGATCCTCTGCTCCTCTCGTCACTACCCCGAAGTAGCCAGTGTGGGGTGAAGTATGGTCTAACAACGCCCCCCCCCCCCACCTGGCTGACACCGCATGGAAAGGCAATGATCCAGCAGTGGATTTATTTAGAGGGCTGTAGGCTACTACATTCGTATCAGCAGCGTTGGTTTAACGTACCGATCTCGTCATCAGCAACAGTGGAGTGGAATATTTCACGCGGCCCCATCCGTTTAAGCGACGAATCACGACCAATAGGGGGACCGCTGCTACTCTACATCCATCCTTCAACAAACCTATTCTGACGAAGAAGATTAAGTGCCAGATACGGTCACATTTGCCAATGTGATTTGTAACCTTGAACCTTACCAGTGTATCGAGAGTTCAATGTTAACGTACAACGTCATTGAGGGACTGTGCGTTGTTGTCTTGGTGTGGTCTGGGACTGTTGTTGTTGTTTTGATGCCTTGCCCCAAGCTAGCATTTGGTGTTAACACATCGGCAGTAATTTATATATTTATGCAATTTTTATTTATATACTTTATTTCTATTTACTTACGTTTAGTGACTTGCTTACCTTGTCTTTATTTTGCACTCATATCTGTTTGTGTGTGTGTTTATTTATAGTCTGGCACAAGTGTCGCGGTGACGTCACCGCCACTCAGTGGCGAATGGCTGTTGTTGTTGTTTATTTGTTGTTGATGTAACGAGCTGACCCGCCCCTGACTTGACATCCGTGAAAAAAAATGCTGCATAGCTCATCGGATTCCTCCAGAATAAATAAACATTCGGATATGCATTCTGATTCAGCGCAAACAGCTCTCGTCAGCGAGAGTCGGGCATTTGCTTGAAGCCAATGTTTGTGCTGAACCAAACGCCTCGATGTTTAGCACGCACGGCCCCAACGCAATTCGTTACAACAACATTGCCCCAGAGCACGGCCTCAATTTATTTGTGCAACGACTCGAGACACGTGGCCACCCGCGTTTGTAAAGTGAGAGAGTGCAGAAAGTGAGACGTCTCGCGCTCTCAAGAGGGGGGCGAGATACAAAGAGAGAGAGAGATAGAGACAGCGGGGAGTGTGTGAGCAAAGCCAGGAGACCCTCGCTCATGGCCACGTAAAGGCTCCTTGCTTTTTAGAAACTCATGTCCACGGTATGGAATATGATCCTTCGGTAATGCTACGCGTCGCACGTTAAATACATCCCGCGATGTCATAAAAAACTATCTTTTTTATTTTACCAAGTAAGGCTCACTGAGCTATGCAGATATTCTTACACGATTTCTTTTAATATTCTTAGCTCTTTCGGTAAAGTCACATTGAAGGGAAACAATACAATAATAAAATATATATAAAAAACAATAAAAATTCTCACGACGTTTCGACCATAACACAAACGGTCGTCATCAGGTGTGTCGGTTTACATTAATTTATTTATTTTAACGGTGTATTTATTTATAAATAAACGTCAGCGCCACGCGCAGCGATTTGGCAATTTATTTAGAAGGACTAGTCGATCTATGTTCTGAAAAGAGGAGGAGGGAGACGAAAAAATAATGTATGCTGTCTGAAAGCCACTGTAAGCGTGAACAATCAATTAAGACCTGAAATGGTTAATCAAATCTTTCCAATGATTGCTAAGCCAGAATCCATCTTCTCGGTTGAAATTGTCTCTGTGTTTGTATATGTGGATAGCCTTATGAACGAATCTCTCATGGTAGCCAGATGGCTCACAAAGAACCTCTGTCTTGGAAAAGTCAATGTCATGTGAGCCTACTGAATTATAACAATGATCTGCCACGGTCGAGGTGTTGGTCCTACCGTGTTTAAGGTCTGCTTTGTGTTCACGAATGCGGTCCGAGACATGTCGTTTGGTTTAACTCACTTTGTTGTTGTTGTATCCTAAAATCTTGTAACTACATTTTAACCCACTTCCCAATGTGGTATCGACTGCAAACTTAGTATACTTATGTCATACTGATGACAATACTATATTCTATCATAAAAAATATCTATTTTTCAACAATCTTTTTACATGTCATGTTTCGGCTTCGGTCTAATTGTCCACGCTCAACTGACGTTGGCTGTAATTGACCACGGTCCCCCTTACGTTGTGGCAAGCTTCGGGGCCACTTCCTGAAGTCGTGGAGTTCTTCCATTACTAGTACGGTACATTTCATAAAAGCGTGTTTAAAAAAAATACTTATTTCAGAAGCGACCTGGCCACAAATGGCAGCTCAACTTGGCGGCTTGTCGCGTGGACACTTATAGCAGCCAAGTACTGTCAGTGCGTGTTTATAAATGTGGAGGGAAAACCGGAGGACCCGGAGAAAAATCAAAGCGACCACTGGGAGAACACGCAAACTCCAAATATGCAAGCATTCGGGTCGGGATTAGACCCACGACCCCCTGTACACCAGGCGAGGGAGTTAACATCTCGCCACCGTGGCTCGCCATTTGCACGAGCAGGTCCATCGTGTTGCCGGTCGTCACGACTCCACAAATGTGGAGACAATAAAAAAAAATGTACACCGCAACTCATACTCAATTTAATAACAATAATAATACATTTTATATAGCGTCATTCATGCTATTAGCATCCCATAACGCTGTATGTCGATTCTACAGTATATGAGGACCAACATCCCATATGCAGCCACCCCCAAGCAAAATTTAAAAAAATGAATAAACCAATTAAGAAATGGCACCAAAACAAAAAAGCACAACCAACAGCAACATTTGTTGTATCACACACAGCAATCAGAATATGTATTCATACAGGAGGAATCTGATGAGCTATAAAGCTCTTTTTCACAGATGTCCAGTATCAGTGATCACCCCCCCGCCCCCCCCCCCCCCCCCCCCCCCCCAGCGAAAACTAGACAGGACCCTCCTGAAAGAGTCTTGAGACTCGCTGAGACTATCCTGGAGATAAATAAGCGCAACGATAAAAACAAGAACAACACAAATACATATTTCCACGCCATCTGCCAGTTCTGCTGTTGTGAGACTGGTGGGGCATGGGCTGGAGGATAGGTTCGGAGTTTGGGGACTTTAGCAAAGGAGACGTGGGGACCTGCATCTCAAAACCCTGTAAGGAAGTTGGGGGAGGGGGGGGGACATTCTCGGGGGGGGGGGGGGGGGCGGTGGGGACACGACCCAGGCAATCTCAGACAAACTTTAAGCAAAATGCTAAAGGCCAAGCAGAGCGAGTAACGGACGGTAGCGATCTTCCCAGTGGGGTAGTAACGACGTCATTAGCTCAGGCGGTGCGTCCATCGGTCAGGTGGAGGCCCCAATATTTGATTTGTCTCGCTATTATACAGGGTGCTTGAAAAAAATGTTTAACACTTCTGAGAATTTGCAACAACACCACGTGACATGTGCTGCCGCCTCCGGGCTCTGGAGACCGCCTGGAGAAGATTCCAGGCCACGCGTTGATAATGATGGCGAACAAGTGGAGACTGACTTTTTGATGCTATTAACATGGCATTTGTTTTCATATGCCAGTGTATTATCCGTTCTTCTGCCATTAAAAACGAGAGTCCCGTGTAAGCGTTAACATTCTTTTGAAGCGCCCTGTATATCGCCACTCCTCTTGCCTAATCACATAATTACGCGAGTTTTTGTTATTTCACACTGCTGGTGAAAATATATCTCAAGCTGTTTGCCTAGGAGGCCCCAACTCGTAGCTCTGGCTACCGGAGGGGGGGGGGGCTGGGCAAGGCACCCCCTGCCCCCCACGCTAGTCACGCGACTAGATCTGCCATTCCCCCTCGCGCATTCAGCTCTCATCCCGTGGTTGTGTGTCTGTGTATACTAGGGAGCGATGGTGTAGTGGTGTAGCGGTTAGCGCTACGCTGCGCTATGAACCCGGCGTCCCGAGTTCGATTCCCGCTCACGGTCAACACCCAGTCAAGATTATTTGAACCGGTCCTGGGCCTCCCCTAGGTCGACTCAGCCTCAAATGAGTACCGGGCGTGGTCTGTAAATATCGCCACTGGGGAGACAAAGGCGGTCGGGCGTGGTGCTGGTCACTCACCCTCTCGTGTACCGTTTCGGCCTTCATTAGTGCTCAATTACAGCACTTGCCCCTACAGTCTATTAAGGCTAAACGGGGGATCTTTGTCTTTGTGTTCAAGCTCGACTCAGCCTCAAATGCGTACCTGGTGCGTTGTTTTAACATCGGCCACTGGGAAGACAAAGGCGGCCGTGCGTGGCGCTGGCCACCCACCCCCTCGTGTGCCGTGCTGACAGCGCTTGCCCCAACAACCTGTCGAAGACTATACGGGTGATCTTTATCTTGGTATGTGATGAAAGGATGCGACCACTCATTACTTAATTGTCACTGGTGGTGGTATACGTTGCAGAAATAATTTTGGACTCGACATTGAATGAAAATGTGTTTAATCTTGATTTGAAGCTTCCGTGACTGTAGGAATCCATACTCTTTAGTTACTTCGGTAAAGTCACGTAGGTAGAAAACATAATAATAGATCACGACGTTTCGATCGCCACACAAGCGTACAGCGACGTGACACGTGGCGGGCGACATGTGGATAACCTCATCCAGCAGTGGATTGACCATGATTGATGATACAGTATCAAACAAGTACACGTGGGAGGGGGGGGGTGGAAATGGGGGGGGGGGAATTAACTTCCCTCCTCCCCCTCTACGGACCCATCTCACCATAGACCCCATGAATCATGAGCGTGATCTCCCACTTTCCGACTTCACGTTCCGTTTTCTTTAATTTAATCCGCACCCCTGTCTATGCACTCCCCTCGTCGACCCCCTGTCACCCCCCCCCCCACTACTCCCAGACCCGAACACCCACAGGCCCACCCTGCTCACTGAATTACAACCCCCCCCCCCTCCACTGAATTAAACAGCACTCGGTCGAGTCCCATTACACCCGTCGTTCCACAGCGGCATCATTAATTGTGGATGCGTTCCGCGCGGTGCGGATGCGGAGTTCTCAGTCGGCTGCTCCGAGCTCCTCTGTTGAGGGAGAGAGAGAGAGAAAAAACCCACCGCGGAATTTCAGCCGAAACAACGGAATTCGGCTCACTTCGTCGCAATTAATTGGGGCCATCAATCATCGTGACAATCCCAGCCCGATATTTTTAGAAGTCCTTGTTTCATTAACACCGTCGCCTTCGTCGTCGTCGGCGTAATAATTGCCGGATCTCAGAATCGTTATCATCATTAGCATCTCCGTGGCATGAGCACGATCGTCGTTTTATTTATCTCCTAATTGGTATCATTATCATAAAATGTATTTACCTTGAATCATGTTTATCCCCATCACGGTTATCACCATGATTGGGATCAAACAAATTTTTATGAACTACAACATATCATCATCTCATTGCCATCACGATCTCCGTCATCATTGTCTTCATCTAAATCAACTCTTATATCCCGATGGCAATTCTAGTTATATCGTTAACATCATAATTGTTGTCATATTTGTCACTATGCATACTCATCGTCATGAACATCACAATCTCCGATATAGTTGTCATAATCGTCAACTTGATTGTCATCATCATCATCATTTCCTCAATCATTATCCATCTATGACTCATTGATCACTATCATCAGCCTTATCGTAATTATCATCATTACGCTCATCATCAAATCAGTGCGAGCAGAGAGGATTGACTCAACCCATCATCCCTCAGGCGTTTATAAAATAGGTACCACTTTCTCGGGAAGCCAACAGTAGTTGTCATATGGCTATACTCGTCCATGTCATAGGAATGTGGAATTTCCTGCACTGCCGTAGACCTGTAAACAGGACATAAGCACCGTCTCGATGGTCGAGCAGAACATCACTTTGATATGTCGTGACATCTCCATCTCCGTTTGAATCATCACCACCACCACACCACCAAAATCATCATCTCGGCTCATGGTCACGGCACACTTGGACACACGGCTCATTCAGCCACTCGTTCGGGCCGAGCGTGCAGGGGAGGAGGAGGGAGCGGCATGTTTATCTCTCTCTCTTGCTGCTTCTCACACCAAATGTCAGCCTCGCGCGGCGCAAAACGTCGGGGGTTGCGTCAAAACGGAGCCTCTCACCTCCCTCCCGCTCGTTGTTCGGGCCCTCAGCCCGGATCGGTCGCAATCACAAGATCATCATCACAAAGGTGGCGTCACTTGACATTTCCAATTATTATTATTTTTCTTTGCGGTGTTTAATGACCGGCGTGTTCTTTGTCTCCGCGTGTGCGTCTATACCGACGTGCATGCGTGCATGAGTGTGTCCTCTGTGTATGTACGTGTACTTGGAGCGGTGGCGCAGTTGTTAGCGCACTGAGCTGCGAGTCTCGGTGACACGCGTTCGATTCCCGCTCATGACGAACATAGGGCGACGCGTGTCTGAACAGGTCCTGGGCCTCCCCTAGGTCGACTCGGCCTTCAATGTGCAACTGGGTGGTGTGTAAACATCAGCAATGGAGAGACAAAGGCGGCCAGGCGTGGTGCTGTCCACCCACCCCTTCGTGTGTCGTGTCGGCTTTCATAGGTGCTCGCTAACAGAGACCAAAAAACGACTCGATTTTCGAATCGAATCGTGACCACTGATTCATTGCGACAACCCACCTGCTATGAGGAAGAGTCATTGCTCGAAACGTCGTCCGTTATATAATTTATCTTTTAAAGCCACGGTGTTATTGGACGAATGCGTTGAGTCGTATGGGAATTTTCAGACATTTATATTTAAACTAGACTATTTTTATTTTACCATGTAAGGCCCACTGAGCTATATAGTTCATTTTCGGAAGCGACCTTGCCACAAATAAAAACTCAACGAAGTGGCTTATCGTGTGGAAATTTTCAGCAGCAGCGTTGTTTCTAAATGTGGAGGGGAAAACCGGAGGACACGGAGAAAAATCCACGCGAGAGCATGACAACTCCAAATATAGAGCATGCGTCTCAAGATCGGGGTAGAACCCACGGCCTCCTGTATACCTGGCGAGGTAGTAAACGTCTCGCTATCGTGGCGCCCTTATATGGGGTGGAGGGAGTTGAATCATCACATTGCCAAGCGGTGCCCACATTGGTGCCAGCCACACTGGGGGCATCAGCCGCTGTACCAGTGCTCGTAATTAATCGGTTCGTGCTGACATATCACTTGCGAACCACAACCCGCGTTGTTCTTTAGAAAACTGATTTTACAGAGGGGGGGGGGGGCGGCGGTTTGGGAAAGTAATGTAAACAACCCAGCCACCACTGGCGTCCTCTCTCTCTCTCGCTCGCTGATGTTCTCTTTAAAAAAATAATCATCTCGTGGGACAAAAAAAGTAGGGGTTCGGATGAGACTTGAGCGCGTGTGGGGAGCGTGGCGGAACAGCGATTAGCGCTGCGCTGCGAACCCCGGCGACCCGAGTTCGATTCCCGCTCACGGCCAACAGCAGCGACGATTATAGCTGAACCCGGTTCTGGGCCTCCCCTAGGTCCACTCGGCCTCAAGTGGGTACCCGGTGCGATGTGTAGCCATCGCCACTCGTGGTGCTGGCCACCCCACCCCCTCGTGTGCCATGCCGGCCTTCATAGGTTTCTATCTCCAGCAGCACTTGTGCCCCAAAAGTGACTTAAGGCTATACGGGGGGGGGGGGGGGGCGGTCTTTGCCTTGGTGTGCAAGGATCATTCACAAATGAGGCCCCACTCCACTAGCGTCGCAACCCCCCCCCCCCGCCCCCCAATGTATTTTTCCACGATTGTGTTTCTTTTGTGTTAGAGTTGATCATTCAACGTTCCGTCAACAACACAATGTTTTGAGCCCTTTATAACCACGATGTTTTCACTAACACTCGTCGTTTGCATACGAATTATTAAAACATTTTTTGGAAGTGCAGAGCGAAGCCAACATTTTTTTTCAAACGATTGATCCAATATCAATTCTTTATAATAATAATTTTCCTAATTTAGAATGCGCATTGCATCCTAGTGCGCTAACTTATGCAACGGTCCACTTAACGAAAACAAGCGTTCGTGCAAAAGGAAGTCAAGAAGCCAACCAAGGCCTCCAATTGGTGCAGAGAGGCCTCCACATTGATTGGTCGCTAGGCAAAGGTTCAAAGGGATTGGAGGAGAGATTTAGAATGTAAAAAAAGGCGGTGGACGGTCGTGGCGACGGTTGACAACCGTTAGAGGAGGTGGACGAGGATTGGTTGAAGGAAGTGGGGTGAGCGAAGCTTCCAGAAAGGGGGGCTCGAGGGGTATAAAAGGGGAGAGCACGAGGTGGGGGGGGGGGGACGTTCGGGGAGAGTACGGGGAGCTTCAGTCGCCGAGAACGAAGCCCGGGCCTAATGGTGGTGCTGTGTCCAAATGAAAGGCTCCGAGTGTCAACGTGTGTCGGCGTCTTTACACGAGGATGCCAATGCGCAATGAATTAAATGCAGAAAACAGAACCACGGCAACTGACCAAACTAAAGAGGGAAGGCCAGTTTCAAGAAATTTGTTTTTAAAGCAGACTTGAATATATCTGCCGACTCTGATTGCATGATTTCAAGTGGAAAGGCGTTCCATGGCTTGGGTGCCACGCTAACAAAAGCCCAATCACCAAAAGAGCGCTACCTAGACCTGGGAGTGCTGAGCAGTTGGAGATCAGAAGATCTTAAGGACCTTGATGGCATATATATAAATCTATTCGTTCCTGCAAGTAATGTGGGGTGAGCCTTTTTAAAGCCTTATTGGTTAATAGCATTATCTAACAATCCACTCGGAATTTGACTGGTAGCCAAAGAAGAGATAAGAGAACTGGTGTAATGTGCTCATGGAATGGGTTTACGTGTAAGCATTCTAGCAGCCTCATTCTGAACGAGCTGGGATCCCAGCCGATAGGGCGTTGCAGTAGTCGAGTCGGATTAACTTAAAAGCATGGACCAGTCTCTCAAAGTCAGCAGGTGACAGGAAGTGATGCATTCTGGCAATATTTCGTAGGTGGAAAAATGAAATTTTAACCACCTTAGATATATGTGCCTCAAATGATAATGACTGGTCAAACTGAACACCAAGGTTTCTGACCTCCTGTGTGAGGGAGACATCGTGACCATCAATCATCAAACGAGGCAAACCAATTTCATAAAGATGCAGAGGGACGCCAATGAATATCGCTTCGGTCTTGCCAGCAATGAGTAGCAACAAGCTTTGGCGCCACCATGAATTTACTGCTGTTCGTGAAGCAGACAGCGCAGAAGAAGCTGTTACATAGTCTGGTCCTAACCAGATATAAATTTCAGTGTCATCTGCATAGCAATGGTAGAATAAGCCAAGATGGCGGAGTAGAATACCAAATGGTGCCATGTAGATGCTAAAAAGTGATGGGCCAAGCACAGACCCCTGCGGAACACCACAGAGAACCAGTATAATCGGTGACCTGAAGCCATCCTTTGTGACGAAGTACTTACGTTTCTTTGAGTAAGAGTGGAACCACAACAAAGCTATGCCAGAGATCCCCATTGAAACTTCCAGTCGCTCAAGGAGAACCCCGTGATCAATGGAGTAACGGGGGAAAGACTGGAACGGCGGCACAGCAAGGCCACGCGTTGCACTGTGAACTCGTGGCCTTTGTGGGTACCCTGGCCGCTTGCTGCAAGAGGTTCACGGTTCGATTCTCAGCGGCTGCCCCGGTCATTGATGTGAGCGTATTTACTCGAAGAAGAAGAAGAATACTCACGCGCTGTCTGCTACGCAGTGGACGTTACAAATCCCGTGACTTATTCGCGAGAGTGGCCCCATTGTGTACCAACGTCACGGTCCAAATTATACTTTTTTTTAAATCGCCTACCAAATTACTCAATTAAAATATAAATAGCAATATACATATGCACCGTAGCAGGACGCCCATAAAATCAAGCCTTTCAACTCATCAGGTCCTTGACGCTGAAAATAAATAAAATAAAACAAAACTAAATAATCACCCTCTATTGGGAATACGAGACAGGACCCTCCTGAGTCAGTGAAGCTTTCCAGGCTAAGCAAACGCACCTCATATTAGCGCAGTTGGCTACGTACGGTGCGAAAGAAGCTCAATGTACATATTAATAACAAACACGGCAAACTCGGCCACCTGGGTTTAATTCCCAGCCACAGCTAACATCAGTGCTGGGTGACATTCGAACCGGACCTCATAGGCACCTCACATCCATCAACCCAGACAGAGGGCCGTGGTGAAGTATGGGGAGGCCTTCACCCAACAGTAAATTAACAAATGACTGAAATTATGATGATACCATATAATGTGAATTTACATCGGAATAATGCCGATGAGGATATAATGCCGACGTGAATGAGTACTATTACAGCACCACTAACGACTTTGTGCGGTGGTAACGATTACAGTAGGTTTACACGTTACTTTTTTTCTAAATTAGGTTTTATAGCATTCGATTCCAAAAATAACCTCAACGTGTTAATGCTGATTGAGCCATTGGCGCGAAATAAACCCCCCACCTCACACCCCACACACCTCTCACACCTCCATCCACCCCCCACTGCGCGTGGCAGATCATGAGCTTAAAATAAACATTGCCTCCAGCGGAGCAGATTGAGATGCCACTGCCCCCCACTGCAGCGCGCCGGGCGAAATCACCATTTGTCATATTTCATTGCCAGGGCCTATTGCTCGCGTTCGTTGCTTTGTAAAGCATATAATTTCTCCCCGCCACCAAAACAAAGACAAAGATCCCCATATAGCCTTAACATACTTGTGGGGGCAGTGATGTTAGTGAGCACCTGTGAAGGCCGGAATGTTACACGAGGGGGTGGGTGGCCAGCACCACCCCCGACCGCCTTTGTCTCCCTGGTGGCGATATTTACACACCATACCAGGTCCCCGTTTGAGGCTGAGTCGACCTAGGGGTGGCCCAGGACCGGTTCAAATAATCGTCACTGGGTGTTGGCCGTGAGCGGGAATCAAACTCGGGACGCCGGGTTCATAGCGCAGCGCGCTAACCGCTACACCACCGCTCCCAACACACACACTCACACGCGCGCGCATTCTTCGATGTGATTTATGCAAACCGCTAGAGACAATATTGATGCCCCCGGCCCGGTGTGAAATGTTCCGTCCTGATGGCGAGTTACGCGGCGTGGCGTGCGAGATTTGAAAGATAACAAAGAAAGTGTTTTTTTTTCTAACACGCCCGCATTACGTTCGTTCTCGTCTGCAGACGTCATCCGGTTCGCTCTGTCGCACGCGCGCACTGGCGGTGATCGCCCATTGGACAGGGACTTAGTGAACATTATTTCGTATAAAATCATCCTTAGTGGTAGGCCAAAGAAAGAGATGTAGTCAAAAGTGTTCTCTCCGTAGATGGTCGTGAGATGGAGACAATCATAGGAAATGTGGACAATCAGAGGTGGCGAGATGATGATTCCCTCGCCTGCTATGTAGGAAACTACGGCTATTTTTATTCTACCAGGTAAGGCCTAATGAGCTATATCGCTCTCTTTCAGAAGCGACCTGGCCACAAATAATAGCTTACCACAAGTGGCTTATCGTGTGAAAATTCATCCCGACCCTGACGCCTGTATATTTGGAGTTTGCGGTGTCTCTCTCCCCGTGGTCACGTGGATTTTCTCTGGGTCCCTCCGGTTCATCCCTCCACATTTGGAATCAACATCACGCGTTTAGAGTATTTGGCTGAAATAATTGTCCACGTGACAAGCCACTTCGTTGAGCTATCATTGTGGGCAGGTCGCTTCTGTAAAAATATTTGTATAGCTCAGTGGACCTTACCTGGTAAAGGTAAAACAAATGAAATGTTATAATCTTAATTCTTTCGGTAAAGTCACGTTGAAGGGAAACAACAAAATAATAAAATATATATAATTATTTTGTTGTTTCCCTTCAACGTGACTTTACCGAAAGAACTAAGAATATGAATTACTGCAGTCACGAAAGCTTTAAATCAAAATTTTAATGAAATGTTATTTAATTAACTTGTGTTTATTAGGATTTGAATTAGATATGAAAGTTGATTAATCCCTATTGTTATCGTGTATCCAGGGCCCCTTGAACTAATTAGGGCCCTAAGCATTGCTTGCCTACCTTACACCCAGCAATGCATTTACACGTCATCCACCTTAATTCTGGTATTCATCATTCTCTTCTTCCCAGGATGTGCGTCTCGGGATTTTTGCATCTCAGAGATGGGTAACATTACAGGTGGGGCCCATTAATTCCTTGCAGCAGGGCCCGTGCCAACTACAGTCCTCTGTTTGAACATCTTACAACACTTGTGTAGTAGGGTAAAGTTTTATCAATCAATATCCTGATAACGGCGAAAGCATCCAAAATAACAATAAGAGCAACTTTTCTTTCGAATTCGGTAAAAAAACACAAAACCCCCCCACAACATTTCAAGAACCGCAATGCACGTGGTGAATACGAAACGGTGGCGGTCCTTAGTACACAACGTTACGAATCAGTCCTCAAAGAGCCGTAGTTTGCTGACCCATGCCAAAGGAACTCCTTGCCAATCCTGGCGGTTTGAGGGGCGGGGGGAGGGTGGAAAGAGGGGTGGGGGCGGGGCAGAAGCAGTGGGGGCAGCAGCAGCAGTGGCGGCTGCGCCTCTTTTCTGAAGCGGCCTTTTGAGTGAGTTCACATTTAAGTGGGGAGGGGTGGGGAGGGGGGCGAAATTGTGGGGCGGTGGACTGATGACGTCGATCAGAGTGGCCTAGCGGTCGTGCGTGGCCGAGGGAATTGCAGAGGGCCCACTCGTGGGCAACGAGCAACCAGTGCGCTCCCGACCTTGTCAGACCCACTTTGGCTCACTTGTATTCACAGCCGGAGATTGATTCCCGTAAGACGCTCCGGCAAGTACTAAGCGCCCCCAATGCTGTAGACAAACAAACAAAAATCTCCAAGTGATTGACTTGTTTTTTTTTCCTGCACAAATTGCAGCATCGAGGCGGTGACAGCTTTACAGCACATGTGCTAGTGGTGGAAATTCCACGTTTCTATAGCGGGGACGAGTTTATCAATGAGACCCCCACCCTCCCCGCGGAAGGATGATGGGCTGAGTCAACCCCCACTACCAGCATTGGAATTGGCAATCTTATGAGCGCGAGCCGCCCGCATTGACACGGAGCTGCCGATCCCTTTGTCAATAAAGTTACACGAATATTGTGACACCCAGATACAAATATTACCGCATTATAAGACGCACTCCCAACTCTTGTATTCACATTCAAGCACATCAGCCCTTCCTGTGCCGACAACACCGTGCCAAAGTAATTCATGACATTTTTAAGGCGTTTCTAATTTTACTGGTGTAAGCACAGCATGCGTAAGCCATTAACTGCATCAGTGCTAAGCCTTGATAATCGTATCTACACTTTAGTACTACAGCGGTATTCACACTATTATTATCATGGCGCAGGACTGTGTTTTATAGAAGACACAATCTGCAATGGGGGGGGGGGGGGGGTGGTGCGATGTGTGTGATCCCAATTGAGTAATTTTCTGGGCAACAATTGAGTAATTTGCTGTGCAATTTGCTAAATGGATACAATTTGTACCATGATGTCGGCACACAATGGCCTACGCCACGGGATCGTTAACGTCCGATGTGAAGCGGACGGCGCGTAAGTAACGGTAAATATACACCATTAGTAATAACCAGGGTGGCCTGCCGGGTTCAAACCTCGGCCAGCGACGAGCGCGCCACCGCAGGGTCGCGTCACAGCCCCGGTGCGCGTGCGTGCGATGATCGTCACTGGTGTTGGTCGTGAGCGGAAATCGATTGGTCCGTAGCGCAGCGCGCTGACCGCTACACTACCGCTCCCCGCAGTGAATTACAAAGGCAAACACACACACACACCCTTGCTCAGCAGCTTGCCACCAGTGTGTAACATCCAAGCAGTCTCGGCCTGAAGTTCTCAAGAGAAAATTGAGTACTCTATGGAGTGTGATGAACGTTAAGGTTGTCATTTAACAACGACTGTTTGTAGCGTCAATTGCATTACGTAGGCTTCTTCCACGACTAATATTATTTGGGCTCGATCGTCTTTAAGTCGCCACGTCAATTATGTTGAAATTTTTTTTTGTTTACAACTGTGTAGGGTGGTTGAGGGTTTTGGTTTCAATACCTTGACATTTTACACGACGGCAATGGTCTTCATTCATTGTAAGAGGAGGGCCACTCTTGGCCCGATCAGACATCATCACGCATTTGACACCATTGGGGGTTCGACAGCAGCGCGATGATGATGATGGGGGGTGTTTTTCACCAATTATTGTACTGTCGGGGGCCGCACTCAGAGGCCGCACTAAAGGCCACCAGAGACGTGTAATTATGAATCGGTGTTAATTTCCATTTCCAACCGAACACAATGTATTTATTGTACAGTACTCGATTAGCATTCATCAATCAAACATTGATAACACGAACCAGAGAGCAACCATTTGCTAAATATTTTGTTTTATTTCACAGTTTAAATCCCACCATCTGGTTCTCTTCATGAGAAAAACAATTGCCACATGTTCCGGATTATCGCAACATCCACTTTTTCACCCACATCATGTGTATTTTCTACCCAATGTTACGGATGCGTTTTATAATTCGGTGCGAGTGTGGCCAGCTTCGTGTGACCTTCGTGGCACCGGACACAAGGTTTGGGCTGCGTCTTACTCTCCGAAGCGTCGTGAAATCCGGAGAGTGCGACGATAATGCGCTCATCCTACTCGCTCCCTCTGCATTTCCTTCGAGTTCAAGCCGCGTAAAAAAAAAAGATTTCCTGCTGCCACTCACTGCTCCTTCGCCGGCACATGAGCTGCCATTTGCGTAATTAAATCCGCAGCCCTGAGCTCGCATTAGCTGGGCGCCGTCCTTCCGGATGAGATGACCACTTCGCTGCCCTAACGAGGAGAAACATGCGAGCTCCGGCCAAGCTGCGTGTCCGACGCTGCGCGGCCTCGCCGCCCTGCTGCCGATGTCCTCTGGTGGCCGTTCAGAAGGCTCAGCTCGAAATCTAAGCCGTTGTTTCCGTGGCCACAGGGGAGTGTGTTTCGCTGGTCGAGGATTGGCACTGGGCCCTTCCAGCTCGGCTCGTCTCTTGCACCAACGCTTCGCGGGACGACGCGTGGCTCGATTGAATTCAGAACCCCCCGTGCTCCCTCTGCCACCTCCGACTCGTTACGTATCCGCGGCCAGAGAGCGATGGCTGGAGATGAATCTGTTTATTTTACTGAATCTCTCCCCCTCTCTCTATCTCTCTCTCATCTTCACTCCCGTCAACCTGCGCTACAGCTCGGGGTAGAATTCGCAGCAGCGCGACTCACAATCTCCTCTAGACCAAGGAGGGCCGAATAGTGCGGCGAAGGTGCCTGACGCCTGTTGGCACAGCTGACACACGCGGCGTCGCAACGTCGTCTCCACTTGTCTCGACTCGTTCAGTTTTGCATCACGTCGGTGGAAGGGTTCAGCTTTACAGTGGGGAAAAAAAACAACCTGGCCCTCCCCCGGCACGGCTCGGTTGTGCAGTGGAAAAGGGGTACCGGTGCTGGCATGGCCAGGTAAAAAAATCTTCAAGTTGGAACCTCTCACAGAAGTTTCCCCCCCCCCCACCACCCTCTGTGTCCCTGCTTCTCCAATTTGGTCCGCCTCGCTTCCCAGTGGCCATGAGAAGGCGGCAAAACAGCGACAATCACAGCGCAGTTTGATCATTTCAGCTCGCACCTGGCCACGATTACGAGCGAACCCCCCCCCCCCCTCTCCCGCGCGCACTCCACATCAAATGTTCACAGCATCTTCCCATTCGCGTGCACCTCAGAGCAATCGTGTTCTTCTCTGTAACATTTTTTGTGTCCTTGTGAGGTGCTATTGGGTTGTTTTATTTGATCAGGAACGCAGGTTCTTTCGGTAAAGTCACGTATAAGGGAAACAATAAAATAATAAAAATATAAAACAATAACCATCAGGTCTCTAAAAAAGAGACCTGATGGTTCAATGAGCCACTCTGTCTACAGGAAAGCTACCCATACGGATGCTTACCTGAAACCGGATTCCCACCAACATCCATCCCAGAAGAATTCCCTCATCAAGACTCTGCACCATAGAGCCCAATGCATATCCGACCAGTGAACTCAAGCACGTACACCAAGCTCTTAAGGCTAATGGTTACTCCGACTACACAATCCGCAAAGCTATCACTCCAACCATGAAGAAGGACCCTTTTGAGGAGCCTTTCAAAACCGTCACTTTACCCTACATTGCGGGGATCACAAAAAAGATCTCCAAAATCTTGAATGAACACAAGATCCAGGTCCGATTCAACACATTACATAAAATCCGAGACCTGGTTGCGTCTGTAAAAGATGTGATTCCGGACATACAGTACCCTGGCGTCTACAAACTAAGTTGCCTCTGTGGTAGTAGTTACATTGGAGAAACCAAACGAAATGTCTCGGACCGCATTCGTGAACACAAAGCAGACCTAAAACACGGTAGGACCAACACCTCGGCCGTGGCAGATCACTGTTATAATTCATTAGGCTCACATGACATTGACTTCTCCAAGACAGAGGTTCTTTGCAAGCCATCTGGCTACCATGAGAGATTCGTTCATGAGGCTATCCACATATACAAACACAGAGACAATTTAAGATGGATTCTGGCTTAGCAATCATTGGAATGACTTGATACACCATTTCGGGTCTTAATTGATTGTTCACGCTTACGGTGGCTTTGAGGCCGCATCCATTATTTTCGTCTCCCCCCTCCTCTTTCCGAACATAGATGGACTCGTCCATCTGAACAAACTGTCAAATCGCTCTCTGTGGTGCTAACGTTAAAAATAACCGCCACTTTTTTCAAATTATCTTGCTGTGGTTTTCACACCTGATGATGATTGCTTGTGTTGCAGTCGAAATGTCGTGAGAATTTTATTGTTTTACATTTTTATTATTTTATTGTTTCCATTATACGTGACTTTACCGAAATAACCAAGAATATGAATTCCTGCAGTCACGAAAGCTTTAAATAAAAAAGAATGAGTACACTTTAGTGCGTGCGGTGGGGCAAAGTGTGGCTCCTCCGGGCCGCTTCTCCACAAATAAGCTAATGGCTCAATGGGCTTTACTTGGTAAGATACAAAAAAAATTACTTTCATTTTTTTGAAGTGATTTGTTTACCGTTTCCTATACTGTCCACTTCAATCGTGTTTTGCATTGTTCTTTGTTGTAACGTTCTGACCCGCCCCTACTGGACTTCTGTGAAAAAGAGCTTCATAGCTCATCGGATTCCTCCTATATAGATACATATTCTGATGTCGATGTCTGGAAAAAGCGTGGAAGAGTAGGCCAAAAAAAAACCCATAGAGCGGCTTTCTAGAGCTCGCTATAGTGGATGCCCTCTTCTGTCAGCAGTGGCACGCGATCGCAGGACCGCCCTTCTACCTTAACCCGTCTGAAAAAATGTTTTCAGAATAGTTTCGTTATCCACACGTACTTCCTCTGTCACCTGTGCGCACCTATTGTGTTTCAAAATGTCAGTTACCTCCCTCGAATGAGGATTAGGTGGTGCTACTCTCCGTTGTCAGTCCTTAGCCAGAAATATAAATACCACATTCATAGGGCGGTGAACAGACCATCCGTAGTACGACGGGCTCTTGACTTGCCGCCGAGAGTTACAGCCTCACGAGGTGGTACTCAGTTTGTCAACCCCGTGGAGACTGATGATGATGATGATACTGTAATTAAGACGGGGCTGAATTGTTCTGAGCTGTTGCTGATATAATGGTGGTAGTGGTGGTGGTGGTGATAATGATGAAGGCGGTGGCGTTCGTGGTGGAAGTGGTTGAGGTGGTGATTGTCCGAGGATGACGATAATGGTGGTGGTGATGGTGACAATGGTCGTTATGATGATGTTGTTGACGGTGGACGTGGTGATGATAACGGTTATGTTGGCCGTGGCACTGATGATGATGATAGTGGTGGTAATAATTTATGATAGCTGGTGGCCGTGGTGGTAACGATGCCGGGGGGAGCGATTATTGCCCTGCGTCTGACCCTCGCATCTTCACGATCTTTCTCAGCTGACTTGCAATGACTTTTACTTTACCGAACTTATTTGTGCGCACATTTATTTTGCAACTTCTCCCCCCCCCGCCGCACTGGAAATGTGTCGCTACAGCCAAACAAATGAATTCCTGAGTGTGCTTTGTCTGGTAGGTTGGGGATGGTTTAGTTATATTTGTACGTGTTTATGGGTGGTTTGTTTACCTTTCTTGCATACTCTTTGGTTCTATTCGGTAAAGTCACTTAGGTAAAAAAATAAAACAACAAAAATCACGTGACTTTACCGAATAGAACCAAAGAGTATGGATCCTTACAGTCACGAAAGCTTTAAATCTACCTTTCTTGCACTTCGCACTCCTATCGTGTTGTCGTCCTGTTTGTTGTTCTAACGTCCCCGACTGGACATCTGTGACAACAATAACAACAACAAAAACGCTTTATTGCTCATCGGATTCCTCCCGTAAAAATAAATATTCCGATTGTGACTCTGACGACGTTGGGCGGGGGCCTGCAGGGCACAGAAAGGGACACGAGAGGTCCAGACACCAGAAGATCCGACGAAGCCAGCAGACACGGAAATGTTGTACATGGAGACGTGCTTACGAACCTGGCGAACCCCAGATCGATTCCCGCATCACGACCACGAATAAACAGTGACGATTATTTGAAACGGTCCGGGGCCATCCCCCTTGGTCAACTCGGCCTCAAACGAGGAGCTGGTACTATGTGTAAGGGGCCGTCCATAAATGACGTCACGCGATTTTTGACGATTTTTGACACCCCCCCCCCGCGCCCCCTCCAAAACCATATTTTCCATTTTGAATATAAAACATGCTTCAAATCGCTTTAAACTATTGTCGTTGTAGTGCGTATTTAATGTGGCGCTGCACTCTGATGATGTAGGAGTAAACATTTATTAAAAAGTCTATTTAATTAAGTAGAACGTGTTGTCTATATTTATTTAAAGTTGCACATTTTGATGTGACGTCATATCTCTCACCCCCCCCCCCCTCGTCACACATCGTCACAAATGTCTGACCCCCCCCCCCTCCCAGGTGTGTGACGTCATTCATGGACGGCTCCTAAACAAAGGACGTCGTTGGTGCTGGTCACATCACCGCCGCCGTCGTGACGCCGGCCTTAAGAGCACGTGCCGCGACAGCCTGTTGCAGCCGACACGGGGGGGGGGAGTCAGTGTCGGTGTGTGTGTGCGTGATGACGGCATCACTCGCCAACCCTACTCGATGCTTTATGGGAAGCGGGTGACGTCATCACGCAGATGTGCGCGGTGATGTCACCGCCGCGCACCTGTCCGCCCAAGCGCCAGGAAGCCAGCCAGCCAGCAAAACGTAGTTTTTTTGTTTTAATTTAAAGCTTTCGTGACTGCAGGGATTCATATTCTTGGTTCTTTCGGTAAAGTCACGTAGAAGGGGAACAATAAAATAATAAAAATATAAAACAATAAAATTATCACGACGTTTCGACTGCAACACACGCAATCATCATCAGGTGTGAAAACCACAGCAAGAAATTTTGAAAAATAAGTGGCGTCTCCATGCACAAAAACCGCCACTTTTTTCAAATTTTCTTGCTGTAGTTTTCACACCTGATGATGATTGCTTGTGTTGTAGTCGAAACGTCGTGAGAATTTTATTGTTTAATATTTTTATTATTTAATTGTTTCCCTTCTACGTGACTTTACCAAAAGAACCAAGAATATGTAGTTTTTTTTAGTTAATAAAATATAATATCGTATGATGTAAGTCGCTATTGTGTATAATGCTTGGCATTTAAGTTTCTAGATCCACCTCTGCGCTGGCTCGTGGTTTTTATTTTCATCCCAGAGTCCACGTGGTGTTTAATTTAGGTGGTGGTGGTAATGATGGTGGTGGTGATGCTAGTACCTCTTTATTATATTTTAATTTCCTCCTCCACCCTCCTGTGAGTGGAAGCGCACAGCAAGCAGCTCAAGCTCACAGCACAGCCGAGGAGCGGACACACACACGCACGAACCACCCGCATGTGTGTGTCTAAGTGTGTGTGTCAAAGTGTGTGTGTCTAAGTGTGTGTGTGTGTGGGTAGCGTTAGTGTAACGGTTAGCGCGCTGCGCTATGAACCTGGAGACCCCGGTTCGATTCCCGCTCACGGCCAACACCAGTGACGATTATCTGAACCGGTCCTGGGCCTCCCCTAGGTCGACTCAGCCTGAAATGAGTACCTGGTGCGGTGTGTAAACATCGCCACTGGGGCGACAAAGGCGGTCGGGCGTGGTGCTGGCCACCCACCCCCTCGTGTACCGTCCCGGCCTTCATAGGCGCTCGCTAACAGCACTTGCCCCTACAGTCTGTTTGTCGTTCTCGCGACTCGTTCGTAATAGTTTTACGGTAATTACCGTACTTGTCAATTTTTGTCAAAGTATTTCTGTTTGCTCCGGCCACTGACGCACAAAGGAGCCCTAGGATATTTTACTTTCACAAATTATCAGACAGGTGCTCTCTCTCTCTCTCTTCCTCCCTGCCTCTCTCTGACGTCAAACGTAGACCCGCTAATGTCACGGTACCAACACTAATTCAAAGCCCACGGCTTTTTCAAAACGTGCACGGCTCTTTTTGGCGTTGTTGAGCGGAGTATATTTTTGTAGTAGTAGTAGTCGTCGTATTATTTCGTGATACGCACACGGAGCTGCGCATTGAACAAACAGTTCCCGGCACAATTGCATTAAGGCCTTACCCCAGCTATGGCTCTAGGGTTTGGTGTTACATGTTGTTTATGTCGTTTATTGAGAAAAATCGGTCACAGTTCCTATGGTCAGTGTTACATTGCTTTTTATGGCTTTATTTTGGTGATGTCGAAAACGTTTTTTGGTTTGGCCATGTTTGTTTGTTGTAGTACGGAGTTAGACTGATGGCCTAAATCTAAGTTGTCTTGTGGTTGTTATTGTTGTTGTTTGACTTGCATCCCACTGGGATTTTTGCACACAGCGTTGGTGTACGGTGCTTTTTCAAGAATATTTTGCTGTTTTTTCCTGGATTTTCTGTTTGCACAGTCACATAGTCACTTTAAGAGGTTTTCTTGTTCGTGTTTCTTTTTTTTGTTTGTTGTGGTTGCACCCGATTCAAGAGCCGAATGGCTCACAGGGCTATACCAAAATAAATGAAACTGAAACATTGCGTAAGGAGTCATTCTCAATCCAATGCCGGATTAATGCAGAATTTAGAACCTCGCGTTGTTCACTGCACGCACAAAAAAAACAAGATGTTTTCCCTTTTAAAGGTAGCTCCCGTTCTCGAACCGGTGTGGGTACCCACGTGAGTTAACCCCACCTACCTGCACCGACTCGCTGCAGTGTACATGCGTTTGCCGCCATACAGGCGCCTATGAAGTTACCCAATGGCTATTACAGGAATGTTCCTATGCCAATTAAAACTGACGGCCATCGGAAAACTTTTTTGAAAATCGAATTCTTAATCGTCAATTGCAGTCGCTGACTCGTTTCCACTCGAGCTCTCTGACATCTCTCCGAGCTATGAAGAAGGGTATCGCCCGAAACGTCACCGATTATTGGACGAATGTGTTGGGTTGGTTTTTAATTTTGTATTAACCACGTGGCCGATAAGCGGCTGTGGACCGCGGCTCTCGCAGCCGGGCAAAGACAAAGGTCCCCCGTGTAGCCTCAACAGACTGGAGGGGCAAGTGCTGTTAGCGAGCACCTATGAAGCCCGGCACCTGCACACGAGAGGGATGGTGGACAACACCACGCCCGACCGCCTTTGTCTCCCCAGTGGCGATGCTTTTACACACCGTACCAGGTACCCATGCGAGGCTGAGTCGACCTCGCGAAGGCCCAGGACCGGTTCAAATAATCGCCACTGATGTTGGCCGTGAGCGGGAATGGAACCCGGGTGTTCAGGTTCGTAGCACAGCGCGCTAACCGCTACACTACCGCTCCCCAGGCACAGACGCACAGACACACACGCGCAAGCGCATCTTGCTAATACGTGATGTAAACGCGTCGCCTGAAAATCGTAGAAACATTTGCATTTTGAAACCGCACAAAATCTCGAGTTGCACTTGGGCAATATTCACAGCAGCAATGCGGCAACCAGCGTCAGACCGTCGAATGGTTGCCGGAGTAAATTCGGCGTGACGTTCTTTGGCAGCTGCACGTTGTGCGTGTGTAGTCGGGGAGTGGTGGCGGCTACGGCGTGGTGGTGGTGTGGGTGAGGCTAAAGCAAACAGGAGTAAGACGCAAGGAGGGCTGGAGATTGCGGTTGGGCCAACAAATGCCGCCGATTGTTTTTAATTGACTCCTTCGCATTTGCGTCGCCTTTGTTTGTCAACCTTTTATTTTTACGGCCCTTAACCCCTGGCGCCACCGCACGGGGCAGTTCAGCTGGAAGGTGTAGGTGGGATGGGGGTGGTGAAGGTGGTGGGGCCACTCACTGTGGGTACAACGACGTGCTGCTGTGACGCTGACGCAGATGTTGACATCATTGCTGTGACCTTTGCATTTTGAGGATTATTTTACCTCTCTTCGCTCACGAGGCTCACCCATACCTCTGAGCCACGAAGGCCACACCTTTGGTGCTCAACCGCGCGGGGTGTGGTGGTGGTGGGGGAAAGGTAGAGGCGAGTGAAGTCGCCTTTTCCTACGTAAGCAGTCAGTGGCGTCACGGCATAATAAGTCCCGGGTAATACAAGCACCGTGAACATTCTGACTTGCCTCGTGTTGTTTTTGGTGGGAGGGGAGGGTAGGTTGGTTTATTTGTATTTCACACAGTGAACTGCGCTTTCTTTATTGTCCACCGATATGTATTCAAACATCGCACGTGTATGCGCGCGACTGTGACACTATATATCGCTGAAGTAGTCATCATCATCAGCATCACATTATCAATTAATTATATTCACGCGCGTGATTGCAGCAGCGATATCTTCGGGAGCTAAGTTGAATTATCGAGGTCTCATAGCCACGAGAGGGCTTCAGTCCGACAGAGTCGGTGTCGTCTTGCTGCTCCTCCTCCTCCGTTGAAGGAGCGCAGACTCACAGTGATTCGCCATACGGACCACAGTAGATGTAATTCGTGCGAAAAAAGTCGTCATGTCTCAAAGTGCACATGAAACGTGATGCATTTGGGCCGTGCGATTAGCGCACTGCGCTATTGTGACCAGCCACCCCAAATCGATTAACCACAGCCCCGCGGGGGGGGGGACACTCTGCCTCTTCACTAAACCTGTTCTGGCCAACCCGAGCCAATTTTGGTTAAACGACCACCACGATCAACATGCAAAGCAGATGTCTTTATTCAGCAATGGATTTGCTAGTGGCTATGCATTAACACACTGGTTTACCAGCAGCAATGTATTTCCTACTGTCTATCACACACCGTGGAAGGCAAATTATTTTTTTGCTTTACCGAC
Organism: Petromyzon marinus; assembly: GCF_048934315.1. Taxonomy (NCBI): domain Eukaryota; kingdom Metazoa; phylum Chordata; class Hyperoartia; order Petromyzontiformes; family Petromyzontidae; genus Petromyzon; species Petromyzon marinus. The sequence goes on from NC_133699.1 coordinate 4,990,810, forward strand.
GAAGATTATCTTAATTAATTATTTAAAATACAAGTATTTAAAAGGCAAACCTCTGTCGATCCACTTCTAGATGAAGACTTCCCCGTGCCGTGTTGGTCATGGGGATTGTCCGACCATACTTCACCACGCTGGTCAGTGCGGGTTGGTGAAGAGTAGGCCAAGGACCCATTCAGAAATCACTCGCCACCGATGTTAGCCGTGGCCGGGACATCAATGTCAGGTTGCCTGGTTCACAGTGCAGTGCGCTAACCACTGCACCACCGCTCCACCCCTTAGTGTTTGCATTGCGTTGGTATCGCAACCTGGTCCTGGGCCTCCCCTAAGTAGACTTGGCCATGAATGAGTACCTAGTGCGGCGTAGTCCCATGTCAACACAGTGGAGGCAAAGGTGGCCGGGCGTGCGTGGTTACCTGCCACGCCACTCCTCACCTCCCCCACCCCCGCGTGTCGTGCAGCGATTGGCCACCCGACACGCGTGCTCACCGCCACAGCACTGGCTTGTGAGAGCTATGTATGACGTTGTGGGATAGCAGGCAGCATAGCAGTGGCGGTAAAGCCGCCACAGCATTGGCTTGTGAGAGCTCTGTATGACGTTGTGGGATAGCAGGCAGCATAGCAGTGGCGGTAAAGACGTCGACGATTGTCCCACTTTAACAAAGACGGTCACGGCACCCCGCGCTTTCCGGAGCGATTCTGCGGCCGTCTGGAACGCTCTTCCTTCCGATAGTGTCAGGCCAGTGGAGATATGCACTTATGAATAACCTAAGTTGAAAGTTAATTTCTTTAAAACTGCTTTTTGTGTTTAGTTTGTTGTACCCCCCCCCCCCCCACGCCTCGGATTTAGCACGGTTGGCTAAGTACGGTGCAATAGAAGTTCGACATACATGCAATTGTGGAGCAGTATATTTTATTAAAAATGTGTTACCCATTTGGGTTCAAACGTACAGGATTGTCAGTCTTCTCTGATTGTTTATGTCATCAAATTTAAGCGACGTCATGGGTTAACTGTGAGTCCTCTGTCTTTCTCGATTTATGCAAATCCAATGAGCAGACAATCGTGTATTTCATGCTCCCGTAAGCATGACTGCGTTTGCCTGGGATCCATGAACCCGTGCTCAAGTTGGTACAATTGAGTGTCTCTGTCGTGATGCTGTTGAGCCTTCTGTGGTTTTCATATTTCTCATCATCATCAAGGGCGCCACGGTGGCAAGATGTTTACTACCTCGCCTGGTATACAGGATGTAGTGGGTTCGATCCCAACCCCGACTCTCTCTTTCTCCCCGTGGTCGCGTGGATTTTTATCTGGGACCTCCCATTTTTCCCCCTCCACATTTAGAATCAAGATCACACGTTAAGAGTATTTGGCTGCTCGAAATGTCCACGTGATGATAAGCCACTTTGTTGAGCTATCACGTGTGGCAAGGTCGCTTCTAAAAAAGAGCTATGTAGCTCAGTGGGCCTTACCTGGTAAAATAAAAATAATTGTTTAGTTTAATAGTTGTAATAGTCGCCGTTATCAACATCATCATCATCGCATGTTTACCTAAACCAAAGGAGAGCTCATTGAGACCAACAGTATCATTTGCAAAAGGGATCTGTGTCATAAAATAATAATTATGATAATAACAAAAAGTCAAAGTCGTTTCCCGATCAAATTCAGGCAACGGTGCTCATACAGATGTTAGGCAGTGGTGGAAATTCCACACCTCTATGGCTGGAACAGGTTTAACCACCGCACGGCCGCTGTTGACCTCCACACGAACCGGTAATCATTGTATTGACCCTAAAGGAACGATGGGCTGAGTCAAGCTAGGACTTTGAACGCATAACCTCATTGCGAGCCCCTCCTTCTTTCCGCCCAGCCACTTAGTTTGTCCAATAACTACTACTAATAATAATGCCAATTATTTACCCCGGAAAACCTCACTGAGTCTCAATTCACTTGACTAGCGGGTCCTACGACATCGGCGTGTTTGGCCAACTCGTTTCGGAATAAGCAGTGCCTGGCGCAGGGTGTAAACATCACAAAGACGTCCGGGCGTGGTGCTGGCCACCCACTCCCTCGTGTGCCGTGCCGGCCTTCATAGGTGCTCCCTAACAGCACTTGCCCCTACAGTCTGTCAAGGCTATGCGGGGCATCTTTGTTTTTGTGTGTGCGGTGTGTGTGTGTGCGGTGTGTGTGTGTACTGTGTGTGTAGTATGTGTGTACTGTGTGTGTACTGTGTGTGTGTACTGTGTGTGTACTGTGTATGTGGTGTGTGTAGTATGTGTGTACTGTGTGTACCGTGTGTGTACTGTGTGTGTACTGTGTGGGTGTACTGTTTGTGTGTAATGTGTACTGTGTGTGTACTGTGTATGTGCTGTGTGTGTGTACTGTGTGTGTACTGTGTGTGTACCATACCTGTCAACCCATATGGTTCACCTGTATTGAACAGGGAAATTGAGTTTTCAGGTCCATACGGCGTACAGCCGTTTCCATACGGGCAAAAAGGTGGCTATTTGTGTTTCTCCCTTGTGATGGGACTTTGTAGGATGAAAGTTGAGATTTATAAGGACACAGGGGGACAAATAAGGTCTAAATTGATCTGTAATAATGTAGGACACTGGTAAGGGGTTGACAGGTATGGTGTACTGTGTGTGTCTACTGTGTATGTACTGTGTCTACTGTGTGTGTATTGTGTGTGTACTGTGCGCTAATGTGTGTCTACTGTGTGTGTACTGTGTGTGTACTGTGTGTGTGTACTGTGTGTGTACTGTGTGTACTGTGTGTGTACTGTGTGTGTGTACTGTGTGTGTACTATGTGTACTGTGTGTGTACTGTGTGTGTACTGTGTGTGTGTACTGTGTGTGTACTGTGTGTGCTGTGTGTGTACTGTGTGTGTGTACTGTGTGTGTACTGTGTGTGTACTGTGTGTACTGTGTGTGTACTGTGTGTACTGTGTGTGTACTGTGTGTGTGTACTGTGTGTGTACTGTGTGTGTACTGTGTGTGTGTACTGTGTGTACTGTGTGTGTACTGTGTGTGTATTGTGTGTACTGTGTGTGTACTGTGTGCGTGCTGCTCGGTAAGCAGCGGTCTCCTCGTGTGGTTTCGCGTTGTGCCGCCCTGTTTACATTTTTTAGAAAGCATCTACTACTACTACCTACCGCGAACAGCGAGAGAAACCTGTACACAACATCATCAGTGCATGCTGTATATCGGGAGTGCAGTGCTGTGTGTACTGTGTCTCTACTGCTGTACTGTGTGTACTGTGTCTCTACTGCTGTACTGTGTGTACTGTGTCTCTACTGCTGTACTGTGTGTACTGTGTCTCTACTGCTGTACTGTGTGTACTGTGTTTCTACTGCTGTACTGTGTGTACTGTCTCTACTGCTGTACTGTGTGTACTGTGTCTCTACTGCTGTACTGTGTGTACTGTGTCTCTACTGCTGTACTGTGTGTACTGTGCCTCTACTGCTGTACTGTGTGTACTGTGTCTCTACTGCTGTACTGTGTGTACTGTGTCTCTACTGCTGTACTGTGTGTACTGTGTCTCTACTGCTGTACTGTGTGTACTGTGTCTCTTCTGCTGTACTGTGTGTACTGTGTCTACTGCTGTACTGTGTGTACTGTGTCCCTACTGCAGTACTGTGTGTACTGTGTCTCTACTGCTGTACTGTGTGTACTGTGTCTCTACTGCTGTACTGTGTGTACTGTGTCTCTACTGCTGTACTGTGTGTACTGTGTCTCTACTGCTGTACTGTGTGTACTGTGTCTCTACTGCTGTACTGTGTGTACTGTGTCTCTACTGCAGTACTGTGTGTACTGTGTCTCTACTGCTGTACTGTGTGTACTGTGTCTCTACTGCTGTACTGTGTGTACTGTGTCTCTACTGCGGTACTGTGTGTACTGTGTCTCTACTGCTGTACTGTGTGTACTGTGTCTCTACTGCGGTACTGTGTGTACTGTGTCTCTACTGCTGTACTGTGTGTACTGTGTCTCTACTGCTGTACTGTGTGTACTGTGTCTCTACTGCTGTACTGTGTGTACTGTGTTTCTACTGCTGTACTGTGTGTACTGTGTCTCTACTGCTGTACTGTGTGTACTGTGTCTCTACTGCTGTACTGTGTGTACTGTGTCTCTACTGCTGTACTGTGTGTACTGTGTCTCTACTGCTGTACTGTGTGTACTGTGTCTCTACTGCTGTACTGTGTGTACTGTGTCTCTACTGCAGTACTGTGTGTACTGTGTCTCTACTGCTGTACTGTGTGTACGGTGTCTCTACTGCTGTACTGCGTGTACTGTGTCTCTACTGCTGTACTGTGTGTACTGTGTCTCTACTGCTGTACTGTGTGTACTGTGTCTCTACTGCTGTACTGTGTGTACTGTGTCTCTACTGCTGTACTGTGTGTACTGTGTCTCTACTGCTGTACTGTGTGTACTGTGTCTCTACTGCTGTACTGTGTGTACTGTGTCTCTACTGCTGTACTGTGTGTACTGTGTCTCTACTGCGGTACTGTGTGTACTGTGTCTCTACTGCTGTACTGTGTGTACTGTGTCTCTACTGCTGTACTGTGTGTACTGTGTCTCTACTGCTGTACTGTGTGTACTGTGTCTCTACTGCTGTACTGTGTGTACTGTGTCTCTACTGCTGCACTGTGTGTACTGTGTCTCTACTGCTGTACTGTGTGTACTGTGTCTCTACTGCTGTACTGTGTGTACTGTGTCTCTACTGCTGTACTGTGTGTACTGTGTCTCTACTGCTGTACTGCACGTCCGTGGCACCGGAGCCGCACGAGGCTCTTGAAGGACTGTGTGCTTCGTGACGTTATTTTATCAATCTCCTAGTCACCACCACGGTGCACTGCGGAGTATTTGATGTTGGTCTGTTCCCGAACTCCACAAACAAAACAACGACTACTTCCCGCACCTCCGATGAGCACGGTCGGCTGAGTCGGGTGCGAAAGAAGTTCAACATACACTACAGTGCGTACATTTGTCCCCGCCGACCCCTGGATTACCGAGAGAGCAGGGCACGTGCGTTCGCCCCATTCCCAGGATTTAGAGGCGAAGCACTCGCGACGGAGTCCAACAGAGACGGCTTACGAACGCAAAGCCTGCTGAGGACGAATTAGCGCGGTGGTGGTGGTTGTGGTGGTGGTTGTGGTGTTGGTGGTGGTTGTGGTGTTGGTGGTGTTGGTGGTGGTGGTTGTGGTGGTGGTGGTTGTGGTGGTGGTGGTGGTGGTTATGGTGTTGGTGGTGGTGTTGGTGGTGGTGGTTGTGGTGTTGTTGTTGGTGGTGGTTGTGGTGTTGGTGGCGGCGGTGACCTTAATGGTCACCCCGTGCCCGTTATAAATCTCAACGTTCATCCTACGAAGTCCCATCACAAGGGAGAGCCACAAGTCCGTACGCCGCATGTAACCGAAAACTCAATTTCCCTGTACAAGAATCCAGGTAAACCGTATGGGTTGACATCAGTGTCGGATTATCCTAGTAGTAAAAGTAGCTACATATGTAGTAGTAGTTACGGGCCCCGCACTTTCAAGGGCCCCGCGCTAAATGCTTTTCAAGCTATCAATTCCGGTTCAGTGATTCTGCACTTGCTCTATTACTATAGTACTATACTGCCTTCAACTTTTATGGACGACTGAGTGTTTAAGGGTAGCGATTTTTCGTATTATCTAGGTGTATAGCAAATGAAAAAATACAATTACTTTACTATGCAAGTTAAACATTTGTGTTTTAATATTTATGTGTGTTTTATGTATTTGTTTAGGGCTCCTTTATAACATATGCTACAGGCCCCGCACGAGCTTAATCCGGCACTGGTTGACAGCTTTGTGTCGGTGCTGCCGTGGGGGATACGGAAGGTGGTGTGGGAGGAGGAGGAGAGGGGAGGGGGGGAGAGGGAGGGGGTGAGGGAGGAGGAGAGGGGAGGGGGTGAGGGGGGAAGGGAGGAGAGTGAGGGGAGAGAGAGAGAGGGGAGGGAGAAAGAGGGGGGAGGGAGGGGGGAGAGATAGGGGGGAAGAAGGAGAAGAGGGGAGAGTGAGGGAGGAGAGGGAGGGGAGGGGGGAGGGAGTGGGAGGGAGGGGGGAGAGGGAGGAGCTGGAGGGGGAAGAGAGGGGGGGGAAGAGGGAGGGGAGGAGAGGGAGGGGTAAGAGGGTGGGGAGAGAGGGGGGGGAGAGGGAGGGGGACTCAGACCTGGGATCCGCGCTGTGACAGCGGCTTGGCGTTGAGCGTCACGTTGACGTCACTGACCCCCCCCCCGCCCCGCCCCCCACGTGAGGTGCGTCTCGACGCCTCGTGCAGCTGTGCCGAGTCGCGGCGAACCTCACTGACCCAGACGCGCCGTGGCCCATGGGGGCTGGGGGGGAGTGGAGTTGGGGCTGGAGCCGCATAGGCATTGTGACGTCGTCGCACGCTGTCTGTTGTTTGCTGCTGTTGTTGTTGTTGTTGTTCTTGCCGGCATTTAGTAATGGGTTTTGTTGTTGTTTGTTTGTTGATTAAGGGGCAACAGCAGCAGCCCTGCAATTGCGCGCTCACGCCGCTGCTCGTGGAAGGCGCCATCCATCTGGGTCGCTGACCGGCATGAACAAACCCGGCTGAATGTAAGCCCCTGGGTATCAGCTGCGGTGCTTGTCACAGGCTGGGATGTGAAGCTGAAATCCTAATTACGCTCGGTAATTATAATCATAATGAGACTTAAATTATATTATTCTGGAAGGTAAACTTAACCCACGTGGTGTGGGGAGGCTTTCATCCAGCAGTGGATTGATAAAGGTTATTAATACTATTACTACTGTACTGTTTAATCATCAAGTGAAGTGTCATAAACTTGAAGACTTTTTTTCAGGAGGGGCCTGCCGTGAGTGGGATATCTGACCAATTAAAAAAAAACATATACACAATTCCATTCGTCGTCATCATTCATCATCATGGATAAATATAATCTTTCTGTTCCAGCATCACATCATAATTATCCATCATTATCAGCACCATTCATCAGTCAGCTTTAATCCATTATCATCGATAGGCCATCATCATTGTGGTCTATTTTAAATGCATTGGTCATCATCTATCCAGCAGCTTCAGCAAAATGTTGCATCGCGCAAGGAAGTTGAACCACCCGGTGGGAAGATAACAGCGGTTGTTCTACGGATCAACTCACTTCCTGGAAAAGAGGATGTGGTATTTCCATCGTTGCCTCGAGACATGAGCATTACTCTACCCCAGAAGGCTCTTTTTTTATGGAGCACAGAGGTCCACTGATAACATCTCTAACCGCCCATTTGAGTATGTATGTAATGATAGCGTTGCACTGAGTGTATTTGCACGCACACGTGGGCCTTGTAAAATTCTGCATTATGTAATTAAAGTCCATACCTCCCGGGTGGTAGAGCCTTGTGTGCCAAGTGCCTTTTGACTGAGGTCCTGTCTGGTCCACGTGTTTCTTTTTCAGAATCAGAATCTGTATTTTATACTGGAGGAATCCGATGAGACGTAAAAAATATATTTTTCGCATACGTCCAGTCAGGGCGGGTTAGAAAGTGACACAAACAATGTTGAAATGTGATTACGTTCCAACGGCGCAATTATATAAAGCCACGAATTGCATTGCGTTGCATTAAATGAGGCCCAACCTGCAGGGATCAACGTTTGGTGGACAGACCGCAGGATCGCGTTGTTGACATTGTTTAACAGGGGTTGGCCAAACCTATTGACCTTACGAGCCACAAATCCGCATCTTTTTTCGTGGCCCAGCGTCACAGGAACACAGACGGCGGTCGCGCAGCCCGATAACTCGCCGGTGGATTGGCCGTGGAGTTTCCAAATTTGCAGAAGCGCCACGAGGAACACTCATGTCTGCGCTCTGCTGCCAGGGGCGAGTGCCCTCTGGCTTGTGCACATTTTGTTTCCTTCTTTCAAACAAAGTTGTATTGAAAAGTTGCAAATTATCCGGAGCGGTGGTGGCTATGCCCTTGGCCTATAAACCAGCACTGTGGAGGCAGCGAGGGTTGGTGGTTCGCACACGTGTCTTGAATATCGTCTCACGGCTTGCCAACTCCGTTCAAGGCAAAGTGTCGACTCATTTCTATCTGTTCCATTTGTTTGGGATAGAGTGTTGCCCCCTCGCAAACGTGGGGGGGGGGGGGGAGTTTCTCCAGGTGCTCCAGTTTCCTAACACTCTTCTGTTGGTTGAAAACACATTGACATATATAGAGAAGCGCAGACCTTGGGCAATTGTTGTCAGAGGTTCATCGCGTGTGGCTGCCTTCCCGGCGCGTCTGTGGGCTCCTCCGAGTCGTTCTCTCTTATCGCGAGCGAGCGACCGACCGCCTGTGCCGGCGCTTTACAAATCCAAATTATGATAACACCGTGTAACACATTTTTTTGTTTGTTTTGTCCCTGGGTAGTAAGTGTTATTTCCTAATTGCTTATGATTCAAAAGTACAAAAATGGCTATTATTCCCTGCATACTTTGCTTTTGTGACCAGGACAGTGATATTTTGACATTTACTTATTTTCCAGAACATTCCAGATAGATTCAGTGCTGAGTAAACTTGGAGTAACTTCTAGAACATTCTAGAACTTTGCAGCAATATAAATAGTAGCATAAATACAGGGGCCTTAAGCCCACCAGTTCAGTTTAGTTCCAGCTGCCTAAGTGAAAAAGTACTCTGTGAAAGCATCTGCGAAGATGTGTGAGGCCTACAAGGTATATTTCGGCATCCCTGTTGGGGATCAAGAAAAACCCTGGGCACCTCATTTCACCTGCGAGCAATGCAAAGGTAAGATGGACAATTGTTGCTCGGAATTTTCTGTTATAAAATGTTCCAATTTTTTTAATTGTAAAAGTTTTAAACTTCTAAATGTTTTACAAGTATCAATGTTATCGAAAAAATATATCATACATGAAAAATTTTGCGAGAAACTCTCACACACTAGTCACGGGTGAAATAAATATTTTTTTGTAGGATGGTACAGAGGGGAAAATAGAGCCACTGACCACTCAAGCAACTGCTACTTGGGCATGGTGAACCCTTCCAAACGTCGGACTGGCAAGAATACTCCTGCTATCACGTATCCGGACCTTCCTTCATCCATCGCCCCGGTGCTACACTGCCACCAACCTTTTTGCAGCTTCTTCACCCGTCAAGATGGGCTCTGCTTCTGCCACAATGTGACCAGTCTGTTCGAGGCAATTGGAATCGCCTGTAACCAGAATGAGTGGCGTCTCTTTATTGACAGCTCATCCAGGAGCCTCAAAGCCGTGCTGCTCCATAACCGTAACAAGTACCCGTCTCTTCCCCTGGCTCACTCGGTGCACCTCAAAGAGGATTACAACAGCATCAAGACCTTGCTGGACGCCTTAAGTATGATGAGTCCGGTTGGGAGGTCATCGGAGAATTCAAAATGGTGGCATTCCTGATGGGTCTCCAAGGCGGTTTTACCAAGTTTCCCTGCTATCTTTGCCTTTGGAACAGCAGGGACACCAAGGCGCACTACCACAGGCGGGACTGGCCACAGTGGATTGAGTTCTCTATAGGGAGGAACGATGTCAAGTGGTAGCCTCTGGTGAACCCCCGGAAGGTGCTGATGCCACCACTGCACATCAAATTGGGCCTTATGAAACAATTTGTCAGAGCTGTAGATAAGGAGGTGGCAGCCTTCAAGTACCTTCAAGACTTATTCCCTAAGCTGTCTGAGGCAAAGGTCAAAGCCGGTGTCTTCGTCGGACCACAGATAAAGAACATCCTGGAGTGCAATGGATTCCCTAAGAAGCTCACTAGTCAGGAGAAAACTGCTTGAAAAAGCTTTGTCGCAGTGGTTTGTGGCTTCCTGGGCAATCACAAGGTCGAAAACTATGTGGAGCTGGTTGAGACTCTGGTGAAGAACTACGGCACAGTGGGCTGTAGGATGTCCCTAAAAGTCAATATCCTTGATTCTCATCTTGATAAATTCAACGAGAACATGGGAGCGTACTCGGAGGAGCAAGGCGAGTGCTTCCACCAGGATATACTGGACTTTGAACGCCGCTATCAAGGACAGTATAACGAGAACATGATGGGAGACTACATTTGGGGGCTGATTCGTGAAAGTGATTAACAGGATAATCGTACATCTCGAAAAACTACTAACTTCTAAACCTTTTGTAGTCATTTTTGTATTACTTTAGTATAAATACATTAATTTTGATTCATATATTGTTTTTTGTGACTTTTTGGGAACGAAAAGACAGAAATTTGCCCGTTTTCTCATTTAAAATAGGTACATTTCACTGTCCTGGTCACAAAAGCAAAGTTTGTCGGGAATAGTAGCCATTTTCTATACTTTTTAGGCATAAACAATTAAAAAAATAACACTACCCAGGGACAAAAATTAAGTTACATAGTGTAATCAGCATTGTGAGTGAGCCTCTCTTGAACTGCCCGGGAGCCGCATGTGGGTCACGATTTGTGGTTACGCCACCGCTGATACATTAATTGGTAATGCGGAAAATACATTTCAAACTAAAACTTTTTGGTTTTAAGACGAGAATTTTGAATAATTAAATAGATAGATCGGCCTATGGGGATGTTGTAATGCTCAGCAGCACGATTGACTTGCAACCAGGGGGTTCCCAAGTTTGATCTCCCAGCGTGGCAGTTGCAACAACGAATACACCCTCTGTCCACTCACCAATGTAAATCGATCCACTCCAGTTAGTCAATCGTCATGTCGTGTGCGGTGGGGTAAAGTGTGGGTACTTATACTTATTCAGATGTGTCTGGTCAGCGTGGAAGAGTAGGTCAAATTAGCCTCTACGTGGGCTGTATAGAGCTTCAGCTGTTGCGGAGGGCCTTCTGCCTGCAGAAGGCTTGAGCAAAGCAAATGCAGGGCTGCACCTTTGCCTTTTCTGTTACCTTTTATTGATCTTCCAGACTTGCAGTCAGCCAGCAGCGTTTGTTTAAAAGTGCGATGACTCGGAGCTGCGGTTGACCTTTTGGGTCTTTTGCAGAAAGAAACTATTTATACAAAGGCAGACTTTTTGACTCGGGTGTTTTAATTAGGAATAAATATTAATGCCCGTTCACAAGATACAGAATTAAAATTCCACACCACAGGGCGAGGAACGGACACCGTATCCATAATAACACATTGCTGATGCTTCGTTCATGAATAATTACTTTTAAATTGAAATGTTTTTTTTTATTAAGATTTCATGTCGCCTTTTTGTCTTCTTTGTATTCCCCGATCGTGTTATGATTGCATTCGGGGCTTCAAGTGACATGAGGCGGAAAGTTCTCAGGAGTAGTAAGGAGTGGATCGCCTTGTGTGAGAGAACGGCCGCAGAAAGTTGTGCTCAAAGAACTAATTCTGAAGTCACTTTGGGGGACGAAAGTGATTTCCTTACTCAAACGAGCATCGAGATATTGGTGAGATGAAAATATACACATGCCTCTGGCGGGGTCGGGTCTATCCATAGGACAACCGCCTACGGATAGGACTCATTTATTTCGACCCCATGGGCGATGATGGGCTGACTCAACTCCCAATCAGGATTTGAACTCGCAATGACAAGTAACTTCAATCAGCCTCCTCGTCCGCGCCTAGGATTAGAGTTCATTTTCGCGTCAAACCAATAAACGCAAACATTTTCACGGCTTGATTTTCCAGAATTAATTTCAAATATCAAATCTTTAATATCGCTTGGTGTATTTTCGCGCGCGCGCCACCAACTCACCGCCCTTGAGAACCCCGGCTTAACAGCGCGGCTGTGAACCCAGAAGTTGAACCCAAGGGAGCCTCATCAGTGCCTATGACTCACAGACCTCCTGAGACAGCCGGCCTTAAGAAAGCGTATATGTATATACATATGATAAACGTTCGATTTATATTTAAACAACAAAAGTAATCAACGGATATTGAACGCGACGAAACGAAACCCGTCCCGCGCTTTGCCTTGCGAGATAAGTCTTCGGCCTTTTAAACAACAAGAAAAATATGCGCGCACATTTCAAACGCGAGTCCGAGTGGCGCATTGCTTTGATATGAAACGGGAGCCACGGCTGTCTGGAGTGTGTGTGTGTAGATTATCAATGTGCAGGGTTTAACAACAACAACAACACAAAACCCCTTTGCTGCGCTATCAGTCACGAGCCAGCTGGGCCGCACAGAGGAACTCGCGTGCTTTGTCGTGTGAGAGGTTTCCTCTCTCTCTCTTTCTCTCAAGGCAGAGCTTAGGCCAGACAGAGGAAAGAATGGTGGGGGGGGGGGTGGCCGGGGGAGGGGGGATTTAAACACCACGCGAAAAGCTGCTAAGTCTTGCATTTATATTTAGAGTTTGAAGGGCAAAAGGTCACGCGCTCAAGTATTTTTTATGCGATTTGTCTCGCCGTAGCGTTTCCTTCAACCTCATTCCCACCACATCCTCATTCATTCCCATTCCTGCCGTCTGCTGCCGCAATATGGGTCCGCATCTGGCGGTACCTCCCTGTGCGTAAAACATCTATGTGAAATCAAATGGGCACCTGGTTAGGTGTGTAAACATCGCCACTGGGGAGACAAAGGCGGCCGGGCGTGGTGCTGGCCACCCACCCCCTCGTGCGCCGTGCCGACCTTCGTAGGTGCTCTCTAACAGCACTTGCCCCAACAGTCTTGTCAAAGCTATACGGGGGACCTTTGTCTTTATATATGTCTATTACCTTCTAGGTAAGTGTATGGTGTGAGTAGGCGAAATGACTGGGTGAGTGGGTAGACGGATGGGTGGGTAACGCAGTGAGTGGATATGTAGACGAGTCAAAGGTCCGGGGTAGGTAGATATGGAACTAACTATTAAGTTGGTTGAATATGTAGCGAGGTAAACAGGTGAATTGGAATGTTAATACGGGCGTGATGTTGGCCAACCACCGCCTCGTGTGGCGTGTCAGTCTTCATAGGTGCTACTCGTTGTCTTTGCGCGTGTGTGAGACGTGTGTGTGTGTGAGACGTGTGTGTGAGACGTGTGTGTGAGACGTGTGTGTGTGAGACGTGTGTGTGTGAGACGTGTGTGTGAGACGTGTGTGAGATGTGTGTGAGACGTGTGTGTGTGTGAGACGTGTGTGTGTGAGACGTGTGTGTGTGTGTGAGACGTGTGTGTGTGTGTGAAACGTGTGTGTGTGTGAGACGTGTGTGTGTGTGAGAGGTGTTTGTGTGTGAGACGTGTGCGTGTGTGAGACGTGTGTGTGTGTGAGACGTGTTTGTGTGTGAGACGTGTGTGTGTGTGTGTGAGACGTGTGTGTGAGACGTGTGTGTGTGTGAGACGTGTGTGTGTGAGACGTGTGTGTGAGACGGGTGTGTGTGAGACTGTGTGTGAGACGTGTGTGTGTGTGAGACGTGTGTGTGTGTGAGACGTGTGTGTGTGTGAGACGTGTGTGTGTGTGAGACGTGTGTACTGAGCAGCTGGGCAGCCGCAGTGAGTGGTCAGACTGGTGGGTGCGTGCTGGGTAAGAATGCAGGTAGTGAAGGGAAGTGATTGGGCGCACAATGCAGCCAGGGTGTTTTAGAAGCGTGGCCCGTCGGAACATTCTTAAGGCCGCCAAAGTTTGCACCGATGTCAAGATTCGACAGCGCACAAAAGCTCAACACGTGACAGCTGCTGAGGTCTGCAGTGCAAAAATAAAACGAAACATTCCAGCGCAACAGCAATTTGTGGTGGAGGGGGCGTGTTGCTCGATGTGTATGGTGGAGTGCAGGGAGGGGGGCATAGATAAGGATCAACATCTCCAGCACGACCAGCAAGCAACACCAACGAGAACATCATTGTGCGTCACAGGAATCTTTTTTTTTTGTTTCAAGAGGGTGTCCTGCCAAGTGTTATGGGGTGGTGGGTTTTTTTTTGGTAATGCAATACGGGGCGATGTTGCCCTGTGTGTAATTGCAATTGGAGTAATTTTCAGGGGGGTTTTTTGTTTTGTTTTGCAGAATATCGGAATGTTTGGCCGATACCAGTCAACGTGCCATGTTCTTGTTTAGCTTTGGGATGCAACCGCAAAGACAGGAGGTAACCCACGCAGGTCAGGTGGGTGTGGGGGGGGGGAGAGAAACGTCTAATCTCCACACTGAGAGGCACTCGAGTCGCGAATCAAACCCAGGCGCGAGCAATAATAGCGCAGCCGCCACCCTGCCACGCTACTGCACGAAGAATCAAGGAAAATGGCACATAGACGATACGAAGATAATACGAAAAAATATATATATATCGGTCCATCGGTGAAGCGGAGCGACATTAAACGCATCGGAGAAGGGGCGCTGAAATAACAGTAGCAGCGAATCATCTAAACAATACCCGCTCTGAGAATTGTGAGAGTGAGAGTTGGGGCGGGGTTGGGGAGTCGAATGCGGTGTTGTCTCGGGGGGGGTGGTGAGTGGAGGCTGTGTGCCACGCATGCTGAGCTGCCACGGTTGATGTCAGATGTTCTTAATCGTGCCGAGCCGTGCGGAGGGAGGCTGCGACGGTGCAGATGGAGGCGAAAGATTCACCCCCCCCCCACCACCCAGTTCCCCCGGGGGTGTTCACGATAAAAAGGCGTGCTGGGTTCGATCGCGGCAGTATAGATGTGCGCGTTAACCTTCCGCCACCCGACACAGCCAATCAGTAAGGCATTTGTCACGTAAACGAAACAATTAGTTACTACTTCAGCCCACCGGTGTGTTGGAGAGTAAATCCACAACATTTACAAATTGAGTAGTGCCGTGACGTTTCGCTGGTAATTACATCCAGCATCATCGGGCGATTTGCCAGAATAGTGAAGCCATCCACCTGCTCCCGGTCTTGTTCACGTGACAAATCCCTAAGTGGCTGCGTCGGGTGGTGGAGGGTTACGACACATTTATACTGACGCGATCTTACCCAACAAACCTTTATTATGAATAATATTGGTCGCGACAGCCTGCCACGTGTTAAACTGATCCCCCAGGTAGCCTGTGGATTTGAAAGAGACTCGTTGGGGCTGCGGGGGTGGTGGGGGCAAGTGCTGTTTGATAGCAGCAACAACAACGACAACAACGACAACAACAACAACAACGACAACAACAACGACAACAACGGCAACAACAACGACAACAACAACGACAACAACAACAACGACGGAGGAGGAGGAGGGCGCGAGAGACTCGCGGGCGGGAGGGCGACCAGCACCACGCCCGGCCGCCTTTGCATACACACAAAGATGCAGATCCCCCGTATAGCCTTCGACAGGTTGTTGGGGCAAGTGCTGTTAGTGAGCGCCGATAAAGGCCGGAACGGCACACAAGGGGGGGGGGGGGGGGGTGTGGCCAGCAACCACGCCAGGCCGTCTTTGTCTTCCCAGCGGCGATGTTTGTTCGCACTCCGCATCAGGTACCCATTTGAGGCCGAGTCGACCTAGGGGAGGCCCAGGATCACTTGACGTAATCGTCATTGGTTTTAGCGGTGAGCGGGAATCGAGCTCGGGTGGACGGGTTCGTAGCGCAGCGCGCTAACCAAGACGCCACCGCTCCGGACATTGTATACACACACACATCGCACCTTCCGGCTTTGACATTCCTCTTCGAAGATACTGAAGTAACCATCAACTCACTCACCCAGTCACCCACCCATCCACTCACCACTGGTTTAACCATCAACTCACTCACCCAGTCACCCACTCACCCAACCATCAACTCACTCACCCAGTCACCCACTCACCCAACCATCAACTCACCCACTCACCCACCCACTCACCACTGGTTTAACCATCAACTCACTCACTCACCCAGTCACCCATCCACTCACCACTGGTTTAACCATCAACTCACTCACCCAGTCACCCACTCACCCTACCATCAACTCACTCACTCACCCAGTCACCCACCCACTCACCCAACCATCAACTCACTCACCACTGGTTTAACCATCAACTCGCTCACTCACCCAGTCACCCAACCACCCACTCACCACTGGTTTAACCATCAACTCACTCACTCACTCACCCAGTCACCCACCCACTCACCACTGGTATAACCATAAACTCGCTCACTCACCGACTCACCCATTCACCACTGGTTTAACCATCAACTCACCCACCCACCCACTCACCACTGGTGTAACCATCAACCGCATCAGAACATCATCACCAGGCCGATGCGCACACCTCCTGCAACAATTGTAAATTAATTACACGAGCCACAGGAGTGCGACTGCGGCCATGCAACCCAAACTATGGACCGTACAAATAAACGAATTGTACGTAGTCTGCATTCCTTCAGCGGAGGAGTAAGAGCAAAACGACACGAACTCTCTCTCCCTCCTGAAGCCCTCTCTGCGTGGTCAGCAGCAGACTTCTACAATGGCGTTTAGCTCCTAAACCGCGATGCTGCCATCATCACTGCGGAGAGAAGATAATTATTCGTAACTTTAGCCGTTGACGCTGACGTTGCCACCGTGTGCATGCACGAACTTCGTTCGCACCGCTCGCAGGCGACCGCGCTAATCGGAGGTGCTGGACGGAAGGACAACTGCAGTGGAACCCCACTGCGTAGGTTACCGCAGCTGTGCTGTCCAGCTTCTGCGATATCTGAGCACCATCGGAAGGAGGGACACGCTGCGGAGTCTGGCAGAAGGAAGGAAGCGATGACCAGATGCGATGCCGCACCTCCGATGAGCGCGGTGGGCTCCGTACGGTGCGAAAGAAGTCCAACGGACGTGCACCCATACATGCCACCAGCCACCAGTGGCATTGTCCATGATGAGCCCGCTAGCTTGAATTCATGAACATGACTACCCCCCCCCCCCCGAGAGGAGCTGCCTCGGGAATGGGGGGCTCACAATGCGGTGGGGGTGGGAGGCGATGCTGTACATTAAGGGAGGTCGCAGCCCTCCCTTGAGCTGCCCCTGTTTGGCGGAGCGTGCTTGACGTGAATTCGCTGTCTGCGTGTAAATTTAGATTTCCTCGTTAGCTTTGCCAGCAGGAGTGCGCGTGTGTGTGCGCGCGTGTGTGTGTGTGGGGGATTAACTCTGTGGGGAGCGGTAGTGGAAAGCGGTTAACGCGTCGGCGCTACGAACCCGGCGACCCAGGTTCAATCCCCGCCCATGGCCACCGACACGAGGGACGATTATCTGAACCAATCCTGGGCCTCCCCGAGGTCGACTGGTGCGCAGGAAATTGTGGGTTCGATCCCGACCCTGACGCCTGTATATATTTGGAGTTTCCATCTTTTCCCCGTGGTGGCGTGGATTTTTTTTCCGGGTTCTCCGGTTTTTCCCTCCGCATTTAGAATAGACATGCTTTTTATAGAATCTTGGCCACAATACGTTTCCACGTGATAAGCCACCTCGTTAGGCTATCATTTGTAACCAAGGTCGCTTCAGATGAGCGTGGCCTCGAACTCACAGCCGCTGCGTGATGCTCTCGACTCTTCACAGACGTTTTAACCAGTTCAGTAGAACGTGCGAGGCAGAACTCTTGAATCGATCTTACAAAGTGTAAACACTGCGAACTCGAATACAACCTGGGTTACCAGAGTTGGGCCTTCACGAATGTACTCACTTACTCACGTACGTGCCAAACGTTAACACATCTAGCCCTTCTGCGACAGCGTTTGAATATTAACGTCAGTCGCTCGCTCGCTCGCTCGGTCATGCACGAGCGTCTGCACGGTTCAATGATGATTTATATTTGACGGGTGAGTGTGTGTTTTGCAATCGATAGATGGCAGGCAAGGAATTTCAGGTGACCAGGGTTGCATCACAAATATCATCGTCGTCGTCACCGTCATCATCATCATCGTCGTCACCATAATCATCGTCAAATACGATATCGCTCTTTGCAGGTGTAACGACGCAATCGATACGTATCGATATGCATCGATTGAAATAGATTATTACGATTATCACGATAGGTCAAAACTGGCCGTTAGAATAATGTAGATAAATAAAAACAAACGGTTTATGCTAATCAGCGATGTATTATTTAAAATTGATATAACAACGAATTATTCGCAATTTGCAACAATTTCCTGATCCACTACTGGATGACGCCCCCCCTCCCTCCCTCGTGCTGTGTCGGTCATGTGACCCCCGCAGCGACGAGAGGCGCTTACACCCACCACAACGTTAAACGATCGATTCTTCAATGTTGTACACAAAGGCGTCGAGGACGTTTTCGCATTTAATGGATCTTAACCGGCAGCACCGGCCGTGCATAACGAGCGAACTCGTTACGAGAGATATAATCATCATCATCAGCGATGACATCGGTCTCTCAAGAGCAGGGGTCGGCAAACCTGCGGCTCCCGAGCAGTGCCGGGTGAAGCTCGTGCGGGGCCTGTAGCATTACGACTATAATGAGCCAAGAATATCTGTCTGTGTGTAACGCGCGTGACGTCACTCCACATGTCGCACCCCCCCCACCCACCCCCCCGTCATTAATATTCATGAGCGAGTGGATTTTTACACTCAGCAGGCGGAGCGGAAATAAAAAATTTTTTTCGCAAATTCGCTTTAAGTTTGACGTTTCTTTATTGAAAGTGAATCTAATAAATAATTATACGCAGCAACAAAGTGGATTTGGTGTCTTTATTTCTTCAGCACTTGAGACAAAAGGTAAGTCTAATGTATGCTTCTACATTATGGTAAAATAGACATTTCTCGGTGATTTTCCAGATATTGTCTCGAATTCAAGTTTATTTCAACCCCAGCGACCGAAAGCAGAAGAGAATAAAGTATCAGAGCAGTGAATTTGTACAAATTGAAGGTCAGTTATATACAGTGCTACAGTGACATCAAGTGAAGTGTTTTATGACAGGTTTGTGCAAGAATCACTGCCATTAAAAGTGCTACAGTGAACTGCAGTGAAGTGTTTGATGACATACTTTAGTGCAAGATTCACTGCCATTAAATGTACACAAGATACAACTATACTCTGCTAATTTTTTTCGTAACTATTACAGCTTCCATCCTAGGACAAGCAAACAAGCTATTAAATTATTATAAAGGGGCCCTACATTTTTAAAAAACGTAAATATTAAAACACGTTAATTTTTTACTTACATACTAAAGTAATTGTATTTTTTTAATTTGCTATACTGCCAGATAATATGACAAATCGCTAACCTTAAACAACCAGTCGTTCGTAAAAGTTGAAGGCGGTATAGTACTATAGTAATAGAGCAAGTGCAGAATCACTGAACCGGAATTGATAGCTTGAAATAAATTTTGATTTAAAGCTTTCGTAACTGCAGTAATTCATATTCTTAGCTCTTTCGGTAAAGTCACGTTGAAGGGAAACAATAAAATAATAAAATATATATAAAACAAGAAAAATTCTCACGACGTTTCGACCATAACACAAACGGTTTTCACACCTGATGATGACCGTTTGTGTTATGGTCGAAACGTCGTGATAATTTTTATTGTTTTATATATTTTATTGTTTCCCTTCAACGTGACTTTACCGAAAGAGCTAAGAATATAGCTTGAAATAATTTAGCGCGGGGCCCTTGAAAGTGCGGGGTGCGTAGCATATGTAGCTACTTTTGCTACGAGGATAATCCGACACTGATCCGGAGCCGCATGCGGCTCTTTGAGGACTGCTTCCGCCACCACCGTCTCGTACTCACCACGAAGTGCATTGCGGCTTTGGAATTTTTGAAGGTTTTTTTTTTTTTACAGAATTCGAACAAAAATGACTCCTCTCGTTATTTCAGTTTCCCGACCCCTGCCCTCGATAAAACAAAAACGCGTGTTATCTTTACATAATTACGTCATTGGCCACACAGCCTTCAGCAGCATTGGTTCAACACAAGCAAACTCTGGACCGGTGTTGGCATTCGTCGTCTCATCAGCGGAGTCAGGTTTGCTTTAAACCAATGCTGGTGAACCAGCAAATTTGTTGTTTATGAAAAATAATAGGTTTTAGTCCTTCTTGAAATAAGTACAGTATCTATTTGATGCTTGCAAGGTCCCATGATGTAGCTGCTCACCCCGAGCTGTAAATGCCCCTGATCGTGGCATTGTCTTTGTGCTGTTCGCCTTGTGGCGTTCTCTGGTCTGACACTGGTGAGAACTGTGCCCTAAAGAAGGCTGTCTCTGGTGTAGGCCAATCAGTTTCAAAGACAATGCCCATATTATCGGAGAATGTTTGTTTGCATGTTCACCATCAGTACACGTGGTTAATGCAGCACTTGATTTCCTGTAAAAGGTTTCCATTTCGTGTTTGAACATCTTAACACCTCCTGTTTTATTGCCAGAAAGGGTAAAACATTCCTATATTTTGTACTTTTATACTGGCAAAAAAGGTCCCATGATAAATACTTTACGTAGGCAAGGACCCATCCCCCTCAGTAAGCTATCGTTCCTAGTTCGACGAAAGATATTCTCCACAACGGCGCCGAGGATTATTTTGACCAATGTATTACACGGTTTGTGTCCTTATTGATTATTGAAGGGTCATGCCTGTGACTCGTGAGCTCCTTATAGGTAACTATCCATGCGCCATTTGAAGCAGCGTTCGTCGAGAAAAATGCAATTCTCATCGGGCCCCAAGGTGTTATCGTTCAGTCTCCAACTTTCATTTATCATCCACTCTATCTCGCTTCTGGCCTCTCTCTCTCTTAACGTGCTAATAATAATAATAATCGTACTCTTTTACTACTATTGTTACCGCCGTGGCTATTAAATCCTGGCCACATTACACGCCGGCCGGCCGGCGGAATGGCTGCGTTGTTACATCGACTGAGACGGTTCGCAGCCTTCTTCCATTTATAGCAAAGCCGCCCCCGGTGATTGATGGCCCACGCGTCTTTAACTTGCTGCACGCCTTCCCTCCTCTTGGCCGCATCCGCGACTGAGCTCGTAAAACGCACGAGAAAGGGGGGGGGGGTGTAACGAACTCAGCCGGCGCGTTTCCATTCATTACCGAGATGTTATCCACCTCGCCCGGTAGACAGGAGGTCGTGGGTTCGATCCTGACGCCTGTTGTATATTTGGAGTTTGCGTGTCCCTTTTCTCTCTCTCTCTCTCTCCCCGTGGTCGCGTGAATTTTTCTCCGCGGGTTCCTCCGGTTTATTTTTTTTTACCTCCACATGTAGAATCAACATCACTCGTTGAGAGTATTTGGCTGCCATGAATGTCCCCGTGATAAGCCCACTTCTTTGAGCTATCATTTGTGATAGGCAGGTCGCTTCAGACCAATAAACTACGCAGGTCAGTGGGTTTTACCCCGGTAAAACATTTTTTATTTAGTGTGCTACGAGCTGGCATTGGCCAGATTTCAAGGGTTCCAAGTGAAAGACACGCTGCGCGCGTATTCTTTGCTGTCGCATTGAAACGATTATGACTGGCCGCTCATTAGGGTTGGACCCCGTGTCCCAGACTGACTCCCTGTCCGCGTTTGACCCGCACGGTCCGCGGATTGGGGTCTGCGTTCTGGTGGCTGACGGAATTGAGTCGCACCGAGATGTCATTGTGGTGGTGGTGGTGGTGGGATTTTGTTTAACATTTTATTTTTTATTTATTTTTGGCAGTGAACTGCACAGTGTTATAATTATAGGCTTCTCTGCTGAAAATAATCGAGGTGTTGATGTTAAGATGTTCATCTTGATACTGGTAAAAAAAAAGTGTCCCATGGATATCAATTGCATAAGCAGAGTTAATCATGCTTGGGCGTTTGCATTGTCCTTGTACTGTTCGCCTTTTAGCGAAATTTTGGCCTAGAGCACTGCTGAAACAAGGCCATAGAGGAGGCTGTCTCTGGTGCAGGCCAATCAGTTTCAAGGATAATGCATCCATTAACCGGGCATATTTGTTTGCATGTGTTACAACAAGTTCGTACGGTTCATGTAGACTTGTAATAGGTATCTATTTGGCTTTTGAACATCTTAACACCTCCTGTATCGTTGCCTTTTCACTTTTCAATATATTGATACTGGGAAAAAGGGTCCCATAGATATAACTGCTTGACCAAGTGCTGATTGAGACATATATTTGGGTTTAGTGTACGGGTTGGCCCGGATGTCTTGTGACCCCGAAATAATGAACCACTAACATTTTTTTTTATACCCTTTGCATATTCATTGCTCTTTTAAATAAATCTAACTTAAAACAAAATGAAGACCATCTGGACCACCCTGTACAGCACTGAAAAAAAAGGTGCAATTGAGTTCATGTGACCTCTGCAGACTCTAGCGGCCGCTCCATTTCACCAGAAGCTTCAACTCCTCGTAAAAATATAAATATATCTCGGTTAAAACCAACCACGGCCTGGAGCGATTACAATTCGTCGTCGAATCGCCGGGAGTGCGGGTGGATTCGAGGTGAATACTTACACCTCCACCACGGCACCTCCGATTGGCTACGTACGGTGCGAAAAAAGTCTAACGTACACACACATGCATACGTCAGTAGCCCATGACGCTGCCTCATATCCATCCCCCTGCTACTCGCCCCCCCCCCCCCCCCAGCTGTAATTGATGCTGGAACAGAGAAAGGAAATATTTCACCTGAAAATTGCCTCTCATCCGCTCTTTGAAGTACCACACTCGCACACAAAACGCGACGTTGATTGGCCGGGTCGGGTCTCACAGGCCGGGGCGCGCGTGAACCCGCGCCACGTGACCGTGCGGTGAGCGCGCGACGCTCATTAGAGAGAGATGCCCATTGGTTGCCGTGGTGACAAATTGATTCACTTTTGCCTGGAATGCGTTCAGTGTAATATCTATATCTCTCACCCCCCCCCCCCTGCAACTCTCCATCCCCTACTACCACCACCTCTACCATAGAGACAAAGATCCCCCGTATAGCCTTACCAGACTGTTGGGGCAAGTGCTGTTAGCGAGCACCTATGAAGGCCGGCACGGCTCACGAGGGGGGTGGGTGGGCAGCAGAACGTCCGGCCGCCTTTGTCTCCCTCGCGGCGAAGTTTACGCACCGCACCAGATACTCATTTGAGGCTGAGTCGACCGATGGCCAGGTGCGATTCAGATAATCGCCACTGGCATTGACCGTGAACGGGAGTCGAACTCAGATAGCGCAGCGTGCACGCCGCTGCACGAAGACTCCCCACACCACCGACACCACCACTTGACACGGACGCACATTTAATATTTCTCTCGCTCTCCCTGTGTCTCTGTGTTGTCTCTCTCTGCTTATGTGTCTGTCTGTGTCTCCATGTCTGTGTTTTGTCTCTTTCTCTCAAATGTAGCACTCTTTGGAAGAACGTTAATCAACCAGGTGGGGTGTTGACTGTTATGTTAGCCGGATCTCTGTGTTGTATTGCATTATATTTCTAAGTTTACTGGGTTTGTTTTCTCATTCATTTGTACCTGATGATGATGATGATTGCTTGTGATTTTACCGAAAGAACCAAAAAGTGATTTCACAAACTCAAGAAATCGTTCTTGCTCTCACCCTTTTGTCAATCCACTGCTGGATGAAGGCCTCCCCGTGCCATGTCCGTCGTGTGGATTGTGCGATCATGCTTCACCGTGCTGGTCAGTTAAGATTGGTTCAAGGTGGTGGTGGTGGTGGTGGGGGCGAGTGAGAGGGGAGTGGGTGGGGGCAGGTAGGCCCTACGACCACTCTGGGTAAATGCGCGTTGGGCCGGTCTATTACGAGGGCCGTGGGCCGGTCGGTGTGGGGAAATTGCAAATGTGATCAGAGTAATAAAATATATATATATAATGTTATGATCTCTAATGTGTACGCTTCATTGCTTATTTAAGCTCTTAGTTAGACATTGTTTCCATATTCGGCAGCCCCAAAGATTATCCCTCACCAGCCCCATTTGTTTTTTTACGGGACCCAGCCCCAAATGGGGCCATGTGAGATCGCACGGTAAATTTGAGCCCCGCTGTGCCTACAAATCCCTGGACCCATTTTTAGTCCCAGTCCGTCACTTGGTAGGACCGGTCCCGACGTGGACTCGCCACTGACCTTAGCCGTGACCGGCGGTTAAACCCACGCAGGTGGCCCAAATTGTAACATCTCAACGCGCAAACCACGTGGTCGCGAGAGGTGGCAGCAGCTTGGAGGGACCTTCATCCAGCAGTGGATTGAGTATTGACTGCTGCTGCCGATGATGATGTTGGCGATGTTGACGATGGCTATGCACGATGTCACTGTCGATCAGCCCCCGTCCGTTCGTCGCCTCTTTGGCAGATACCGCGCGCGCGCTCACGCTTTTGGTCTGGTTTGAACCACTTGCTTGCCCAGTAGGGTACACGGTGTAAAACATAAAAAAGTCCTGACGGTTAAATCAAAATAAAAATTGAACGAGCGATTGTACAGCAGCTCGTCGCCCGGCGCTGCTGACTGCTGTGCTCGAGGCGAACGGAGCGGGTATTCGTAAATCGGTGCGCGGGAAAATGCTGCCGATTGCTTTCGCTGGCCCCCACCGTCCTATCCTGCAGTCTATTTATATCCAGCACGAGGCGTTCCGTCTCTCCGCATCCTCTCTCTCTTCCATCTGGCAGTGAGTGCATTAAATGCTGACCGCCGGATTCGAAGGAAACCAAACAAATCCAGGAGCACGTGGGGCTCTGTTGGGGTTTGTTGTTGAAACTGCCCCTGGCCTGCCCCTGCCCTGCGGTTCTGAATCTGTGTACCCTAACCCCTATCGATCCACTTTGCTGTTATCAATGCATCGGTTATTCCTGTTTGTGATTATATTTTAATTTGTATGTACAATTATTGTCATTATTGTCAGTTATGTAATCAACGCATGAAACCATTGTTAAATATATCAAAACATTGCACAACACAGACGGATATATCCCTTTAACATTCCGGCTGTCTGTCTGTTACAGTTAAGGGCATTTTCTTGTATTGTCTTACCCCTTTGGCTTAGCAAGCTTGCGGCTCTGCTGGCCACCTTTATGCGCCTAGACACATTACAAGCTGCTTTGGTAATTGTATCCCCCCCACTCCCCCGTGTGTCCCCCCCCCCTCCGCATCCCCTACCGACACCCCCCCCGTGTCCCCCCCCCTCCGCCGAGACTATGTCCGTGTGTCCAAATAATAACAAGCGGGGGGGGGGGGCTTCCTTCCTGCCTCCCTTGGCATTTGCTTGGTTTGAACTTTTATCTCAATAATTATTCATCCGTCTCCCCGTTCTCTGTTCAGAAGCAGCCGAAATGTCAGGCGGGCGGGCGTGCGGGCGGGCGCACGGACCGCGACAATGAGGAGAGAGACACGATGAGAGAGAGGATCGTCACGTGAAATCAGTCTCCTTTCAAATGGTGCGTGGGGGGGGGGAGTTGTTGTCGTTGCTGCTGCTGCCTACCGTTCGTTAAATGATGAATGACGTTAACACACACACAGAGACAGAGAGACGACAGACAGAGACAGAGAGAGAGAGAGACACACACAGGCACAGAGAGAGATAGAAGGACAGAAATAGACACAGAGAGACAAAGTGAGAGACAGAGTGAGAGAGTGAGAGACAGAGTGAGAGGGGACAGAGCAAGAGACAGTGCGAGAGACAGAGAGAGACTGAGAGACATAGTGAGGCACAGAGACACAGAGACAGAGACATAGAGAGAGACACAGAAACACAAAAGCAGACAGCGAGACACAGAAGCTCAGACCTCGTTAGCTGCCGATCCCGCATCGAGATTTTCCAGCTCCCCCCCCCCCCCCCGTCAAAAAGCAGCACCGCATGAAGTTAAAAACTGCCCCTACAAAATAATGTAGATAACAAAGTTGTAAATAACCCGTAACAGTAAATTCTCTCTGCTGTTGACGGTCTCTTGAAGTTATTTTTGCACTCAAATCGTTTCCACGCCGTTCTTTTTTTTCCCAAGGACCTGTTCATCATCATCATCGTCATCTCCTTCGTCGCCGTGTGCTGTATCATTACAACGCAAGCGCCACGTGCACGCTTCAGCCACGGCACGTGTCGCTCACGAGGGCCCCTATCGCTCTCTCCTCTCTCTCCTCTCTCTCTTACGATGAGAGGAAACAAGATGCTCGGTGTAGTCGGCACTTTGCTTCGTTCATCATTTCGTTTTTTGAGGGGTTTTTTCAATGCTTTTCTTTATGTGCCCAACCCCGCCCTCCCTTTTTAAGTGAAAGATTTCACGCTCTGCTCTCCTCCTTCTTACCCCTTCCCTCTCTCTGTACCCCCTCTCTCTCTACCCCCTCTCTCTCCCTACTCTATGTCTATGTTCCCCCTGTTTTCTATGTAATATTTTGAACGTGTGTGCTGTGGCGGTCAACGCGCCGCCGCGCTGCGCCACGGACACCCGTCAAGCCGTGTTCGATTCCACCGGTGACGATTCTCTGAACCGGTGACGATTCTCTGAACCGGTGACGATCATCTGAACCGGTCCTGTGCCTTGCACTAGGTCGACTCGGCCTCAAAATGCGCGCGTGGTTGCGGCGCGTAAACATCGCCACTGGGGAGACAAAGGCGGTCGCGTGTGGTGCTGGTCACCCACCCCCCCCCCCCCCTCGTGCGCCGTGCTGGCATTCATAGGTGCTACTCGCTCACAACATTTGGGGAAAAAAATTCTGCGCAAGGCTATACGGGGGATCTTTGTCTTTGTTTCGTGTGTAAAGAAGGGCCATTCCCCTAAATGTCACCTATTATAGATAATTACACATTTTTTTCTGGTTAAGGCCACACGCACACACAGCGCTGTTGACGAATGTTTTGGAGTTGTGGGTTGTGTCTGTGTTTTTTTTTAATCGGACCCTCTGGAACAAAGCACGAGAGCCTTTATAACAACGATTGCCGCTGCTAAGAAAAACATTGATCTGGAGAGCCAATAGCGTGGAGACAATCGATCCGTACCCCCCCCCCCGCCGCAACTATTTCCATTCAGGGATGAAGTTACCCCCGTAAGGAGATCTATTTGCAGTTTATTGATGTTAGCCCACGGGAGACGGTGGTGGCCTTTTTCCATGTAAACCGCTGGCACAACAAGGCCAACCCGACCGTCTCCGTGCAGCTGACGTGTTTCCTGCTTCCTTGCGGTGTTGTTGTTGGTGGTGGTGTTGTTGTTGGTGGTGTTGTTGGTGTTGTTGTTGGTGGTGTTGTTGAGGGTGTTGGTGTTGTTCTTGGTGGTGTTGTTGCTGTTGGTGTTGTTGGTGTTGGTGGTGTTGGTGGTGTTGTTGTTGGTGGTGTTGTTGAGGGTGTTGGTGTTGTTGATGTTGTTGGTGTTGTTGTTATTGGTGGTGTTGTTGTTGGTGGTGTTGTTGAGGGTGTTGGTGTTGTTGGTGTTGTTGTTGTTGGTGGTGTTGTTGGTGTTGTTGTTGGTGTTGTTGTTGGTGGTGTTAGTGGTGTTGTTGGGGTTGTTGTTGGTGTTGTTGTTGGTGTTGTTGGTGTTGTTGGTGGTGGTGTTGGTGGTGGTGTTGTTGTTGTTGGTGGTGTTGTTGATGGTGTTGGTGTTGTTGGTGTTGGTGGTGTTGTTGGTGTTGGTGTTGTTGGTGGTGTTGTTGGGGTTGTTGTTGGTGTTGTTGTTGGTGTTGTTGGTGTTGTTGTTGTTGTTGGTGGTGGTGTTGTTGTTGGTGGTGTTGTTGAGGGTGTTGGTGTTGTTGTTGGTGGTGGTGTTGTTGTTGGTGGTGTTGTTGAGGGTGTTGGTGTTGTTGGTGTTGTTGTTGGTGGTGTTGTTGGTGTTGTTGGTGTTGTTGTTGGTGTTGGTGTTGTTGGTGGTGTTGTTGGGGTTGTTGTTGGTGTTGTTGGTGTTGTTGAGGGTGTTGGTGTTGTTGGGGTTGTTGAGGGTGTTGGTGTTGTTGGGGTTGTTGTTGGTGTTGTTGGTGTTGTTGGTGGTGTTGGTGGTGTTGTTGTTGGTGGTGTTGTTGTTGGTGTTGTTGTTGGTGTTGTTGGTGGTGTTGTTGGGGTTGTTGTTGGTGTTGTTGGTGTTGTTGTTGGTGGTGGTGTTGTTGAGGGTGTTGGTGTTGTTGGTGTTGTTGGTGTTGTTGTTGGTGGTGGTGTTGTTGTTGGTGGTGTTGGTGGTGGTGTTGTTGGTGTTGTTGTTGGTGGTGTTGGTGGTGGTGTTGTTGTTGCAAAGCCTGCGAGCAGAAAGTACCAGCCTGTGTGTGAACACGAATGAGCCAAAGACACAGATTCCCCCCACCCCCTATAGTAGCCGACACAAGCTTGCCGGGCAATGTATCTATGTTGAACTTCTTTCGCACCGTACGTAGCCAACCGTGCTTGTCGGTGGTACGGGGGAAGGACAACAAACTAAACACAAAAAGCAGTGCGAAAGAAATTCGTTTACAATCTAGTTGATTTAAAAGTGCATAGCTCACCAGTGCCTTCCGAATATCGGACGGAAGAGCGTTCCAGACGGCCGCAGAAGCGCATCTGAGCCGTCTTCGTACCTATATGATGGCTGGCACGGCGCACAAAATGAGTAACGTGTCATCCAGCACTACACCCCGTCGCCTTTGTCTCTCAAGTGCTGATGTTGGCACACACAAACACACCGCACCAGGTTACGCCTTTAAGGCTCAGCGGTCCAAGACGATGTGAAAAAAATGGGTTCACATCCTTGCCACTGATGTTATCCGTTAGCGGGAGTCGAACTTGGGACGCCGGGTTCGTAGCGCAGTGTGCTAACCGCTACATTACCACTCACCACATACACACAGAAGAACACACACGTGCTAACCGCTATACTACCACTCTCCACATACACACAGAAGAACACACGCGTGCTAACCGCCACATTACTACTCTCCACATACACACAGAAGAACACACGTGCTAACCGCTATACTACCACTCTCCACATACACACAGAAGAACACACACGTGCTAACCGCTATACTACCACTCTCCACATACACACAGAAGAACACACACGTGCTAACCGCTATACTACCACTCTCCACATACACACAGAAGAACACACACGTGCTAACCGCTATACTACCACTCTCCACATACACACAGAAGAACACACACGTGCTAACCGCTATACTACCACTCTCCACATACACACAGAAGAACACACACGTGCTAACCGCTACATTACCACTCACCACATACACACAGAAGAACACACACGTGGTAACCGCTATTCTACCACTCTCCACATACACACAGAAGAACACACACGTGCTAACCGCTACACTACCACTCTCCACATACACACAGAAGAACACACACGTGCTAACCGCTATACTACCACTCTCCACATACACACAGAAGAACACACACGTGCTAACCGCTATACTACCACTCTCCACATACACACAGAAGAACACACACGTGCTAACCGCTATTCTACCACTCTCCACATACACACAGAAGAACAATACGCGTGCTAACCGCTACATTACCACTCTCCGACGAGGGGGGGGGGGAGTCAAAAATCGTCCAAAATCGCGTGACGTCATTTATGGACGGCCCCATATGTCCAGGTGGTGTTCCAGGTTAACTAGCCCGGATGACTGGCAAATGCACCACCTGTGCGCCGCGATGTGCCAATTGGCTGTTTTATCCACCGGCTTCTATGCTCGTTGTTGTGAGCGTTGCCCCCCCCCACCCCCCGTTATCGCTGAAGGTTGGTTGTTACCATTTGCCCAGTAGCGTCCTTCACGGCCCACCTCCACAGAGGCCAATCTTGACACCGCTGGTACCAGTCATCCAATGAGCTCTAAATCCTCCCATACCACATCAGCACATCAATCCCCTAGCCTGTGCTGTGACCATTTCGTTTTCCCACTATCCGGCCAAACAGAAGCTGCATGAGCATGTGGTGGCTGGGCATGCGGGCTACGTGACCCAGCCAACGCAGCCTCGCCTGTCGGAGCTCACCGATGGGTCTGCGTCCAGATCTCTCAAGTATGTGTGTGTGTAGGTGTTCTAAAACATAACGCCCTTTCAAAAACACCTGCACTCAACACATCAAAGGACATATTTTCCACTGTGGAATTATGGATAGTCTGTGAGCGAGTGCCTATTAAGGTTGGAATGGCAGACAAGGGGGGTGATGTAACTGGCACCAGAGCAGTCTGTCTTCTTTACCCATTGCTGATGTTCATGGCCACACCACACCCGGTACTCATTTTAGGTTGAGTTGACCTAGGGGAGGCCGACGCAAGACACCACTGGTGTTGTGTGTGGTTGTGCATCGAACCTGGGTCACTGGGTTCTCATTTGGATCTCATTGCTATAGAAGAGCGGGAATCGAACCCGGGTTGTGGGGTGCATAGCGCGGCGCGCTGACAACTTCGCCACAAACACCAATACGCTAATACACAATACGAAACGCATGCCTTACTAACACCAACCACACTGATGCACAAACACGAAACAAATGCCAGGAATGCGCCACTATGTTGATTACGCATTGGCCAGAGACGTGGAACGCGTGATCTCATTGTATTGTGAGCGTAAAAGCCGATGTGTGTGAGAACACATCCCTGTAACGTGCTTACATTTTGTAATAAAACACATGGAGCGTGCAGTACGCCTCCTCACCAGATCCCTGAACCGGTTTCGACATCGACTTGCTTAAACCCAATTGTGGTCAAACTGCTAGATGTTAAAGGCAAGGGCCTTCTCTGCTCGATGTGGGTTCGACACACAACGCTAACTAATCCTCGGCGTCGCCGTGGATAATACCAATGACAAAATAACATAACAGACAATCCTCCTTGTTCGCATCGCTCCGTCGACGGCGGGCGATGTCCAAACGGCCAGGTGCTCTGCTGCCCCCCAATGGAAGAGATCTATTGCCGCATGCTAATTGCAAATGCCAGGTCACGGAAGTCCTTTTTGGACCAATGCGCTTAACCTTAATCAATGAGAATGTGAATCCCCGGCGAAGCTTCGAGAGCTGAATGGAGTTCAAAAGAACTCACAAACGAACACCTTGTTGTTGAAAGACCCAACGCAGAAGGTCCTTCCACGAAGCTCATGGTCCACCCTAAACCGCATCCAGTGCACAAACCATGGCAGCAGATGGGGATAGCTGATGCACAAATTGAAAAATAAAATTAAAAACTCTCCAGCAGTGTGCGACTGTGGTCATCCAGAACAGACCGTACACAGCGTATAACGGCGCAAAGCCCGATGCATAAATACGAAGGAGACATCGCAGCGATGCCACACTCCGCTGCTGCTGATGCGGTTATCTGGGCTTAACCACCTGAATTGTGACCATTGTAGCTGTTGCTCTGCATTGACACCAGCCGTACGAAAGAAGATTGCAGATGCCCCTGCTGCCTCTATGCAATGGGAGGGTAATTATTGTTCTGTTTGATCGCTCAGGAAAGCCTCACTGGAGCCGCAAGACTCATTTTCAGGAGGGTCCTGCCAGGTTTGTCGCAGTCGAGGACGAAGCTGCCACTGCGTGTGATCCCAATCAAGAAAATGTTGCAGGTAAAATGTCAACGTTGGGATAATAGAATTGGCCAATGCCAGTTACATGGTGTGTTATTTTAGATATGGATGACATCTTGTGCTGAAACAATTACCATATTCTCAGGAAAATAATTACCTTTTAGCGTTCCTTTGATCCTAACATGTATTTGGAGCCTCTCTAATCATATTGTAATGATTATTGGGCACACTAATGCATCACTAAGTGGATTATACTAATGCCGGTTTTGTTGACCTCATTGCAACAGGGTTACCCATAATGCAATGTGCCAGCAACATTTTATTATTTAACTTTTAAAACAAATTAGTTTATTTACGAGGACACTTTTTCTGATCGGAAGATATGTCTTGTTATTCAATAGCTACGAATGGCTAACGATTCATATTCAAATTTAAAATTGTTCACCGGTAAACATTTGTTACAATTGAATTATAATTATCAAGCCCCATGGTGCAAGGTGCAACCTCCAACCCTTTCCACTCCATCACTCAGCCCTCTCTATGGATATGAAGAAGGGCCATTCCCCGAAACGTCGCCTCTTCTATATTTACTTATTAAGGCTGCAATGTGTTGTTGACGAATGCGTTCAGTTTGTTTTTGTTGCTGCATGAAATTCTCAGACATCTGGGAGGGGGTGGCAGGAAATGACCCAATTATTTAATGAAGCGGCAAGTGCTGCCCCTTTTTAGGTCAAGGTCAATTGTGTTCAGGACGCGCAAAAACAGCGACAATAACGTAGGGCTTTATTTCAAAAGCTTGAAATGTCGCGTCCCCCCCTCCCCCGCCGCCCTATCATCCCCCCCCCCCCATGGGAAGTTTCTAGATCCGCCTCTGGGATCACATGATGGACTGTGACCTACTAAATGTCAATCGCCTGCGCGACTTTTATTAATTTGTCTGCGTGTGTTGCCGAGCAATGGCTCGTATGTCCTGCTTGGTCAGCCAGTTGGGTTCAAGCTCAGAGTTCGTTTTAGAGCTAGGCAGGTAATTAGTTACCTTACTGACAATAATAGTCATAATCGGTTCGATTACTCAACTGATCGGACAACACGGAGCATGGCTGGACGGGAGGCGATGGGCGGATCTTGGTGGCATCATCGGCGTCACCAGCAGCGTCGCACTTGTGGGGGGAGAGACTTGTCGGGGGTTTCCCGCCTTCGGGAGGGATAGGGTGTCAGGAGTGACCGCCAATGTTTAAAGGGGCCCAAATAATCGACCACAAGAGGAGGAGTCGATCAATAATTTCAGCTCGAGTTAACTTCTCTTGGAAATTCACAATATTTGGCGTAAGGCGTTGAGTTTTCATGTCAAGGTATTTCCCGAAAATATGTGAGCGTTTATTATACTTGTGGTAGGAAACCGGAGCACCCTGAGAAAACCCACGCGTGCAAGGGGGCAACACTCAATCCCGAAACAGAGGGCGTCAGTCCACTGGCTGTACCGACTTCTCCTGGCGAGCCAGAACCAGGGCACCTCCTCGACGCCCACGGGAAGTGAGTTTCATGTTCGCGGGATAATTATAATTTCCTGGATAAATTAAATGGTTACGATTGTTAGCAAACAACTGATCATCCAAAGCAAGACCTTCCTTCAAAATAACATTTTTTTTAACTCATTCAAAGGCTTCACGCGTTCGTCGAAGTAGGACCACTGTTGCAGTTCACGACACGTGATGTGGTGACCTTCCCCCCGTAACCTCCGATGAGCACGGCTGTCTACGTATGGTTGCGAAAGAAGTTCAACATACATCACGAACGTAGACATACAATATCGCTCAGCCCAGAGCGATGATTTTGTTGGAATCACTCTGCCTCTCTGGCCTCTCGAGTACCTACCGATGTGCTGCTGAAGAAGGGCCATTGCCCCCGGAACGTCGCCCACATTACGGATTTATTTTTTTGCATTTGTACGTCCCGCGGTTCATATTCTTGGTTCTTTCGGTAAAGTCATGTGGAAGGAAAACAATAAAATAATCAAAATATAAAACAATAAAAAAAAAAACAAATTTTATTGTTTTATATTTTATTGTTTTATATTTTTTATTATTTTATTGTTTCCCTTCTAACATGGTGACTTTACCGAAAGAACCAAGAATATGAATCCCTGCAGTCACGAAATCTTTAAATAAAAATTGTCCCGCAGTTCGTCGCCGTACCCGGGGAGGCTCCGTCGCCCGCCGTCCCCTCGGCTCGGCGGGCGCGGCGCCCAATTGCGCAATCCGTGGCGCGGATTGCGCAATTGGGTTCGGGGTCGGTGACATTATTAAATATTTCAGGTGGCCCTCGGCGTGCTTGATATTTACTCATAAGCCTCATGAATATTTGTAATTACCCGGTGCACAATATGAGGATAGAAGAAGAGTTGGGGGGGGAGGCATATGGGATGGGGGGGGGGGGCGGGGTGTGACAGCCGTGCCACCGTCTCACCGAGTCCGCGTCTCAACCTCTACGGGCAGAGATGAATGTCTCACTGAATGTTCGCCGGGTCGCTGGTGAGGGTGCAGCGGTGGCGATATGTTAACTACCTCGCCTGGTAAACAGGAGGTCCGATGACGTACTTGTACAGCATCAGTTTTTCTTCCGATTCCGTTCCGATGACGTAGAAGGCCATGCGGGAGGGCGTGTG
The DNA here is from genome assembly GCF_048934315.1 of Petromyzon marinus. Lineage (NCBI taxonomy): Eukaryota > Metazoa > Chordata > Hyperoartia > Petromyzontiformes > Petromyzontidae > Petromyzon > Petromyzon marinus. The sequence goes on from NC_133699.1 coordinate 5,024,731, forward strand.
GCACAGTTTGGCGCCAGCTATCATAGACTGCAGTCGTGTCGCTACAGTCCTCTGCGGTGAGTACAATGTCTTTAAAAACAATTAAATGAACGCTGATTCGCTTGCCCGTTCCGAGATTCGGCGGCGAACAGGACGCCCACCCGGCAATTGGCAGACGTCTCGGAACGGGAAAGGGTTAACTTCTGCCGCCCCACCACCGCCGAGCGATGTACGATGATGAACGGCCTCTCTCGCCCCGCGTGCTGAGAGTCAGCGAAGTCAACAGAGCAATCTGCCCACCCCCCACGTGCCCCTCCTCCAATCACCCCCTCCTCCTACCCCCGCTCCTCTCCTCCCGCCGAGCCTGCAGGGCAGTGACATTCTGAGTGGGAGCTTAGCAGAGATACTCGTTAATAACTACACTTAGGAGAAAGTGGGGGGGACAACAAAACAAACAACCCGTATTCTCCAAATTATAACGCGCACGACCTCCGTCCGTTCACCACCAACGCCCAGAGTATGTGAAGTGAACGTTGGGGATAAGTGTTATAATCTGGTAGGTACATAAGAGAGGTTTTATTTTGGGCTAGATCGCGTAAATATAAATGTGTCGTTTAACCGACCACCACCCGACACAGCCAATTAGTAAGGTTTGTCATGTAAACAAAACATGCCAATTCGTAGTGTGTTTTGTTTATGTGAACAACTTTACTAATTGACGCATTCATATTTACACGATCTCACCCCAAAAAACCCTCTATTATGGATCAAACTGGTCGTGAAAGCCCTACTGCTTGTTAATCTGGTAGGCGTGTAACCAAAATTCCAATCACTTTATTGACACCGGACACAAGATAATACGGCAACTGCACGGTTGTTAGATCGATAGATTGGATGAAACGGATACAGCTCGGTCGGAGGCAAAACCGCGAGCTGTCTGAGCTGTTGCCGTGATAAAAACTGATGCCGGATGTAATTACCAGCGAAACGTTGCACTCAAATTTTAAATGATGTTGATTCACTCTTCAACACATCGGTGGGCTAAAGTAGTGAACTATTTGTCCTTTGTAAACGTGACACATTTTTTACTGTTTGGCCGTGTCGAGTGGTGGAGGGTTACGACACATTCATAAATAACGCTATCTAACCCAAAAACCTTTATTGTGAATAATATTGGTCGCGAAAGCCTACGTGTTAAACAGAAAACGAAAAAGTCGGCTGGGCCCATTTTTTTTTTAAACATCGCACCGTCGTATTAGTGGCGAACTGTGTCGTGTCGATTAACACGAACAATTGAGAGCCAGCCTTGTTTACACAACAGCTGGCAATAGAATACATATCACACACGTATGTGTACATATATAGAAAAAAGGGGACGTTGCGGGCTCAAGTGCTTGGTCTACGTGCTCAAAGACAGGGACCCATTCAGTGCCATTTAAACATCCACGCGAGCTGGGAGGAGGGAGGGGGCATTTGGTGACGGGGAGTGGGGGGGGGGACCAACACCCCCCCTCCCGCCACCGCCGCCGGCCAAAAAAACCGCTGCGGTCGCAAATCCCCGTTCCGCAGGGTTGTGTCACAAACGCAGCCTAAATGGTGCTCAGTTGTGGATGTACAAAAAAAAATCGTAAACGCGACAAAAGCAAACGGAGGAAGAGGAGGGGGAGGGAGTTGCGTACAAGTGTTCGGAAATTATTATTTTTTAAAATATATTTTAAACATTTACAATACATTAAAAAAAAACATAACATGTCCTTGGACTCTTATTAATGTAAAACAAAAGTTACCCTGTTTAAATTTTGATTTAAAGCTTTCGTGACTGCAGTAATTCATATTCTTAGCTCTTTCGGTAAAGTCACGTTGAAGGGAAACAATAAAATAATAAATTACCCTGTTTTGTTTTGTTGAAGTCAAGGCTAAAGGGGGGGGGGGCCTTGAGGTAGGTAAATGTAATAAAGAATGGCAGGGTATACTACTAAATTAATAAGAATAACTAGAGGTAGACAACTTGTAGATTTGTTGGACACGCAAGGAGAAAACAAGGGATTGAATATAAACGTGGCTTTGACTGGGAAAATCGTCCGCACAAGAAGCCGAGGAAGAGAGCAAATGAAGTTGTACGATCAATTTAAAACAAACGGATGCCACTGGGAGAATCTGATTCCAAATTTATCGAGTGAATAAAATGGGACAGAGCTACACGAATTGAAGGCCATGACCGCTGACGTTATAAGAAAGAACGCGGCACAGATAAAGATAAATAATAGCTCTGTTAATATCTATTAATGCGTTAAAGCCACATGCATCGCTAGTTACTAATTCAAAGAAAATAAGCAATGGGCAGTCGGTGGTGTAATGGAGACGGAGCGATGTGTGCTCTAAAGCCGGTCAACTTGACTTGACATCCGTTCTGAACCCTCAACCCTTGAACCCTCATTTCACAAATCCACATCAACCTGCCTGGTGAAGTATTTATTTAAAAAAAACCCCAATGATCAAACAAACCCCCCATGACTGACACGGCATGGGGAGGCCACCTTCATTCACCATTGGATTTACAAAGGCCTACACATTATTATTTTAAATTATCAAATTAACGGACCGTTGTATCGCCATTTTTCGTCCACTGGCCAAACTAAAAAGACTGATGAGTCAATGTTCGTGGAAATTGGAGCTGGGGCGATGAGTAGACAAACACTAATAATCGATTTAAAATTGTAATCCACTGCTTGTCAATTACTCGGAAGCTGGGAAACCCCCCTACAAGCCACGCCCATCGTGACAAGGCTACTCATGCTGATGCCATCACACATGAAATTGGGTCGCCACGTCAGCGGTACGAAAAAAACATGGAACTGACAACCACGACGATCCTGAGACAACCTGGAGAGGTGGCAACCGTGACGTGGATAAAGCGTGGAGTGAAACCTTTGGTCAGGTGTTTTTGTGTTGTTCAATGAGTGGAGTAATCAAACCGATAACCGTTGTAGCAATCAATTCAAATAAAGAGCAATTACTTTAACAGATTAATAATGGGATAGAGCCCAGCTCTAGCGGACACGTTCGAAAGACTTTAGACCAGTGTTCTTCACGAATTTTCAGAGGGGCGGGGGGGGGGCACTTTCCCCGATAAGACATCATCAGTTTGAGGGGCCGCCACACATTTGACACCATTGGGGGTCTGACAGCAGAACCACGATGATGATGGGGGGTGTTTTCACCATTTGTGTTTTGTCGGGGCCCGCACGTCAGAGGCCGCACTAAAGGCCACCAGGGGCCGCCAGTGGCATGCGGGGGCCTTGCAATGAAGAACGCCGCTTTTGACAGTCGTCCTCAGCCTACGGAGGTCGTCTTGAGGTTTAGTCCCAAGAGGAGTGTCTCGGGCACATCGTGGGTGGGGAGAAGGGTGGAGATGTATCGATTGCGAGGCACGTTAAACTTTTAACCGTTGGCCCATGCATTTTTCATGAGGGCCTTTAAAGCCAAGCGTGGTCCATGGCCACGCTTGGCTTTTAAATTTTCCACGATTGCGTCACCGCTTGGAAAACAAATTCTGCACGCTCCGTTGGAAGGTCGTGAGCCGTCAACCAGCGGATGTGCCAAAAGCGTGGCAGATTTCCGTCACTCCGTCTCTAGTCTAGCGCGTATCATACTTCTCCTCCCTCCTCCAGGCAAGAAATTGGCCAAGAAAAAGGGGTTTTTTTTAAGAGTTGTGCTCTGGATATATTTTTTTTCCTGAAGTTCACGCTGCAGGCTAACCAAATGCGGTGACCTCGACGTAAATGTACAAATACTTAGAGATGACGTGGCCTATTTGTGCGCAACAAAAGTGCTGGACAAAAAAATAGCAAAGCATGTCATATATTTTAATTAAGTTATATTGTTATTCAAATAAAAACCTGTTCTAATGAAAAAAAAACGGAAAAAGTTATGTCAATAAAAAAATCCTAAAATATAAACCCAATGACGCATTCTTCAAAAATGGATGGGATATCATTTTCATTTTTTTTTTATGCGAGCATGCGTGCATAAACTTCCGCACACCATTATGAAACCCCCCTCGAAGTTTCAAATGCCTTTTCCTGTGCCACAGCCCACAATCGAGTGTGCAGTCGGTGTCCGTCAAACTGCCACAAGCGTCTTTGATTACATCGCTCCCATCTCCTCTTCACGAGCACTTCCCTCTCCCTTGCCCAGGATCTCAGCCTGTCGGTTCGCTGTCCGTCTCGTATTCACACGTAGTATTTTGAACTTATTTCGTACCGTACGCAGACAACAGCGCTAATCGGAGGTACAGGGGGGGGGAAATACAAAAAAACTAAACACAAAATGCAGCTCGAACGAGATGAGATTTCAATCGAGAATTAAAAGTGCATAGTCCCGGTGGCTTCCTAATATCGAGAGGAGCGTTTCCAGACGTCCGCAGAAGCGCACCTGAAAGTGCACGATGCGGTGACCGTCTTTCGTTTATCATGCGGACAAACTCTGGAGTACGCGGCAGGGAACTCTCCGCGTGAATCGTCGTAAGCGAAATAGTACTTGGGTCTCAACTGGACTTACGATACACGGTTCAGGCAGCAGCACGGGTGTGAGGATTAAGGTTCGTGACGGAACTTTAATTTGCGTGTTTCCACTTCCCATTCATGGTGAAATAACACACCAGGCGTGCCCATTACTGTCCAATGCCGGAGCTTGCGTTCAGCTGGAGAAGAAAAACACAAAAAAACTACAGCGATTGCATCTTGTTGCAAAATATTTTAATTACACTTAATTACACACACACACACCGCCAATTACGCTTTCTGAAGCAGTGAAGCGTATTAAGATAGAGGGCCACGCGTCACCTTAGGAGTAAAACATTAAACCAGAGGCGGAAATCATTTAACCTGCCCACGTGGAAGAAAAAAATACCAGCGCGGCAAAATGTGAAGTGAAAAAGTTTTTGTTCATCTAAGATTTGAATCGTTTACGTTAACCTGGTTCAGATCAATGTCAAAACCACTCCAGCGACCGCGACATTACACGTCGAATCACACACGCTCATCATTGCGAACCTAAGCGCGGTAAGTTCACCGAGCGTAAGTGTTTGACGTGATCCGATCTCCCCCAAAAAATGTGGCCGTGAACCTACAATGCACTGACGGTCGTCACACCGACAGTAACCGAAAGCGGCAACGCACCTACACACGTACATCAACCAAACTCACAAAGCCCTCCGTCCTAAGACTCCGCGTGTGCATTTTTTGCGCGGCAGTTGTGACATCAAGATCGCCCGTCCTTCAAAATGCCTGCTTGCGTCCGGCGGAGTAAATTAAGACTTCTCTCCTCCACCTCACATCTAAGCCCCCCCCCCCCCCACTTCTCGCGGGGCACCTGCATACAGCCCGAGACCGCTCACAAGAGCCGCGGGGAACCATTCGCCCATCCGTGCGACGGGTTAATTCTACCGCACGCGATTATTTTACCCGGATTGACCCGTGTCGCGCGTGCCGTTGTTCCGAAGCACGCGCTCAAATGCGATTAAAGCCGATGGGGATCAACGTTACTAACGATGCGGGAGGGAGGGGGGGGGGTGCTTGGAGTGGAGTGGGGGGGCTATACAAAGCGTCTTCTTGTGTACGTGCACAAGTGCGTTAGTGTAGACGCTGCGCCTCCAATTCACCCGACGTGCGTGCTCACGCGCGCGCCGAGCGTGACGTCGCGAGGGCCCGTTACATTATTTACACAACCTGCCACTCACAGGGCGCGCGCGGCTCACGTTCTCGCGACAAGGTCGGCCAGCCATCGTCCCCAGTGACGCCGTTCGGAATCAACGCAAGAGCTTCAAGGGTGGCTTTCAGTGCGGCAAACAACCATGCCCCCCCCCCTCCATACTCCAACCCCCCCCCCCTCCAGGCACCCGCCCGGCCTCCCAACTTGCTTTTCAATTAACGGTGACAAACGTGTGGGTTTTCACAGTTAAAAATGACGCTACTTAAAAAGTTCGTCGATATCCACTGCCCGAGAGAGGTAACATCATACGAGAGGTGACACAGTGGGAAACGGTATTTCTGTAGAGCAGATGGAGAAGGGTCATTGCCCAAAACGTCGCCTATTGTAGTTTTTTCCCGTTGAGGGCATTATTATTGTCGATCGTGTTTTTACTATTTCCACCTGTGCGCCACTACCAACTTAGTACCACAACGTCTAACTAATACAGAACTGAGAATACTCCACGGCTTTGGGTTTTGACCACGATTAAGTGACCTTCTTTGAGATCGTGGAGAAAACCTTAATGCCACGTGTTTTTATCAGTAGTATTATCTCCCACTGGATTAAGTTCTCAACAGCACAAGTGACAGCCTCGCTGCTAAAAACAAAAGTCCAAATTGTCGCTTAAAACACAGCCATTGCTTCGCCAGAATCCAAGCATGAAGCGCACGCCCATGGTTTTTCCCACCGATATGCCGACAACGCCACAATGCGTTCCATCAGTCCCCATCTCAGGCACTTGCACCACTTTATGTAACGAGCTATTACGCGCTAGTTAATTGGTTGCGATCACGTTATTTCGTATGGAGGGGGGGGGGGGCACTTATAATGGAACGTCTAATTGAGCTATCCACTCCACAGTGGCATCCTGAGATGCCAAGTGGAGAACTTAAATAACTCCGGAAACAGATCTTCATGGGCAGGTTGATGAGATGATGGCTGTCTAAACACGCGGTCGTTCGCCGAGAACCTGGCAGCTGATTTCATCAAGAAGGCCTCTCCGGTATGGAAAGCATGGTAACCCAAACATGCGACGATCACCTGCGTTTTGTTGATGAAGCCTTAAGCTGCCCTCGCCGGCTCGAGTTATTAAGCGCACACAGCGCCGTAGCTATAGCAAAAAATAAAGGGAAAAAGCTCGCACCTTTAAATAAAATAAAATTTGGATCGAAACAATATAGTTTTTTTTTCCTTCCTCTCTTCCAAAGCTTTTTACATCACGCAGCCGTAAACTGACAGATGTAAAACAGTGTTTGGTTTTGTTTAGATCAAGTGAAAGACACCATGGAAGGTTCAAGCATGGAAACATCAAGCATGGCAACTCGGACTTGCCAAATCGACAGAGGTATTCTCTTTTGTGAATGTTGCAGACAGCTTAAACAGATCATTAGAATGAGACAGAATGAGGCTATCAACGCTGTGCTAAGGATGACGAAAGAATGCTCTTTAATGCCTTCATGATTCGGGAAATTACTCTCCGAGCATGAGGCGTGTAGTTTAAAAAGACATCTGGCCAGGTAAAAGTCATTGTGGTCACCCTAGACAATTAAGAATGCTATAGTTTAATTTCTTAGAAATACAACTAAAATCAAACATATGACTCTTAAGTACAATTATCCACTGACAAATTTATAGTGGACGTATTTAAAATATTACAAACGTTAACTTATTTGCTGGGTGCCAATAGATCTGATAAAAATGCATTTTGCACACGGCGATAAACGATAAATTAAATTACTCAAAATTGATGCGTGTACAATGATAATCTTCCCACAATGCATCAGTTAACACACATTGCTTCGTGACACTCTCAGCCCATCATCTCAACAGGGTCCATAAAACTAGTACCACTGTGCGGTGGAAGTCAAAGGTGGTTGTCCTATAGGAGACTCGCTCACGTCACTGTAGGAATGTGGATTTTACACCACTGCCTCTGCAAGGTTGTAAACCAGGAGACATGCACTCAATGCTGAAAGCCTCAATGCTGATACAAGCAACGCTCAAAGCACTGTGCCTTTGTGATACAAAACGTTTGGTAGACGCGATGAGCGTATATTCTGCTTCGCGAGCAGTCTCAACTTCCTTGGTCGTACAGCTTCATCAACACCGCCACCACAACAGAAACCAAAGCGTGAGAAACCAGATGGCACGTTGCAAGTCACGTGTTGGCACCCACGACAATTTTGTACAAATATTTCACACGAGGCACGTATAATTTTTGCATGGGGGGGGGGGGGTTCAGAAATTGTATTTGTTTGCGCCGGGAAGAACCTCAACGACCTTCTAAACAAAAATAAATGTCTGGTTTTTTTTTTCCCATCAAGGGAGTCCTGCAATGGAACATTTCCCGCCAATCCCTTCTGTCGAGTGGATGTGCATGCGAGAGGAAACCAGAGTATCTCGGAGCAAACCCACACGCAGGCAGCAGAAATAGAACACGCAAATGCCACAGATCGTGCAGGCAGGCAACCGTCCGCGTGTACTACCGCCACCTACACACGGCTTTACAGCCTGCGCATTGCCACCGTGATCCACACACACGTGGATAATTCGACCGCCGACTCTTTATTGTCAAGGTGACTGTCCGAAGTGACACCCCTCCACTAAAGTGCATACACCATACAACCATTTACGTTAGAGAAAAACAATGAAAACTTTACATCTTCCAGGTAAGAATACGAAAATCCCAAGGCCTATCAAATAAAACAAATTTTAAACGCAACCCAGTACAGGCCTGCCGTCTGCGTCCAGCTCTTGGACAACATATTTACGAACGCTGAACTTGGACGGAAGTACGTAACTCGTTATGCAAAACTATACATAAGTGTGTCGCCATGGAAAGTATGATTTAAAAAAAAGAGTTTGTCAAAGTCATGCCTTGTAATGCCTATATCGTTAATACCACAGCATCTTGCGTAATTTACATGTAATTTGTAAGTAAATTTGCATTGTCACTGCAGTTAATTTACCATTATAATTTACAACCTGCTGAGGAGCAGGTACCAAGACACGCGTTAATTCAGGTAGTACTAGACAGTGGCTCGACTCGGTTTATTTATTCAGATATATTTTATACCTATACATTTATGTACACATAATAGACCCTGGTCTAATCGCACTGATCCCCTCGGCACACATTCTTAAAGACAAACGGTAGCCTGAGAAACCACCAGGAGGGGGGTGGGGGGGAGGCAGTGGTGTGTGACGTGCGCGATGTCACGTTTTCCACCACTGCAAAACCCCGCGGTATTACACGGCCACGCCAGGGCCAAGTTGAAACTAAAACTATTAAACAACTTTTGTTATTCTACCAGGTAAGGCCCTCGGAGCGAAACGGCTCTTTTTTTAAGGAAGCGGCCCGGCCACAAATGGTAGCTCTCAATGCAGTGGATTAACACGTGGGAAATTATAACAGCCACATACCCTTTAAGTGAAACACCGGAAAAATAGCGCCCCCCACCCTCCCCCAATGCCACGACCACGCCGCGCCGCGTGCACATCCATGCTATGTAAACAACGGCAGCCGAGAGTTGCGAGCTGTCATGGGGGCCCCCTCCGTACAAAACGCCCGCCCTTCCCGCGTTACTCTCAAAGCTAGCGATAAGTCCTGGGCCCCCCCCTTGAAATGGAGATCCCAGTGAGCACGTCCATCCACGCCGAGCCAACGTGGTAGGCGTGAAACTAGTTATCAGTACGTAGATTTGAAACGCTATTCTTACGCTCCCTCGAGACGAACCCATCGGATTCTGCGCCTTCGGAATCGATCGTTTAAAGCTGGTGCAAATGACGTGCTTAGTAAATTTCCGCGAGCAGAATGTGACCGAACGAATAGTATGACCAAATCACCCGGAATGCACTCGATCTTGCCACAACTAAAGATGCTAAGCAGACTTGAGCCTGGATACCGCTTGTATGGGTGACCACCATGCGTGCCAGGTTTTCGTAGGCGGCTCAAGGGCTATGCGATGGTCAGCAAAGGGCAGTGCAGCGACGTTCGTTGTACTTCATAGCACTTCTACGCCCGCGTGTCTGTTCCCCTGCCTAAGGCCAAACTCGTACTGACCGGCACGGTGAAGTATGGTCAAGAAACCCACACAACCCGCACGGCGGGGGGAGGCCGCAGATTCACACAAGGGGCTGTAAATGTTACGTGTACAAACGTGCAAACTGTAATTCATCGAAATGCCGTGGTGGTCAGTCGGTACGCGGCTACCGTATTGAGGGACCCAAATCATCGGGGCAGGTTTGCAAATTTGGCGATTGCAAGCCACGAGTATCTAAAACAAGACTCGCCACTTGGAAGCAACAGCACGATCGCATCGTGCCCTGCAGAGAGACGGCACCCCTGTGGACCTCGGCACAGGTCGGCCGACCGTTAATTGCACCAAACTTTGTACCCCCGTTCCATTCACTCCCTTATTTTTTTTATTCCCAGTCTGTCACGGGGCGGGGGGGGAGGGGGGGTTCAAATTGCACATTTTTACATATATGTATTAAAAAAAACGAATCAAGAGAAATAAGACAACAGTATTCCCCCTTACAGCATTCTGAGCGTAGCTCTTACACGGTTTGTGTCGACGAGGCAAAGTGCGCCCCCCCCCCCCCCCCCCAAGGCGACGGCTTTCCTCAATGCCTTCGCAATTCACCTTCAGCCTCAACAGGAGTCACAATCGTCGTCGAGTTGAAGTCTTCCGACGGTCACCATTGTTCGCTCCGCGGCACCCCACTTCTGCAACAGCCGTTGGGGGTGGGTGGGGGGGTGGGGGGGGAGTTCTCAGTTGCCCGTTGCTGAGTTGTCGCCGATGGATGAGCGGTCACGGTAACGCGCGGCCACCGATGCTGGATATTTTGGCAAAACGCCGGCTCCGCACGTGGTTGGGGCGGGAGGAGCGGGGTGGCGGTGGCGGTGGCTGCGGTGGGGGACAGGAGCATTCTCCTCTTGGGGGAGGGGTAGTAGATATCACCTCTTCTGCTCCCAGATCTCAGTCAGATTGAGGTCCAGCTGCTCCAGGCCTTTCAGCCCACGCAGATTCCCCACGTAGAACGCCAGGTCGGATGTCACCAGCCTGGCACGAAGCACAATGCGTTATAGCTCGTACGCATCGTCGTCTTCATCGTCGTCGTCATCATCGTCATCATCGTCGTCGTCAGCTGTGATCTATCGCACCTCCGCTTAGCACGGTTGGCTTACGTACGGCACAAAAGAAATTCAACATTCGTATCCACTGCATGACGAAGGCCTCACCCCGAACCGTCGGCGTCTCTCACGGTTCTGTGATGTGAGAATATCTGGTGCCCACTTTCATCGCTCAATCCCGACGGTGGTCTTACTCTGGGCCGCGTTTCCCTCCTTTGGCTGCCACTCCGTTGTTCGTCTCGGCCATCATCCCCTCCAGCGACCCGTCCAGCCCAAGCCCACTTACTTTTCTCAACAGTCAATGTCGTGTCTCGAACGTACGCATATCTCTACTCCACATGTTTCTCTTTCACTACTCTTGGTGTAATTCCATCAGAAAGAATAATGCTGTTCACACAGATGAATATAAAACTTTTAAACTTTTAATTTTACCAGGCAAGGCCCACTGAGCCATATAGCTCTTGTTCAGAGGCGACCTGGCCACAAATGACAGCTCAACAAAGTGGCTTAACACGTGGACATTTATAGCAGCCAAATACTCTAAACGCATGTTTCTAAATTTGGAGGGAAAAACTGGAAGGCCAGGATAAAAATCCACATGACCATGGTGAAAGGCGAGATGTTAACCATCAAGTATGTTACCCTCTCATAACAAGACATTCTGAAATGATACATATACCTGCATAGGCATCACAGGGTGGATTGAGCACAAGGGGAAACAGATCATCTTAATACTTGGACTCTTCTCCATCCTACCACTCCCCCTCGAGTCTCACTCAATGCTCTCCAACCACTCTCAGATTGAGCAATCAAGGCTTTCTGTCAAAGCCTCCAGTCGTCCTTCGCTCAGTCGGTGGTCACTCATTCTCCTCTGCTGTTCTCACAGTCTGGAACTCACTTCCCCCGGCCATCCGTGCTGTCGACTCCCTAACCCTGTTCAAATCAAAGGTCAAGACCTTCCTTATTTTCCCTCTGCCCATGGATTACTGCCTCTCTCTACAAAATAAACATGCCCATAACAGTGAGCGTTGCAGTGTTGCCAATCTTGACAAGAGATCAATCGATGCCAGAATTCCTGAATGGAGGCTTGAATTCAACAACATTGCCTTCAAAGGCAAAAATACATAATCGGTGATGGTGACAGTGCAGGCCATTCTTCACAGCAAATTCGATTATCTAGCACACATGGTTATATAAGTGCTATGAAGATGGGGACATTGCCTGCAACGTTTCCTTTCCGTTTAAAGGCAGTGTTGTTGACGAGCGTGTCGAGCGTTTGTCATTTGTGCTTTGTGCACCGGCTGCCAACGGAGCTTCGCCATACAATCATCGACTCGTTGACTGTCGATTTCGATTCTGCACACGCGCGGGAACCCACCCGTGCTGCGGTCCCCCGTCGCTCACGACGCCGAGACGGGACAGCTGCCCCTTGAGGTGCTGTTTGAAGCAGGCGTTGATCCGCAGGAAGAGCAACTGGTTGCGGTCGGGAACAGGACAGGGGCCGAGAGAAAACAGGAGGGCCGTTCAAACTGTACGGGAGCTGGACAGCTATGCGTGCGATAAATAATCAGCTCGGAGACAACGCACAACGCGCGCAGTGCTTATGTTTTTAAATCGAGATTGTAAACTCATTTCCTTTGAGCTGCTTTTTGTGTTTGGTCTGTTGCCCTTACCCCGCACCTCCGAAGTTGCCTACGTATGGTGCAAAAGAGGTTCAATATACAAACATACATGTTCCAAACAATCGATGGGACCTTTTCCTCCCAAATTATATTCAAAGATAGTGCCACTGGGAAAATCCTAACAAGCCACCCGCGGACACTTTTTTGGCGACCCGCGCAGAGACACTGACGGCAACAGCGGTGCCCACGACTCACCTGCACCTGCTCGTTTGGCAGCAGCTCACACACGGCCTCGTGCATCTTGGCCATCTGCTTGCTCACGTTGCGGAAGCATGCCGACGGCACGGGCGCCTTCACCTCGTACTGCGCACGCACGCAAGCGGGGGGGGAAAAACCGACGGGGCACGGTGGGGCCCAATCAGTGACGCGTGAAGCGCCGTGCGGTTCCCAACGCTCGTCAAAAAGCCGCGCGGGTCGCCTAGATAACAAGTAAATAATTCACTTATGCGATACTCCTTCGCCAGGTGAATTATTGTGTTTCGAGCCAAGGGTGCTTAACGTTTAATCCGCTACTCTGGGCAGAGCAGAAACCGTTCATTGTACAAGCGCGAGTTGCGTGGCTAAACTGGTGGCTACGTCAGCACCCTGCAATGGATCCTTTCACATGTTTGTTCGAACAATAACAGTGCCCAGGTTCATCGTAAAGAAAAGAAAAAAAAACATATTTTAAAAAAGAGGAAGGCCAACAACTGGAGAGACGATAATTAACTATTGAAAGGTCATTTTTAATAACATTGGACAAGGCGGCTCAGCTGATTGAAGACTGGAAAATGTGGAAACACTGTCATTCGATGTACTCCACAGCACGGGAAGAACTGAAGCTCATTCTGTAAAGGCAACCGAGTTGATAATATCTACTTGAACATATATTTTCATTAAAAAACGGGCCACGTTGGAATTCAGCGCACTTTCATCTGCTGCTCAACAGAACCTGCAATGTATTGGCATCCACGTGGCGCTGTTAACATATTGGCTTATTCGAGTGCAGTTGGAAGATGACTCTTTGGACAAAGAAGACAAGAAAATTGATTTACTGAGTTTGACGGATGCATGTCTGTGAATTAAAACAAAACTCACTCTGAATAGCAGCTTCTCGCACATGCTGTCCATTATCGCGACCAACTTGGCGGAAATCTCCCCTATGTGGTCACTGTAATCCTGTGGCAAAAGCAATGGCACATGGGAATAAAGAGTGCGTAGTCAGTGGTGTGTGGCATTGTGCTTGCATCTAGCACACAAAAGTCGTCCTCAAGGACTGCACAACCCAAATAACAAATAGATAGTACCTTGTGTCTCATGGGCTGTCTCAACAAGAGTTTGAAGTCTTCTTTGGTTCTTTCGGTAAAGTCACGTAGAATGAGAATAAAATAATAAATTGATAAAATAAAATAACACAATAATAATATTATAATAAATTGATAAAATAAAATAACACAATAATAATATTATATAATAAATTGATAAAATAAAATAACACAATAATATTATTATTGTGTTATTTTATTTTATCAATTTATTATTTTATTCTCATTCTACGTGACTTTACCGAAAGAACCAAAGAAGATGAATCATTGCAGTCACGAAAGCTTTAAATCGAAGAGTTTGAAGGTTTGTAAATGAGACCAAAATGAAGTTGAAATTATAAAAAAAATACAGGCATAGCTAAAGCACACAATGACAGTTGTATCTGGGCAAGGAGGCAACGAAGTAATATCGAGAGCACATTCAGGTTCTAAAAACGCAAAGTAACCCTACGTGAAACACCTCCAGATGTTTACGGTTGGTTACGTATGGTGCAAAAGAAATTAAACATACATCAACTGCCAAGTTGTCAAACGGTAATCTATGGACAGCGGACATCTTGCTGGACGTAGTGACGTCAAGCGGAAGGCGACAACCCAACGGCCGCAATTTTTGCGTGTGCTGTCAAATTTTCGGCGACGCGCGCAACCTATTGACGGAAGATGTGCATATCGTGACTTGGGTCTCAGTGCTCAAAACATCGCCCCCCACCCCCCTCACTTACCTTGGTCATGTGGTCAAAGTGGCGCAGCATGTTGTACTGCTTGGGCTGGAGGCGGGCCTCGAAGTGTGCGCGGATGAGCGGGATGTACTGCAGGATCAGCTGCAGGCAGCGCGATGCCAGCGCTGGGCACAAGGCAAGAGAAGACGCAGGCGGTGAGGAGCACAGCAGCTAGTGATGGGCGATCCCCCTAGAGGAATCGTACTTTTTTTATTTATGTTACTGCAACAAAACGCTCGCGCGGCACAACGCGCCGGTGACCATAAGGAAGGGGAGAACGGAAAATCCGCGAAAATTCTCATTTGGCACGACGAGGATCATAGGTGGGGGGGGGGGGGAGAGGGCCCTGACTGGGTCCACTGCACCAACCAAGTAGGGACCCCATGTAGAGGGGGGGGTGGAAATCTATATGGGGGGAAGAGGGGGAGGGAGAAATAGCCAACATACCAAGGGAATGTTTAACACGTAGGCTTTCGCAGGTAAATGTTTTGTGTTCTGGGCTTACTCTCCAACACACCGGTGTGGTGAATTAGCGATGCATTGGCACGTTTTGTTTACGTGACAAGCCTTACTAATTTGGCTGTGTCGGGTGGCGGGGGGTTTTAACGACACATTTATATTTACGCGATATCACCCGAAAAATCTCAAATTATCGATACTAAGGGAAGACCAAGGATAGGGGGGAGGAGGGAAGGGAGAAAAGGGAGAAGAGGGGGAATAGGAATCGTACTTGAACCTTCATCCATGGGCAATCTTACAGGAATCACGATCATTACTGCGGTGCCCATGTTTAACCTACATTTGCTCCAATGTGGTTCTAGCAGGCATAGCCTGCCATCTAAGAGCCATCTTCGGAATCGCTGCTACATTCCCATTCATTTGCATGGTGGTCCAGAAAATGCAATGGAAATGTGGGATTCTATGAAATTCTGGATCTCCGTTCAAATGAATATCATTCTATTCACGACTCCAGGGTCCGTGAACAGGTGGCAGACTTTAGCAGTCCCACATACAATATACTACAAAATTGCACAATAACAACTATCCAACAACCCTTTTACAAACATTAATCAATCCAAAGGATTTCACAGCAATTATGAAGAATCATGGTAATCGTCCAGTATTACCTTCAGCATTTACTCAAATTCAGTGCCGTACTGAGCACAACTCGGAGCCGCGAACTGGGAACTCTCACCGAGGTTTTTGGTGGTGATGGTCTTCAAGCCGACCACCTGCAAGGCCCCAGCACCCAGCACGAGCTGACAGCTGCGAGAGTTGAAGTGCTTCATATGCCGACAAAGGGAATAAGCAATAGACATTGGTCATCAAGGCTTTCAGAAACACAGACAGATACGTCATCCTACACCACGATTTTCCTTTGAGTTTTCTGTCCCGAGTTGCCCGAAGGCAGATCGCCCGACTCAGCACTCTCCATCCCATCCCACAGCATCCTTTTACATCTCACAACTCCCACTGCATACCAGAGTTCTTGAGGCCATAAAAAGGCGAGGATACCAGAGATGGCTTCCGGTTGTCTTTTGCAACAGTTTATTTGACGACACCCATCAGGAGTGTTTGCCAACGGCGATGATGATGATGATGATTATTATGGCTACAAACTAACGTCAAATATTAGATGAATTTGCACTGTCCTGGGCTCTCACACCCGATTAAATTAAATAAACGAATGACTAAACTAATGCGATGAGATCCCGAGATGCTGCGTAGCGGCGGGTGACAAAAAAAAAAAGAGCAAAAAATTACAACGGAGCGTCGTCAACAGTGCCCGACGCAACTGCCTCACACCTTCAGGAGGTCTGTGAGCCTGGGCAGCATGTCCGTGGTGACGGACGGGATATCCTCCACACACTGGCAGTACTCCAGCACCATGCGGATCAACAGCAGCACGGTGCTGCATCCACGCAATCGCAACACACGCGCGATCGCGTTATGCGTGCAAGCGCACACAGAGACAATATCCTGCGCAAACACCACAATCCAGGGGCATTGGGCCTTAGTGACGGATTGCATAAAGACTTATGGCGCGGGCCAGCGCTAGCGCGTTCGCAGCTCGTTTTGGATGTTCGCAGTTTGCGTCCGGCAGACGACGCTGGTTATTACTGGGGGTGCATTAACTGTGAAAAACGCACTGTCTGTTTTGCTTTGAAAACGTTAAAGATCTCCTGAATTCATCTGACATGAGGCGGCATTTATTGCTGGCATGAGGGTCCAAATTTTCCAAATTTGAAAAATCACCTGCACAGTAGTCAATTGTGATTACTCACAGCAGCATCACCACCCTTGCTGTTAAACAACTGCAGACTACGTCTGTGCCACACGTATTGCCTTAGTGATGGCCTTGCGCTATAAGAACGGCATGATTAGCAAATGTACAAAATGATTAGTTAATTATTAATACGACAGTGGTGACTGACGACATGGCAATAATAAAAACGTTAGATGGAATAACTCCCACAGCAGAAGGGCATGCAAGCGTCGAGAGTGGACTCCTATTATTATTTGTTAAACTACAGAATCCAGCCACGCAGAACAAAGTGTGTGGGGAGCACTCACCTCACCACCGTGTACTTCTGCCCGTCCACAAAGAGGTAGTCAGCCAGCTTCTTGTCTTGTGATGCTGTCACGTGAAGAAAAATGCGTTCCATATAAATTATACGCTGATGTTGTGTTGGCAGTGGTACACAAACATAACAACAAAAATCACCAGCCGTCAATAACACTTCTGCCTTAAAATTAATACATATTTTCTTAGTCTGGAATACCCTGGTGACCAGTGAAGGCCGCGTAGGTTTTGGGCCGTGTCAAAGACCGGCCTTGGGTACCTGCGGGCTTTCTCTCCGACAGCGCGATCACTCCTCCGGCCATCGAGTCAACGAGCTGCTGAAACTCCGCGGGGACGTCCGCCTGCTTCCATCGCTCGTTATCGAGCAGCAGGCTGCTCCGTGCGACAATGGCAGGCGGATTAAAATCACTCACAGATGGACATCGACGCACCACCTTAGAAATGTTTATTTTACAAACAAAACTTTTTTTCGTTGTTGTTGTTGTTGATGGGCATGATAGTTCATGCCTGAGGCCTGGTTGGTGGATGAGACATTTCACATCTTTGAGGCTCCAAAAAAATTGTTTGGAGTAGATAGATGCTGTAGGATATGATGGTGCTGGTAGCGCGCGTGATGATCAAGGCGATGATGGTAATGTCGCTGATACTCGAGTTGCTGGTACTGGTGATATCGTTCCTGGTGGTGCTGGTCAAATCAGTGGTCGTGGTGGTGGTGGTGGTGGCGGTGGTGGCGACAGTGAACCAGCCACGCTCAAGGTGTGCGCGCACCTCAATTTTGTTCTCCGCTCCTCGTGGAATCGCTGCACGAAGCGGCTCGCCTGGCTCTGCAGCGCCCCCCGCAGTGAGGTGCTCTTGCGGCCCGAGATCTCCTCCGATGCGGCCACGAACCCCTCCACGGCCTGCGAGAGGGCCACGAACTCCGCGGGGCTCAGCCTCTCGAGCGATCCGTCCTGCTGACAACCACCACCACAAACCACGGCATTAAAATCGAGGAGGAATAATCGAAGCGTAACTCGTGGATTTTCCAACGCGCTATTTGCCGTCAAAAGGATTTGATTCGTGACGGTGCACGGTTTAAAGCTGGACAATAAAATTACGTGGCGTGCAATGGTGTCGTGGAGAGGCGAGATGCAGGCGATCTGCCGATTAACTAACCATGGTGTAGCCATCTATACTGCTGGGCGGACAGGGAGGGGGGGGTGGAATTTAACAACTAGGCCCATTGCTTCAACTGCTGCTCCAGGAGATTGAATTGAACCAGCGGCCCCTGATTCTGCAAGTCCGCTGTGCTAACCGTTACACACTGCAGCAGCTCCCATCGACGCTCGGTTAGTGCTGGATGCAGCAGTCGCGTTTCCAAATGTGATTTGTGACTTTGATCACTACCTGTGTATCGATAGTTCAATGTTAATGTGACATTTTAGTGAGGGACTACTGCTGTGTGGTGTTATCTTGGTGTGGTCTGGGACTGTTCTGTTGTTTTTGCTTGCCTGGCTTGATAATTCGGACTTAAATAAAACACGTATTTATTTATTGTTACTTGCTTACCATTGTCTCTATTTTGCACTATCGTTTTTTTATTGTTTGTTGTTGTAACTTGCTGACCCACCAATTCTGGACATCTGTGAAAAAGAGCTTCATACCTCATTGGATTCCTCCCCCCAGTCTAAATAAAGATTCTGAAAATCGTAAAAATACATCATTGTTACAAGACTCGTCTATATGTGCAGGAAAAAAAACGGCTGAACGCGTTTTTTTCGCCATTTATTCTCGCAAAATGAAGCTCCACTTACGCGTGCCCTGGCCATGATGAACTTGACGCAGCGGTCGTGGCAGCAGTCTGAGGTGCTGTGCAGCAACTCCTGGACGCTGCTGGACACTCGCTCCAGCTCTAGCACACTGAGTCGCAGCTCCTCCCCCAACCTGGGAGCGAATGCACGAGAGTCGAGCGCCAAGCACGAACGTACACCGTAAAAACAGCACATTACCACGCGCGTCTCCAGTCGACACGTCGTACACATACGTTACAGCCCGTGTGTCAATACACTGCCAGTTGAGGACAACCCCAGGCCGTGCGGCACACGGGGCAATGGTTGGTGAAGGGAAAGAGCGCAGACTTGGCGGTATAAAGGTACGCCGAGACCTGGCTTAACGCGTGGTGTTCACACTGCAACGCGTTTATTCGCTAAAACGCGGTTCTTCCACTCGGGAGCACTTTTCGCACAAGGTGGAACGTGCGCCGTCAGAACGCGAAACGCGTTCCTCTCTCTTTTTCTTGGTCTTTATATCCAAGCGCGCGTCTCTACGTGATTGTCTGGACAAAATTTTTAGCTTGAACTGCATTTTCTTTGGCAGTTGTCCACTGTTTTCCGATTCATGTAACAGCCGGCAATATGCAGCGAAGGAAAACAGTGGTCGTATAATTTTTTTAACAGAGGCATTCGGACACAGACAGAGGTAAAAAGGAAATGCAGCTCCCAACTTTGGGGCAGCAGAGAATATCGAGCGACCACCCACACTGAGCCCACATACTATTTAGATGCACGCGTTAGGTGATGAGTTGATTAAAATGCACACGTTAAGTCTTTAAAAAAAAAGCGTAAAACTCATACGGGGGGTAGAAAACATACGACACGTATCCAGACACACTCACACGCAGAGAGCCGAACAATCACAACACTGGCACGAGCGCATTAGGGGCGGTCGCGAAGCGTGCAGCTGTGTCCGAAGCTTACAGCTGCAGCTGAAGGCCCTCGTGAGCCTTCGAGGAAGCCAAGGCCTGGTCACAGCTGGCCGAGGAGTCCGTCGTCTGGTCGGTGTCGGACGCAGAGCCACTCGACGGCGTGTCACCTCCGCCAGCAGCGTCCTGACGCACGACCGAGACAAAGCCAGATTGGCATTGAGAGCACTCGCCCTTATTATTATTATGGTCCTCCCCTTGCATGCGAGAGGGGGCAAGCAGTGAAGCTGGCAGCAAACCTTGCCAGCCTTTACCACCCCCACTGCTGCAGATGACATGCAACGTTAGGCACTAATTTTAGGCCGAGCGAAGGCAGCAGTGGGGTGGGGGGGGGGCAAGGCCAGGAGGGAGCGGGGAGACAAAATATTTATGCATTTTTTTTTTATTTTAACGTGTCCGAACCTCCTGCTGGCCGACATGGGGGAGCTCGCCGCCCGGCCTGCATTCCAGCACGGGGAGGTCCGAGCGTTCCGCGGAGTTGTGGCTGCGCTGCGATGGACCGCGGGAAGGAGGCCGCGTCCTCTCTTCCAGCTCGCGGGCCCTCTCGTAAGCGCGCTCCAGCGCCATGTGCACCACGTCCCGCATCACGTTCAGCGTGGCCTGCGGGCGCGACAGCACGCGCCCGCGCGCCAAAACGAACATTTTATTTCCATCGAGAAGGCACGTTCGCGTAATCAATCAGAATCAGAATGTTTATTTATACAGGAGGAATCCAGATGAGCTATAAAGCTCTTTTTCGTAGATGTCCAGTACGGGTCGGGCCAGAACGTTACAAGACAATACAAAAACACGATAGGAGTTCAAAGCATAGGAAAGGTAAGCAAATCACTTTAAACAATATACAAAAAAAACGAAACTATTTTGATCTTACCAGGTAAAGCCCACTGAGCTATTAGCTCAATAAAGTGGATGATCATGCGAGATTTACAGTAGCAAAATAATCTAAATGCATGTTTCTACATGTGGAGGGAAAAACCATGAAAAAATCCACAATGACTACGAGGAAGAGGGACACACAAAATACAAATATACAGGCTTCAGGGTTGGGATAGAACCCCCAACTTCCTGCATACCAGGCAAGGAAGATAACATCACACCACCATGGTTGCCTTGAAATAAATAATATTGGTTCTAATCGCTTGAGTAAATTCTTCCAGTCAGCTCTAATATAAGTAACACATTCTTACATTACACTAACTGGGGGCGACACAGAGTAACTTCTGAAAAAAACACACTTCTTACATATGGACAGCTGGTCTTACTCCCAAGAAGTTGGGATTAGATAAAGCGCCGATTATAATCATGTCGCAAGACGTACCTTCACCCGACGTAGAAATACGAGAAGGTTCGAGAAGACCTTCTGGAGGAGGTCGAGCCAAAGAGGAAAGATCATCAACCTTATTTGATCTGCCAGCCTAAAGTCAAACAACAATGGGATTAACAGACGACAGGGTTAACATTAAAACATCAATCACGACTGCGTTTAATAAGGCATTGAGTTCGTAATGTAAGTACCAAGAAGGCGCAGATGAAATGTCCTTACTTTGTTACGATTTCGGTGTCAATTTCATCAACTTGAGAAACTGCTTCCATCACAGTCTGTGCAGGACAAGAAAGATCGTTATTTTCAATTTGACCTTGTACATACCTTTTTTCTGAAATTAATCATGCCTTCACGCTGCTCATGTGAAGCAGCTGGTTCGGCGGCCAGACAGAGAGCTGTCGCCACCATGTGGAAAAGTAGTGGAATGTAACCGCATATTCGAGCAAAATTAAGTTCCATATATCATTACAAGCGCTGCTTATTTCAACAAGATATTGCCTCTCCTTTGAAATGTAGACGACAACAATATGTATGTTACTCCACCTAATAGGCGCATGAAATATATCCATTTTCCAAACTAAGCAGAGGCATTTGGTAAATGTTATATAACACAGCGCCGATCAGGATGTAATACCGCGTCGTTTCATCGACTAAAAATGGTTTATGATGCCCACAATATATACGCATCGAATGTTGTGCAAGAATCGATCATCTATAATTATTTCCAAGATATTCAATTCATTATCTGTTGCGCGATGTTACTGTAATGGACAAAACTGTGAATACCCTAAACAAAAACACGCAAGACATTTTTTTAAACAATTACGGTAAAAAACTAGACAAAATACAAGCACCGCGTGGATTTATAAACAGCAGGGAAGAAAATACAAATCATATTAAAGTATTGCCACACTGCTGACGTAGCATCAAAAATCCCTTGGGAAAGCCCCTGAATCGTGACAGTTCATTGAATAGCTGGGGTGAATCACAGCGTGCCGACGATAGCGTGACGCCACGCCACGCCACGCACCTGCTTGACGATGTTCCTCACGGCCATGACGATGCGGTCATTGTACATGTCCAGGAAGTCCAACCTCCGCTGGCGCAGCAACCCAAACACCAGGGACACCAGCCGCTCCTGTACACAGGACCACACGCCGTGCATTTTGGAACACGCGCGAGAGAGAGAGAGAGAGAGAGCGAGCGCACGTGCCTCGAGCGGCAGCGCATTCGCCGCTCGTATCAGAGGTTTTACGGTTAAGACCCGGGCAGTCAGCCCTGGTACAATACTGGAGGCGTATTAAATCGCAAAATTGCGTGCCGACTTCTTATTCGAAAACGGGGTAGAGGCTGGTGTGTGTGCCGGGGGTTATGGTGCAAAAAAGTTGCCAATTTGGAATAATTCCGTGCACATTTGATAGCATTCGTTAAAATAGCATTTCATGCAAGTGGAAACATAATTACAGTGCTTGTATACAAATGTTTAGTTTCTATATTCCAATTTAAAATATGAACTGCAATGACAGTGAACAAGCACAGATCTAAATTTCCAATGTTCTCTCTCTGCTTTTAACGGCCACTGCCAAAAACTTGAGTTTTCCACTTAATGATGCATATTGCCTCTGAAAATCTAAAATGTATGTTAACTTGTCATGCAACGAATGCTCCTTGCAGGACATAGTATATATGTCTCGCACCTCCGATTAGCACGGTTGGCTACATACATGCGAAAGATGTTCAACATACATATATCATCATATTTCTCCATTCTGCTCACCACGATAAAATCATCGTCGTATTATCGTTCAATCATCATCGCCGTCGTCATTAATCCATGTACAATACTGCCAACATCATAAATGTAAATAAGAAAATTCAACATCTATTCACCAGCCATCATCGTCATTTGCTGCACTGCTCACCACGGTATAAGTAATTAATATTTACTGCAATAATCAATCTAATCAATCATCATTTCCAAAAACATTGTCATGCCTTGGAACAGCTGGCAGTTTACTCCACAGAGGAACGCACACATTTTACAATAATACTTCACACCCTAATCCATCAAAATCAGCCAACGTTCAATTAGACACACGTGCACTATAATTAATTTCATTACTGAAGTCGAGATAATTTCAATAGAGTAATAATTTACAGCCCTTTGCCAATCCACTGCTCAATCCCTAAATCGTGTTAGTCGTGGACGTGTTTTGACCATACTTCACCAAGCTGGTCAGTGCAGGTTGTTGAAGTAGCTAGGACTACATCAGTAGCAAGGACCGTTGCCTACGTACAGTGCGAAAGAAGTTAAACATACATACGTACATACGTCTGCTCTCTAGGCTTTTCACCGACACACACGGCTGTGTACTAACACCAGCGAGAGCTCCAAAAAGTAAATTATCCGTGCGACACGTCAAGATACTTCCCCTCCTCCGCGCCACGCACACCCCCCCCCCCCCCCCCCCCGATGGGAACAATAAGAGAGCGATGATCAATCACCAGGGCGAAAAGGGAAAACACACCTCCTCCAGCACGGCCTCCCCTTCCTGCAGGGTCCTGTTGAGGTCCACCTCGGCGTACCTGCAGATCTCCTCCACCATCATCTTGTCGATGAGCTTTTCCAGCTCGCACAGCTGGGAGCCGAGGTGCCTGCGTACGCACGTCATTGGTAGCATTCGGCACTCGGGTCTGCATGGCCGATCGCGCTCAAAAAATGTACACAGAGAGAGCGTAGCACACTGCAGAGAGAATAGAATTTGTGCAGGAAGGCCTTCATTCCGAATGGCTCTGTGATAGCTGTGCGTGTGTGGACAATTCTTGAACGGAAAGGGTTGCAATGCTCACCTCTACCTGACACACTCATGACATGGCAATATTTGGATAATATTTGGAGAATATTCATCATTGATTAAATAAATACTTACCCGACCGTTGATTCCTTTTGCAAAATTTATGAACTTTCACAATTCAGATTCATGAAAAATAAATATTTGAGCATCGCAATGTGGTGCACACAAAGTCCAAAGTGGCAGGTCAAGGGACACGGTGGTGGCGAAATGTTAACTCCCTCGCCGGGTATACAGGAGGTTGTGGGTTCGATCCTGACACGTGCTGTATATTTTAAATTTGCATGTCTCTCTCTCTTCGTGGTAGTGTGGATTTTTCTCTGGGTCCTCCGATTTTTTCCTCTACATTTAAAAACATCCGTTTAAGAGTATATGGCTGCCATAACATTCTCGCATGATAAGCCACTGTATTGGGCTATCGTTTGTGGCCAGGTCTCTTCTGAAAAAGAGCTATATAGCTCAGTGTGCCTTACCTGGTGAAATAATAAATAGTTAATAGTTGATAATATAAAGTAGGATTTACAGAAGTTGTGATGTTTTAAAAGTTTATCACTCGAGTAGAAGCCCATTTTGCTACAGGGACTCTTCTACTTACGAATATTCGACTTACGAACTTTCAGAGATATATGAACAAACTTGTCCGTATGTCCAGTTGCCTATTCGGACCAAGAGTCATAAGTTCAACCGCCACGCAATAGATGGCGGTAGTGGCATCTACACCTGCAGAACATGAAGAACCAGTGGCATCTACATCCATATAGAATTACTCTATACAACCTTTAAAGCCATCCCCTGTGTTTAGTGTACAATGCCGTACAACATGTTTGGAATCGACAGCAGTAAAGTTGGACTTACGAACAGACCTCTGGGGACCCAACTCGTCCGTAAGGCAGCGTCCTCATACAGGAGTTACTGTGTAAGGACGCTGCCTGCGTGCGCACACGCGGGTCTGTCTCACCGGAAGCTGTGCACCCCCTGCAGCTCCTGCTGCAGCACCTCCTGCGTGGTGGCGATGAGGTCGAGGGCGCCGCTGTACTCGGCCGTGGACAGCAGCAGCTGCACGGTCGGCTGCGTCTGCTGCACGGCCGCCATCAGCTTCAGCTTGCCGTGCAGCGACGCGGCGTTGCGTCGCGCAGTCGCGAGGCGCAGCACCCGCAGCGAGCCGCTCGCCAGCACCGTGTCCACGCGCCCCACGAGGGAGCGCAGCGAGCGCACCGTGAGCGCCGCTCGCCGCAGGTGCTCCTGCACGTCGCGCTGGGACTCCATCGCCTGGAAGAAGGCGTCGGAGCGAAGCGAGATCTGCCGCGCCAGGTTCACCTCCACCACGTCCAGGTAGTGGCTCAGCTGCGTTGGAGCGGGGAGTGGGCGGGGGCGGAGGTGTGAGAGGTGAGCGGGAGTCACGGACAAATCAATGTCACGTTTCACAATTGGGTTTCATTTGGCGAGGCCATAACCCGCTGCCGGGTGAGGACCTCTCCATGCCGAGCGAGTCGTGCGAGTTATTTAACCGTACTTCACCATGCTGGTTAGTGCGGATAGGTGAAGGCAGAGAACACAGACATTGCAGCAGAGTAAAGTACAGTAGAGCCCCTCTTAACGACGGTAAACTGGTTCCACGAAATCGGTCACTAATTTATTTAGTCATTAAGCGAGTATATGAAATGCATGTTAAAGGCTTAATTCGTTCCGATAGCATCGAAAGTTACCCTTTTACACCCAAAGAAGTACTTTATAATATTTTAACAATGGATATAAATACATTAAGATACTAACATTATAAACACATTGATTAATATGGTTAATCAATGCCCCGCAGCAGCCTATAATGGCTTGCCTATCCACGGCGGTTATCCATCCAGACACAATCCAGGTTCAAACTTGCTTATCTTCTAAGGTCTGACAAGACTGGGCAGATTATGGGTGACTTGATCAAAGGCGAAAACTGTTTAAATTACAATCCTCAATGACGGACGATACTTTTCACAGACACCTCGCATACTGCGATCGACCCGCAACTCTCCGTTGTGGCGCGAGGGATTAATTCGTGGCGGCGCGCACCTTCTCCTGCAGGAGGCGCGAAGAGAATCCGTCGGGCACCGCCGGAGCGTTTCTGGCGCCCACGCGTTGCTGCGCGCCGCCAAACTGTGACCAGGGCAGCACCGTGTTGAACGTGGCCGGATCCTCCAGGGCAAAGTCTGGCTTCAGAAACATCTGAAGGACGAGAACACCAACGTCCGCATTGTACAAGGATGCACCTTTGAACGTTGACCTCCACCCCCCATATACAACAAGTACAAGTATAAATTGCCTTGTATCACGGGGACCCATGTCAAGATGCCTGAGTCGGACGTGAGAGCCACTGATAGTCCGGTGGTGAGCTATGTGGTCTGCCTGCGATGTCCCGAACAGGACACAAATTAAAGATACAAGGGAGGAACTACCTGGTTTCTCTGTCTCGCAAGCACCTGGACCTCACATAACCGGGTTAAAACGACACATGGGTGGTACGACCGCCTCCTTCATAAGCGGAGAATTAATGAGTCACCTAAATGTGTCCGTGGATAAGTGCAATCCATCACTCACGTAACATTGTGTCGCGCAGCATGGCTATTTATGAGCATGTGGGTCTATGTGCGAGTGAAGTGTAATCCATCACTGATAATTGTCCAACACACACTTTTGCAGAAGGTACAAATGAAATCTACCTGGTGACCCTAAATGCCATGGAATGGCTTTCCAAACTCAACAGTTGGTAATAAACTCAGTTTATTCATATTCAAATGTCATAAGGTTTAAATAATCACACGTGAAACACACACGTTTCACGTGTATGTGTTATCTTCTAAAGCATCTTCGGTCTATTTATGCACATGCACAGCCCTTTGTCAACTTCATGCTAGATGACAGCTTTCTATAGGCACCTTCGTCTCTAACTGTTCTACTTATATTCATGTGTTCGATCATTTCTGTCTACTCCTTTACAGAATAATATGCATATAATTTAAGAATATAAATTAAACCATGAAATCTGATGGATGTTGTGGTGTCGCATGACCTATAATACCAGCGGAGGCCAACTGGCGTCTTCCGAGCCGGATGCGGCTCGTTAATACACCACATGTGGCTCGATCAAAGGGGCGTAACGTAGAATGCACCATCGTAGTCGTAGCAAAGAATAACGAATGTCTCTCGTGCTGTGCTGAAAAGTGTCTACATATATAGACACTTGGCTCTTTGCAGAACTCCTCGGTACTTTTTGGCTCTTGGTCTGTTTCAGGTTGGCCACCCTTCACCTATACTATCAATGTGTAATGCGCCGTTGAGTTTATGGCGATTATTGTTTAACTTACTTTAGGCACTTGTTCCAGATCACTTTGCTGTTTACCTGTTGAAGATACAATAAGAAAGGCTTAATGATTCACTTGGGATTGTATAAAAAAAATTCAGGAACACTCGTTTCTATAAAGTCAAGTTAACGTATGTAATTTTAAAAACCAATACAGCCACAACCAAATAAAATGTTCCGAACAATCTTGTTTCAGTTTCAGCAATAAAGTGGGGGTTCAAAACTTGAGTAAATGATCAACTAAAGACAATACAATACAAACTAGATACGAGGGCTTTTCTCCAACACAAAGGGTTGCACACAGCACTGCTCGAAAACTCGAATGGAAGGACATTAAACCGAAAGCACAGAATAAATGTGTAAACGACCTTTAAGTACCCACTCACCGTGCGTGCAACTGACAGCATCAAGGACCCTATCCACTTCGTCCTTCTGCGGACAGGTAGCCTGGCACTTCTGGTGGACTGCGTAACACTGCGAGTGAACAGACACACACGGTTAACCGCGCTGGGCCCTGAGATTTAGGGCACAAGAAGCCACTCATTAAAACTTAATTTAACCTGTGATCATGCAGAAGGCTATTAATAGAAATAATACTTTTTGGAGACAAAATGCAAGCATAGTAAAGGTTACATTCTTAATTCCTGCATATGTCAAGCACAACCCAGGCTCCCTCCTGATTAAAATTCCGAGACATGATGAGATCGGGCGCATTTCTGGTGGTTCGGTCATAGACAAGAATTCAGATTCTCGCTGTTCGGTCTTCCCTGTAAATGTTCACACTGTACAAGTTATCTCCTGCAAAACATCAGACAATGTTTCAACCCTTCCATCTCCATCACAATGTGCCGTAAATTCAAGTCTCTTGTGGTTTTGTGCAGCTGGACAAAAGAGGTTAGTTTGGTTCGTATCCTTAATACAAGCGGGAGATTAAAAATAAACCCACTGGAGACATGTGAGAAGGCAATGCCTCTTGATTATTAAAGACCTGGGGGGTTACATCGAGAACAAATCAAGAACACAATATTTGGAAAAAAAAACATTTAAATATTCACAAAGGTAGGGTATATTTTCCAATTATATAATGCATAAGTGGTGACCCGTGGGCATCGCTTTGCCCACCTTGCTGGTGCTGCTCAGGTACTTCTCAAAGTCCTCGCGCGTCACCTCCGGCAGGTGGGGCGATGGCTGGACGGGCACCTCGGTGAACTCGAGGCCCCACGTCTTGGTGAAGAAGTCGGACTCGCGCTTGGCCCTCCGCGGGTCGTTGAGCGCCGCCGGTAGGTTCACCTTCGAGTGGTACACCGTCCACTTGTGCTGGTCCGTCACCACACTCGGCCCATCCCGGGCCTCCCGCAACCCATCTGGCGGCGTTGGCGAAACAAATTAAGCAATGAGCGGTGGAGGGGAGGATGGAGGTGGTCGCCCCCGGTGGCTCAGAGATCAGAGAGAGCAGAGTTGGCACCGCTGAGAATCTGCGTTCAAATCTAGGTTTCAGTTGCCCTCAATTAAATGTAAAACAGCCGATGGTCTTGGCCTGATCACCGTTGATGACCGCACACAGAGAAACATCAGGTTGAATTTGGTTCTCCACTACATTTGGCTGAATTTCTGCTCAAGAATATAAAACGTCTTGTTTTACTTCTGCGAAATGGAAATTACTCTCAGGACAGACCGGGTGAGAAAGTTTTGCCCACTGTTGCGTGACTCAATAATCACTCGAAAGGATCAGAGGTAGCAGAGGTAGCTCTGTGATAACTGCGTGTGGACAATTCTCTAACAGGAAAGGTAGCAATGCTCACGCTACGTGACAGTCTCATGAGATGATAATATTTGGATAAAATTACGGTGAAGATAAATAATTGCTCAAACATATGCTTAACCGCCTTCATAATTTTCGCTCAACTATGAAATTTCACAATTTAGGTTCACGATTGAGTTTGCAAATAAATATTTTAGTTTTCCAATGTGCATGCAAAGTCCATAGTGACAGGTATAATATGAAGTGGCATGTACAGAAGTTAATACATTTCACAAGTTTATGACTCAAGCATAACCCAGTGATCTATAAACCTTTTTTTCAAGGGTAACTCAGCCAACAGACAGCAGCAGCAACAGTATAGGCATACCAGGAACCAGTAGTGGGCTTCGCCAGCCTTCCCATAACTACAGCATCCTCAATTGCTTTAGCATTCACACGTGCGCCTAATATCACGGAACCTAGCGACTCGCATTCACGCGATGGTGTTACTTGTGCTGCCCCTCTATTGCTGGCGATGGGTTTACAAACGGATCGCTTCCGTGCCGCGAGACATCGCCGTGAGCCACCTTGCCCACGTGGCACCGAAGAGTCGTTGGGGCACACATCCGGAAGCGAGCGGCTCGGGTGGAGTGCCTTGGCGCGGGCCGCTGCTGCAGCGACGACGCCGCCCTTGCCAAGCTCCTCGGTGGCCCTGCCGCGCGCCAACGCCGCCGCCGACGCCGCTGGAGCTGTCGACGGGTGGCCTTGCCTGCCGCTGGCCATGACTTGATCCCGCCCCCCGCCCGCCACCGCCGCTGCTGCTCGGCCTGCGCATGCAGAGCGGTTTGGAGACAAGAAACGAAACGTTGGCCGACACGGACGGGCCGCGCGCGGAGTCGAATAGAATTCTGCCGCGTAGGTTTTTCGCGCCGTTGTGCTGTAAAGCTCTTTGACGCCGGTTTTCCTGAAGAAGCCTCCAGCCATGTGCAACGAAACGTCAGACATCACGCCAAACAACATGAGGTGCAAACCCGAAAACACATCGCAGAGCATGCCGGTCACGTGTTGCAATATTAACCAGTAGCGGCTGCTGCTGTGCTTTATTATTTAAACATGTACTGTGTATTGATATTGTGGAGTAATGTTTCAAGCCGTACACAAAAGCCAACTGTCAAAGTACTGTCCCTGTTCAGTGCGAGGCTGAAGCAGTATTAATTTCCTATTTACAACCCTCAGCCAGTGGTGGATGCTCTACACACATTTGGTAGG
Organism: Petromyzon marinus; assembly: GCF_048934315.1. Taxonomy (NCBI): domain Eukaryota; kingdom Metazoa; phylum Chordata; class Hyperoartia; order Petromyzontiformes; family Petromyzontidae; genus Petromyzon; species Petromyzon marinus. The sequence goes on from NC_133699.1 coordinate 5,055,159, forward strand.
TTTCATACGCTACGTCATGTATACATCAAAAGTATAATTTTTTCTGTCTCAGTACATATACTGTACCCATGTAAATTTTATTGTAATAAATGTAAAAGGTATATTCTGTAATGTATACACTGCAGTAACGTACATTCATAGTGTTTCTTTATTAAATAATGATCATATAAATGCACTCAGCATTTTTTTTTTCAAACATTGATACTCATTGATTTGACATGCACCGGTATAATACGTTTTAATTATGTATGTCGGTATGCACAGAACACGCAGTTAACTTAACGACATTTAACCCACACACCCCCCCCCCCAATTTACCCCTAAAAGACAGTCTCCCCGCACCGTGCGGGCAATAGGCGTTATTTGACCATACTTCACCACACTGGTTCATGCGAGTTTGTGAATGCGGGTAGCACGGACGTTGGAGCATAGTACCATACAATCATGGTTTTTACCATTCTGTCCTCTGCCGACATCGTAGTCCCGAAGCTGGAGACCACATGCGTTTTTATTTGCGGTGGTCGCCAACAGAATGTGGTCAAGAGGCGTTAAGAGAGTGCAACCCTTTAAATTTGTTGTGAAACAGAGGCCAAAATATCGTGGCAAGTACTAGTCCTTAACAAGTAGCGTAGTCTAAACTGCCCATCACAATGGAACTTGGCTTTTAACACATCTGCAAGGCTTAAAAATCAAAGTGCTGTGCCAAAGTTCAGTGAGCAGCATCAGCAGCTATACAAACGTGCCGTTTATAATGTAACACACACACAGTTGCACAAGCCCCAATGATCATGGACCATGAAAGAGCTGACTGCACTAGTGGTGTTGTGCTGGAAAACAGGTTTCATTGTGGGAGTATTCATGACAAATACTGAAGTGTGCAACACTGCCATCAAATTAACAGTGAATTTTGTACAACAGATTTGCACTGCATCAGCACTCAATATTGAAAATAAACCAATCAAGGCAGATAACAAATCAACTAAGTTAAAACAAACTCATTTAAAGTAAAGCATTTTTTTTGTATCCATTTCTACTGCACCAAAATATCTACCATGAGCGATCTGATCCAGTCTGACACATGAACATTAATTTTTAAAATGTATAGCCCTCCATCAATCAACTGTTGGACAATGGCCTGTCCATGCCTTTCAGTCACATGTGTATGGTGGACTTCCTTTGCACCGTACGTAGCCAACCGCGCTAAACGGAGGTGCAGGGGAAGGACAACAAACTAAACACAAAAAAGCAGTTCTAAAGAAATGAGTTTTCAAACTAGATTGAAAAATAGCGCAAGGAAGAGTGTTCCAGACAGCCGCAGCAGCGGCTCTGAAACCGTGATACGCAGTGGCCGTCTTTGTTCAATGACTAGCCCGTGACCATACTAGTCTGTGCGTGTTGGTGAAGGAGGCGGCAGGCCCAGAACTGGTTCATATACTAATGACATTAGCCGCGGCTGGCAACGAAACTCAGGTTGCCAAGTTCCACCACTCTACCCCGCATAAAAATTGAGGGCATCTAATTACAAAATGCATTCGTGCATGCAATTTACACATCATAACAATGTTAATTACACGTGCCATTTAAGTTTAATGTGTAATAATACTCATTGAAATGTTTCTGTGTGGCTTAAGTCTACATGAAAGAAAAAAAACTGATGCAAGCAAGATAAAAGCGCAGTCATCAATGTGGTCTGTGGGTCCTACGATGGAGACTTTTGTCATTTGTACCGAAAAACTACAATAATTTTGGTTTATTTTGAAGTAGAACACAATTGTGAAGGAATAAAAGGTATTTGAAAGATTGTCATTGAGAAACTCTCCGGTTTGTAAGACCAAGTTTTCCACAGGAGTATGTACCAAGTTCATGTAACAAGTAACATTTTCTTAGGTTCTTTCGGTAAAGTCACGTAGATAGAAAAATAATAAAAATAAAGTGAATAAAAATGATAAAAACTTAATGAAAATAATAAACGAAAAATCATTCATGTAAACTGTAGCCTGGTTATTAATTGGAGTGACTGTACTGGCAGTCTATAATGTAGACTGTAGCCTGGTTTTCAAGCTTGGTGAGCGTATTGGCATTCTGTAATGTCGACTGCAGCCTGGTTCTTAACCTGAGTGAGCGTACTGGCAGTCTATAATATAGACGTATTCTTGGTGCTTTCAGTAATAAAAAAGAAAATTAAAATTAAAAAATAAAGATAACAAAAATAAAAAACAGTCTACATGATAGAATGCCAATACGCTCACCAAGCTTAAAAACCAGGCTACAGTCTATTATATACTGCCAGTGCACTCACTTTGATTAAGAACCAGGCTACAGTCTATTATATACTGCCAGTACACTCACTTTGATTAAGAACCAGGCTACAGTCTACATTAATGTTTTTATTATTATTGTTTTTTTATAATTTGTATTCACTTTATTATGTTTGTTTCTATCTACGTGACTTTACCGAAAGAACCATAGAATATGAATTCCTGCAGTGACGATAGCTTTAAGTCAAAATAAGCAACATTGCAGGTTAAACTTAAAAACACAGATGCATTTTATTCCCTGAAAATATATCTTACTCACATAGTTTAAAAAACTGGAGGGTAAATGAATCAAAGAATCAACGAACTTTATCTGGAGCAATGCATATTACAATAACCTCCAAATTGTACAATTCTCCAGAAAGTAAGACGCGCCCCACATTTGTAACCATTTCAAATCAGTTGTAAAAACCCGGTCACACTTGACGGATTATAAGATGCAAGCCCAACATTTGCTTTGACATACAGAAGTCTCTCAATGTGGAGAATACCTCTGTATGGGAATGAAGCAGAAGTTGCGATACATGTAAAACAAAAACGCACTGAATTGGTGACAAATAGCGACCTTACGGAAAAGCCACGTGGAATCTGATTTGATGCAATGCCAGGCCACATCCCCTAAACGTGTACACAGTGCCTTGAGATAATCAGATGACATTTAGACTCGATATTAATCCAAATGCCATTATTATATTGATGAATCCAGTAATTTATAAACAAGCCAGGCCAACAAATTAATATGATGGACAACTATAAAACACAAATATAATGTAACAAGTACTATGAAATACAGATATGTAATACCATTGCTAGGCTAAGTCTTTATCTAATCGTAAATCTGAATATTATTATTGCCCAATCATCGAATTTTGCCTCAACTGTTATGGTCAGCAGAGATCTCTGGGGGAACTTTCGGAGGGCACATGCAGTTAGAAGTAAAGTCAAGCAAGGGATATTGCCACACTGCCATCTCCCACCCACCACGTAGCCCTGGTGTGGGGAGGTCATCATCCAGCAGTGGATTTACAAAGGGACATGCGTGTACGCGTACAAAAAGAGGGTGTTCATATGGCTGGCCTCCTCTCCGTATAAGGCAGATTGCCCCGAGATGCCCCCACGTTTATATTGTCCTCGCATCGCCACGTGTCGTGCAGGTTTCCTTGTACTGGCGAGTGTCCACAACCGTACTGATTTGTTTTACAACACACGCTGCCACTCAGTGTACCGCGGCAAATACTCCGCAAAAAAAATATTGAATCACCGAGATGCGCGTGCGATACACACACACAAGGATGTGGCCCCTGGGATATCCAGCCAAAACAAACACTAAAAGCGCTCAGGTTTTGTCAGCACGAATGCAGGCAACACTTCCTAGACTGAACTAGCACACTCCACCCCCATCAGTGGCACGGTTAAATTCGTGTACAGTGCCAGTACTCGAGAGACACGGTGACTTACCCTGTTTATTAGTTTCAAATAAGGATTTCGCCTGCAACTAGATCGTTTCCCTGCGTAGGCACTATATCCCTTCAATTGTGAATAAAGCCAGCGTAGCGTCTGAAAGCGTCCTAATTGTTTTCTGCTCATTGTGCTCATTAAGGCGATGTTCACATCCCCTTGTTTACAGTCCCTGAGCCAGTGGTGACAATTCCACCATCCTATGCTGGGGAGAATCTATTCACAGGACAGCAACTGATGACTACCCCACCCCCACACACACAAAGTGGGGCATAAACAATCGACCCCAACAAAATGATGGGCTGAGTCAACTAACCCAGCAAGGAATTGAAATGGGAACCGTCCGATTGCGGGCCGTTCGTTCTGCCAATGAGCCATCTAATAAGAATAGAACCCGGATCGATGCATGCACAGCCCGTTGTCAATTCACTGCTATGTAAACATTGTTTTATATATTTTATCACGGTTGAGAAGCACAGGCTCAAAATGCCAAGCGGTCACCAACAGAGCAAAAGAATGTATACGTGTGCGCGCGTACGTAGATTATGGAAAGGTGTATATGAATACATGAGCATATGTGTATACAGTATAAGCGCTCGAGAGCATTGTACATAGGAAAGGTTAATCGACTATACATATTGTACGCGTATGTGAGAGTATCTGAGTCATATCGGTCGGTCACCCAATGGCACCAGGGTCTGTACCGTGATCTCATGCCAGCAGAGGAGCCTTCGACACTTCACGTGGGCTCGAAGTGCACCTAGCCTGGCACAAGCGCCGTGGGGGACAGTCACCGATACTTTGTGGCGAGAAAAGTTTTTTTTTTATTCTTGAGCATCTGTTGAGCATTTCCCATTTGTGGTCAAAAGCGAATCGCTACGGATTGGTCCAGTGAAGTGTTCGTGACGCTCTTCACACAACTGAACTAAACAGGCCTGAGTGGCGATAACAGCTAAAAAGCGAACTGTAATTTTAAAGAGAACTTGGTTTTAAACATTCAAATCGTATCGCACCCAACTGGATTCAATTCTTCATCATTGAATTCATTGAGATGATCCAACGTGGGTTCTTAATCAAAACGAGCGGAGAGCAGCACTCATTCTCCTGTTTCGTGGTGGCAATTCCACATCACGATGGCGGGGGACAGTACATCCAAACGAAACCTACAATTTACAGAGGAAAGCTATAAAGAGTCCCAATAATCTTTAAAAAGAGGGTCCTGCTCAAGTGGAACGTTTGGCCAATTCCGTGAATGAGTTTGACTTAGTGTGTGAGTAAAATATAAGAACAGGGAGAAAACACATCACACATGAAAGCTTGGGAGGGGGGGGGGGGGGGTGGAATAACACTAAAAACTCCGCACAGATGGATTCAAACCATGGAACTCGAGCCAAGTTAGAGGACCGTACGAACGCGCACTTAGGCTGTCACCTGTTCCACAGCGACACAAAGCGAGCACGACACGAAACCCAATCAAAACAGCAAGCAATTAGCAGCAATTAGCAATTAAAACCGAGCTCAATTAACACGGGCGGCCTGGGCCGGTCCCGCAGACACAACACACTCCCCACACCTTCAGGTGCGTCCACCGCCTTAGCGACGACACCCGTGCGCCGCGTTTAATCCCCGCCGTCACCGCCGTAGTTTCACTAAGCGCAACGCGTTTAATGAGCAGCTTAATCGTCTGTGTAATTGTCGCCCTTTTACCTGGTTTCGCAGCTTCGCTCACAGCCGCAAGTCGGCGGCGGCCATGTTGGTGTTGACGGGTTTCTTCCCGGCGTCCCTAGCGCGAGCGCGTGACGTCTCTGCCCCCTCTGTCCCCTCCCCCCTCTATCCCCTCCCCCTTCTGTCCCCTCCCCGCTCTATCCCCTCCCCCCACTATCTCCCTTCCCCACTCTCTTGACCCCCCACTCTCTTCCCACCCCCCGCAATCTCCCCCCCCCCGTCGCTGCCCCCTCCCTTCCCCCCTCCCTTCCCCCCTCCCTCTCTTCCCCCCCTCTCTTCCCTTCCCCCTCCCTCTCGACCCTCCCACCCCCCCCTTCTCTCCCCCCCCCTCTCTAGCCCCCCCAGCCCCGCCCCTCCTCTCCCCCTCTCCCCCTCCCCTCGGTTCCACGTGGAGCCACAGACACGTGGAGTGGACTTGTATGGCCAACGCGCACCAATTATGCCAGTGGTTCTTAACCTTGCCTGCAGCCTTGCACCACTGTGTTTCGCAATCGTTAAAAATGCATCATGTTAATACATGCATAGTTGTAACTTACGTGCCCATGCTTAATTTGGATTTTCTATTATTTATCTTCAAAAAGAATCTGGCCATGTCTCGCACCCCCAGAAAGGGCACCTTTCACCCCTAAGGAGTGCGTGCACCCCTGGTTAAGAACTACTGAATTACAAACGTACAGAGTGGTGGTCCAGATGTCGTGTGACCGCCACAATTAAATGACCCCCTAACATGCTTTTGTTTTTCCCTTTCCATATTTCATTTATTTTTTTAAATAAACATAACTTTTTTTATTACTATAAAGTTTTAGATAATTAAATGGGGGTCACACGGCACCTGGTTTACCCTGTACGCAAACCAACACCGTGTTCGCCAATAAGTCTATGGCCTTACAAAAAATAAAGTTATCAAATAGGCGAAGCTTCAGGCAATGGCACCTTCATAGCACAATCATACAGTACTGTACAGTGCATAAGGTGTATGTTAGTCCACTGGTGGATTATCCCCACACACACATACCGGTGGATGTCGCATAAGTTATTTCCAAATTCTTATAACGTTAAGAATAGGGTTTCTCCCCTTTTTTCTGGCAACAAAACTGAAACCTTTTTGCAAAGATTCATGTCTGCATTAACCACAATACCTGCAGTCAAAATGCAAACAAAAAACATACTATGATAATATATGATGCATTGTCCTTGAAACTGATTGGTCCACACCAAGGGACGGCTTTCTTTTGAGCCCCGACCCAATTGGTGCTCGACCAGATGACGCCAAAAGACGTACAGCTCAATTTAATAAACGTATTAGCTCTTTTACAAATTTAATCGTGTTTGCTCTGTGTTTCTGCCTACGTTGTGTATTTGGATCTATGCTCCGTAACCATGATAACAATATATATTTAACTACGCTGGCCTGTGCGGATTGGTGGCGACAGGGAGTCAAAATCAGTAAAGAGAAGTCATATACAGGAAGCATAGACGTGGGAGCTTTGAAGTGCAGTACAACAGCATGGTGCTGCCCACAATGTAACCACGGAGCAGACTACAGCACTTGATCTGTGCACTGATGGAAAAGCAATCAAGCAGCCTTCCAAGTTTAACCCTGCTTCACTTCCGAGATCGAGCGAGCTCCGGCGCGATCCAGTGATTTTGTCTTGAGCGCTCGGCAGTATGGCATAAGCATGGGGGGGGGGGGACACACTACCCTAGGTGCAGATATTGGAATTGAACAGGGAGGGTATGGAGTCGACAGTACGGATGGTTGGGCGAAGGGAGATCCAGACAATGAGAAGGGGCGCTGGAGGGGCATGGGACCAACAGAGGTGTGGTCGTTTGGAATGGGGCATTGAGACCCTGGGCATGACCGCGTGTATGGGGGGCATGGTGTTACCTGGGCATTGTGACGTGGTCGGTCGGGCCTTAGGAGCGACAGGAACATGGCCACGAGGTGAGGAAAGTGCATTGGGGTTCGGAAGAAAACGGCGTTCTGGACGGGGCATTGAGACACGACCCAGTGGAGAGGGCATGGGAGGCATGGTCACGCAGACGGGGGCAGCGATGAACCAAGGGCATGGATGGTCACGAGGAAAAACGCCAAGGGTGCACGTGAGCACAGACTGACATTGATGACATTAAGGCTATAGAGCGGAGCTGCTGTAATGGCAAGAGCCAGAGCGGTCGTTGCCTATTAGCAGCAGCGTGTTTTATTTATCCGGTGTTGTGAGCGCATATGGATTTACTGCGTCTGGAAATGGGTTCACGTCGTTCATCATCGGTTGGGCGAACTATCAACATTGTCCTCCACGTCTGTGATCCGAAGCTTTCGAACGGAGGGTTGATGGATCCAATGGCGGAGCCAGGATTTTCAGGTAGGGGGGGCAACCCCTCCAGCAATGAAAAATTATAGAGGAGTTGTTAGTAAGTAAGGACTTATCCCTTGCTTTTTATTCGACGCGTGTGCGGCGATGGCGCAGCCATCGATCGAGGGTCGAATTCGAACCGCGTTGTGTGATCGGCATCACGCTCGCTGAAGGTGTTGATGCCTTCAGGAAAGTCGTGTACTGTATACGCAACTGCGCACAATTATGTGAGTCACTTATAACTGCTTTTCCGTTACTTATTGCCAATTATGAACTCAGACTATTGTCCTATCATCTCAAAGAGTCCATGGCACGTAATAATATGCGACAGTGTCAGTGGGGGTCGCAAAATTCCGATGTATTACTAATAAACCCCAATGATCCGATCGAAATAAGGGATTTCGATCGGATTATTGGGGGGGGGGGGGCACGTGCCACCCCCCACTGGCCCCGCCAGTGGATGGGTCTCGCAGAGATTTGTGAAACTGCCAAACCCGCTGGCCTGAGGTGACCAGGAGATTAGACGATAGCAAATGTGTTGAATCCTTCTGTACGCAGCTTTCAGTTCTATCCCTTCGTATGCATGGTTGGCTTTCTCCGGGTATACTCTAGTATCCTTACACATGATGCCAAATATTATTTATTTTAAAAACTATTTTACTTTTACCAGTTAAGGCCCACTGAGGTATACAGCTCTTTTTCATAAGCAACATAGCCACAAATGATAGCGCAACGAAGTGGCTTATCACGTGGAAATTTGAGGCAGCAGCCAAATACTCTAAACGCGTGTTTGTAAATATGGAGGGAAAAACCAGAGGCCACGGAGTAAAATTCCACACCTTCCAACACCTCACCTTTAAATGGCCTCACCTTCCAACACCTCACCTTTAAATGGCCTCGCCTTACAATTCCTCACCTTTAAATGACCTCACCTTACAATGCCTCACCTTTAAATGACCTCACCTAACAATTCCTCACCTTTAAATGGCCTCACCTTACAATGCCTCACCTTTAAATGACCTCACCTAATAATTCCTCACCTTTAAATGGCCTCACCTTACAAAACATTAACTTTAAATGACCTCACCTAACAATTCCTCACCTTTAAATGACCTCACCTTACAATGCCTCAACTTTAAATGGCCTCACCTTCCAATTCCTCACCTTTAAATGGCCTCCCCTCACAATTCGTCACCTTTAAATGGCCTCACCTTCCAATACCTCACCTTTAAATGGCCTCGGCTTACAATGCCTCACCTTTAAATGGCCTCACGATAAGTGTTCCCATTCACGATAAGTGTTCCCGTTCGGGAACACTTACCGCACAACACGGAACGCGCACCCCGTTATGACGTGGTGTCTGAGCGGTCGACAGCGAACTACTTTCTTGAGCTGCGCGGCGACATACTCAAATTTATTTGTCCGGCCATCTGTGTGTGGACATCGTATCTTGCTAAACGAGTTTTTCGCTTAACACGACACTTTTCAGGAACGCATCTACCCCATTAAGCGGGGAATTATTGTACTGGAGATGGCTTATTTCAGGCAGCTGTAAGAGGTGGATGACAATGGCTTGAGTCCCTCATCCAGCAGTGTATTAATACTGGCTGATGATTGATAAATGTGAATGTTTATTTAACACGTTGGCTTTCGCGACTAATATCATCCTTAATAGACAAGATCAAACGGCTCACACAATGCGCATGCATAATGTACGTTGGCTCATTAATCCCTCCCCACCCCACCTTACGCAAGAGCGCAGAAGCGTGGTCACCACATCTACGCCTCCTCTATATAAGGAACGAAACAGGTGGACTTCTCAACAAATCTGGCTGTCGCCTGATGAAGCTAGTTGTAATTACTGGCGAAACGTCGTACTCAGATTGTAAATGTTGTGGCTTGGCTCTCCAACACACCGGTGTGCTGTACTAGTGACGAATTGACATATTCTGTTTACGTGACAACCCTTACTATTTACGCTAACTAAAAGACCTCTATTATGGGTGAATGTTTATATTAATATGTCGCATGAGACTAAGCACCTTTGAACGTGTTTTTGTTTGCCCTACTAGAAGATAAAGATGCAGCTCTGCAATTGCTTGCTCACAACTACTGCTGGTGGAAGGGCCTCTGGAAGGGAGCTCGAGATGGCGCTCCCTCGAGTGAGAGAGCTCCATCTTGGGAGAGAACTCCCTCTCTCGTGAGAGCTCCCTCTAACGTGAGAGACCTCTCTCGAGCATGAGAGCTTCCTCTAGCGTGAGAGTTTCCTCTAGCGTGAGAGTTTCCTCTAGCGTGAGAGTTTCCTCTAGCGTGAGAGCTCCCTCTCTCGTTAGAGCTCCCTCTAGCGTGAGAGACCTCCCTCGAGCATGAGAGCTTCCTCTAGCGTGAGCGCGCCCTCTAGCGTGAGAACTCCCTCTTCTAGCTTGAGAACTCCCTTTTGCGTGAGAGCTCCCTCTTCTAGCGTGAGAGCTCCCTCTAGCGTGAGAGACCTCCCTCTAGTATGAGCTTCCTCTAGCGAGAGAGTTTCCTCTAGCGTGAGAGCTCCCTCTCTCGTTAGAGCTCCCTCTAGCATGAGACCTCCCTCTAGCGTGAGATTTCCCTCTTGTTAGAGCTCCCTCTTCTAGCTTGAGAGCTCCCTCTAGCTTGACAGCTCTCGTTAGAGCTCCCTCTAGCGTGAGAGCTCCCTCTAGCGTGAGAGCTCCCTCTTCTAGCGTGAGAGCTCCCTCTAGCTTGAGAGCTCTCTCTAGCGTGAGAGCTCCCTCTAGCGTGAGAGCTCCCTCTTCTAGCGTGAGAGCTCCCAATAGCGTGAGAGCTCCCTCTTCTAGCTTCAGAGCTCCCTCTAGCTTGAGAACTCCCTCTTCTAGCGTGAGAGCTCCCAATAGCGTGATAGCCCCCTCTTCTAGCGTGAGAGCTCCCTCTAGCGTGAGAGCGCCCTCTCGCTTGAGAGCTCCCTCTAGCGTGAGAACTCCCTCTAGCGTGAGAGCTCCCTCTTCTAGCGTGAGAGCTCCCAATAGCGTGAGAGCGCCCTCTAGCTTCAGAGCTCCCTCTAGCTTGAGAACTCCCTCTTCTAGCTTGAGAGCTCCCTCTTCTAGCGTGAGAGCTCCCTCTAGCTTGAGAGCTCCCTTTAGCGTGAGAGCTCCCTCTTCTAGCGTGAGAGCTTCCTCTAGCGTGAGAGCTCCCTCTAACGTGAGAGCTCCCTCTAGCGTGAGAGCTCCCTCTTCTAGCTTGAGAGCTCCCTCTAGCGTGAGAGCTCCCTCTTCTAGCGTGAGAGCTCCCTCTAGCTTGAGAGCTCCCTTTAGCGTGAGAGCTCCCTCTTCTAGCGTGAGAGCTTCCTCTAGCGTGAGAGCTCCCTCTAACGTGAGAGCTCCCTCTAGCGTGAGAGCTCCCTCTTCTAGCTTGAGAGCTCCCTCTAGCGTGAGAGCTCCCTCTAGCTTGAGAACTCTCTCTAGCGAGGGAGCTCCCTCTTCTAGCTTGAGAACTCCCTCTAGTGTGAGAGCTCCCTCTAGCTTGAAACTCCCTCTAGCTTGAGAACTCCCTCTTCTAGCTTGAGAACTCCCTCTAGTGTGAGAGCTCCCTCTAGCTTGAAACTCCCTCTAGCTTGAGAACTCCTTCTTCTAGCTTGAGAGCTCTCTCTAGCGTGAGAGCTCCCTCTAGCGTGAGAGCTCCCTCTAGCGTGAGAGCGCCCTCTTCTAGCGTGAGAGCTCCCTCTAGCGTGAGAGCGCCCTCTTCTAGCTTGAGAGCTCCCTCTAGCTTGAGAACTCCCTCTTCTAGCGAGAGATCTCCCTCTAGCTTGAGAGCTCTCTCTAGCGTGAGAGCTCTCTCGTTAGAGCTCCCACTCGTTAGAGAGCTCCTCCTAGAGAGAGCTCCCCTTAGAGAGCGCTCCCTCTCGAGTCGAGGGAGCTCCCTCCCTCGAGTCGAGGGAGCTCCCTCCCTCGACTCGAGAGGGAGTCGAGGGAGCTCCCTCGACAGGGAGAGAGCTTCCTCTTAAGAGCAGGAGTCGGCAAACCTCTGGCTCCGGAGCCGCATGCGGCTCTTTGAGGACCTCTTCGTCACGTTAAGGGCCACCAGTCTCGTATTAACAACTGGCATTGCGGCTCTTGATATAATAACAAATGTCTAGTTCTTTTGGTTGCCGACCGCTGCTCTAGAGTCTAGATATTATTTGGCCGACTCTTCCGCCAAACGTTTTGCGGGGGGAAAGCGGTGGGAGTACCTTCACTTAACCCCACCACGCGCATGACCTGCGGGTCTACTGTGGGGTTGTAACCCCATTTCAACTTTGTGGGTGTAGCTGTAAGATCCACGCTGTTTCTCTCAAATGCCACTGTGGGATATAGCACCGGTGACCTGTGGGTTGCAAGTTCGGTGTTCTAACCATGCAGCCTTTAAAGAACACCAGTAGGCTTTGCATGAGTTCACTGACATACACGACTGTCCACAGTGCGGCAGAAATCGAGTCTCCGACCCTTGTTTGTGCAGTAGGGGGCGACGTTGCTACAACGTGGAATCGCAGTGAAGTTCCGCTCTGTAATTTGCAGGTAATTTTTAGAGCGCTGGGACACGCGCACGTTCAACTTCTTTCCCACCGTACATAGCCAACTATACTAACACCCTATTGTGATACTGCATTGGCAGCAGTGCAGTGGTCGATTTTTCCATAACAATCCCCTAACAGGGAAAACTAAATGTAATAGGCGACGTTTCGGGCAATGGCCCTTTTCCAACGCACACAGATCACCCTATGGTTGGTCGCCACCGAGAAGAATGACAAATGTGCAATCATTTTGTTAAGTGTGGAAACGTGTATTAGATTGAGTCCACTTGACATCAACTCTTAAGTTCACGATACATGCATGGGGGTCGCGTGCGTAAATATCAATGTTCGTGTAATATGGCTCACGTTACCTGGTGGAGCTACCGCATTGAGCTGCCGGTCCTTCGCTATGTTTAAGTAATCCCATTGTTGAATCGAATCTCGACAATCCAATCGCATCGATCCACCTCGAGTTAATCGCGAACGCACAAGACGCGTTCCGTCCTTGTCTTCGGAACGCGTCAAAATTGCCACCGTGCCAATTCGGTGCTGGCATCGAAATAATTTTTTTTAGTTTCTTCATTAAACCCAGGTTCCAGTAAAACAAAACTAAAATAGACAAGCGTGGTGGATATATGTGTGCGTGCATTGTAGAGAGATAGAGAACAAAACCCGGACTTTCGGTAAATGAAAAAAAACGACAACGTCAATTCAAATACAGGGGGTAGGCAAGTGGATATCTTTCCAGGTGGAGGGCAACGTAACTACAATTCCAGAGCCCAGCTCCGGACAGCTCGGGCTCGCTGAAGTGAAGCCGTGCTGCTGCTGCTGCTCCTTCACCCTTGCTTCCCTTTCGGCCTGTGGAAGAAACCCGCCACTTTCCCGAAGAATCCAGCCACTGCGTTCCTTCCTGCTCCTGCTGCTGCCCCTCCTGCCCCGCCTCGTGCTGCGCCTGCAGTCTTCACCTCGTCTCGCGCGCACTTCCAGGCAGTGCCCAACTTGCACTCTCGCATCGCCGCGCAGTCGCCCTCGCCGTTGCTGCATCTGCACTCGTGGGCGTTGCAGGGCACTCGCTGGTAGCCTGCCAGGCCCAGGACATCCTCCGAAGGCCTCTCGCTCCCCGGGGCCACGGCGACGAGCCGAGCTCGGCTCATGGACCCCGCGGCGCAGTTGCAGTTCCACGGGCCCCAGGGCCCCGATTGGAGGGAGCTGCTCTCGTCGTCGCTGGAGGCGGTGGAGGTGCTATCGGTGGTGGTGGTGGCGGCGGCGGTGATGGTTTTGGTGGTCAGCAAAAGCAGTGGCAGCAGCGAGCAGCAGCAGCAGCAGCACCAGCGAAGCATGGTGCTGCTGGTGAGGGTCTGCTTCGGTCGGTGCATGGCTCCTTCGCCAACTTTGTCCTGAAAATAAATTGAATTATCGTCAATCATCATCAATCAATCAGCCATCGTCGCCCGCACCTCCGATTAGCACGGTTGGCTGCGTGCGGTGCGAAAGAAGTTCAACATACATACATAATCATCATACTTTTCTGTCCTGCTCACCATGATAACATCGTCGTCGTCATTATCGTTCAATCATCATAACCGTCGACATTAATCCGTGTACAATGCTGCTAGCATCGTAATTGTAAATAATACAATTCGACATCTATTCACCAGCCATCATCATCATCGTCATTTGCTGCACTGCTCACCACGGTATAAGTAATTAATATTTACTGCAATAATCAATCTAATCAATCATAATTTCCAAAAAACATTGTCATGCCTTGGAACAGCTGGCAGTTTACTCCACAGAGGAACGCACACATTTTACCATAATACTTCACACCGTAATCCATCATAATCAGCCAACGTTTCATTAGGCACACGTACACTACAATTAGCTCAATTACTGCAGCCGAGATTATTTAAATATACAACAACAATGTACAGCCCTTTGCCAATCCACTGATCAGAGGGCCTCCCTGCACCGTGTTGGTCAGGGATCGGTAACCAAAATAACAAGAAGAGACACTTTTTTTCGATTTCTGCAGAAAAAAAAAACCTCTCAACATTTCAAGAGGCGCAATGCATGTGTATAAGAGGCGGCCCTTAAAGAACGGTCCACGAAGTGATCCTTAAAGAGACGCAGGTGGCCGACCCCCTGGTGTTGGTCGTGGGGGTTGTTTGACCATACTTCACCGCGCCGGTCAGGGCGGGTCGTCCAAGGAGCTGGGACCGCATCAGATGAAATCAAACATCACCAATGTTCAAAATCGCTCCTTCATTGACCTCGAAAGCGAAATTTAACACGGAAATGAAACCTCAATAATCTCAAAGTTTACATACCGGAGCAATGGCGACGTTGCCGTTTGCGTGTGGTCCAGGAGAGCGCGTCCTCCCGTCTCCTAGCAACCGTCTCCCCTGGCGACCGTTGCCAAGGCGCGCGCTTCTGCCGGTTGGACGGTGCTAATTCATTCACATTACGCCGTTTCACACGCGACTACTCGCCATCGTGACTGTAACCATTAATTATACATCACTTCGATCATCCCCATCGTAATTATCGTCGTCGTCGTCAATAGCCCGTCGTCTTTAATCATCATCGTCAATGTCGTTATTTACCAATTATAATCCGTTGTACCGCTCGTAGTAACTTTAAATTATATGCTTGTTTTCCCATGAAGTAGGGCTATTGACCGAAACGTCTCCTATTATATATTTTCCCACATAAGGCCAGTGATATTGAGGAATGTGAGTTTTTTTGTTTGTTAATAGTGCTTGTACATCACTAAATATATATTTTTTACAATTGACGTCTTGCCTTGTGGAAGTTGACAGTTGCATCCATAGAGGACAGGGTAAGTCCTTCAACACTTCTAAGTATATATTTGCTAATTCATCATCATCAGCCATAGTCTCATCATACACGCGAATTCACTCATTACTGAAATCACGATCAACAACATAATTCAATTAAATACTTTAGGGCCAAATGGCAATCCACTGCTGATTGAAGGCATTCCCCCGCACCAATATGGGGGTTGTTTGACCATACTTGACCACGCTGGTCAATGCGGGTTGGTGATGGGGACATTGACATTAGCCATGGACACGAAACGAACTCAGATTACGGAGTTTGTAGCGCAAGTGAAATGACTCCTGCCCATGGCTCGTACGATACTCAACATTTACTTTGGCCGTCACCACTTCACGGCCCGATATAAACTATCGCCAATGTCAACATTAACTTCTTGATCGACCTCCAAAGCGAAATTCAACGTTACATTAAACAAAATAATCGTCAAGTTTACGTACGAGAGCTTGCAGCGTCGTTGCAGTGTGCATCCATGCACCGAATGCGGCCGTTAAAGTCGTTGGCAGCGCTGACGTCACTCGCCCGTTAACCCGTTGAGGCGAGCACGTGCGTTTGGTCCAGGGGAGCGCGTCCTCCCGTCTCCTAGCAACCGTCTCCCGTGGCGACCGTTGTCAAAGGCGCGCGCTTCCACCGTTGAGCGGTGCTCCCATTTGCAACGACGTCATCGCGTTTTAACAGCACGAGGGAGGGCAGCGGTGACATCATCTTACTACAACTCACCATATTGAGACGCAAAAAGCCACGTGGTTTGTATTTTTTATAGTAAGGGGACGTCCATAAATGACGTCACGCGATTTTGGACGATTTTTGCCCCCCCCCCCCTCGTCAAACGGCGTCACGAAAAGTCAGACTCCCCCTCAAATGACGTCACAAAGCTCTGCCCCCCCCAAAAAAAAAACATATTTCCATTTTGAAAATAAAACATGCTTCAAATCGCTTTAAACGATTGTCGTAGTGCGTATTTAATGTGGCGCTGCACTCTGATGTTGTAGGAGTGTTGTTATAGCAATTATATATTTATTTAAAGTTGCGCATTTTCCCATGTGCCGTCACATTTCTCAACCCCCCCCCCCCCTTTTCGTCACACATCGTCACAAATGTCTGACCACCGCCCCCACCCCCCCCCGGGTGCGTGACGTCATTTATGGGCGGCCCCTATCCACACAACGCAGGCACCCGTGGTGGTGGCAGCCGATGGTGGATGCGTGATGGTGGTGGTGACAGTGTCTCATTAGCAGTCAGCCTTACTTGAATCAATGCTGGTGAACTGCCCATCGTACAGGCAAAGGCCCACCTCACTTCACGATACGGGTGGTGAGACACTCAATGTCGAGACGGGTCCAGAGCTTGTTCGTGTTGAACCGATGCTGGTGAAATGATGCCCCCCACCCCCAGATTGCCGTGGGGCATACGGGTTGCACAAGTTTAACACGTAGGCTTTCGCCACCAATACCCATAGCAAGTTTTTGGGGTTAGATCGCGTAAATAATGTGTCGTTAAACCCGCCACTACCCGACACAGCCAACTCGTAAGGGTTGTCGCATAAACAGAACATGCAAATTCGTCACTAGTACAGCACGCCGGTGTGTTGGCGAGCGCAAGATACTTTATTTAATGTGTGGAGGTACGGATATGACAAGGAGACTGTCTGCTGATCGATGTGAGAATCTATAAGCAACGACGCTAATGGTTTTATTGACTCATCCCTTTTAGCGTCACTTTATTTTCGGATTCATATTCGCGTGCCTCGTTTCGTTTCTCAGATTCCTCCGCCTCGTGAATTACATCGCAGTTATCATTTCATTGAAATTATTGGGGCCCAGGAATACATTGCCAAGTGCATTGTGCCTTGTCCTCAATGAAATGTGCCGGCAACATTTAATCATGTTACTTTTAATACCGAGCAGCTTATATCGTAACACTTTACTTGAAGGGTTTGTGCATTATGCAAGCGCTAATATCGGGTAAATAATCCTGCCAATTTTAAAACTGGCGTCATTACAAAAATCTTATTCTCATCGGGTCCCACCTCATCTCCTTAGAATCGGATTAAGGGCAACTGCCCAACACATCGCCTCTAGCATTTTTCCTTTCAAGGCCATAGTGTTTACGAATGTTTTGTCCTATTGTTAATTGCTATATTAATAGCACATCCAAAGGGACATCTGCACAATCACGTGGGGAGCTCTGCTCTTGGTTGCATTATTCCATCGCAGAACCATGAGCAATACCTTGGGGAGGGCCTTCAGTCAGCAGTGGATTGATCATGGCTGACGTGTACAATGCAAGGAACTGGAGATTAGGATTGAAATAAATAAATGTCCGCATTATTGGTCACGAAAAAGACCTTTGCTCGAAATGTCAGCCTACTCTACGCGTGTTCTGTTATAAAGCCATTGTCGATGTGTGGGTTTTTTATGCGTGCTCCCGTGCCACGTTTAATGCAGTCCCTTTTAAACGAAGTACATTTTAAAAAATATCTTAAATGGCCCTTGTTTCCGCATTGCGCAACATAGATGGAAACTCGTTCGGTCAGTAAATCATCGGTACAGTGTACCTGCAAGGCAATGGCGAGCCTCCTCTGTTGCCTAACAGCAGGCGTGAAACAATAGTCCGAGATTCAAATAATCAGAATCTGACTATATAATATTTATAGAGCGCCTTACCTCAAGTCACTTGAAACAGGTTTCAAAATTCGGCAACACAATATTGATTTAGATGGCAGGGGCAGTGCAAGGGCCAATGAATGAGTGACCGTAAGAGAGGGCACGTGGGGGTCACAACAGGGCAGGAGTGGCGGGGTGAGGGGAGAGAAAAGAATGGGCAATAGCGAAAAAGCAAGGCTTTAACAGGCGCGAAAGGGGATTGAGGGAGACTGCTGAATATATATGGGCGGTTTTGAGTCTATGGGGCAAGATAAGAGATGGAGCTTCACGAGGAGAACGATAGCTTCAGGAGGTTCTCGAATGCTCAAGCGTGGATGCAAAACTCCACTCTTGCTTTTTGATAAATGTTACCAATATTTCCCTTGGGCTAAACGGTCTAAGCAAATCGGGGGAAAGGAGACGAATAACACCGGACGAGGAGCAAGCAGACGCGACGGAGCAATCTCGGGCAGACGAAGCACCGGAGGAGACTTGAAAATAAAATAGCACACGTCACAATGACCACGCTGCACATTCGGAGCAGTTGGCGAATTTATTTCCTTTGCCAAGCAACGGCAAAAAAATGTATTCACTCGTCAGCGGCAAACATCTCGAGTCCTTCAACCTTCCTCCGCAATTATCAATGTGTTGGTACTGTAGTGTCACTAGCGGGGGGGGGGGGGGTGGAACGTTCATCTACTCACGTTACTTCAGAAGGGCATTGCGAACGACCCCACGTGCTCACTCCCTCCTGCGATGCTGGCAATGCCAGCGGTGACAACGAGGCAGGTGAAGCAAGCAGAGAGATTACATCGAAAAATTTGCTTTGTTCCAGCTCAACGAAGTTACCCGATACAAGCAAAAAGCAAACAAATCGGATGCTGCTTCATATTGCAGTGGAAACTAAATCTTGCTAAACTTTTGGTGGAGATCACCAAAAAAGGGCTTTAACAAAAAGGGGGCCCACCAACTCAACCGCCTTTCTACAAACCCACTAAAGATCGGGCCCAAAAAGTAACAGAAAATGACAGCGATGAGAGCACTGGACGGCGCGTGCGTGGACGCAGGAGCGTCACGCGAGCGCTGCCGCCTCCCCACCCTGGGGGCCCTAGGAAGTCTCGACGGCGGAGAGGGAGACGTCGCCGGAGATGTGGACGCTGGTGATGCTGGAGGCCTCGGCGCGGTGGCGGAAGTCGCACAGCGGGATCACGTCGTTCACCTCCACGCGGAACACATCCTCGCAGCACCGCAGCCTCACCTACAAAGACAGCGTTGCGGGCGAGTGTGCCGCTGTTAGCGAGTCGTGGCACCTACAAAAGTTGCCATGGCACACGAGGGGGTGGGTGGCCAGCAACCACGCCCAGCCCCCTTCGTCCCCGAGTGCTGACGTTTACACATTGCACCAGGTATTGAGCCGAGGCCGAGTCGACCTCGGGGAGGTCCAGGACCGGTTCAGATAAGTCACTCATGTTGGCCGTGAGCGGGAATCGAACTCGAGTCACCGGGTCCGTAGCACGGCGTACTCGCCGCTACACCACCGCTCCCCGCGGTTGATAAGACGTACATGCCAACACGCGCGCACGCATGCACGCGCACCTTAATCAACTTGTGAACGCGTTACCGTTGAGAGCTCACCTCGAACGGCTCCCCCGCAGCGAACGGGAACTCTCCGGGCCGCTCCTCGGAGCCCCAGCTGTCGCCGAGCAGCGAGTTGAGGACGACGACACGGCCAGCGTCACCGTCCTGGAAGCGCGGGTTCAAGTGGAGCGCAATATTCCCGTCGGCGGTGCGCAGGTTCAGCGTGAATCTGACGACGGCGACAGACGGTCGTTGTCAACAATAAAATATATTTTTTTAAATACGTTAAAAAGATAGTTTCAACAATTAGCCTGGGTCATTTCAGCTGGATCCGTGACCTGGAAAATATTTTCGAATCTGGCACCCCGCATCCTGCATACACAAAGTAAAACGTCCAAGGTTTGGGCCTACGCTGGGATGTGGTTGGAAACCCTTAGCACAACGTTACACCTTTACTGGGCCTTTTGCTAATCATCTGCCAACTACTCGCTTCACTATCGGCGATCCGGAATAGATCTGGTGAGAAATGAAGCCCCGGATTATGCAATCAAAACAGATTCCTTACTCCTGATTAAAATCCTGTTAAAATTGGTCGAATCGTGTGCATGAGAATTGTTTATTTTCAATACATGCAGATTTTTTTTCCTTCGGATGACATTGGGGAGATGCTTTTCACACACCATATAATTATTTCCAGTGGATATGTATCGAAATATAAGAGACCGAATCCCAACAGATTCCAAATCTTGTAGAATGCTCCGTGTCACCTTAAGCTTGCAATAGCACCACAGTGCCACTGGAGCTATGCACTTTTCAATCCAAATTGAAAAACTCATTTCTGTAGAACTGTTTTGGGTTTAGCTCGTTGCCCTTATCCCGCACCTCCGATCGGCACGGTTGACTACGTACGGTGCCAAAGAAGTTCATCATACATACAGGCATACGATGCGCGAATTGGTCTGTGCGTTAAGTTGATCAGATGCTCAGTTTAACACCTAGGCTTTCGCGACCAATATTATTCATAATACAGCTTTTGGGTTCAGATCGCTGTTGTACCAAAGACGTTCGGCCAGTCTTTAATTTCCCGTGCGCCAATGCTCAATTCAAAGTGGCGGTTATCAATTCCGTCGGCGTTTCGGGACTCGGCTCCTTCCGCACGGCACAGGACCTGCGTTAAGGCAAACAACAAACTCTTGATGACGAGGAGGACCGAACGAGCGTAACGCGAGTTCAAGAAATGGTTTTCATTACTCGAGCTACATGTCAGGCGTGGATCCAAAGGAGGGGGAGGGTAGGTGGGTGGGTGGGTGGTAGCACCCCCCGCTTCCCCCGAGCCATCCCTCCCACCCTAACCACCTCGGGACGTTGCTATTATGTCTGCATCACGCCCCTCGCAATAGGACATTGTGTACGGTAAATACAGTGTGTGTGTGTGCATGCGTCTAGCGCAATATAGGGCATGTTGGGAGCGGTAGTGTAGCGTTTGGCACGCCGCGCTGTGAACCTGATAAACCCGAGTTCGATTCCAGCTCGCGGCCAACACCGGTGACGGTTATCAGAACCGGTTCCTGGGCCTCCCCCTAGGTCGACTCGGCCTCAAATGAGCACACCGGTGCGGTGTGAACAAACACCAGCAATGGAGAGACAAAGGCGGCCGGGCGTGGTGCTGGCCTTGCGTGCGCAGTGTCGGCTTTCGTTCGGTGCTCGCCAACAGCACTTGCCCCAGCATTTATGTCGAGGCTACACGGGGGCACCTTCGTCTTTGTAGCGCAATAGGATCTGTAACACAAACTGTGCGATTGTGTTAAGCAAGCTTGGGGGAATGTTGGTGGGGCAGGTCGTGGTACCCAGTTGGGTTGTCCAGGATGGCTCCACGCACCGTCAGGCACCACCCGAAGTTCACTCCATCAGCCACCGGCAGCTCATAGGGCACCTCCTGCGAGAGAGGAGGAGGATGATGGACAACGCAGCCACGGGTTGGGATTTCAGGAATCTCTGCCCTCTCCCTTCGGCCAGCCGGATCAGAAGCGTTTCGGAATTCTGTCAACCAGCTGGGAATGGAATGGCGTTTCCACCATTCTAGTGGGGAGGGAACAAAAAAAGGTATTCATATTCTTGGTTCTTTCGGTCAAGTCACTTAGTCGGGGTGTGAAAACCTGATGATGATTGCTTGTGTTGCAATCGTAGCGGCGTGAGAATTTTATTTATTTATTTTTATTTCCCTTCTACGTGACTTTACCGAAAGAACCAAGAATACGAATCCCTGCAGTCACGAAAGCTTTAAATCGAAAAAGGGATAATAAAAGTAGCAACTTAAAAAAACATGCGTTTGGCGATTCTTCCGAGTCAATTGCGTGCAAGCGCAGTACAACGACAAACTCGCATTCGTCAATAACTGTGTGGCCTTAATAGGCAACTTATAAACAGGCGACGTTTCGGGGAATGGCCTTTCTTCATTGCACACGGAGGA
Source organism: Petromyzon marinus (assembly GCF_048934315.1). Classification (NCBI taxonomy): domain Eukaryota; kingdom Metazoa; phylum Chordata; class Hyperoartia; order Petromyzontiformes; family Petromyzontidae; genus Petromyzon; species Petromyzon marinus. The sequence continues at coordinate 5,077,100 of NC_133699.1, forward strand.
TTGTAAGGGGGTCAGACTTGCTCAAACTGATGTTTTCCTCCTTGCTGGCATGGCGATAGTCCCCTTGGTGGCCGTGTCGAACCACTGACGCATTCTATACAGCCAGTGGAGGTGGGGGGGGTTACTATAGACAAAACAACTTTAAAATTACACCCGTATTTGAATTTCACGTTTGTCTGCCGAACTCCACATTTGTAAGTTTGGCCAGTGACCAACTTAAAAAAAGGCCTTTTAATTCCCACACCCTTAAACTTTGTTCAGCATGAACAGGTCGCCTATACAACAGCACTGTACGCGCAAGCCTCATGATCACGATAACGCGTTTAGAGATTCTCCAGTTTCACGGCTCCGACCGCTCTTGGCCGGCAAAGGTAAAGGTGGAGCCTCAGCATCTTTCGCTCACGCTGCTGGCGGAAGGTTCTCCCCCTAAGGAGGTAATTTGGCTTACTCGTTCACACTAGCCAGACGTCTTGGAAGGAGGTGGGAGCGCCCACACTTTACCCCACCACTCGCCATCGGCGATTATTGCCTGTGGTGTACCCATTTATTATTCTGCTGGGTCGACAAATGAGGTGGGAAGAGGGAATTTCATGATTTTGCACATTGTTTTTATTCTATTTCGGGTGTGTAGCGTCCTTTCCAGGGCGCTTTAAAATGCAAGACGGCGGTCAGCGAGGGAGGTGATGGAATGGAGTGAGGGACGGGGCTGGGAATAGAGCCGATGTTGCTGGGGTAAGAAAGGTGGAATAAGGTGGAATGTGATGGCGAGTGAGGGGGTGTCCGATGGGGGCAATGTGGATGAGAGGCAGCGGGGTATGGGGCACATGCGTGAAGTGGCAAAATGGGCATGGATGAGGATGGGTGAAGGGTAGTTAGGAGGCAGAGGTTTCAACTGTCGTAACCGTGAGATCGAACCGGTTACATCCGGATTTAAAGTCAACTGTGCTCATCGTTACCGTGTAAGTATCCCCCGGGCTGGTCCTGCGACTGGATTAGAATGATCGAACAGAGGTCGCACGACAGACAGCATGTCCGGCAGGAACGGCATCGCGTTCCGCGGAACCATCGAGAGCAATTTCTAATCGGTTGACTGCACGTTTTGTGCCATTAAATCCGCGGTGTTTCAATGACGAATTCCGACAGAAGTGAAGCGCGTAGGGGATTTGCTCTTAACTTTTTATGCAAATGCCTTGCAAGCGATAGGCAGCGGTGTTGTGCAGCAGTGAGCGCGCTCTACTGTGAACTCGGTGACCAGAGTTCGAATCCCGGCCACGGCTAATTGAGCTAAGACAAAAAAGTCAATCTTACAATAATGTACAAGTCTAGGCAACAAAATGCGTATTGATGGAAGGAGCGGTAGCGCAGTGGTTAACACTGCATAGTGAACCCGTGACAATCCAGACAGACTCCTAGCTCCGGCCAATATGAGTGGTGAATGCACAACTGAACCGGTCCTGAAACTCACCCTTTACAAACCTGCAGACTAGTGTGGTGAAATATGACAACAAAAAAAGTTAAACAACCAAAAGGCTTTCAGAGGCCTTCATCCACAAGTTGATCGATAAATGACTTACATTCATTGTTTTACTATTCATTGTTTTAATTATTAATACATAGTATTGTCTCAATTTCAATTAACATTCAAGTTTCTACCACATTGCGATGTTGGGCCATGATCATTCATGGGCGTTTGGATTCGCGTGAGAATTGCAGTACCCGGAGAAAACCCATCACGAGAGTGAGTGGAGTGGCTTAGCCTAAGAGCTCCTCTACACACCGAATAATTATCTGTGGACTCATTGCTGGAATGGCCACCCCACAGCCCTAAGCTCACCACACCCTGCAATTCACATTTTAGCATAGCGTTAACCAGGCTCGGCCTTAGCTTAGCTTTCGAGAATTGCACCCAAATGTTATTTTTAAACAGAAGGCCAACAACGCACACTACACTAATGACCCAGTATTGGCCATTCAAACCCACAGCCCCCCAATGCTCACCCAACCACACATTGTTACTCCCAGGCAGCTTAACCATTCAAAATATATATTGTACCCACCAGGATGAATTTCCACTTAGCTTACGAGATCTGCACTCAATTTTAGAACCGTTCACAACAGCCGCTGAAACTTACCAACGATCCCATGATAATGGTGGTGGTGGTGGTTGTAGTGGTAGTAGTAGTCGATGATGATGATGATGATGATTCGGCCCTCGCTGCTGACGAATATAAGAAAGGTGGGTGTGGTGGACCTGACGGTCGCTTTGCTTTTATACTGGACCCCCAAGTGGGCGTGTTAGGCCGGCGCACGGTGGGATTTTAAACGGGGTGGCCGTGGGCGTGATGAGCGATAGGTAGAAGCAGGGGCCAGTTCTTCCAGAACGCCCCGTTCCCATGTGGCTGGAGGTTTGAAATACTGGTTGGGGCAGGATTTATTTTGTTGCTGTTCAAAATTCCAGGCATCTTTGACCCACCAAACGTGATGGCCATCGGCTTCAATTGTGCCCAACCTCCCCCGTTCACAGGCATACAAGTTAGGTCGTTTACACGCTGCACGCGCCTGATAGTTGGTAAACACGCTGCACGCCGTGGCGCGTAGAAGTAGAAATGGTTAAAGTTAAGTCACGAATGAAGTCATTAATACATGAATACGTATATTTCGATGCTCATATATTTTTTTGAAACGACGCTAATGATTTATACTCGTTTATAATGTTAAGATACCGTATAAATACAAGGTGCTTAAAAATATTGTAACACTTATATGGGACTATCGTTTTTAATGGAAAATAACGGTTAATGCACTGTAACATGATAATAATTGTAATGGTAATAGCTTCAAAAAGTCAAAGAGTCTCCACTTGTTCGCCATCATTGTCAACACATGCCTGGAATCTTCACCAGGTGGCATCCAGAACCCGGAGGCAGTACATTTCTTAAAGTGTTGTTGCAAATTATCAGAAGTCTTAACATTTTTTTAACCACCCTGTATTGTGTGTGTAGTGGGGCGTGGTGTCGACATTCAAAGGTGCTCACTAACAGCACTTGCCCCAACATGTCAAGGCTATACGGGGGATCTTTGCCTAGTGGGGAGCGGTGGCGCAGTGGTTAGCGAACCGTGCTACGAACCCGGTCGACCCCGAGTTCTATTCCAGCTCACGACCAATAACAATGGCGAATATTTGAACCGGTCCTGGACCTCACCTCGGTCCACTCAGCCTGAAATTAGTAGCTGTGAAATGTGTGTAAACATCTGCACTGGGGAGACAAAGGCGGCCGTGTGTGGTTGCTGGTCACCAACTCCCTCGTATGCCGTGCTGGCCTCCATTAGGTACTACTCGCTGACAGCACTTGCCCCAATTCGGTTAAAGTGTACAGTATACAGGAGGATCTTTCTCGTTTTGCCATACGTGATGTGAGAAACGTTGATTCAACTAAGACCGATATTGTGTGTGTGTGTGTAAATACAATCCCTCGTAATGCAGATCATGGTAAGCGCTCTCCTCCGTCAGGTTCTGATGAGTGTAGCAAACATCATGCGAGTACATTGTACGCCCGACGCACCTTGTGCTAAGACTTAGGCGGCTGGTGAATATTAATGAGAGGCGATGCCGTGGGTTGTGAGTACAGTGGTAGAGTTTGTGAACCCGTGGTTATGGGCAAGAAGTAAATTAAAGGTACAAGTCGTAATGCCATTCATGGTGATGCTGCTGTTGCGTTGGCAGTGGTGCGCAATGGCAATTAACAACAACACTCAACGCACTCGTCAATAACACTGTGGCCTTAAAATGAAGAAGAAAAAAATACATAAAAGGCAAAGTTTTAGGCCAGTGGTAATCATGTGGTGCTTATGCGCTATCAAAATGGGCTGTTGCCCGAAACGTCACCACGAAAAATCTAGTCCTTTTTTTAAAAAAAAGCGACGGTGCTGTTTGACGAACGCCTTGAATATCCACTCTTTCTTCACACCTTCAGTGAAATAAACCCCATGTGGTCTTGTCTTGAGACATCCTCGCTCCGAGGGTCGGCCGGACCACGGGGAATGCTTCCCCACTGACTCCTGTCTTCTGCTATCCTCATTTGTCTGTTCCAGCGTGAGCCTCGTCCACGCCGTTGATGTCATCCTTGGGTCTTCCTCGCGCACGTGAACAGCGCAATTGTGCCTTGCATAATTCTCTTTTCCAAACAAGTTCCATTTTTTTTTCTCATGACATGACCATAAGTAGACTAAGCGTTCTTCATTGCATCACCTCTTAACAGTTTTCATTCAACACCAGCTTTCCCCAGAACCCATCCACGTGTTTTTTTTCTCGGTCCACGCTACGTACGCAGTCATATCCATCCGCCCGAGTCTTTTCATTTCAAAGTCGTTCAATCCGTGCCTCGGCGTGCTTCTTTGACGGCAGCGGTCGCGTTCGTTCGCACATTCGCGCAGTGCGTCCACTGCTTGCGCTCAAGAACAGCGCAAGTGCGAACTCGTCCCCCGTGTATTGTTGTTGTTAATATTGTTCTTCTTTGGTTCTTTCGGTAAAGTCACGTAGAATGAGAATAAAATAATGAATTGATAAAATAAAATAACACAATAATATTCTCACGACGTTTCGGCCACAACACAAGCGGCCTTCATCAGGTGAAGGGACGAGACTGATGAAGGCCGCTTGTGTTGTGGCCGAAACGTCGTGAGAATATTATTGTGTTATTTTATCAATTTATTATTTTATTCTCATTTTACGTGACTTTACCGAAAGAACCAAAGAAGATGAATCCTTGCAGTCACGAAAGCTTTAAATTGAAAGTTAATATTGTTGTTATTCTTGTTATTGTATTTGTTATTGTTGTAATTGGTGTTATTGTTTTTATTATTGTTATTGTTGTTATTATTGCTATTCTTGTTGTTATTGTAGTTGTTATTGTTGTTATTGCTATAGTTGCTGTTATTATTGTTGTTATTATCGTTACTATTCTTATTGTTATTGTTGTTATTGTTACAGTTGCTGTTATTATCGTTACTATTGTTATTCTTATTGCTATTGTAGCTGTTGTTATTGTTGTTACTCGTATTGTTACTATTGTTGTTCTTGTTATTATTTTTCGTGTCCGCGTTGTCGGACGGGAACAATCGGCGTTTTTGTGTTTTATTCGCGAAAGCCAGAGGGCTCGGATTCCAGGAGGGCGTGCGCACGGAGTCCAGCTTGCCAACACATTTTTCCCAAGCGCGCTTGGGGACTGAACCGGTGACAATCCCCAAAACCTTCTACGTGGAACGCAACTTTCGGTTCCAAGACTGCACACGTGTTGCTGGGAAGCGTCACGTGTGCGGTCTGCGTACCGTTTCAGGACGCATTGTGTGTTTTAACCTGAACGCAAGCCATCTAGGGTCAGGCATTGTTGTCATCTGTTTTCATATATTACATGAAAGGTATATGATAAACGGGCAACACAATTGACACACTGAGGTCGAGGTTAAATCACGCTTTCATTTGACATACAGGAAGACCTCACTTAGCGCTCAAGATGCGTTCCTGGAGATGCAAGTACCCATCGAATGAGCGCTAAAAGGGGATCATCGCACCATTGCTATACTGTGATATTACAGCGCTACCGCCTTTGTCTCCCTCGCGGCGATGCTGACATACAAATCGCAACACGTCACACGACTCATTTCGAGGCCGACTCGACGGAGGGAGAGGCGCAGGACGATGTTCAGATAATCGTCACTTGACGTTGGCCGTGAGCGGGAGGAATCCAACTCGGGTCGCCAGCTTTTAGCGGCACTCCAGACCGCACACGCCGGGCACCGCAAGCCTCTGTCGATTCCTCGCCAGTTCCAAGCCGCCCGCTGAGCTTCCGAGATCTGGCGAGCTCGGCGAGCGACGCTGCAGATGATTTTGGTCATCGACGCAACCTCAGAAAGCAGATGGTCGCAGGTTTTGCTTGGAGCCGATGGAATTACTTGTACGTTCGGGGTTCGGGGTTGGGCATGGGGGTTCATTTTGGCCCTCACGTAAGGGATGACGGGTGCATATAATTAATGTGTGTTTTTTTCTTTTTAAAATCTGAATTGCAAAACTACTGAAAATAAATTAATACAGGTGTCCAGTTGAATTTTGTCGCAAGGCGGCAACCATATGGGGAAGGTCACTCAGGGGGTGTCGATTCATCGACAAATTCTATCCCTGTCCATCAGAGGGCAACCTCTCCACGTGGTTCATTGTCTCGGATCAAGACGACCAGCACTGTATGCCTCTCATCATCCGCCCGCCCACCCGAATAGTTTCAGAATCAGAACCTTGATTGGGACCGCAGGAGGAATCCGATGAGCTATGAAGCTCTTTGTCTTTTACAGATGTCCGTTTAGGGGTGCGGGGGTGCTGGTGGGCGAGTCAGAAAGTTACAACCGCATTGGGGGCTAACGAAACGACGGTAGTGCAACATTGGGAAGAAGGGTCGTAAGCAGGTCACGAAATATAAAGAAATAAACACGAAAGTATGCTAGTCCGGTTTTTCAACACCAAATGCAAGCTTGGCGCAGGGCAGCAACGCGACAATAATAATAAAAAAACAGTCCCAGACTACACCAAGACCGGCACGGCAGTAGTCCCTCAATAAAGTGGTACTCTAAAGTTGGACTCTCGCTACACGGCGAACGATCAAAGTTACGAATCGCGCGTGCAAGTTGTATCCAGGTTGTATCCAGCATTAAGCTCTCCTCCTACAAGTGTGGTTGTACCCAGCAATAACCTCTCCTCCTACAAGTGTGGTTGTATCCAGCAATAACCTCTCCTCCTACAAGTGTGGTTGTATCCAGCAATAAGATCTCCTCCTACAAGTGTGGTTGTATCCAGCAATAAGATCTCCTCCTACAAGTGTGGTTGTATCCAGCAATAAGATATCCTCCTACAAGTGTGGTTGTATCCAGCAATAAGCTCTCCTCCTACAAGTGTGGTTGTATCCAGCAATAAGCTCTCCTCCTACAGGTGTGGTTGTATCCAGCAATAAGATCTCCTCCTACAAGTGTGGTTGTACCCAGCAATAAGCTCTCCTCCTACAGGTGTGGTTGTATCCAGCAATAAGATCTCCTCCTACAAGTGTGGTTGTATCCAGCAACAAGATCTCCTCCTACAGGTGTGGTTGTATCCAGCAATAAGATCTCCTCCTACAAGTGTGGTTGTATCCAGCAATAAGCTCTCCACCTACACGTGTGGTTGTATCCAGCAATAAGCTCTCCACCTACAAGTGTGGTTGTATCCAGCAATAAGATCTCCACCTACAAGTGTGGTTGTATCCAGCAATAAGATCTCCTCCTACAAGTGTGGTTGTATCCAGCAATAAGATCTCCTCCTACAAGTGTGGTTGTATCCAGCAATAAGATCTCCTCCTACACGTGTGGTTGTATCCAGCAATAAGATATCCTCCTACAAGTGTGGTTGTATCCAGCAATAAGCTCTCCACCTACAGGTGTGGTTGTATCCAGCAATAAGATCTCCTCCTACAAGTGTGGTTGTATCCAGCAACAAGATCTCCTCCTACAGGTGTGGTTGTATCCAGCAATAAGATCTCCTCCTACAAGTGTGGTTGTATCCAGCAATAAGCTCTCCACCTACACGTGTGGTTGTATCCAGCAATAAGCTCTCCACCTACAAGTGTGGTTGTATCCAGCAATAAGATCTCCACCTACAAGTGTGGTTGTATCCAGCAATAAGATCTCCTCCTACAAGTGTGGTTGTATCCAGCAATAAGATATCCTCCTACAAGTGTGGTTGTATCCAGCAATAAGCTCTCCTCCTACAAGTGTGGTTGTATCCAGCAATAAGCTCTCCTCCTACAGGTGTGGTTGTATCCAGCAATAAGATCTCCTCCTACAAGTGTGGTTGTACCCAGCAATAAGCTCTCCTCCTACAGGTGTGGTTGTATCCAGCAATAAGATCTCCTCCTACAAGTGTGGTTGTATCCAGCAACAAGATCTCCTCCTACAGGTGTGGTTGTATCCAGCAATAAGATCTCCTCCTACAAGTGTGGTTGTATCCAGCAATAAGCTCTCCACCTACACGTGTGGTTGTATCCAGCAATAAGCTCTCCACCTACAAGTGTGGTTGTATCCAGCAATAAGATCTCCACCTACAAGTGTGGTTGTATCCAGCAATAAGATCTCCTCCTACAAGTGTGGTTGTATCCAGCAATAAGATCTCCTCCTACAAGTGTGGTTGTATCCAGCAATAAGATCTCCTCCTACACGTGTGGTTGTATCCAGCAATAAGATATCCTCCTACAAGTGTGGTTGTATCCAGCAATAAGCTCTCCACCTACAGGTGTGGTTGTATCCAGCAATAAGATCTCCTCCTACAAGTGTGGTTGTATCCAGCAACAAGATCTCCTCCTACAGGTGTGGTTGTATCCAGCAATAAGATCTCCTCCTACAAGTGTGGTTGTATCCAGCAATAAGCTCTCCACCTACACGTGTGGTTGTATCCAGCAATAAGCTCTCCACCTACAAGTGTGGTTGTATCCAGCAATAAGATCTCCACCTACAAGTGTGGTTGTATCCAGCAATAAGATCTCCTCCTACAAGTGTGGTTGTATCCAGCAATAAGATCTCCTCCTACAAGTGTGGTTGTATCCAGCAATAAGATCTCCTCCTACACGTGTGGTTGTATCCAGCAATAAGATATCCTCCTACAAGTGTGGTTGTATCCAGCAATAAGCTCTCCACCTACAGGTGTGGTTGTATCCAGCAACAAGATCTCCTCCTACAAGTGTGGTTGTATCCAGCAATAAGCTCTCCACCTACAAGTGTGGTTGTATCCAGCAATAAGCTCCCCACCTACAAGTGTGGTTGTATCCAGCAATAAGATCTCATCCTACAAGTGTGGTTGTATCCAGCAATAAGCTCTCCACCTACAAGTGTGGTTGTATCCAGCAATAAGCTCCCCACCTACAAGTGTGGTTGTACCCAGCAATAAGATCTCATCCTACAAGTGTGGTTGTATCCAGCAATAAGATCTCCTCCTGCAAACAACCATACTGGTGGTGATGCTGCTGCTGCTGCTGCGTTGGCAGCGGTTTAAAAGCACAATAACAACAACAAAAATCAACATTCGTGAAGGACAAGTATACGTGCAGGATATGCAGAATATATTTGAAACGAATATAAAATGTAATAGGAGACATTTCGGGAAGGGGCCCTTCTTCATATTATGGCACGTAAAAATAAATATTGTATCTGCTACGGGGAAGGATCATTTCCCAAAACGACGCCGATTATAACGTTGTTTCTCTGAAGGCATTGTTATTGACAAATGTCTTGAATCTAATAACTTTGGGAATGGGCCAAACGGACCTGAATTTCAGTTGTTTCACCGCTGTCAGCGCGACGAGGACCAGCCTGTCCACGATTTCCACAGCGATTACGCCAATTTAGTAACGTTGATTCCTTATTATTTTCTATCCATCACCGGGTGGAGCAGTGGCGCAGTGGTTAGCACGCTGCACTGTGCCACAAACAAAAACGCACACACGACTGGCCCCGCTGGTTAAAAATGTGTGTTTATATTTGTGCATCCTCTCTACTCGGAAGCCACTGGAGCTACGTACTTTTAAATAAAGATTGAACACTCATTTCTTTAGAAATGTGTTTTTGTGTTTAGTCAGTTGTCCTTCGGCACCGCACCTCTGACTAGCACGGTTGGCTACATACAGTGTGAAAGACGTTCAACGTACACGCACACTGCTACCTCTTCTAAAACTGCTTGCCTGCGTGGAAGAGTAGGCCAAATACAGTCTAGAGGAACTCTCTAGACCTCCCTCGATTGTAGGCCATCCTGCCAGCAGCAGCACGAGCAGTCATTTGTGCTGCTGCACCTGTACTTTTATACATCATATATCTCAATGCCAGCGTGGTGAAGTATGGTTTAAACAACCCCATGCGTGGGGAGGCATTCATCTGGCGGTTGATTGATAATGGGACTGTAAATTACAATTTAGGTCACGTGTCGGTTGTGTGAAGAAAATTGCAATAAATTTTGATTTAAAGCTTTCGTGACTGCAGTCATATTCTTGGTTCTTTCGGTAAAGTCACGTTGAAGGGAAACAATAAAATAATAAAATATATATAAAAACAATAAAATTCTCACGACGTTTCGACTGTAACACAAACAGTCATCATCAGGTGTGAAACCCAACGGCAAGAAACATTTCTTTACCGAAAGAACCAAGAATATAGAAATTGCAATAAGTTTAACGTCGTTTTAAACCAAATTGCACCACGAATATAATACTGAGACACGTAGCCTGTTTTTTTTAAATTTCAGATTATAAGACGCTCCGGAAAATAAGACGCACCCAAAGACGTGTGCCCGGTGTCAAAAAAATATATATCACACACACACACCTGTCAGATTATAAGATGCACCCCCAGCTATCACTTTGGAATACAGAGGGGAAACGCGCGTCTTATAACCCGGAGAATGTAGAATTATGCATGGTCCGGGAATTGAAGCCAGGCAGCCGGGTTCACGCCACGACACAGTCGTGTTATTACATTGCACAACATGCAGACAGTAAACCAATTAACCTTGGAATAATTTTGATTTAAAGCTTTCGTGACTGCAGGGATTCATATTCTTGGTTCTTTCGGTAAAGTCACCACGTAGAAGGGAAACAATAAAATACTAAAAATATAAAACAATTAAATTCTCACGACGTTTCGACTGCAACACAAGCAATTATCATCAGGTGTGAAAACCACAGCAGGAAACATTTGAATATTTCTTGCTGTGGTCTTCCCTTCTACGGTGTTCTTGGAATAATTGTTCGACAATGTGACAAATTACTTAAGTGATCAGTAATTTGTTTACCCAGAAAACCCCTCACTGAGTTTTAAGACTTTTTAGGAGGGTCCTCCGTTGCAAGGATGGCGGGACGCCACAGTGGCGAGATGTTAACTACCTCGCCTGATATACAGGATGTCCTGGGTTCAATCCCGATCCTGACGCCTGTATATTTGGAGTTTGCATGTCTCTCTGCCCGTGGTCGCGTGGATTTTTCTCCGAGTCCTCCGGTTTTTCCCTCCACATTTTTAGAATCAACATCACGCGTTTAGAGTATTTGTGCTGCTATAAATTTCCGCACGAGAAGCCACTTGCTTGAGCTATAATTTGTGATGGCCAGGTCGCTTCTGAAAAAGAGCTACTTAGCTCAGTGGGCCTTACCTGGGTACAATTAAAAATATATATTTAGTTTTTACACGCTTTTATTTAACTCTGTCTGTTGTTGTTGTCGTATCCTCAAATCTTGTAACTCAATTTTAAGCCACTTCCCAATGTGGTATCGACTGCAAACTTAGTATACTTATGTCATACTGATGACAATACTATATTCTATCATTAAAAATAAAAATAAAAAATTTGTAACCATCTTTTTTATATGTTGTGTTTCGGCTTGCGTCTAATTGTCCACGCTCAACTGACGTTGGCTGTAAACCACCACGGTCCCCTTACGTTGTGGCAAGCTTCGGGGCCACTTCCTGGAGTCGTGGAGTTCTTCCATTACTAGTACGCTACATTTCATTAAAGCGTGTTTGTAAAAAAAGTTTTTTTTTAAATATTACTTATTGTGTTTCGAAGCCGCCCTACCCTCACCTGTCCCATCTACAACCACTACAGAGCTTACGGACACCCCAGCCCCTGCCACAACCCCCACCACTAACTGAAACCTGCCCACAACTCCTTGCCTGGGGTGGTGTGAAGGGGGCGGTGCTTAAGTAGAAAGAGGCGGGGCCTAAAGAGGAAGGGGGCGGATCCTAAAAAGGAAAGGCGCAGACACGAAACGGGGGATGGGGCGGGGTATAAGTAGGAATGAGGCGGGGCCTAAATAGAAAGAGGCAGGTGATGAGAGGAGGGGTTGAACTTCCCTCGATTTGAGGTCACAGAAGTGTGGAATCAAACACGGGCAGCGGGCAGCATCGCTTATTTAGTACCGCAGGTGCGGCCACAGGCCAACCGTTGTTTATTGCGGAGGGTTATGCGTTGTGTGGTGGGAAACCGGAGAACCCGGAGAAGGGCCATCGCCTTGACGAGGGGCTGTCGGCGTAACACTCACTCCAGATAATGTGGACTGAAGGTTCGTTTACGGTAAGCGTTGAGTTTTGTGTTCGTTTGTAATGTGTGCTTGTGCTCCGCTGCCAACGCAGTGTCACCGGTTTTCGTTGTTTTAGTGAATTTAAGCTTTGGCGTTCGCACAAAAATAAAATTAACAAGTACGGAACCCATCCAGGAGTTGCGCAGTGAGGATACTGTCAGATTCGTAAAGTTGAATTGCTTACATTTATTTATTTTACCATTGTAATTCTTAAAAGAATGGTTGAAAAAAATATATTTTTCTATAAATATTCTTCAAGACAATAAAGGCCCCACTGAAAACCCACTCCAGACCGATCCGCTGGTACATTGGAGCATTAAAAAAAAAACATTTTAAATTTAACATTTTTTTATCCACAAATAATAATCAAATAGGCAGAGAGTTGTTTCCCACCGACAAATTCACCGAGGTTCCATGCAACAGGGCCATATGCAGCGAGAGCTGCAATACCACCACGCGAGTGGTTGCAAGCACCTCCGATTAGCGCGGTTGGTTGGCTACGTACGGTGGGGAAAGAAGTTCAACATACAGGTAAATACTTCACGTGATGGGACCTTTTTGCCAGTATTAGAGTATGAAAAAATATAAGAATAAGTGTACCCTTTCTGCCAATAAAGCAGGTTAACGTTAAGATGTTCAAACACCAAACTGAAACCTTTTTTTTTGTTGCAAGGAATCAAGTTCGCATTAACCACCGCACGTACTTGTGATAAACATGCAAACACACACGCTCTGGCAATAAGGTCCCATTTTGTAGCTGCTCACCCCGAGCTGTAAGTGGCCTGATCGTGGCATTGTCTTTGTGCTGTTCACCTTTTGGCGTTTTCTGGTCTGACACTGGTGAGACTGGGCTCTAAAGAAGGCTGTCTCTGGTGTAGCCCAATCAGTTTCAAAGACAATGCGCATGTATTATCGGAGCATGTTTTGTTTGCATGTTCACCACAAGTACCGGTGGTTAGTGCAGACTTGATGTCTTGTAAAAGGTTTCTATTTCGTGTTTGAACATCTCAACACCTCTTGTTTTATTGCCAGAATGGGTAAAACATTCCTATATTTCGTCCTTTTAAACTGGAAAAACAAGGTCCCATGATACACATATTTTACGTAGGCAAGGACCCATCAGAGCATGTTTGTTTGCGTGTTCACCACAAAGTACCCGTGTGTGGTTAACGCGAACTCGATTCCCTGCAAACAGGTCCCTATTTGGTGCTTGCACATCTTAACACCTCTTGTTTTATTGCCAGCAAGGGCCAAGCATATCCTTATATTTGTTTTCATAGGGGCCGTCCATAAATGACGTCACGCACCTGGGGGTGGGGGGGGGGTCAGACATTGGTGACGATGTGTGACGATGTGTGACGAGGGAGGGGGGGGTCAAAAATCGTCCACAATCTTGTGACGTCATTTATGGACGGCCCCATACTTCGCGTCGTCGTCTCCATACCCGTGTGACGTGAGGCCTCGCCTCTGACGCTCACTGCGTCAGAGCCCCGCTCGCTCTACCTGTACCCAATCAGCCCGGGCGCTGCCCCCCCCACCCGTACCTGTCACGCCGCGTCGAAAGTAGGAGGAGGGATATTGCTTATTCATTATTTATCCTACCGCCTACAGTAAGACGAAACATAACCTACGGTACTGCTCATTTCCCTGTTTCTTCGTGTGTGCGTGCGCGCGCGTGTGTTCTTTCGCTTTGACTCACGCACAGCACGCACATCAATTTACCCCGACGTTTGGTAGGTGGATGGTAATTGTTAGTCACGGCTTTTAAACCGACAGAGGAAGACCCTGTCGATGTTGAGGTTTGACGAGAGAGCGTGCCGAAGTGCGTGTGACCACCGTCTCTGTGTGTGTGTGCGTGTGACAGGCGAGGCAGGGCCACCAAGCCATCATCGCCGATGGTGACAACGCTCCCCACGCGCGATGCCGGTGTACTTGATGGTGCCCCCAGCACGATCAGCCACGCGGTGAGAGGGGACATCGTGGGGGGGGGGGGGGGACGCGGACGAGGTCGCACGCGTGCCCGAGTCGCCAAATGGAAAATCAACTCCACCGCCGTAGTCCCGCGCCGTCCGTGACCTCCGACAATGCTGCCCGTTGCCATGGACGTTAATCACGGCGGCCTCGGTAAGACACCGAGGAAGCAGGCGCAGAGGAAGTGTTCCACGTTGAGTCGAGAGATGGTGGCGCCTGCCTGCGGCGGCGGCGGCGGCGTGAGCGTCTCTGGGGACCTGCGCGGTGCAGGCGAGGAGGCGAGAGGGACGACTCGGTGGCAGGAGGAGGGACGCGTGAACGGAGGCGTTCATCCAGAGGCGCGTGGGGACGCGGATGACACGGATGAGATCGTTGGTGGTGATCGTGGTGATGGCGATGACGGTGGGACAGGGCACGGCGCAGATTCTGCATCGGAGGAGATGACGTCGGCGAGAGGAGACGTCGAATCGTCAGCGGTGTCGACAGGACAGCGGTCATCATCAGCAGCAGTAGTGGCATCACCAATACGTCTGCCACCAGTACAATCATCAGCAACGGCAGAATCAGCAGCACGATCATCATCAGCTATCGCAGCGCTCTTATCGACACCAACACCAGTTTCATCAGCATTGCCACCATCATCAACACCACCACATCCATCATCCCCACCACCATCATCTTCCTTAACACTACCATCATCACCACCACCACCACCACAACTTTCAACTTTACCGCTATCACCACCACCATCACCACGTTCATCAGCAACCCCATCACCTTCATCATCGCCACCACAGCCATCAACTTCACCGCTATCATCTTCACCACCACCACCACGTACATCAACACCCACAACCCCTTCATCATCACCTTCATCATCACCTTCATCATCATCAGCAGCAGATGACACACGGGGCCCGGTTTCCACCACCGCTGTCTCCGCGTTCAGCGACGACGGCGACGATGACTTCGGCGAGTTCGAGGCAGCGCCGTCCCAGACAGCTCTGGGTTGGCACGAGGCCCGGGGGCTCCCGCCCGGCAAGGCCCGGGGGGGGTCCCCACACTCTCGCGGCGTCACGGAGTGGCCCCCGGGGCCCGTTGGAGGCCCGGCGCGGGAGTTGGCGCAGAGCTGTGGAAGCGACGCCGCGTCGCGCGGAGCTGTCACGGCGTTCGTCGTAAGTGTGGGTTGGCGGTGACGCTCTTCATCCACAATCGGAATCCGATGGGCAATGAAAGCTCGTTTTTCGCAGATGTTCCGGCAGGGGCACGGGGTCAGAACGTTACAACAACAAACGCGATAGGAGTGCAAAGTAGGGGACAGGCAAGAAAATAACTTTTCAAATAAATACAAATAAAACGAAACTGTCTATGTTTTGTTATCTTACCGCAGGTAAAGCTCACTGAGCTATTACCATCTTTTTCAGAAGCGACCTGGCCACAAATGATAGCTCAAAGAAATGGCGAACCGAGTTCAATTCTCGCTCACGGCCAACACCAGTGGCGATTATCTGAACCGGTCCAGGGCCACCCCATTATAACGCAGAACCAGCTCCAGTATAACGCAGAACGCACCCCATTATAACGCAGAACGCACCCCATTGTAACGCAAAACGCGCCCCATTATAACGCAGAACGCACCCCCATTATAACGCAGAACCAGCTCCAGTATAACGCAGAACGCACCCCCATTATAACGCAGAACGAGCACTCCAGTATAACGCAGAACGCACCCCATTATAACGGAGAACGCACCCCCATTATAACGCAGAACGCACCCCATTATAACGCAGAACGAGCTCCAGTATAACGCCGAACGCGCGTGCCGTTATAACGCGGAACGCACCCTTCTACAACGCGGTTCCTGAGCTGCGTGGCTGAGCGGCACAGTGGTGCAGTCCGCGTAGCGGTGCCGCAGCATTGTGCCGCCATCCCGCCGTGGGGGCGCAGTGCCGCGTCGTCATCTCGCCAAACGTCACCGCCACGTTACTGGTGGGGAGCATCGCGGGGACAATCGTCAGGAACTCATCGGCGGCCGCCTGCGTGTAAAAAAACGAGGACTTGAAGCTGTAAAGCACTTTCCATGTTGTGTCCATCCACTGCTGGATGAGGGCCACCATCCTCGCACCGTGCGCATCGCGGTGTGTGTGTGTGTGTGTGGTGGTGGGGCTACGGAGGGGGCACAGCCGTGGGAACATTAAAGCTCAGGACAGCAACGGATTTTGCAGCACCGTTCTCGTGGCGAAACGCAAGTGATCATCTTGACCCCAGCGACAAAGCAAAGCGGCATAGCCCCCGCGACGAAGGTTATTAGGCCACAGCTCGTAAGCAGCCGCAATGGTGACACAATCGCCGCCTCGCACGCACAGCGAGCGGGCGAGCGCTGTGAGAAACCGCAAGAAATATTACAAATCACACGACTTCCTGCTGGTGCCTCTGAGGAAATAACGTCCGGTGCGATGGTGATGGTGGTTGGTGTTGATGGCGGTGGTGGCGTAGCGGTGAGCGCACTGCGCTGTGAAACCGGCGACCCGGGATCGATTCCCGCTCACGGCCAACACCCGGTGGCGATTATCTGAACCGGTCCTGGGTCTCCCCTAGGTTGACTCAGCCTCAAATTAGTACCCGGTGCGGTGTGTAAACATCGCTACTGGGAAGACAAAGGCGGTCGAGCGTGGTGCTAGCCACCCACCCCCTCGTGTACCGTTCCGGCCTTCACAGGTGCTCGCTAACAGCACTTGCCCCTACAGTCTGTTAAGGCTATCCGGGGGATCTTTGTCTTTGTTAATAGTTGGCACAGTGTGGCGCACAGTGTGGCGCACAGTTGGTGCATCTGCCAGTCAATCAACCCATAGCACCTGCTGGGTCTGTCCCGTGACCTCTATGTAAGTCTGTAGGTCTATATGTAAGTATGTGGGTCTCTATGTAAGTATGTGGGTCTCTATTTAAGTCTATGAGTCTCTATGTAAGTCTGGTTAACTGGGTAAGTCTATGGGTCTCTATCTTAGTCTGTGGGTCTCTATGTAAGTCTCTAGGTCTATATGTAAGTCTGTGGATCTGTATGTAAGTCTGTGGGTCTTTAAGTCTTAGGGTGTGTATGTAAGTCTGTGGGTCTCGATGAAAGTCTATACAGTGAGGGGAAAAAGTATTTGATCCCCTGCTGATTTTGTACGTTTGCCCACTGACAAAGAAATGATCAGTCTATAATTTTAATGGTAGGTTCATTTGTTTATTTGAACGGTGAGAGACTGAATAACAACAACAAAATCCAGAAAAACGCATGTCAAAAATGTTATAAATTGATTTGCATTTTAATGAGGGAAATAAGAATTTGACCCCCTCTCAATCAGAAAAAATTCTGGCTCCCAGGTGTCTTTTATACCAGTAACGAGCTGAGATTAGGAGCACACTCTTAAAGGGAGTTTGGTGAGAAGGTGACAACAGTTGGTGCGATTATCCGCAAATGGAAGAAACACAAAAGAACTGTCAATCTCCCTCGGCCTGGGGCTCCATGCAAGATCTCACCTCGTGGAGTTGCAATGATCATGAGAATGGTGAGGAATCAGCCCAGAACTACACGGGAGGATCTTGTCAATGATCTCAAGGCAGCTGGGACCATAGTCACCAAGAAAACAATTGGTAACACACTACGCCGTGAAGGACTGAAATCCTGCAGCGCCCGTTAGGTCCTCCTGCTCAAGAAAGCACATATACATGCCCGTCTGAAGTTTGCCAATGAACATCTGAATGATTCAGAGGACAACTGGGTGAAAGTGTTGTGGTCAGATGAGACCAAAATGGAGCTCTTTGGCATCAACTCAACTCGCCGTGTTTGGAGGAGGAGGAATGCTGCCAATGACCCCAAGAACACCATCCCCACCGTCAAACATGGAGGTGGAAACATTATGCTTTGGGGGTGTTTTTCTGCTAAGGGGACAGGACAACTTCACCGCATCAAAGGGACGATGGACGGGGCCATGTACCGTCAATTTTTGGATGAGAACCTCCTTCCCTCAGCCAGGGCATTGAAAATGGGTCGTAGATGGGTATTCCAGCATGACAATGACCCAGAACACACGGCCAAGGCAACAAAGGAGTGGCTCAAGAAGAAGCACATTAAGGTCCTGGAGTGGCCTAGCCAGTCTCCAGACCTTTATCCCATAGAACATCTGTGGAGGGAGCTGAAGGTTCGAGTTGCCAAACGTCAGCCTCAAAACCTTAATGACTTGGAGAAGATCTGCAAAGAGGAGTGGGACAAAATCCCTCCTGAGATGTGTGCAAACCTGGTGGCCAACTACAAGAAACGTCTGACCTCTGTGATTGCCAACAAGGGTTTTGCCACCAAGTACTAAGTCATGTTTTGCAGAGGGGTCAAATACTTATTTCCCTCATTAAAATGCAAATCAATTTATAACATTTTTGACATGCGTTTTTCTGGATTTTTGTTGTTGTTATTCTGTCTCTCACTGTTCAAACAAACCTACCATTAATATTATAGACTGATCATTTCTTCGTCAGTGGGCAAGCGTACAAAATCAGCAGGGGATCAAATACGCTTTTCCCTCACTGTATGTAAGCCTGTGGATCTGTATGTAATTCTGTGCACGTTTCTCTGCGGCGCGGTCTTGCGTTGAACCCGCAGTCGGGCTCCCGCGACGACGGCGACGCCGCCGCCGCCGCCGCGCTGCGTCGAGCCCTCGAGGAGTGCTTCTCGCCGGAGCCGGCGTCGACGGGGAGATGCGCGGAGCACGGCGACGCGGACAGCCGTCCCGCCGCGGACGAGACGGTGGCTCCGCTCACGTGGCACCTCCTCGGGGAGACGCCCGCCGGAGACAGAGTCGGCGACAACGGGTAAATGGAAAAGAGACCGCTGCGAATTATTTCATTTTTTTATTTTATCAGTGCAAGGCGCACTGAGCTGCATTGCTCTTTTTCCAAAGCGACCTCGTAGCCCAAAGAGGTGGCCAATCGTAAACAAATTTGTGTTAATAAATTAATTGGGTTTGATGAAACAAAGTAGTTGTAGTAACGTGCCCGTGCTTAATTTGTGTTTTCGATGATTTACCTTCTAAAGAAATCTGGCCATGTCCCGCACCCCCCAGAAAGGGCATCTTGCACCCCTAGGGGGTGCGTGCACCCCATGTTAAGAAGAACCACTGCTCTAAACGCACATTGATTCTAAATGTGGAGGGGAAAACCGGAGGACCCGACGAAAAATCCACACGACCACGTGGTGAGAGAACACGCAAACTCCAAATACGCAAACATGCGTCAGGGTCAGGATCGAACTCCACGACCTCCTGTATACCAGGCGAGGTAGTCAACATCTCCTAGCCACCGTGACACCCACAACGGAAGACAGCTGGAGACGAGACGAGAGGGAAGTGGGACACTTGGCAGTGGAAACCATGGACAAGGGTAGAGGTCCTGTAATGTAGCTTCAGCCGACACGGCCGTTGTGCCGTTGCGCGGTGGCTGTGGTTGCAGCAGCGCTCACGAAGGTCAGCGTAGAAAACTGTGGCTGTAGTTGAATCAATGGTCGCGGAGGCAAAATTATCAGTGGTGTGACCACGGTTGCAGCTGCGATTGTAACTTCCGTCGTTGCTGTTGGGGCCGCGTGTCGAGACGCTGCGGCTGCCACCCTGGCAACAGCAGCAGCGGAAGTAGCGTTTAAAACCACGACCTCCTTAAGCCGCCCCTAGCCCTCTCTGTAAATGAACGGACAGGAAAGTGTGTGTCGGCCGCACACGAGCAAGAGCGATGATGCTGCGCGTGAAGAGGCGATGATTTGTGGACAGCGCAAGGCACAATGGTGATCATCGAACCGGCCCTCAGGTCCTCGCTACCATGTCACGCAAACACAACGGTTAATCTCGTTGTTGTACCATGGCCATATGTCAAGCTAAATGTCAAGCTAACACCACGGTTCTTGTTGTTGCGATCGTTGCTGTTGTTGTTGGAGTAATTTGTTGTCTTCATCGTAGATTATTTGTTCAAATAATTCGTGTTATTAAACAGGCGCAGGAAACGCGGAACAATATCCGGCGTTTCAACAACCACGGGGGGGCTAACCGCAGCGGTGAAGTGCCCCAGCTCAGACCTTCAGACACCAAGAGCCACGCTCCGAGGGCGCGGTGGAGTTGCCGGGCACGTGCCGGAGGCACGGCAAAAACGGGGGAATGAGCCAGGCCTTTGGTGTCCGAATTTCTGAGCTGGGGCACCTGCAGTTAGCGGCCCTGTGTGTTTTTTTTTTAATATCATCTATGTTGCCGTCGTTTGGCCGCTGCCGCTGCCGTCCCGGCGCCCGCGTTTCACCGGCCCAGGCCCCTGCCGAGAAGCGTGTGGCCCAAGCTGCGGACTGTGGAGGACGGGGAGACCCGGAGGCTGCCCTGGGCCGCGTCACACGCCTGCCGCCTGCTGCGCCGCGCCCTCGCAGCCGCGCGTGCACACACGCACGTGAGCACGCACGTGCACACACGCCCGTGAGCACGCACGTGCACACACGCGTGTACGTGCATGTGTACACGCGCGTGTACACGCATGTGACATGCGTGTGTACGTGCATGTGTACACGCATGTGTACACGCCCGTGAGCACGCACGTGCACACACGCCCGTGAGCACGCACGTGCACACGCGCGTGTACATGCATGTGTACACGCGCGTGTACACGCATGCACGACAACAACAATAACCGCCATTCGCCACTAAGTGGCGGTGATGTCACCGCGGCGCTTGTGCCAGGCTATGTGCACTTTGAGACCACGTGGAATGTCGAAGGCTCCTCTGCTGGCAGGAGATCACGATGCAGACCCAGGTGCCACGAGTTGACTGACTGAGATGACTGGCCCATGCACCACCTGTGCCCCCTACTTTGACACGCATGCACGTACACGCAGACACAAGACAGAGACAAAGATCTCCCGTATAGCCTTAGCAGACTGTTGGGGCAAGCACTGTTAGTGAGCACCTATGAACGCCGGAGCAGCACACGAGGGGGTGGGTGGCCAGGACCACGCCCGGCCGCTTTTGTCTCCCTAGTGGCGACATTTACACGCTACACCTCGTACTCATTTGATGCCGAGTCGACCCAGGATAGGCCCAGGACTGATTCAGATAATTGTCACTGGTTGTTGGTGACCGTGAGCGGTAATCGAACTCGGGTCGCCGGGTTCGTAGCGCAGTGCGCTGACCGCTACGCTACCGCTCCCCAAAGACAAAGATCCCCCCGTATAGCCTTAGCAGACTGTTGGGGCAAGTGCTGTTCGCGAGCACCTATCAGGGTCGGTTCGGCACACGAGGGGGTGGGTGGCCAGCACCACGCCCACCACACACACCGACACAGCACACGCGCGCGTCACCACCCCAACACGCGGGTTGCACCTGACCGCACACCGGTCCACGGTTGTTCAGCTGCCCCCACTTGCCCTGCCGCCTCGCTCAGCTGTCGGCGGACGAGGAGGAGAGAATTCCCGACTGCTCGGAGGAGGGAGAGGAGACGGCGGCACGTCCGACGAAGCCCTGGGACTTGGCGGTGAAGAAGGAGACGATGCAAGAGCCGGTGATTCACACGAGGGTACGCATTGGGGAGGTGGGGGGGTCTGTGGTGCGGGGGCAATGAAGCAGTGTAGCCCACTCACCGCTCTCATTCAACTCTGCCATCTTAAGTTACGCTCGCAGGATGTCACGCCGCACAGGATCTTGTGAGTGAGAGGGCGAGTGAATGAGTGGGTGATCGAGCGAGTGAGTGGATTAATGAATGAGTGAGTGAGCGAATGAGTGAGTGGGTGAGCGATTGAGTGACTGAGCGAGTGTGTGAGCGAGAGGGTGAGTTAGGAAGTCAGATGTGGGAGGAAAGTGGAATACCGAGACAAATGACAAATATATGAGATAACACGCAAAGCACCACACAGAATATCTCAAGAATCCATCGCTACACTGCTATCTCCTAGCTGCGTTACACTGCATCGTGATTGATAATTATTTTTTAAGAGGCCAGTTGGCCAACATTTCCCAGTGTAAATCGTACCAACAAATGAAATGCGAGAATATATTACTCTCAGTCCAGCCAAATAGAAATGAACATTAAAGCATAAACAAATATTTTAATCACGTAAAATCGATTAGCAAATCACCATGAATGTGCCCGATCTCATCAGCTCTTGGAAGCTAAGCAGAGTTGAGCCTGGTTATTGCTGTAAGCAGCCTCGGGCCTGTGCTAGGTGGCGGTCAACAGGTGGCAGTCCAGCAAAATCCATTGCTGTGCTGCACTTCTATTCCACCACGTCCACGCTCCCCAACGCCTTCAACCCGCACTCACAAGCGTGGTGAAGAATGGTCAAAGAACCCTGCACGACCCGCACAGCGTGGGACGGCCCTCATCCAGCAGTGGATTGACCTGTGGGCTCTTCACGTACCTATTTATTGAAACGTTTATGTTTTCACCGGGGTTTGGTTTCGCGGTTACTTTAGCGCCGGGGTGTTTTTCGGACCGCAGCGCACGCTGTTCGAGATCGTGTCCAACGTTTCTCTCCACGTGTCCGGGATCTTGTTCCCGAACAGACAATTCACGAACAAACTGTTCAGGCAAAAAACGGCCCAGGAACAGTTCAGTTCCCGACGACACTCCCAGCATATGGAGCGGGAACGATGGGGTGTCGTGCCAAACGACGCGGGATCCAACCCGGAAACACTCACCGGCGGAGAGCTCAATCTCACACTGCGCCTGTGTACAGCGAGTCCTATAGCGCAGGAGAACACAAGGACAAATATCCCCCCGTGTAAGCCTTTAGCAGACTCTTGGGGCAAGTGCTGTTAAGCGAGTAGCACCTCTGAAGGCTGGCACGGCTCACGAGGGGGTGGGTGGCCAGCACCACGCCCGACCGCCTTTGTCTTCCCACATCGCACCAAGTACTCGCTTAAGGCCGCATCGACCTCGGGTGGCCACACACGCACGCAACGAAAAAAAAGATCCCCCATATCGCCTGAACAGACTTTTTGGGCAAGTGCTGTTCGCGAGTGGCACCACGCAGGCCGGCGCGGTACACGATGGGGTGGCTGGCCGGCACCACGCACACACACACACGACGTCGCAAACACACCACACGCGCGCTCATTCGCGCCTCCGCGTGCACAATCTCGGTGGCAGCACGCCGTCAAGACGATTGAACCCGGGAGCGGCGTGGACTTTGAGACGCCGCCACGGCACGCCTGCGTGCGCTCACGTGGCGAGCAGGTCACGGCCGGGCGCTACCGCCCTCGTGCCGCTGACGGGGTCGTCACCCTGGCGCGCGCCCCCGTCCGCACCGTCTTCGGGTTCGTGCGGCCCGGACCGAGCTGATCCGAGCGGAGCGGCGGCGGCAGCGCCGTGGGGCTCAGCCAACCGCCGGGACGCTCCTGGCGCTAGCGGCTCATCCGGACCACGCACCCAGAGACGAAGCCCAGGCACAGCGGGACACCCGCGCACGGTCTTAACGCAAACCCACCGAATCTAACCCTGAACCCTGACCTTGATTACGCACAGTTGTGCACAGTGGCGCACACACACGCGCGCGCACACGGTCTCAACCCGAACCCCTGATTCTAACACCGGACGCTAATTCATTGCAGTAAAACTCCAGGGGCAGGGGCGCACACAGATCCACTGGCCGAGCCGCAAGCCCTAATTCTGGAACCTAACAGCAGTGTGCAGCGACACACGCGGCCCTCGCCCTTAACCCTGAAGTCAGACATGGCGACATATGTACTGGGTGCTTCAAAAAAATGGTAACGCATACATGGGACTATCGTTTTTAATACACCGTAAGCATGATGACGAATGTAATGTTAAGAGCTTCAAAAAGTCAAATAGTCTCCCACTTGTTCGCCATCGATGTCAACACGTGGCCTGGAATCGTCTCCAGGCGGTCTCCAGAGCCCAGAGGCTGCAGCACATGTCACGTGGTGTTGCAAAGCCTCTGAAGTGTTCACATTTTTTTGAAGCACCCTGTATTTATGGGTCGAACATTATCCCTAATCCCTGACTATAGCCCTAAACTTCACACTTACCCTGGGTATGGTGCCACCTCGAATACTTGCGTGGTCCTAATTCTAACCCTGACCCGAATCCTGAACTCGGCCACGGTGACTCGCACACAGCCTCAACCTGAACCCTCAGGTACACAGCCCCCGCTACAACCCCGACTCGTAACCACTTCCATGTACACTTGAGTGAAATGTGTTGGCAGCAAATATTGTTGGCAGCTCAATTACAGTATATGTATTTTGATATCGTAGAGAAACGAACGCTGATGACTCGTAAGCGCGTCTATTTGCACTGACTACAACCTGACACTCGTGCCTTTTTGTTCCTCTTAACAGTGTACGTACAGCGAGTACTTGAATCACACACGGCTATTCATAGGAGCCATTCTAATTCGGATGGACGATAAATTGAAGGGCAGATGCTCCGCGCCGTGCCGACGCAAGCGAGCTTCCCGCACGCGCTCGATCCGCCGCGCGAGCCGCCGGAGAAATGATCCATTCGGCCGCGCAACGTCGCGTATCCGACTCGGGTATCGGCCGCTGACTGAGGTCCCCCGATGAGCCGCGCAGCTCCGTTGCCAGGACGACCCTACGGACCGAGGCAGGAGGGCAGTGGCCGCAGTTGCAGAGCATCGCTGGGTGGGAATGTGCCAACTCGACAAGGAGCAGAAAAACAACAGCAGCAGCAACAACAACGAGGAATGTTTTGCCCACGCCAGAAACTTACCAAAAACAGGATAAACGATCCATAATAAAGGGGGGGGGAGGGGTTGGGTCAGATCGCGTAAATATGAATGTGTCGTTCAACCCGCCACTGCCCGACGCAGCCAATTAGTAAGGGTTTTCGCGTAAACAAAATGTGCCAATTTAGTTACTAGTTCAGCACTCTGGTGTGTTGGAGAGTAAACCCACAATATTTTATTTTAAGTTGTTATGTAAACATTTCCCAGGATAAACAATAAACGGTGCTTAAATGCAGATCGGAAGCAGGGCCACATAATCCTGTCCACAGACAGGGGGGGGCTCTTAGATATCGCGTTCGTAGAAATAGCGGCAAGAGATTATCCTAATCACACATGGGCGAAGGAAAATACACTTGGCATATTCAGATTGATGACAAGGACTGGGGTAGAGGTGGGTATGTGGATGTGAACATCGATAGAAAATAACAAGTAACGCCGGCAAGCACAAATCTCGCTCTGAATGTCGGTGGGTGATCAATCATGGTGGATATGCGACGTTGCGCTGCGCTATGCGAAGTTTACATCGTGGTAAAATTTGCATTCTATCTGCGGAAAATTTAGCGAACGCCAATATATGGGTAGCTAATCACGTAGTCATAATCATTATTATAATTATAATCAGGTCTTTGTTAATCCACTGCAGTATGAACATCTCCCCGCGCCTTGTCAGTCGTGAAGGTCTTTTGACCATACTTCACCACACCGGTCAGTGCGGGTTGGTGAACGGGGTGGCCCAGGCACCAGCTGGAGCATACCGTTCTCCACCGATGTTAGCCACGGCCAGAATTAAACTCAGGTTACTGGGTTCAAAGCGCAATGCGCTAACCGTTGCCCCACCACTCTACCCCCCTCCCCCCAGTTAATTCATAATACATACGGTGGTAGTTCCTTAATGAATGCACTTTTTGCGATGCACAACCAGAGATTTATATAGAGCAGCTTACAATTCGGCAAATGTTGCTGTCTGTTTGATCGATTTCATTTGTAATTGCAATTTGTGAACCACAATGCAGCGATGACTGCCTTATGGCTCAATTCTGTAAATAAAATAAATCCGAATAAACGATTGGTTCCGTTTGTTCATAACCTTGTGTGTCTGCTGCTGCTGAATTGTACAGACTGTGATGTCGTCCCACCGTATAATAATAATAATGTGTTTAGTTTTATATCGCGTCGTTCATGCCAATTGCATCTCACAATCACCAAGGAGCAACAGACGAAGCTGGAAGGTAGCAGCCAGCCCGGTGGTGAGCCGCGACACTACCAACAATTGACCACGCTCTGCAGTCCTCTATATATTAAGATGTTTTCAGCCAATTCATGAGGTGGTGGGGGGGGGGAGCGGGTTGAAAATAATACCCCAACGTTGCAGGTATTCATCGAATCAAAGTGATCCGTACGTTCATAAGGAGCACGCATCCCATCTTGCAGGAATAGATTGCTTACCACTCATGCAAATTCATGAGAATCATTGACAGCCCTTCGTAAATCAACTGCTGAAGATAAATGCCTTCCCGCCCTCCAAAGCCGTGCCGGTCTTTGGAGTTGCTGGAGTATACTTCACCACGCAGGTCACAGCGAGTTAGTGAAGGCTCTGAGGGGGTGGGTGACCAGAACGGATCCAGTTGTCACTCCCCACCACTTGCAGTGTACCTCGGCTGGGAATCGAACTGAGGTGGCCGAGGTTCCAGCCAATGCACGGCTGCTGATAGGAGGCGGCGTTATTGGTGAACTTGGTGAGTGCTGTGGGTGTTTTTCCTTTTTTAACGCTTGGGCACCAGCCCGCTTTATTTATTTGTTCCCAGTGCCCCTGTGGCGAAGCGGTGATTAGCGACGCTGCGGCTCTGAACCCGGCGTCCTGAGTTCCATTTCCACCCGCGGTTGGCACGAGCGGCGAGTGATATCTACATCCAGTCCTAAGTCCTATCCTCCACACCTTATTAATACATAAATATATTGATAAACATTTCGCCTCTGAACATTTTAACGACGTAAATAAACCAAACTAACCGTCAGTTTTGCCACCATATACTGTACCATGTTGTGGAAAGCCAACAGTGGTTATCCTACGGTTGGATTGGTCTTGCCATAGGAACGTGGACTTTCCATCACGGGCGTCATGACGGCCAACGCTCATATGCACAAGGGGACAATTTGGCCGTGGCTGTGCGGGCTAATTGAATGTTGTACTCTACTTCTATGCATCCCCCGCCTTTACAAACACGCACCGGACCGGCACGCTGAAGTATCGTTAAAGACACCCCCAATGCTAATTATTGCGCTATACCGCTATGGGTTCAGCGTGAGAGATTAAACTCTCGTAGCGCGGAATGATGCACGATTATTTGGGATTGAAGCGTGATACGGGGGGGGGGGGGGGGAACCATGGATTAGAAAACATGTAAAGTACAGGATATTGAAGTAAACCACCAGCGTGACTGTTCAGTAAACTACTGTATTTTTTTTATTTTACCAGGTAAGGCCGCATGTAGTAGCTCTCTTTTCAGAAGCGACCTGGCCACAAATGAAAGCTCAACGAAAGTGGCTTGCCGCGTTGAAATGTGCAGCAGCCAAAGACTCGAAACACGTGGTGTTGTTGTTTCTAAATGTGGAGGGGAAAAATCCGGAAGACTCTGAGAAAAATCCACAGCAACATGAGAGGGACACGCAAAGTCCGAATATACAGCAGTCGTCAGGGTCGGGATCGCACCCACGACCTCCTGTATACCAGGCGAGGTAGTTAACACCTCGCAACTTAAGTAAGTGGGCCTTGGCCAGAAGGGACGGCGATGATGACGGCTGATGACCGAGAAGGAACTCGACCGAAGAAGGGGAGGCCGCACATCCACTGCGGAGACGGAGCGATGGAATCGTCTCGTGAGCGAGGAAGCGAAGAGGAGAGGAAGTGAGTGACAGAGAGGGAGAGAGAGAGGGAAAGAGAGACAGAGGGGGAGGGAGAGACAGAGAGGGATGCCGCCCCTGCACCGGCCTGGAGTGTCACGGCCTCCTTCCCCCTGAAACAGCTGGTCGGGTCTGCAGTGCTCCAAACAACTATTCTACATGGACCTGTAGGGCCTCCCACTGGGACAGCTGCCACCCTTCTACAGGAGCGTCCTGCAGATATGGAGCGCCCTCGCCGTCAGGAGGCTGAACCAGCCGCGATCGGCCGAGGATTTGGTCTTCGAACCGATCCTCAGTAACCCACAGACAAAGCTGCCATCCACCACCACCACCCCCGGCATGGAGAGGCGCCTCGCCAACGCGCGGCTCACCAGGATGGGAGATCTGGTGGAGCCTGGAACACGGGGCCGGTGGCTCGGACCAGCAGACATGGCCGCAAAGACAGGGGGGCTGCAGTCGCTCCGGATGGCTGCCCGGATCTGGCCAAAGCCAAGGGGGCCTTCTCAGCGGCAGCGGGGAGAACGCCCCCCATCGGCGTTGGGGATGACGAGGCCCCTCTCGGTCCCCCTCCATCGGAGCTCTCCATCGTGCCACTGCATCGCCAATGCCGAAAAACGAAGGCAGATCACAACCTGTGCCGGCTGGAAGACCTACCGGAGGTGGCCTTCACAAATGTAAAGAGGAAGGTGCTCTACTCCTACATGGTCCGGTTTCACTAACAGGACACCCCGAGGAGCCACAAGAACCACGCCTGCAGGAAGGCCCTGCCCTGCATCTCTCCGGAGAGGCCTCTCTGGAGGCAACTCTACTCCAGCCTGACATACAACCGCATCGGCGACCTCAGCTGGAGCATCGCCCACGGCACCGTCACCACCAACGTCTCACTGGTGCGCTTCACCGACACGTCCCTGGAGTGCCGGTTCTGCGGTAAAATGGAGACGGTGGCGCACCAATACATGGAGTGCAAGAGCCTGGACTCGCTGTTCAAGGTCCTTAGAAACATCCTCCTAAGGTTCAGCCTCCACTTCTCCTCGACGGTCCTCATCTTTGGATACCCGAAGGGTGACGGACCCCAACATCTTCAGAGGCTGGTCAACGTACTCGTTGGCTACTCCAAGCTCGCCATGTACAGGGCGAGGAAGGTGCCTGTGGAGGGGAAACGTCCGGCCAGCAGCCTGGGCATCTTCCGTGCTCTGGTCGGAGCCAGGGTGTGGCTGGAGTTCCGCCATGCGCGGCTGACCCACGCCGTGCCGGCCTTCATGGAGCAATGGGCGCTGGAGGAGGCCGTGTGCTCGGTGGCAGAAGACGGAGAGCTCTGCATGGATATATGAGCTGCCCGTCGGAGGCCGTAGGACTGCGAGGAGGGCTGGATGCAGATGCAGCACTTGTCGTAGTAAAAAATATGTACTTAGAAAACAGGGGGAACATAGACCTAGAGTAGGGAGAGAGGGGGTAGAGAGAGTGGAGGGGTAGAGAGAGGGGTAGAGAGAGAGAGAGGGAAGGGGTCATTTAAACGGGGGGGGGGGGGGGCACATAAATCAAAGCATTGAAAAAAACAAAATGATGAACGAAGCAAAGTGTCGACTACACCGAGCATCTTCTTGTTTCCTCTGATCGTAAAAAAAGAGACGGGGGAGGGACAGAGAGGAGGGCTACATCGCCAATTCCCTGCAGCAGAGGTTCGGATCTCCGGCCGCGTCAACCAAGGAGCCATCGGTGCGGCCTGTGCAGGCCACGGCTTCAACGTGACCCCCTCTGGAATTATCTCCACGCAAGCTTTGAACAAATCGTTAAAACTGCTTTCGCCTGCCTCCCATGACTTAAGTTTTATTCCCTTAAAGGTATTCTGAAAGTTGTGGCCTCTCTAACTTGGATCTTATCGTAAATGATTCATATTTAAGTCTGCACTTAGCTTGTACCAGCAGATAGAGGAGTGGCAGGTGAAAGGGATGCAGATTGTGGTTTTTGTAAGATCGAAACATTTCAAACTCGATGTATTCAAACAATAAACAATTTTGCACGAGTGGAAAAAAAAAGAGAGGGAGACACAGAAAGGGGAGGGAGAGACAGATGGGGAGGGAGAGACAGAGGGAGGGAGAGACAGAGAGGGGGGAGAGACAGATGGGGAGGTGCATGCCACAGGACGGCACGAGGAGTGGCCAGCAGAGAGCGACAGCGGCTTGCGCAGCCACGGAACCGACCCCCACCACCACCCCACGCCTCCGTCCGTGGCGCGCGGGGGGGGTCCGCGGAGTGACTCAGAGCCACAGCTCCATTAGCGCCACCCTCCTCCCCTCCTCCTCCTCCCCCACCCCTCGCCCTCCTCGTCCCTCGCCCTCCCTGGCTGTTTAAACACGAAGGGGAATGTGCTTTGACGTCGGTAAACAGCCTCCCTTGCAATGAGCCGAATGCGCCCGAGCCGAGCTACCGTTCACATCGACGACGATGTCCGCTCGTCAGCACCGGTGACTTGAACCGGTCCCGGGCCTCCCCCCCTCTAGGTCGACTCGGCCTCAAAATAGTGTGTTAACATCGCCAACGTGGGGGAGACAAAGGAGGCCGGGCGTGGTACCTTACCCCCACCCTTCACTTGCCCCAACAGTCTGTTCGAGGCTAGACTGCTGGGATATTTGTCTTTGTGTGTATATGAACCGTGCGCGTGTTGAGGGGGAGGGGGGGGGGGCTCCATCCAGCGGTTGATTGACCATGGCTGCTGATGCCGCCGCTGCTACCGATGCTGATGCACATGTAAGGGCAACAGTCCACTGCTGGATGAGTCAATCCACTGCTGGATGAGTGTCTCCCCCCGAAGCCCCAACACACCCAGCCCCATCTAAGGGTCGATGCGGTTATCTTTGACCACGCCGCCGATTGCAAAAGCCCTCTCAGGTTCTCGACCCGCGGTCGTACGGTGACAATCTCGCAAAACCTTTCGGTTGTTCGCCCATCCAAGGGGATGTTGTTGTTGTTGTTATTTTCCACGAGGTCGCTAGCGTTCACGTCGAATTGTTCGCGATCACAAGTACTCGTTTTGCGGATTTTGCTTCGCTGTCCTCCCCCCCGTTGCACAGCAATTACTGCCCACCCACGTAGCACGTAGCGTCCTTTGCTTATGATGGAGGCGTTGGTCCGTCGTGGGTTAAGGCCCGCACGTTCCTATGCCGGGGACCAGTCCATCCTCCGTCAGTCAAGATAACCACCGTTTTTTTGGTCGGTTGACTTCTCCAACCGAGCAGTAAACGCTCCACTTGTGTACATTTCCCGGGGCGAATTGACTGTTGAGCGCCGACATTGCATTCTGTCGCACTCAGGTCGCCGATATGAAGAGCCACAGGCCCACGGTGAGCGGCCCGTGGTCTACCCAGTTACCACGGGCCCATGGTGAGCGGCACTGGTCTACAGAGTTACCACGGGCCCACGGTGAGCGGCCCTGGTCTACACAGTTACCACGGGCCCACGGTGACCGGCCCTGGTCTACGCAGTTATCACGGGCCCACGGTGAGCGGCCCTGGTCTACACAGTTATCACGGGCCCACGGTGAGCGGGCCGTGGTCTACACAGTTATCACAGGCCCACGGTGAACGGCCCGTGGTCTACACAGTTACCACGGGCCCACGGTGAGCGGCCCGTGGTCTAGACAGTTACCACAGGCCCACGGTGAGCGGCCCGTGGTCTAGACAGTTACCACAGGCCCACGGTGAGCGGCCCGTGGTCTAGACAGTTACCACAGGCCCACGGTGAGCGGCCCGTGGTCTAGACAGTTACCACGGGCCCACGGTGAGCGGCCCGTGGTCTAGACAGTTACCACGGGCCCACGGTGAGCGGCCCGTGGTCTACCCAGTTACCACGGGCCCACGGTGAGCGGCCCGTGGTCTACCCAGTTACCACGGGCCCACGGTGAGCGGCCCGTGGTCTAGACAGCTACCACGCAGTACATCGACACGAGGGATGCCTTCCCAATTTTCAGATAATTTCCGGAAGAGAAAAAAACTAAACTTTGGGCCCTAGATATGAAGGTTCTCATCATGTTGGTGTTGTGTGTTAGGTGTGTAAACGCATGATGTCACAGGCAAAAGATGTGACATTCTCACTTTTTGTCCGTAACAACAACAAACAAAACAACTCGTCATATCGCGTTATTGAACTAATTAACCGGCAGATGAAGCAAAATAAGACCCCCCCCCCTCCTCCTCCATGGAGACGGATGAATCGGCATCGCCGCCTCTTCTTGCAAGGGCAACCTGGGGGCGGGTGACCCCCTCCCGCCCCGCCCCCCCCCCGCCCAAGTAGCACCGTTGTGACGTCACTTTTGTTCGCACGAGGTCACGTGGGCTGTGAGAGCAACAAGGGCAGCCCTCAGGTGAGCACGGTTGGCCCACGCACGGTGCGAAAGAAGTTCGAGCACACTGTATGCGTGCCTCACTGTACATCATCTAAGCGATGCGAAAATAACCATTACTTTTTGTTGTTGTTATCTCGGATTGTATCGAGCGCTTCGACAAGAATTATTATCTTCTTCGGTTCTTTCGGTAAAGTCACGTAGAATGAGAATAAAATAATAAATATTCTCATTCTACGTGACTTTACCGAAAGAACCAAAGAAGATGAATCCTTGCAGTCACGAAAGCTTTAAATCGAAGAATTATTATACATTGTACATTGGTATTGGCTGATGGGGGTGGGGGAATGGGGATGGGGTTTGAGCGTTGGGTAGGGATGGCAAGGAAGGGTGGTGATAGTGAGAGGGAGCGGGGTTGAGGTGAGGATGGTGACGGGGGGAGGATGGTAATGGAGGGTGATGATAGGGAGAGGTCGGGGTTAGGAAGGGGGGTATGGTAAAGATTGCAAGCACGAGGACAGGAAGTCGCAGAGGAACACGCTCTTGAAACTCATCCCGAATAGACACGGGCCTCTTTGATTGAGGTGTACGCCACGGTGCCGTGGTGTCAGTGCCGAGGTATTTTCTCTCACCGCCTGGTGAGAATGTCAAGAGACCCAGGGTGAGTCTCATTTGACCTGTGGGGGCACCAGTCTGCCAGTAGGCGGTGGTGGAGGGGGGCGATGTTTGCTACTGCCGCTGCTGCTGTGTGTATAATTCCATTTGACTAATTTGCGGTGCACATGTTCGAATTGTGGCACAAATGTTGGTGGCTAACGCTGACGGGGCTTCGAGAAGAACGCCACACAAAACCGGGCGTTCAACAACAGCCTCCTGAATTTCGATTTAAAGCTTTCGTGACAGCAAGGATTCATCTTCTTTGGTTCTTTCGGTAAAGTCACGTAGAATGAGAATAAAATAATAAATTGATAAAATAAAATAACACATTAATGTTCTATCAATTTATTATTTTATTCTCATTCTACGTGACTTTACCGAAAGAACCAAAGAAGAACAGCCTCCTGGTTCAGTGAAATCCTCTCGAAGCTGGACTCGAAGGGACAGGAACCAAGATCATCATCACCACCACCACCAGGAGAGCACGTGGTGTACATATATATGACTTGACCCTCACAGAAGAATGTTATTTTTTTGTCCGTCACCTAGGGTGAATGTGCAACTTGCGTCGCAAAACAGAAGTAGCTAAGGTACAGTGTTTTAACACAGGATGTTGCGCAACAGTTGAAGAATGCAACAAGTATACGGGCAGGAAAGTTGCGCAATCTAACCTTGGAAGTCCCTACTGTCCCCCGAAGATTCTTATCCAATCACCGGCGAGATTTTCGGCCAATCACAGGCCTCACTTGGGCTTCGGTTGATTGAACGTGACGAAGGATTGCCAACTTCCTTAGTTTTCGTGTCGGGTTAAGCAGTTTGGGTTAGAATTTTGGGTTTGGGATAGGAGTTGGGGTTAAAGGCTAAGGTTTATCGATCCCAAACCTTGACGCCTGTATACAGTGAGGGAAAAAAGTATTTGATCCCCTGCTGATTTTGTACGTTTGCCCACTGGCAAAGAAATTATCAGTCTATAATTTTAATGGTAGGTTTATTTGAACAGTGAGAGACAGAATAACAACAACAAAATCCAGAAAAACGCATGTCAAAAATGTTATAAATTGATTTGCATTTTAATGAGGGAAATAAGTATTTGACTCCTCTACAAAACATGACTTAGTACTTTGTGGCAAAACCCTTGTTGGCAATCACAGAGGTCAGACGTTTCTTGTAGTTGGCCACCAGGTTTGCACACATCTCAGGAGGGATATTGTCCCACTCCTTTTTGCAGATCTTCTCCAAGTCATTAAGGTTTCGAGGCTGACGTTTGGCAACTCGAACCTTCAGCTCCCTCCACAGATTTTCTATGGGATTAAGGTCTGGAGACTGGCTAGGCCACTCCAGGACCTTAATGTGCTTCTTCTTGAGCCACTCCTTTGTTGCCTTGGCCGTGTGTTTTGGGTCATTGTCATGCTGGAATACCCATCCACGACCCATTTTCAATGCCCTGGCTGAGGGAAGGAGGTTCTCACCCAAGATTTGACGGTACATGGCCCCGTCCGTCGTCCCTTTGATGCGGTGAAGTTGTCCTGTCCCCTTAGCAGAAAAATACCCCCAAAGCATAATGTTTCCACCTCCATGTTTGACGGTGGGGATGGTGTTCTTGGGGTCATAGGCAGCATTTCTCCTCCTCCAAACACGGCGAGTTGAGTTGATGCCAAAGAGCTCCATTTTGGTCTCATCTGACCACAACACTTTCACCCAGTTGTCCTCTGAATCATTCAGATGTTCATTGGCAAACTCCAGACGGGCATGTATATGTGCTTTCTTGAGCAGGGGGACCTTGCGGGCGCTACAGGATTTCAGTCCTTCACGGCGTAGTGTGTTATCAATTGTTTTCTTGGTGACTATGGCCCCAGCTGCCTTGATATCATTGACAAGATCCTCCCGTGTAGTTCTGGGCTGATTCCTCACCGTTCTCATGATCATTGCAACTCCACGAGGTGAGATCTTGCATGGAGCCCCAGGCCGATGGAGATTGACAGTTCTTTTGTGTTTCTTCCATTTGCGAATAATCGCACCAACTGTTGTCACCTCACCAAGCTGCTTAGCAATGGTCTTGTAGCCCATTCCAGCCTTGTGTAGGTCTACAATCTTGTCCCTGACATCCTTGGAGAGCTCTTTGGTCTTGGCCATGGTGGAGAGTTTTGAATCTGATTGATTTATTGCTTCTGTGGACAGGTGTCTTTTATACAGGTAACAAGCTGAGATTAGGAGCACTCCCTTTAAGAGTGTGCTCCTAATCTCAGCTCATTACCTGTATAAAAGACACCTGGGAGCCAGAAATCTTTCTGATTGAGAGGGGGTTAAATACTTCCCTCATTCAAATGCAAATCAATTTATAACATTTTTGACATGCGTTTTTCTGGATTTTGTTGTTGTTATTCGGTCTCTCACTGTTCAAATAAACCTACCATTACAATTATAGACTGATCATTTCTTTACTCTTTGGTTCTATTCGGTAAAGTCACGTAGGTAAAAAAATAAAATAACAAAAATCACGTTTAGGCCACAACACAAGTGGCCTTCACGACGTTTCAGCCACAAGTGGCCTTCACCTGATGAAGGCCTTCACCTGATGAAGGCCACTTGTGTTGTGGCCGAAACGTCGTGATTTTTATTATTTTATTTTTTTCCTACGTGACTTTACCGAATAGAACCAAAGAGTATGGATCCTTGCAGTCACGAACGCTTCAAATCTAGAATTGATAATTTCTTTGTCAGTGGGCAAACGTACAAAATCAGCAGGGGATCAAATACTTTTTTCCCTCACTGTATTTGGAGTTTGCACGTTCTCTCTCCCCGTGGTTGTGTGGATTTTTCTCCGGATCCTCTGGGTTTCCCCTCCACATTAAGAAACGTGGATTTCGAGTATTTGGCTGATATAAATTTGTGGCCAGGTCGCTTCTGAAAAAAAGGGCGAAACAGCTTAGTGAGCCTTACCTGATCAAAATATAACATAGTTTAGGGTTAGGGGTTATGGCTTAGGGGTAAAACTAAATTGGCGGTAGGGTTAGACCGTTAGAGGTTTCGTTTGGCGTTTTGGTTCAGGGTTTCTGGGATATGTTTACGAGGGCAGATAGGGTTATTGGGTATGGTTTAAGGTAATGATTATGGGCTGGAAATTATGGCTTAGCGCTGGGTTAGGATTTATAAATATGGCTTTAGGGTTTTGTTTAGGGATCAGGAATATATACTTACGATGGAGTTTTAGGGTTTGAATTTGGAAGGGTGACATTTTCGAACGCCATGTCGCCCCCTCTCAACCAGGCGCACGAACGCGGCCCACGATCCCGGAGCCAGCCAGGCACAAATTAAAACAATCGACTCGGTCGACGAGCCGAGCGCCTGTGTCGCATTCCTCTTGCACAACGGCGCTGTTTTTCACAACGGTAGTTTTTTTGTTTGTTACAACTCGAACCACGCGAACGCGGCCATTGGTCACGTGACGCGCTTCACTGGGAAAGGGAAATTAAAATGCTTTTTTTTGGGTTCGGAGATCTAGACGTGACATTAAAATTGAGCGCAATAACATTGATCTAATATATGTACCCGACTGGGTTTCAAACCTATCCTACCCGCGCGAACGGCTCGCGAATGTCGCAAGGCTTCCTGCCAAAGTTTGACGTACGAACGTGCGTTTAAGGCCGAAAGTGAATTAGATTTAAGTTGAAGTGAGCCACGCGTGGCAGATTCCGTCCAATCGCCAAGGTGGGCGAACGCTGCCGTGAAATCAACTCGTAAATCACAGCACAGGCGGCGCCAGTCGTAGCCGTTACAGATAAACTATTTGGTCTTTGAAAACGGCCAGTTACTCAACTTGTAAACAAAACATTTCGATTCCAACAGGCCGAGTTATTTCTCTGACTTCTCAAATGTATACCCCTCCCCCAACCCCCCCCACACACAATCTAAAGCCTACCATGCTTGCGACGTATCGCAATATTTTATTATAAATACTGTATGAGTATGTTTGTGAACCCAGCGAAAGCTCACGAAGTCTAGTCATAGGGGGTCGGCAACCTGCGACCCCGGATCCGCGTGCCACTCTTTAAGTGACTGGTTCGTGACCATTATTTATTAAAGACCCACCACCGGTCTCGTATTCACCACCACCACAGTGCATTGCGGCCCTTATTGAAATAGAGAAGTATTTTTTTACCGATTTCGAAAAAATGGCTCTTGTTTACTTTGGTTGCTTACAAAAAAATTGGCCCAAGATTATTTTTTTCTACGTAAGGGTCCTGCAATGTGTTGGCAATAGGGGTCCAACGTTAACTTCGTGGAATCGCAATTGAGTCATATGCAGGTAATCTTTCAGCAATTGGGATGTTTGCTCAATGCTATTTTGTTTTTATTTTACCAGCGAAGGCACACTGAGCTATGTAGCTCTTTTTAGAAACGGCCTGGCTGCTAGTGATAGCTCAACGAAGTGGCTTATCACGTGGAAATGTACAGCAGCCAAATACTCTAAACGCGTGTTTATAAACGTGGAGGGAAAACCCGGAGGACCTGGAGAAAAACTCCACATGACAACGTGGGAAAGGAACATGCACAGGGTCGGGATCGAACCCACGTTCTTCTGCATACCAGGCGAGGGAGCTAACATCTCGCCACCGTGGCACCCCGATACATTGATCCATAATATTGCTTGTAAAAGCCTACGTATGACACGAACCAAGTATCTTGCACGTGCTTGGTTTATTTTGCTATGGGAGGAAATTGTAGATCCTGGAGAAAGACCAACGCACAACTGGGGTAGAAGGTACGAACTGCACGCAGAAAAGCGCCAGAGCCAGGAGTCGAACTCGGGGCCTTCTTACTGCGAGGCACTGCGCCACCCTGCTGCCCAAGTCTAAGTATCTCTCTGCTCAAACGAGTCATGCGGTCATGCTCGAGCCATTGGTGGAAATTCCACGTTCCCTTGGCAGTGGCCGGCGCCTCTATCAGTCCGTTTGTTTTGAACGAGGCCCATTGAGCTTAGAGGATATTTTTCCACGTTGACCCGACCAAGGCGTCGGCAGCATGTTGCATCAGAAGCGGTTGCATACAACAAAAGCAAGGACATTTTATAAATACGACCAATAATAATAACATGAACAACAAATAACCAGAGCTTCCGTGCTGTACAATTAAACGTATTGTCAGGAATTCAAAATAACATTGCGCGTGACACTCGCGAGATGAACTCACGCACGGCGTTCAAAGTGTTACCATTGATATTCTCTCTAGGAAGACCGATGTAGACTTCCCTACAAATTGGTGCTCACTTTATCGACCTCCCCCCCCCCCCCGGAGGGATGATGGGCTGAGTCATCCACCCCAGCCACGATTTGAACTCGTACAGTTCCGACTGCGAGCCACTCCGCTCTACCACCGAGCCATGTGGCCGTGTAGCTCAGCCTATCGCGAAACTTAATGCACAATTTCAATACACGAAATATTGAACATTTTACTCCCATTCACAATGATCTATACAGACCAAACTCGTAACGAAGAAATACATTAATAGCGTCGTTGTGGAGAACGTAAGTAACAGAATAAGCGGCCGATATACATAAATGAATGTACAGAATGTTTTACACACCCTGTCAGTCATACAGCCTTCTGGGCGTGCATAATTACAGTACGATTGGTGCAATACAAGCAAACTGCTGATGAGATACTCGAA
Source organism: Petromyzon marinus (assembly GCF_048934315.1). NCBI lineage: Eukaryota > Metazoa > Chordata > Hyperoartia > Petromyzontiformes > Petromyzontidae > Petromyzon > Petromyzon marinus. The sequence continues at coordinate 5,115,532 of NC_133699.1, forward strand.
TGTTGAGACCAGCCCAGACTTTGACGGATGTGTGCAGGAGGCGCATGGGCTGCCCGTTTATGGTAATGCACTACGACTGGCCCTGCCTGCTTTTTATTGGCTTTAGCGTCACTCGCAGCTTGCATTGTTGATGAAGAGGCTCGCGTCGAACGGCCCTCTCCGCCTGGATCGATCGTAGGTGCAATGCTGCCACAAGGCGCATGAATGTGAAGCATCTACGTCGACTCCGCCTTAAACGAGTCCCTGGCGCGGTGTGCAAGCGCCATCCCTGGGGAGACAAAGGCGACCGGGCGTGGTGTTTGGCCACCCACCGCCTCGTGTGGTGTGCCCCGTGCGGGCCTAAGAGGTGCTCGCTAACCAGCACTTCCCCCAACAGTCTGTTAAAGGCTACACGTGTGGGGGGGGGGACTTTTGTCTTTGTGTGCTCACGAGCCGCGTGGAATATAAAAGGCACTCATCCATCCGCCAGTGGGAGGGGGGTGTAGCAGGCCCTCGTCTTTTGTGGGATTCGTCATTTAAGCCGCAGCCGCGCCCCTTTTTTTTCCTCCCCTGCCGGAGCGAGGGGCTTGGCCCGGGTAACCCGGTGGCGTTTTTTTACTTTGCCGCCACCGTCCGGCTACGGGGGCGGTGCCGGTGGCGGCGGCGGCCGCGGTGGGGAGGACTTTGCGGTGAAACGCCACTCGCGCAACCAGCGCCTGTTCCGTAGTCGTGGTCCAACTCCCCCACGCGCGCCCCCTGTTTGTTCAACGGTTTGGAGATCCAAGATTTTTTTTTTGGGGGGGGGGGGGGGGAACCCCTTTTATTAATGTGGCCGTTTTTTTTTTATCGGGTACGTCCCGAATAGCAACGCGACTTTTATAAGTTTCGTTAAAATTTGATCCTTTTTTTTTAAGCGTTACCGTTGCCACCACCTTTCCCCCCAGACTGAGTTAATGCATAAGGCGCCTTCAACCTGAGCTGGAAAGCGATGGATTTCACAGCCCTGTTTTACGTGGTCACTAGCGATGCATGTCACACCTTTTGTACAAGCCTCTTGAGCTGCAGCCGCATTCAGATACGAGAAAAAAAATCCAAATTGCACCGTACACTAAGCTTGTGAGTAGAGGCCGACGGAAACTGAATTTCTGGTTTCGGCCGAAACCGAAACCGAAAGTTTAACTTCACTTTCGACCAAGACCGAAACAGAAAAGGTATTTAACCGAAGTTACCGACCACAAGATTTATGAAATACTGTACTAGCTTTACTACCCGGCTTCGCCCGGGACTTGGATTCACCACGGCTGGCCTCCTTTGTCTCCCCAGTGGCGATGTTGACATACCACACCACTTACTCGTTTGACGCTGAGTCGACCTAGGGGAGGCCCAGGACCGGTTCAAATAATCTTCACCGGCCGTAGCAGGAATCGAACTCGGGTCGCCGGGTTCATAGCGCAGCGCGCGAATCGCTACGAAGTCGCTGCCCCAGACCACGGTTGTGGCTGTAACCTCGCCCGCAAGCTGCTGCTGACGTGTGTGTGTGTACGTGTGTGTGTATTGCTCAACCACGTTATGTATGCCGATGATTTGGTAATAGCTGCTCATTCAGAGGAAGAGTTGGAGACGCTGCTGCTGAGACTGGAGCGTGCCACTAAGAGATGGGGCCTTACCATCAGCCCCACCAAAACTAAGCACCTGCCTGGGTATTTTGTACCATCGGACACTCCACCCCCACAACTCCCAATCGGTGATGGGGCAGTTATGGAGAGAGTGGAGAGTTTCCCATACCTGGGCAGTGTGCTTATGACCGGCTCCAGTTTAACAGCAGAGGTCTCCGAATCAGTCGAGCGGCAATATATTTTCATCGGTTGCATAACGCTGTGTGGAAGCTACCTGGTCTGTCGCTCCGCACTAAGCTTCAGGTCTTCTCGGCCACGGTCATTTCCCCCCTTCTCTATGCTTGCGAAACATGGACCCCCCTAATGGAACATCTTCGCCGGTTAGAAACATTTAGGCTAGCCTGCCTACGTTTCATCCTGGGTTTCACCAGGCTGGATTGTGTAAGGAGCTCACAAAGCCTTGAAAGATCTGGGCAAGGTCCCATCGGTGAACTCCTCCGGCGGGGAAGGCTGCGATGGCTGGGTCATGTAGCCCGCATCCCCAGCCACCGCATGCCGAAACAGCTTTTGTTCGGCCGGATCGAGGGGGCTAAACGGGTGCGGCACGGGCTAGAGAAGAGATGGAGTGACATGGTACAGGAGGACGTGGAGCTGAGTGGACTTGCCGATGACTGGTACCAGCGGTGTCAAGATCAGCCTCTGTGGAGGAGGCTCATGAAGGACGCTACTGGGCAGTTGGAGGCAGTCGCCCTCCAACAACAATGGAGGGCGGAAGAGCGACGCTCACAACAACGAACGGAGCGCCGGTAGGCTAAAGCACAGCAGGTTGGCACAGTAGGGGGCACAGGTGGTACATCAGCCAGTCATCTCAGTCATCTTAGGCGACCCGTGGCACTTGGGTCTGCCCCGTAACCTCCTCCCAGCGGGCGTTCGACACTTCACGTGGCCTCAAGGTGCACATGGCCTGGCACAAGCTTTGTGGTGACGTCACCGCCACTTAGTGGCGAATGGCGATTGTTGTTGTGTATGTGTGTGTTTATATGTGTACGTGTGTGTGTGTGTGTATGCAGCCTAGCGCATAGGATTGCCGAGCGCCGACTGACCGGCTGATAGACTTAGCACTAGCGTTACATTCTAAAAATAGATCTTCGGTTCATCTTCTTAGGTTCTTTCGGTAAGGTCACGTAGAATGATAATAAAATAATAAAATAACACAATAAAATTCTCACGACGTTTCGGCCACAACGCAAGCGGCCGTCTTCAGGTGAAAGGTACAGACCTGTCGGGACGACAGAGCTTCAATGAGACAGAGCTTCAATGAAGCTCTGTCTCATTCGCCACAATGAAGCTCTGTCGTCCCGACAGGTCTGTACCTTTCACCTGAAGAGGGCCGCTTGCGTTGTGGCCGAAACGTCGTGAGAATTTTATTGTGTTATTTTATTATTTTATTCTCATTCTACGTGACCTTACCAAAAGAACCAAAGAAGATGAATCCTTGCAGTCACGTTAGCTTTAAATCGAAAGATCTTCGGTTGACGACCGAAAGTCAATATCAGTTTTGGCCGAAACCGAAACCAGACCGAAAGTAAAAAAATACTTTCGGCCGAAACCGGAACTATGCCTAAAGTGGCCATTTGCAAACTTTAGGCGCCGAAACCGAATTTCGGTCGGCCTCTACTTGTGAGAGGGGGGTCTGGTTATAGGCCGTGCCAAGGCCACCACCAACGTTTCTGTGAGGCTCAACACGGATACATGGCGAGCTGGCGGCTCCTCCTTCCTCGCCGCCACCCACTTTTACACAGTCACGCCCACTCAACCACTATCTCCGCTCGCAGCGAATGGCCTCGCTCCGCTCTGACGTTGACCCCGCCCACTACTCCCCAGGCACCGCCCGCTGCTCAGATAGCCCCGCCCATTGCCAAAGTTGCCCTGCCCACTATTCAGGTAGTTCAGTGCTATGACCCGCTACAGTGAGTCGAGCACTAGGCTAGATAATATTCGGACAAAGGGGCACTCTTTCTGAAACCAACGGGACTAAAATCAGTCAAAACGCGACCTATGGGAGCGTTAAAATATCCCATCCTCTCCCCCATGCTCCTGGTGCTGCTCTTTGTGCCTTTACCTGCTCAGTTTTGTTGTTGATGTTACGGCCTCTCCGTTTTTCCCTCCCCAACTTCTTTGGCACACGCCGCTTGGATTCACTGTAAACTGACTCACTAGCCAGGAGGCAGAGGTGGCTAGAACGTCGACGTGAGATGATGGAAAGAGATATGCAGGCGACGGAATTGCTAACCACGGGACGGAGATGCACGATGTGAGTGAAGGTGTGATGATGATGATGACTTTCATGATGGACTTCTGTAATAGTTTCCACGATTGCCACCTTTCATTCATTATATATTAACCACCCTAATTTTTTGTTCAAAACGACACGCAAAAAAATTATTATTTGAATCTACATCCTGCGTAATAATGATTTGTTTATGATAGAGCGCCCTTGTATAAGCCGAGACATGTGATAGCGCTTTACATGTCACCTCAACACATTTGAGAGGGCACCCCCAGTGGCAGCTGTCATTGTGTGGCAAAAGGTGGCTCCGTAATGGTACTATTAGTCTTCCAGCAAGCGGCGACGATTGCTGCTATGTGTAAACCTAGTTGAGCATTTTCGGGGTCATTTTTCGAATCTGGCCAAATATGGACCGCGATTCCGACGCAAAAAAGCGACCCACTCGTTTCGAATGACGTCAGGGCGACCTGTAAGCTGACGTCATACGTAAATATTGTAAACTAAACGATTATTTTAGCATGTAAAGCCCACTGAGCCGGATAGCTCTTTTTTCAGAAGGGACTTGGCCACAAATGATAGCTGAACGAAGTGGCTTATCACGTGGAAATGTATAGCCGACAAATACTCTAAACGGTTAATTGTATTTTTTTTTTCATATTGTAGACTGCAAACGGTTAATAGACACACCGCTGTGCTAACCAGGGCGGCCGCCGCGGATCGAACCGCGAAACCTCCGCTGCTGGGGCCACCAGTGACAATCCACTGAATCGTTGAGTGGGGCGGTCGGGGGGGTGGGGGGGGAGTTGAATGATAACGTGCCAACAGGGACGTCCAACGCACTCCCCTCCACCCCGCTACTCCACCCATCGCTGGCCTCTGGCCAAAGCCCTCTTACCCCACCACACCCGCCCGCCCACCACCCCTGCCTCCCTCCCTCCCTCCTCCTCCTCTCCCTCCTCTCTCTCTCTCACTGCTGGACTACAAGGTCGCACTGTACCCTGGCTCACTGCCCCTGAATGACGGCCAGTCCATCCGGACCGGACAGTGCGTGGGAGATTGCTCGCTTGGTCACTTTGCTCGGACAACGGAACAAAAATTGCGCAGCACAAAAAAAAATTAAGATCGGGCAGCGTTTTTAGCACCGCAGTTATAAGTGTGGTATGTCTCTCCGTGTGTGTGTGTTTCTATTGAAACAAAACAACATCGCCGCTGGAGAGACAAAGGCGATCGGGCGTGGTTCTGGCCACCCACCCCCTCGTGTGGCGTGTCGACCTTCAATAGGTGCTCGCTAACAGCACTTGCCCCAACAGTCTGCTCAAGACTAAATGGGGAAACTTACTCTGTGTGTTACACGTGGGCGAGGGCTTGATACGAGCGTGGCGCCACGTTGGCGAGATGCTAATTACCGAGCTCGAAACTGCAGCTCTTTTTCATGAGCGAGCTGGCCACAAATGATGTAGCTCAACAAAGTGGCTCATCACGTGGAGATGCATCGCAGCCAAATACTCTAAGCGCATTTTTATTCTAAACGTGGAGGGGAAAGCCGGGAGGACCCGGGGAAAAATCTGCGCGACCACGGGAAGAGAGACACGCAAACTCAAAATATAAAGGCGTTGGGGTCGGGATCGAACCCACGACCTCCTTCATACCAAGCGAGGTAGTTAACATCTCCTAGCCACCGCGGCACCCCACAATCTACCATGCAGCCAAGCATTTACTGCATAAATAGACAATTATGCCGGAGCGACCGATGTGGATTACAGTGATGTTATAGAAGGCTTAGAATGCTGATATTTGGCACAAACTCGGTCCAGCTAAGTTTATATCTTTCTAAATTTGGGCCGCGAAAAATTACGGCATGGAAATTGATTGGTTTCACCGGGATTCCCGCTCACAAACCACAGCGCAGTCTGTGGTGCTGAACACTTAAACCGTACGATTACTACGATATCCTCATCACCAGTGCACCACGTGATTCGCTGTCCTCGAAGTGTATCCAACAGAAGGCTGCTACCGATTGCTGGTATTATATAGGGGTCCGTATGGATTGACCAATTGTCAGGTGTATCGTCAACTCTTTATCATACGGGGGGGGGGCTGAATAAAACGACAACACATCATACAAAACACGCGTCAATTTCGGCTTATAAAAGCCATAATTATTGTTTGCCTGCGTAGAATGTGCGTTAGGACCTAGAGTTTGTCACGTGTATTTTTTGAATTGTGACCGGTTTACCTGCCAAATGCGATCACGTGGGATATTTGAGTCACTGGCTCTCGACGAGTGATGAGTAGCTGATATAACCAGCGCGTGCGTATAAACTTGTTTGTTTTAGCGATTTTATTTCTTCGCAACCACAGCTAGATCCAAATTTTATATGCTCGCCGACGAGTAGCTAAGAATGAACTGTAAATGTTTCACATCGTGTTGAAATTCCAATTAGCACGGTTGGCTACGTACGGTGCGAAATAAGTTCACCATACATACGAAACGCTCCTCCGACCAATGAGAATTGCTCTTGGGAGTGTGGTATTGGGCGTGTTAATGTTTGTGCCAGTGCTCAACATGGTGAAGAGGACACTGCAGGACGGGGTTTGAGTTGGGGCAGTGATTTAAAAACCGTGGTCGTTCCCCCGCGGAACAGCTGCGGATAACTAGGCCCGAGCAACGTTTTTATCTTATTCTTTGCCAACGTCATTGGTGCATTGTGGTCCGTGAAATATTGCTGAGGGTCGGTCGACGGTGGGTCCGTGGGTGCACAGCGGTTGGAATCCCCTGGGTCGAGAGACAAGGGTCAGGATTCCAAATTGGCTGCAACGGCGTCGTTCGGAGCAGCAGTGAATCTGTCTCCGGCTATCCTCTCGCGCCGCTGTGGCGGGTGTCCTGCGGTGCTTTGCTATCGACGCCGGGACATCAGTCTCGCTCCGCCTCGAGACAATCCGACGGGGCCGTCAAATGGGGTTGGGGGGGGGAGACACGGAGCCCCCAGGTGACTGCGCAAAGAGGGTGCGCTCCAGTGCTCGCGCTGGACGGATCTGTCGCACCGTGGAATCGTAGGGTGCATTGGATGTTGAACTTCTTACGCACCGCACGTAAGCCAACCGTGCTCCATCGGAGGTGCGGGGAAGGTGGGGGGGGGTGGCAACGGGGATGGAGATGCCTTCATCCAGCAGTGGATTGATCAAGGCTCCTGCTGCTGATGGTGATGACGTTCGTGACGAAAGGGTCCACAGTGGGCGGAGTGGTGGCGCCAGTGGTTAGCGCACCGCACGGTGAACCTCCTAAGGGGGGTGGGCAAGCACCTCTCGGTTCGATTCGATTTTGCTTTTATTCGTGTTGTCTACTTATCTAATTATAATCGATTCATCATGGCACGTCTGATGCCCTCCCTCTGCCATCGTTTCTACCCAGTTACAAATACAGAAAGGGGGGGGGGGGGTGGTGAGGGGTCCGGGGGACCACACCCAGCCCTCTGCTGCGGCTCAAGTGTCAACCGGACGGGGGAGGGGTGGTGAGGCTATGGGGGGGGGTGGGCGTGGTGAGGCTATGGGGGGGGGGTAGTGGGGGTGGTGAGGCTATGGGGGGGGGGGGGGTAGTGGGGGTGGTGAGGCTATGGGGGGGGTAGTGGGGGTGGTGAGGCTATGGGGGTAGTGGGGGTGGTGAGGCTATGGGGGTAGTGGGGGAAGTGAGGCTATGGGGGGGGGGGGGGGTAGTAGGGGTGGTGAGGCTATGGGGGTAGTGGGGGTGGTGAGGCTATGGGGGGGGGGGTAGTGGGGGTGGTGAGGCTATGGGGGGGGTAGTGGGGGTGGTGAGGCTATGGGGGGGTAGTGGGGGTGGTGAGGCTATGGGGGTAGTGGGGGTGGTGAGGCTATGGGGGGGGTAGTGGGGGTGGTGAGGCTATGGGGGTAGTGGGGGTGGTGAGGCTATGGGGGTAGTGGGGGAAGTGAGGCTATGGGGGGGGGGGGGGTAGTAGGGGTGGTGAGGCTATGGGGGTAGTGGGGGTGGTGAGGCTATGGGGGGGGGGTAGTGGGGGTGGTGAGGCTATGGGGGGGGTAGTGGGGGTGGTGAGGCTATGGGGGGGTAGTGGGGGTGGTGAGGCTATGGGGGTAGTGGGGGTGGTGAGGCTATGGGGGGGGGTAGTGGGGGTGGTGAGGCTATGGGGGGGGTAGTGGGCGTGGTGAGGCTATGGGGGTAGTGGGGGTGGTGAGGCTATGGGGGGGGTAGTGGGGGTGGTGAGGCTATGGGGGGGGTAGTGGGCGTGGTGAGGCTATGGGGGTAGTGGGGGTGGTGAGGCTATGGGGGGGGGGTAGTGGGGGTGGTGAGGCTATGGGGGGGGGGGTAGTGGGGGTGGTGAGGCTATGGGGGGGGGGGTAGTGGGCGTGGTGAGGCTATGGGGGGGGGGTAGTGGGGGTGGTGAGGCTATGGGGGGGGGGTAGTGGGGGTGGTGAGGCTATGGGGGTAGTGGGGGTGGTGAGGCTATGGGGGGGGGGGGTAGTGGGGGTGGTGAGGCTATGGGGGGGGGGTAGTGGGGGTGGTGAGGCTATGGGGGGGGGGGGTAGTGGGGGTGGTGAGGCTATGGGGGGGGTAGTGGGGGTGGTGAGGCTATGGGGGGGGTAGTGGGGGTGGTGAGGCTATGGGGGTAGTGGGGGTGGTGAGGCTATGGGGGGGGGGTAGTGGGCGTGGTGAGGCTATGGGGGTAGTGGGGGTGGTGAGGCTATGGGGGGGGGGTAGTGGGGGTGGTGAGGCTATGGGGGGGGGGGTAGTGGGGGTGGTGAGGCTATGGGGGGGGTAGTGGGGGTGGTGAGGCTATGGGGGGGGTAGTGGGGGTGGTGAGGCTATGGGGGGGGTAGTGGGGGTGGTGAGGCTATGGGGGTAGTGGGGGTGGTGAGGCTATGGGGGGGGGGTAGTGGGGGTGGTGAGGCTATGGGGGGGGGGGGTAGTGGGGGTGGTGAGGCTATGGGGGTAGTGGGGGTGGTGAGGCTATGGGGGGGGGGTAGTGGGCGTGGTGAGGCTATGGGGGTAGTGGGGGTGGTGAGGCTATGGGGAGGGGGGGGTAGTGGGGGTGGTGAGGCTATGGGGGGGGTAGTGGGGGTGGTGAGGCTATGGGGGTAGTGGGGGTGGTGAGGCTATGGGGGGGGGTAGTGGGGGTGGTGAGGCCAGAGGAAGAAGGGGGGTAGAGGCCAGGGAGGGAGGGGGAATGGGGGTGGGGTAGAGGGGGTCGATGGATGGGAGGGGTGGGGTTGTGATGCCGAGGAGGGTGGGGGGGTAAGGTCAGAATGGGTAGAAGGGTGGGGGCGAGGACAGGGGGAGTGGTGAGGACAGGGGGAGGGGTGAGGTTTGGTGAGTCCAGAAGCGGTAGGCGGCTGTGGAGGTGGTGAGGCTGGGGGTGGAGGGAGGGAGTGGTGAAGCGAGTTGGGGTGGGAGGGAGAGGGCGGGGGCGAGGGTGGGGGTGGTGGCGCCGAGGTCGGCAGAGGGCAGTTGGGGGGTGCGGGGGGAGAAGCGGTGAGCGAGAGAGGGGGGGGAGAGAACGAGGGGAGATGAGGGGGAGAGAGATTAGAGATAGAGGAGAGAGTGGGAGAGAGGCCAGAGAGAGGGGACAAAGAGAGGGGAGAGAGAGAGGAAGGAGAAGGTGATATAGTAGAGAGGCGGAGAGAGTGGGGAATTGAAGGAGGCGGAGGAGAGAGAGGGGAGAGAGAGAATACGCGAGAGGATGGGGATAGAGGCGAGAAAGAGGGGAACGATGGGTGGATGGGGGGGGCTATGCTCTAGAGAGGGGGGTATAAGAGAAGGCAGAAAGGGGGTTAGAGAGATATGAGGGGGAGTTGTATTCCCGGAGCGAGAGGACAGACAGACTGAGAGACGGAGAGACGGAGAGAAAACCGGGCCACCGTCCGTGGGCCTCGTGCCTCGCTGATAAAGCGAGAAAGCTGGCCAGTGGAAGCCATTGTGTGTGTGGGCCCCCCACCCCGCTCCTCAAGTGTGAAGAGAAAACTCGCGGCCCCCCGTTTGCCCCACAGAGAGGCCCGGCGCCAATAATTAACGAGGATAATTTTATACGGATAATAATGATCATTATAGTTGCGGTTGAAGGTGGTGAGGAACAGCGATAGTGGGGTATAATCGTAATAATGATTACACTGTGTAACACAATTTTTGTTCCTGGGTAGTAAGTGTCATGTCGTAATTGCTTATGCCTAAAAAGTATATAAAAATGGCTATTATTCCCCACAAACTTTGCTTTTGTGACCAGGACAGTGATATTTTGAAATTTACCTATTTTCAATGAGAAAACGGGCGATTTTGTGTCTTTTCGTTCACATAAAGTCAGAAAAAAACATATGAATCAAAATTAACTTGTATTTATACTAACGTAATACAAAAATGACGACAGAAGATTTAGAAGTGAGTAGTTTTTCGAGATGTACGATTATACTGTAAATTACTTTCACGAATCAGCCCCCAAATGTCGTCCCCCATCATGTTCTCGTTATACTGTCCTCGGTAGCGGCGTTCAAAGTCCAGTATATCCTGGTGGGAGCGCTTGCCTTGCTCTTCCGAGTACGCTCCCATGTTCTCCGTGAAATTATCAAGATGAGAATCAAGGATATGGACTTTGAGGGACATCCTACAGCCCATTGTGCCGTAGTTCTTCACCAGAGTCTTAACCAGCTCCACATAGTTTTGGACCTTGTGATTGCCCAGGAAGCCACGAACCACTGTGACAAAGCTGTTCCAAGCCACGTTCTCTTTACTAGTGAGCTTCTTATGGAATTAATTGCACTCCAGGATCTTCTTTATCTGTGGTCCGACGAAGACACCGGCTTTGACCTTTGCCTCAGACAGCTTAGGGAAGAAGTCTTGAAGGTACTTGAAGGCTGCTGACTCCTTATCTACAGCTCTGACAAATTTTTCATGAGGCCCAATTTGACGTGCAGTGGTGGCATCAGCACCTTCCACCAGTGGCTCCCACTTGACGTTGTTCCTCCCCACAGAGAACTCGGTCCGCTGTGGCCAGTCCCGCCTGTGGTAGTGCGCCTTGGTGTTCCTGTTGTCCCAAAGGCAAAGATAGCAGGGAAACTTGGTAAAACCACCTTGGAGACCCATCAGGAATGCCACCATTTTGAAGTCTCCGATGACCTCCCAGGCGTACTCATCATACTTCAAAGCATCCAGCAAGGTCTTGATGCTGTTGTAATCCTCTTTGAGGTGCACCGAGTGAGCCAGGGCAAGAGATGGGTACTTGTTACCATTATGGAGCAGCACGGCTTTGAAGCTCCTGGATGAGCTGTCAATGAAGAGACGCCACTCATTCTGGTTACAGGCGATTCCGATTGCCTCAAACAAACTGGTCGCATTGTGGCAGAAGCAGAGCCCATCTTGACGGGTGAAGAAGCTGCAAAAAGGTTGGTGATGCTTCCTCCGATCTGCGACTTGCACACTTTCATCCAACAAGTTCCACTGCTTGAGCCTAGACGTCAAAAGCTCGGCATTGGACTTGGTGAGACCAAGATCTCTGATCAAGTCGTTGAGGTCTTTTTGGGTGGAGTATGGGTTTCTCTCCTCAGCTCCACCTCTAAAATTGTCATCTGGATCTACAACGTCTTCCTCGCTCTCTGACTTGCTGCTCTCTTCTAAAGACGGCTGCTGTCTCTCCGGAGGAGTGGGTACGGGGAGCTCATGGCAGTGTGGCACCGGGGCAATGGATGAAGGAAGGTCGGGCTTTCACGGGAGTGCGTCATTTCAGCCGCTTTGGAAGGGTCCACCATGCAGAAATAGCAGTTGCTTGAGTGGTCAGTGGGTTCCCACCAAATTCTTGGGATAGCGAACTTCATGGCCCTCTTTTCCCCTCTGTACCATCCTACAAAACTAAATTTATTTCATCCATGACTAATGTGTAAGAGATTCTCGCTAAATTTTTCATATACATTTTTTAAATAACATTGAAAAGTGTAAAACTTTTTTTAATTAAAAACTTTTTCAATTTGATTTATTTTTACAAATTTTATAACATCAAATTCCGAGCAACAATTGTACATCTTACCTTCCAGAGTTATTTTTGCATTGCTGGCAGGTGAAATCAGGTGACCAGGGTTTATCTTGATCCCCGACAGGCATGCCGAAATATGCCTTGTAGGCCTCACCCATCTTAGCAGATGCTTCCACAGAATACTTTTTCGCTCTTGTCTTGATAAATTGGCCGCAGACATAACAAAATGTGTCTGCCGGATGCTTGCAGCCTCTTGATGCCATCTCAGAAAAATGCAGATATGTATCCACTTAGGCAGCTGGAACTAAACTGAACTGGTGGACTTAAGGCCCCTGTATTTATACTACTATTTATATTACTGGAAAGTTATAGAATGGTTTAGAAGTTACTCCAAGTTTACTCAGCACTGAATCTATCTGGAATGTTCTGGAAAATAGGTACATTTCAAAATATCACTGTCCTGGTCACAAAAGCAAAGTTTGTGGGGAATAATATCCATTTTGTGTACTTTTGAGGCATAAGCAATTAGGAAATAACACTTATTATCCAGAAACAAAAAAAAATGTGTTGCAGTGTTATCATTTGCCTCTCGACAAAGACGGGGGGGTGGGTGGGGGTGGTGGACTCTGGCGTGTGAATACGTGGGTATTGTTCTGCATCCAGTAAAAACAACAACAAAACGTCACTGCATTGGCTGATGTGTCGCCTTTGTCGCGGCTCGGTTTTCTCCGAAGTTCTTCGTTGAATTGAAATTCGTTCCCTCGTCGGAGGACCTTGCCAAGCAACGGGGGGGGGCCGGGGGGGGCCCGGACCTGGTGCGTCAAGAAGCGACGCAGCGCAGCGCGCGTGCACGTCGACAGGATGTATGAACGAGCTTTCCGATGTAACCCCCAGCCCACCCTCCTCCTCCTCCATCCATGTCTGCCTCAACATCCGCCGCCCCAACACTTGTTGCTGTGCACAACATCACATCACACAGCGGCACGGGCTTAATGGGAGTGCGTCATTTCGGCCGCGTTGGGCCTCGCAAAAAAAAGACGAAGCGTCGCTCGTAAACTTCGGGCCGTACAGTGGTGCCTTTGCCAACAGCCAGCCTTGCTTCGAACATTCGCTGGCGAATTGCCAGCGAATGTTTAGTGGGAGGGGAGCCCTCTCCTTACAGTCGTGCGGCGAAGGGTGGCCGCGTGCGTCTGTGTCTCTGTGCGTGTCAGGTCGGCAGTCAGGGGGCACAGGTGGCGCATCGGGACACTCGTCTCAGTCAGTCGACCCCTGGCACCCGCTGGGTCTGCCCCGTGACCTCCTGCCGGCGGGCGTTCGACGCTTCACGTGGCCTCGACGTGCACCTAGCCTGGCACAAGCGCCGTTATGACGTCATCACCACTTAGTGACGAATGGTTGTTGTTGTGTTGTTGTTGTCTGTCGGGGGTGGTGCTGTCCACTCACCCACCCACCCCCTCGTGTGCCGTGCCGGCCTTCATAGGTGCTCGCTAACAGCACTTGCCCCAACAGTCTGCTCAGGCTATACGGGGGGTGGGGGATATTTGTCTTTGTGTGTCTACCCACACGCACCAAAGGTCCCCCGTGTAGCCTTAACAGCCTGCAGGGGCAAGTGCTGTTAGCGAGCAGCACCTATGCCCACACGCACACACGTGGGGGAGCGGTGGTGGAGCGGTTAGCGCTACGCTGCGCTGCGAACCCGGCCAACGTCAGTGACGTTTATCTGAACCGCTCCTGGTCCTCCCCTGGGTCGACTCGGCCTCAAATGAGTACCTGGTGTAGCGGTGTGTAGTAAACATCGCCACTGGGGAGACAAAGGCGGCCGGGCGTGCCGCTGGCCACCCACCTCGCTCGTGTGCCACCAATTGCCGGCTTTCATAGGTGACAGCACTTGCCCCCCAAACGTCTGCTAAAGCCACACGGGGGATCTTTGTTATCGGTCTTTGGTCAGCGCACAGCGCGATAATGGAGGCACAACGAGAATGTTCTCACAACGAATTCCCCTAGAGAGCTGGGGCGACGAGAATAATAATAATAATGATGTTGAGTTTTGATGTAAATTGTTCGTCGTTACAGCATTGACAGTGGTGCAGAAGCACCGATGACCCCCAAAAAACCTCATACAGTACCTACTATAATCACCCAGGAATCTGTCCTTAACGCTCGTTACGTCACTCCACGTCGACCAGCCACCCCTCATTAATATTCATGAGCAGGTGACGTCCTCCAAATGGACCCCCCCCCTCACCCCTCCTCATTCATAATCATGAGCGGGTGACGTCACTCAAGATGGAGTACTCCCCCCCCACCCTCACTAATAATCATGAACAAGTGACATCAGTGACATAACTCCACAACGAACAGCCACCCCTCATTAATATTCATGAGCAGGTGACGTCCTCCAAATGGACACCCCCCACCCCTCCTCATTCATAATCATGAGCGGGTGACGTCACTCAAATTGGAGTACTCCCCCACGCATGAATAATCATGAGCAAGTGACATTACTCCACAACGAACAGCCCCCTCATTAATATTCATGAGCAGGTGACGTCCTCCAAATGGACCCGGATGACGCTGCAAAGTATTATCTGTATTTTGATTTAGCGTGCTGATCTTAAAGGTGCATTGAAAATTTTGATACTCCGCCCGATGCTTCTGTTGTTGTGGAGTAACACATGCAGCCAGCTATGGCTCTAAGATTTGGTGTTACATGTTATTTATGTAGTTTATTGTAAAAAAAAATCGGTCACAGTCCTTGTGAGCACTGTTACGTTGCAATTATGGCTTTATTTTTTGGTGATTTGGAAAAGTTTTTTGGTTTGGACATGTTTGTTTTGTTGTAGTACGGAGTTAGACTGATGGCCTTAATCTAAGTTTTCTTGTGGTTGTTGTTGTTTGACTTGCATCCCACTGGGATTTTTTTGCACATAGCGTTGTTGGTGTACGGTGATTTTTTTTCAGGAATATTTTTGCTGGGTTTTTTTCCATGGATTTTCTGTTTGCACAGTCACATAGTCACTTTAAGATGTTTTTCTTGTTCGTGTTTTTTTGTTTGTTGTGGTTGCACCCGATTCAAGAGCCGAATGGCTCACAGTGCTATACCAAAATAAACTGAACTGAACCCCCCCCCTCATTAATAATCATGAGCGGGTGACGTCACTCCACATGGGGGGGGGGGGGGCGAGGCGCCTCCTCCCCCCTCCTCAGCGTCAACTCACAACCCTCACTACAAAGGCAGAACCCTCACGTCACGTGATCTCCGTAACGCTGTTGAGACATCGAAGTAAAAAGGACGTCATGATGAACAAGGGATTATAAACCTTTAAATTAAATAGGTCTGTGTAACCGCGCCCTTACAAATTACACGCGAATTGATGCAATGACTATCACGTCGCGGTCTGCTTTTCGCTTGCAAGTTTCACATTTACTGCAATACACCCGTCCTTGGACGGGCAAAAGGTTTAGTAGTCAAAAACACTGTGGTCTTAAAAGGAAATATATAATAGGCGACGTTTCGGGCAGTGGCCCACCTTCATAGCACATGCCTTATATGTGCTATGCTTTAGAACGTTCGTATTTTCTGATTATTCTACCGATTATAATTAATCGATAGTTTTTTTACGCGTTTGCTGACTGCAGGTCTAAAAGGTGAAGCGGCCAGTAACAAACAGCACTTTGAAAATTATAATACTGTCGATTATGTTTCATTTGAGCAAGATGAGACGAACCTGAGGAATGATGTGACCTAGTGGAGTGAGTAGGTGTGTGTGTCAGTGTGTGAGTGGTTGAGTCAGTAGGTGAGTGAGTGGGTGGGTGTGTGAGTGAGTGAGTGTGTCAGTGTGTGAGTGGTTGAGTCAGTAGGTGAGTGAGTGGGTGGGTGTACAAGTGGGTGAGTGTGTAAGTGTGTGAGTGGTTAAGTCAGTAGGTGAGTGAGTGGGTGGGTGTACAAGTGGGTGAGTGTGTAAGTGTGTGAGTGGTTGAGTCAGTAGGTGAGTGAGTGGGTGGGTGTACGAGTGTGTGTGTGTAAGTGTGTGAGTGGTTGAGTCAGTAGGTGAGTGAGTGGGTGGGTGTGTGAGTGTGTCAGTGTGTGAGTGGTTGAGTCAGTAGGTGAGTGAGTGGGTGTACGAGTGTGTGCAGGTGTGTGTGTGTGAGTGGTTGAGTCAGTAGGTGAGTGAGTGGGTGTGTGAGTGTGTAAGTGTGTGAGTGGTTGAGTCAGTAGGTGAGTGAGTGGGTGGGTGTGTGAGTGTCTGAGTGTGTAAGTGTGTGAGTGGTTGAATCAGTAGGTGAGTGAGTGGGTGTACGAGTGTGTGCAGGTGTGTGTGTGTGAGTGGTTGAGTCAGTAGGTGAGTGAGTGGGTGGGTGTACAAGTGGGTGAGTGTGTAAGTGTGTGAGTAGTTGAGTCAGTAGGTGAGTGAGTGGGTGTACGAGTGTGTGAGTGTGTCAGTGTGTGAGTGGTTGAGTCAGTAGGTGAGTGAGTGGGTGTACGAGTGTGAGTGTGTAGGTGAGTGAGTGGTTGAGTCAGTATGTGAGTGAGTGGGTCGGTGTACGAGTGTATGAGTGTGTAAGTGTGTGAGTGGTTGAATAAGTAGGTGAGTGAGTGGGTGTACGAGTGGGTGAGTGTGCTTTTGTGATCCACAGTGTGGTGAGCGTGTGTGGGCAAGTGAGTGGGTGAGTCAGTAGGTGAGTGAGTGAGTGGATGGGTGTACGAGTGGGTGAGTGCGCTGTTGTGACATGCAGTGTGGTGAGTAGGTGAGAGAGTCTGGGCAGGTCTGTGAGTGGGTGAGTCAGTAGGTGGATGTACGAGTGGGTGAGTGTCCTGTTACAACCTTCAGTGGTTGAACACAGCGTGGAGGAAAATAAACAGTCATCGATTACTTATACGAATCGAATATCCCACGTCTATAAACCCTGGTCTCATGGTCACTTAGATCAGTATTACCGAGCAGACGAGATGCTACCGAGCACCCCACACACACACACCGATGCCTTTAATAATGAATCAAGGCGCGGGTAATTGACCTAAATGGTCTATACTTAACTAACGCGCTCGGCTCCGAGGTTAATTACGCGTTAATTAAGTTTGCCTGATGACCCGGTCACGTTTGTTATGGATGCCATTGTGTGTGCGTGGGTGGGTGGCGTGTAAATCGCACGCGTATTTGTGCGCTCTATGCACGTGTGTGTGTGTACGTGTGTGTGTGCGAATTCCTACACAATTAACTGATGGATGTGGCGATTAGACCACACCAAAGTTGGATTCCTGGTCACGCTCAACACCGGTGCCAACGCTAAGTTTGTACCTTTACGTGGCCTGGGTCTCCCCTAGGTAGACTTGGCCTCAACATAAATGCCTCCCGTTCTCCTCCCCCCGGGGCCACGCCACTCCGCCGTGTTGCCGAGACTCCTCCCGTCAGTGGCCGCCCCCCCCACACCCCCCCCGGCTCACAACGGGCGACGGCGGTGGCCATGCACGTGGCACCTGCGATGGAGCGCTGCGAAGACAGCGAAGGGTTCACGCGTGGTACACAAATGTCGCGAAAACTTCCATTACCACCACCCCCTGTGAGGCGTCGAGGTGACGAGATTATGCCCAGGGTCACCAGGAGAGGGCGGTACAGCAAATGTGGACCCCCCCCCCCGCAACATCTGTTCCATCTGCATGGGATTGAGCTACTACCACCACCACCCCCTTCTCACACACACACACAGACGTGGGTTTTCTCCGGGTGCTCCGGTTTCCAAAGATAAAGACCTCGCCTCGTATAGCCTTGACAGACTGTCGGGGCAAGTTCTTGTTAGCGAGGGCCTACGAGGGCCGGAACGGTGGCACACGAGGGGGTGGGTGGCCAGCACCACGCCCGGCCGCCTTTGTCCCTCCAGTGGCGATGTTTACACACGGCACCCGGTACTCACTTGAGGCTGAGTCCACCTCGGGGAGGCCCAGGACCGGTTCAGATGAATCGTAACTGGTGTTGGACGTGAGCGGGAATCAAGGTCGGCCGGCCGGGTTCATAGCGCAGCGCGCTAACGGCTGCACTACACACCAAGCATCCCATGTCCCACACACACTCACAACTCTCCACGTCCCACACACACACACATCCATGTCCCACACACACTCACAACTCTCCATGTCCCACACACAACTCTCCATGTCCCACACACACATCTCTCCATGTCCCACACACAACTCTCCATGTCCCACACACACATCTCTCCATGTCCCACACACACACTCACAACTCTCCATGTCCCACACACACACACATATCCATGTCCCACACACACACACATATCCATGTCCCACACACACACATAACTCCATGTGCCACACACACAACTCTCCATGTCCCACACACACACACATATCCATGTCCCACACACACACACATATCCATGTCCCACACACACACATAACTCCATGTGCCACACACACAACTCTCCATGTCCCACACACACACATATCCATGTCCCACACACACACATATCCATCTCCCACACACACACACACATATCCATGTCCCACACACACACACAACTCTCCATGTCACACACACACACAACTCTCCATCTCCCACACACACACATACCCATGTCCCACACACACACAACTCTCCATGTCACACACACACACACAACACCCCATGTCCCACACACACACACAACTCTCCATGTCACACACACAACTCTCCATCTCCCACACACACACATATCCATGTCCCACACACACACACACATCTACATGTCCCACACACACACATCTCTCCATGTCACACACACACACACAACACCCCATGTCCCACACACGCACATCTCTCCATGTCACACACACACACAACACCCCATGTCCCACACACACACACAACTCTCCATGTCACACACACAACTCTCCATCTCCCACACACACACATATCCATGTCCCACACACACACACCTACATGTCCCACACACACACATCTCTCCATGTCACACACACACACACAACACCCCATGTCCCACACACACACATCTCTCCATGTCACACACACACACAACACCCCATGTCCCACACACACACACAACTCTCCATGTCACACACACAACTCTCCATCTCCCACACACACACATATCCATGTCCCACACACACACACATATCCATGTCCCACACACACACAACTCTCCATGTCACACACACACACAACACCCCATGTCCCACACACACACACAACTCTCCATGTCACACACACACACAACTCTCCATCTCCCACACACACACATATCCATGTCCCACACACACACACATCTACATGTCCCACACACACACAACTCTCTATGTCCCACACACACACACAACTCTCCATGTCCCACACACACACATCTCTCCATGTCCCACACACACAACTCTCCATATCACACACACACACATCTCTCCATGTCACACACACACAACTCTCCATCTCCCATACACACACACAACTCTCCATGTCACACACACACACAACTCTCCATGTCCCACACACACACAACTCTCCACGTCCCACACACACACATCTCTCCATGTCCCACACACACACAACTCTCCATGTCACACGCACACAACAACCCAGGTCACACACACATACAACTCTCTCCATGTCACACACACATATCTCCATGTCACACGCACACAAAAACCCAGGTCACACACACACACATCTCTCCATGTCACACACACAACTCTCCATGCCCCACACACACACAACTCTCCATGTCACACGCACACAACACCCCATGTCCCACACACACACACATATCCATGTCCCACACACACACACATATCCATGTCCCACACACACACATAACTCCATGTGCCACACACACAACTCTCCATGTCCCACACACACACATATCCATGTCCCACACACACACATATCCATCTCCCACACACACACACACATATCCATGTCCCACACACACACACAACTCTCCATGTCACACACACACACAACTCTCCATCTCCCACACACACACATACCCATGTCCCACACACACACAACTCTCCATGTCACACACACACACACAACACCCCATGTCCCACACACACACACAACTCTCCATGTCACACACACAACTCTCCATCTCCCACACACACACATATCCATGTCCCACACACACACACACATCTACATGTCCCACACACACACATCTCTCCATGTCACACACACACACACAACACCCCATGTCCCACACACGCACATCTCTCCATGTCACACACACACACAACACCCCATGTCCCACACACACACACAACTCTCCATGTCACACACACAACTCTCCATCTCCCACACACACACATATCCATGTCCCACACACACACACCTACATGTCCCACACACACACATCTCTCCATGTCACACACACACACACAACACCCCATGTCCCACACACACACATCTCTCCATGTCACACACACACACAACACCCCATGTCCCACACACACACACAACTCTCCATGTCACACACACAACTCTCCATCTCCCACACACACACATATCCATGTCCCACACACACACACATATCCATGTCCCACACACACACAACTCTCCATGTCACACACACACACAACACCCCATGTCCCACACACACACACAACTCTCCATGTCACACACACACACAACTCTCCATCTCCCACACACACACATATCCATGTCCCACACACACACACATCTACATGTCCCACACACACACAACTCTCTATGTCCCACACACACACACAACTCTCCATGTCCCACACACACACATCTCTCCATGTCCCACACACACAACTCTCCATATCACACACACACACACATCTCTCCATGTCACACACACACAACTCTCCATCTCCCATACACACACACAACTCTCCATGTCACACACACACACAACTCTCCATGTCCCACACACACACAACTCTCCACGTCCCACACACACACATCTCTCCATGTCCCACACACACACAACTCTCCATGTCACACGCACACAACAACCCAGGTCACACACACATACAACTCTCTCCATGTCACACACACATATCTCCATGTCACACGCACACAAAAACCCAGGTCACACACACACACATCTCTCCATGTCACACACACAACTCTCCATGCCCCACACACACACAACTCTCCATGTCACACGCACACAACACCCCATGTCCCACACACACACAACTATCCATGTCACACACACACAACTCTCCATGTCACACACACAACCCAGGTCACACACACATCTCCATGTCCCACACACACACAACTCTCCATGTCACACGCACACAACAACCCAGGTCACACACACACACACACATCTCTCCATGTCACACACACACAACTCTCCATGTCACATGCACACAACAACCTAGGTCACACACACATAACTCTCCATGTCACACACACACACAACTCTCCATGTCACACGCATACAACAACCCAGGTCACACACACACATCTCTCCATGTCACACACACACACAACTCTCCATGTCCCACACACACATCTCTCCATGTCACACACAACTCTCCATGTCCCACACACACACAACTCTCCATCTCCCATACACACACAACTCTCCCTGTCCCACACACACACACAACCCAGGTCACACACACACACACACAACTCTCCATGTCCCACACACACATCTCTCCATGTCACACACAACTCTCCATGTCCCACACACACACAACTCTCCATCTCCCATACACACACAACTCTCCCTGTCCCACACACAACCCAGGTCACACACACACACATCTCTCCATGTCCCACACACACACAACTCTCCATGTCACACGCACACACAACCCAGGTCACACACACATCTCTCCACGTCACACGCACACACGTGCTTCACTGCGTCTCCCACACATGATCACATCATGTCTGAAATCTGACAAAAGAAACCCCCCCACCCACACTTTGAACGCCAGCTGAGTTCACAAACACCATCGGTTTAAAGCTTTCGTGACTGCAAGGATTCATCTTCTTGGTTCTGTCGTCCCGACAGTTCTGTTCCTTCACCTGAAGAATGCTACTTGTGTTGTGGCCGAAACGTCGTGAGAATTTTATTGTCTGATTTTGTTTTATTCTCATTCTACGTGACTTTACCGAAATAACCAAGAAGCTGAAACCCCATCGGGTTAATTTGTGTCCAAAGCCCAAGCTGTTTTCTACTCACACGAGGAAGTTACGTGGTTTCTATATTCACGTTTAAATATTTATTATTTCAAGTATTGTACGTATGCGTGCATACTCAGACAGCCATGTCGTCATTCCGCTTTCTGGATTCAGGCGTGCGGATCGCGGCGGTTAAATGACCATACTTCACCACGCTGGTCACATGCGTCGAGTTGGGGACAGCCGGCCAGGGGGAGCATATACATACGGTACAACAATGGATTCAGATGCACGCGACATCTGCTGCCCATAACGTGGCCTCGCAGCGGCCCATAACACCCAGGCCACCCGTTCCATCGCTATTCAGGTTCAACACCTGCTGAGCTTTGGAGATATCAGACGAGATCGGGCAAGTTGGTCACTGACATTGTGATGACACACTTCTTTGTGAGACGGAGACGACGCGCTGTTGACACGGACACGTTGTGAGCACACCACGCTGTGAACCCGGTCAACCTGAGTTCGAGTCCATGCTATTGCTAAACAAACAAAAGCACATCTTTGGTGATATCTGAGCCTGCGAGGAGAAGTTTGGTCAAAATAACCTCCATGACCGATATGGAAATCGGGAGGTCTGCGTCCATCTAGCCAGGGGGGTTCACAATGGTCTGGGATTCATATTCTTTGTGTCTTTCGGTAAAGTCACGTTTGCGATCGCAACACAAGCGGCCTTCACCTCCGCCTGATTTTTTATTTTTGTTTTAATTTTCTACCTCCGTGACTTTACCGAAAGAACCAAGAATATGAATCCCTGCGGTCACGAACGTTTTAAGTCATAAGACACTCCGGAAAGTAAGACGCATCCCCGAAGCCCCCTTTTCCTTTAAAACACAGAGGAGGGGGAGAATACGGTTATATGAATGTGATCAATATAGTATTGTGATGTTAATCTGACGTGTCTGTTGCCGTGTCGAACCGCTCACGACGACAGTGGCTCAGGCTGGTCGCGAGCGGTGAGGAACGAACATGGGGCACGACAGCAGGGCGACGAGTTAAATGGGTCCACGTCCTTCGAGGCGCGCGCGCGTGTGTGTCTGTCTGTATGTATGTGTGTCTGTCTGTGTGTGTGTCTGTGTATGTCTTCGTCTGTGTCTCTCTGTGTGTATCTGTCTGTGTGTATGTGTGTCTCCGTGTGTATGTGTGTCTCCGTGTGTCTGTGTGTGTCTCCGTGTGTCTGTCTGTGTGTATGTGTGTGTATGTGTGTATGTCTGTGTGTCTGTGTATGTCTTTGTCTGTGTCTCTCTGTGTGTATCTGTCTGTGTGTATGTGTGTGTGTCTGTGTGTGTGTGTATGTGTCTCCGTGTGTATCTGTGTGTGTATGTGTGTCTCCGTGTGTATGTGTGTCTCCGTGTGTCTGTGTGTGTCTCCGTGTGTCTGTCTGTGTGTATGTGTGTGTCTGTGTGTATCTGTGTGTGTATGTGTGTATGTCTGTGTGTCTGTGTATGTCTTTGTCTGTGTCTCTCTGTGTGTATCTGTCTGTGTGTGTATGTGTGTGTCTGTGTGTGTGTATGTGTGTCTCCGTGTGTATGTGTGTCTCCGTGTGTATCTGTCTCCGTGTGTCTGTGTGTGTCTCCGTGTGTCTGTCTGTGTGTATGTGTGTGTATGTGTGTATGTCTGTATGTCTGTGTGTCTGTGTATGTCTTTGTCTGTGTCTCTCTGTGCGTATCTGTCTGTGTGTGTGCCTGTGTGTGTGCCTGTGTGTGTACGTGTGTGTCTGTGTGTATCTGTGTGTATGGGGGAGCGGTGGTGTAGCAGTTAGCGCGCGGCGTTACAAACCTGGCGACCCGGGTTCGATTCCTGCTCACGGCCAACATCAGTGACGATTATCTGAACTGGTCCTGGGCCTCCCCTAGGTCGACTCAGTCTCAAATGAGTACCTGGTGCAATGTGTAAACATCGCCACTGGGGAGACAAAGGCGGCCGGGCGTGGTGTTGGCCACCCACCCCCTCTCGTGTGCCGTGCCGGTCTTCATAGATGCTCACTAACAGCACTTGCCCCTACAGTATGTTCAGGCTATACGGGGGATCTTTGTCTTTGTTTTGTGTGTGTGTATGTCTGCGTGTGTGTGTGTCTGTGTGTGTGTCTGTATGTCTGCGTGTGTGTGTTTGTAGTCCGGCAAAAACAACCCCCTACCTCCTCGTTGGTGCCGGACGGAAACGCTGATGTGGGCAATGCCATGAGGGGAGGGCCAATTTAGATTGGCCATTCCCCTCATGGCATTTGTACCCACCACAGCGGCCAAATGGGGGCTCTGGATGGGTGCGAGGGGCTGGTAACCCCTCCACCTTCAATTAATTACCACCAAACCACGATTTAATTTTTTTATTAAGCTTGTGCCGGAGGCCCTGGGGGGACAGGCGTCTATGATGACTCCTGGCCAAACCCCATTTGGCGGAGCCAGGAGACTGAATCCTTACCCTCGGGGCTCCTCCAGAAACAACAAAAAGCCACTACGGGTGGCCACGTGGAATGTTCGAATGCTCACTGCGGAGGAGAGGCTGCCACTCCTCTGTCGGGAGCTGGACCGGTACCGCCTGGATATCTGTGGTATTCAGGAGGTCCGGTGGACCGGCTCTGGCTCCAGCCACCATGAGGGGTGGACAGTCCTGTACTCGAGGCAGCAGACTATCAAACAACAGGGTGTGGGTCTTCTTTTGAATAAAAGAATGAAGGGGGTGTGGGACCATGGCGGTGAGGTGTGGGAAGCTGTAAGCCCCAGGCTACTTGGGGCTCATCTTCCCATCAACCAGAGGCGAGGAGTGGTGGTCGTGGTTACTTATGCCCCCACCGAAGACGAACATCCATGGAGGGATGTAGGCAAGGCCGATGAGTCAGATGCCTTCTATGACCTCCTGTCACAGGTGCTAGCTAAAGTGGCCCCTCGGGATAGAGTCATCTTGTTGGGTGACTTCAATGCCCGAGTTGGTCATGATGCTCGCACCTGGTCTGGAGTGATTGGAAGGCATGGGCCAGATCAGCTCAATAACAACGGCAGGAGGCTGCAACATTTTTGTGCAGCTCATGGGCTTGTAATTACCAACACGCTGTTCCGGCATCGGCGCATCCACACAACAGCATGGATGCATTCCGGGTCCAAGCAAGAACATCTGCTGGACTACATAGTGAAGGAACAACGGATGCGGGCCCATGTCCTTGATACCAGGACCTACCATGTAGCTGATCTGCCCACTCACCATCGACTTGTCATCTGTAAGATGCGCCTGCCATTCTTCCACTCCGGTGGTGGATGTACACCCAGGGCCCCATTCAACCCCATAGTGGCATGGTCTCAGCAAGCGAGAATTTCATCATCGCTTGCGGCTGGGGTTGGCATCATCCCCCACTCCTCCTGATGTCGAGGGGAAATGGGCGAGGTTTAGGACTGTGGCTCATGTAGCTGCAATGGATGCTTTGGGTACATGGTCCAGACCTCCCCAGAGACCCTGGCTGTTATATGGTAGGTGTTCAGGCTGGCTGAGAAAAAGCGACAGGCCCACTCTCATCGGCTACAGCACCCCACGTCAGAGAATGAGGAGGCTTACCGAAGCCTTCGCTCGGAGGTTCGGAGAGCCGTGAGGCGCTGCAAGGATGGGTGGTGGTCGCGGGTTGCTGAGGAGATGGAGTCTGCCTCAATGGCCCGCGATCACAAATCCCTATTTAACTCCATCAAAAAAGTAACCTGCAGCACCACACCTATTACCATAATTAGGGGAAAGAATTGTGATCCAATCTCCAACCCCCAGGAACAGGTTTGCAGATTTGCTGTGCATTTCTGTGAGATCCTGGGGGAGGGGGAATCCCTCAGCCTGGAAAACATCGTGGGACAAAGTGGGGATAACCCTGATGAGGCTGCGGTGCCTAAAATATTGGACGTCACACCCTGTGAGTGGCTGGCTGAGGTGCCATCTGTTGAGGAAGTACTGAAGGCGATCGAGAGTCTGAGACCAGGAAAGGCAGTGGGCAGAGATGATCACCCAAGCGAAATGCTGAGGGAGGGTGGCGTTTGTGTGCAGACTGCCCTACATGACATCATAACAGTCTGGGTCACTGGATGGGTTCCGCAGGATTGGAAGGATGCCCTGGTGGTCCCCCTCTTTAAGAAGGGGGACCACACAGACTGTAACAACTACAGAGGCATCTCTCAGTATGCCGGGAAAGGTCCTGGCAAGGATTATTCAACATCGCCTTGCTAGGCACGTTGAGGAGAGGCTTGCGGAGCTCCAATGCGGTTTCAAGAAAGGGCGGTCCTGCACAATTGCTATATTTTCTGTCCGTCTGCTACAGCAGAGGTGTAGGGAATTCCAACAAGACCTACATCTCTGCTTCATTGACCTGGTCAAGGCCTATGGTACCATCAGTAGGCCTGCGCTCTGGGTTGTTCTTCGTGCTTTCGGAGTTCCTGACCCTCTGCTCATGTTCATTAAGGACCTTCATGATGGTGAGCAGGCCCGGGTAAAACTACGTGGCCGGGAGTCAGAGCCATTCCCCGTACACCTTGGGGTGCGACAGGGATGTCCTCTGAAGCCTTCAGTAGCTGTACCAGAGGAATTCCCATTTGGTACAGATACAATGGGAGGCTGATCGATGCCCGGTTGCGGTTAAGGGATAGCTCCCTATTGGTCAATCACTTTATGTATGCCGACGACCTGGTAATTGCAGCTCACTCAGAGGAGGAGTTGGAGGCGCTGCAGCTGAAACTGGGCAGTTGGAGGCGCTGCGGCTGAAACTTGAGTGTGCCACTAATAGGTGGGGCTTACCATCAGCCCCACCAAAACGAAGCACCTGCCTGGGTATTTTGTACAATCGGGCACTCCACCCCCACAACTCCCAATCGGTGATGGGGCAGTTGTGGAGAGAGTGGAGAGTTTCCCATACCTGGGTAGTGTGCTTATGACCGACTCCAGTTTAACAGCAGAGGTCTCACTCCAAATCAGTCGAGCAGCATTATCTTTTCATTGGTTGCGTAACGCTGTGTGGAAGCTACCTGGTCTGTCGCTCCGCACGAAGCTTCAGGTCTTCTAGGCTAAGTCATTCCCTCCCTTCTCTACGCTTGTGAAACGTGGACCCCCCTAATGGAACATCTTCGCCGGTTAGAAACATTTAGGCTGGCCTGCCTGCGATCCATCCTGGGTTTAACCAGGCTGGATTGTGTGAGGAGCTCACAAATTCCTCGAAAGATCTGGACAAAGTGCCATCGGTGAGCACCTCTGGCAGGCAAGGCTGCTGGGTCATGTAGCCCGCATGCCCAATCACCGCATGTCCAAATAGCTTTTGTTTGGCCAGATCGAGGGGGCTAAGCGGGCGTGGCACGGGCTAGAGAAGAGATGGAGTGATGTGGTACAGGAGGATGTGGAGCTGAGTGGACTTGCCGATGACCGGTACCAGCGGTGTCAAGATCGGCCTCTGTGGAGGAGGCTCATGAAGGACGCCACTGGGCAGTTGGAGGCAGTCGCCTTCCAACAACAACAGAGGGCGGAGGAGCGACCCTCACAACATCGAGCGGAGCGCCGGGTGGCTAAAGCACAGCAAGTTGGCACAGTAGGGGGCACAGGTGGTGCATCAGCCAGTCATCTCGGTCATCTCAGTCAGTCGACCCGTGGCACCTGGGTCTGCCCCGTGACCTCATGCCAGCGGGCATTCGACACTTTACGTGGCCTCAACGTGCACATAGCCTGGCACAAGCGTCGTGGTGACGTCACCGCCACTTAGTGACGAATGGCGGTTGTTGTTGTTGCATGTGGGGAGCGGTAGTGTAGTGTTAGCGCGCTGCGCTATGAACCTGGCGACCCGGGTTCGATTCCCGCTCACGGCCAACACCAGTGACGATTATCTGAACCGGTCCCGGGCCTCCCCCTAGGTCTACTCAGCCTCAAATGAGTACCTGGTGCGGTGTGTAAACATCGCCACTAGCGAGACAAAGGCGGCCTGGCGTGGTGTCGGCCACCCACCCCCTCGTGTGACGTGCTGGCCTTCACAGGTTCTGGCTAACGGCACTTGTCCCAACCGTCTGTTGAGGCTACACGGGGGATCTTTGTCCTTGTGTGTCAGTGTGCACGTCTCGTTGGGAGCGGTGGTGTAGCGGTTAGCGCTCTGCGCTACGAACCCGGCGACCCGAGGTCGATTCCCGCTAACCTGCCAACAACCAGGCCTCCCCTAGGACGACTCAGCCGCAAATGAGTATCTGGTGTGGTGTGTACTCATCAGGAATGGAAAGACAAAGGCGGCTGCGCGTGGGTCTGACCACCCATCGCTTCCTGTACCGTTCTGGCCTTCATAGGTGCTCGCTGACAGCACTTTCCCCAACTGATCGTTAAGCCTGTACGGGGGATCTTTGTCTTTGTTCCTTCCTGCGGAGTCCGTGCCCCTCCATCCCTGATGGCCGCTCCAAGCACAAAGCGAATGTGCTTGCTGCATTTACAATCCGTTATTCATTCCACGAATGACTGAAACGTGGCCATTCATTCGTATGTCCGGTTCATTCATTCATTGCATTTACATTTACGTGAATTCAATAAGTGGATGCTTACACAAACTTAATCGCTTACATTGGCGATTAAGTTTAATGAATGCATCGTTATGGTTATTAATCGTCATTCATTCGTTCAATTAATGAGTGAGACGGTTCAATCGCAGCACATTTAATTCACTGAATTAATTATAATTCGTTGGTTGTAACAATACATAATATCGTTTTATTAATTTCCTAATGATTCCGGATGAATCATTGACAATTAACTTTTTCAATGAATGCGGCCGTCGAATTTACACGTGCTTTCGTTCATCGATGCGTTTGAATGAGTTAATTAATGGCACGTGTGTTTTTTTTTATTTCGTGTCGCGATTCATTCGATGAATGCGGCCGATACCTGCACGTATCGTCACGAAATGTAATGATTGAACGAGACGGTTCATTGTTGTCACGGGGCATTCGGTGAACGAATTCATTCCATCTTTGATTCGTTCGGTGAACGTATCATTCACGGACATCGTTAATTCGGCCAAATGCTTGCGAACCACTGCGCCGTCGCCGCTTTGCCCTTTTAATTATTATTATTGTTCTAAATAGTCAACGAATGATTATGCTCATGGCCAACAAATTGCGTGGCAGACGATCTCCACTTAAAATAAACGTGCTAAAAATAACACGCACGGTCTGTTTTTAATCTGTGCGTGTGCGTATATATAGTGTTTACTATTCTACCCATATCTAAGCCGCTTGGTTTGGCCCGGTAAGATGGGCGGTGCAAGACAACAACCACCATCTCAGTGTCACCACCAACCACTTGAGCTGTGAAGCCAGAGATGAGCCTCTGGTCTGCAATCCCCTCCCCTCCCTTCGCAGTCACCCCGCCCCTTCTCCCCACTCACCCCACCCCTCACCCCGCCCCTCACCCCCACTCACCCCACTCCTCACCCTCACTCCCTCTCGCCCCTCCCCATCACTAACTCCGCCCATCCAACCACTCACCCCCCCCCCCTCATCCACACAACCCTTCCCTGTCCACCAGATCCTGAATCTCTTTGTATGGTGACCACCACCTCACAAGCAAAACTGCAATTCCTTAAAATCGTATTGACACTCGCGTGTACAAACGTCAACATCACCTCCGCCACCACCACCACTATCACAAGCGTCATGGCTTTATTTGATATACACAGTCCCCTTGTCATTCCCAGCGTGAAGTAGGGTTAAATAACCCCCACGCAGTTTGGGGAAGCCCTTCATACAGTGTGTACCATGCGTTATATGTGATGATGATGATGATCATCATCGGTCTTTGGGTGCATTCCCACACAAAGCATGCAAATACTTCTTAACATTGAGCGCCGTTTTTGCTCAGCAAAGCCTCGAGTCTCCAGACCGTTTTTCGGAGAGGGTCCTGCTACATTGGAATGGTTGGCCGATTCCATGTCTTGTTTTTGGCTTCGTGTGGGAGGCCACTGGCGTACCCGGAGAAAACCCACCACGCTGTACCGTGTAGCCATCAACGCGAAGCACAGATGGATACAATAATCCGTGTGCTTTAAGTGCATATATTGGCCACCTGGTCATGAATTGGTCCGTTCCACTCAGTACAAATGCAGTACTACAGTAGTTACATCCGTAAAAAAAACATTCATCAGCATTTTGTTTGAGCGGGCGAAGTCATGACCGGTTGAGACTTTCAGGGTCTCATCAGCAGGGTGTGACCTTAAAAAAATTAATGTTTGTGTACCGAAACTAAAAATGTTAGCCTCTCACCAAAACCATCGAGAATGCGGTCAAATCTCGTCAGAGCTGTGAATCTAAACTAAAACTAGTTTTTATTTTATTTTATCAGGCAAGGCCCACTGAGCTATGTTCCTCCTTTTCAGAAGCGACGTGGCCACAAATGATAGCTCAACGAAGTTACTCATCGTGTGGACATTTATAGCAACCAATTTATTTTATTTTCTTTCTCCGTGACTTTACCGAAAGAACCAAAGAGTAACCAAATAATTGTTTGCGTAAACGTAAACGCATGTTTACTTCTAAATTCTAAATGTGGAGAGGGAAACGGGAGGACCCGGAAAAGATAACCCACACGACCACGCGGAGAGGGACACGCAAACCCCAAATAGTGTATAGAGGTGTCAGGGTCGGGATCGAACCGACGACCTCCTGCATACCAGGCGAAGGAATTAACATCACGGCGCTCTGAGCTAAGCCAGCTTGAGGCTGTGCTTGGATGGGCGACCACCACCATGCGTGTTACAGGACATGGGGCCCGCGTGGTGATCAGCGCAGACAAGATCCACTGATGCACTGCACTTCTGTTCTCATGCGCCTATGCCTCCCACACCCGCAATTACCAGCGTGGTGAAGTATGGTCAAATCGCCCAATCACGGGACCCGCGCAGAGTTTGCCAACGGGGCTTGTCGTGTACACGTGTGCGCTCAATAACCTTAATACAAACGACCCATGACGACTCCCGTGTCCCATGTAACAAAGAAAAGATCCACCACCCCGTACAGCTTGCACAGACTGCTGGGACAAGCGCTGTGAGCGAGCAGCGCCTATGAAGGCCGGCACGGCGCACGAGAAAGTGGGTGGCCAGAAACCACGCCTGGCCGCCTTTGTCTCCCCATTGGCGATGTTTACGCATCGAGTCGACCTAGGGGAGGCCCAGGGCCGGTTCAAATAATCGTCACTCGTGTTGGCCCTGAGCGGGAATCGAACTCGGGTCGCCGGGTTCGTTTGCGCAGCGCGCTAACCACTACACTACCGCCTCCCCACCCATACAACACACACCACACCAACAATCACAGAAACACAACACACACCACACCAACAATCACAGAAACACAACACACTCCACACCAACAGTCACAGACACACAACACACACCAACAATCACAGACACACAACACACACCACTCCAACAATCACAGAAACACAACACACACCACACCAACAATCACAGAAACACAACACACACCACACCAACAATCAAAGAAACACAACACACACCACACCAACAATCACAGAAACACAACACACACCACGCGAACAATCACAGAAAAACAACACACACCACACCAACAATCACAGAAAGACAACACACACCACACCAACAATCACAGAAAGACAACACACACCACACCAACAATCACAGACACACAACACACACCACACCAACAATTACAGAAATACAACACATACCACGCCAACAATCACAGAAACACAACACACACCACACCAACAATCACAGACACACAACACACAGCACACCAACAATTACAGAAATACAACACACACCACGCCAACAATCACAGAAACACAACACACACCACACCAACAATCACAGACACACAACACACACCACGCCAACAATCACAGAAACACAACACACACACCACACCAACAATCATAGAAACACAACATACACACCACACCAACAATCACAGAAGCACAACACACACCACACCAACAATCACAGAAACACAACACACACCACACCAACAATCACAGAAATACAACACACACACCACACCAACAATCACAGACACACAACACACATCACACCAACAATCACACAAACACAACACACACCACACCAACAATCACAGACACACAACACACACCACACCAACAATCACAGAAACACAACACACACCACACCAACAATCACAGAAACACAACACACACCACACCAACAATTACAGAAACACAACACACACCACACCAACAATCACAGAAACACAACACACTCACCACACCAACAATCACAGAAACACAACACACACCACACCAACAGTCACAGAAACACAACACACACCACACCAACAATCACAGAAACACAACACACACCACACCAACAATCACAGAAACACAACACACTCACCACACCAACAATCACAGAAAC
The DNA here is from genome assembly GCF_048934315.1 of Petromyzon marinus. Classification (NCBI taxonomy): domain Eukaryota; kingdom Metazoa; phylum Chordata; class Hyperoartia; order Petromyzontiformes; family Petromyzontidae; genus Petromyzon; species Petromyzon marinus. The sequence goes on from NC_133699.1 coordinate 5,147,970, forward strand.
ACAACACACACCACACCAACAGTCACAGAAACACAACACACACCACACCAACAATCACAGAAACACAACACACACCACACCAACAATCACAGAAACACAACACACACACACCACACCAACAATCACACAAACACAACACACACCACACCAACAATCACAGAAACACAACACACACACCACACCAACAATCACAGACACACAACACACACCACACCAACAATCACGGAAACACAACACACACCACGCCAACAATCACAGAAACACAACACACACCACACCAACAATCACAGACACACAACACACACCACACCAACAATCACAGACGCACAACACACACCACACCAACAATCACAGAAACACAACACACACCACACCAACAATCACAGAAACACAACACACACCACACCAACAATCACAGAAACACAACACACACACCACACCAACAATCACAGACACACAACACACACCACACCAACAATCCCAGAAACACAACACACACCACACCAACAATCACATAAACACAACACACACCACACCAACAATTACAGAAACACAACACACACCACACCAACAATCACAGAAACACAACACACACACCACACCAACAATCACAGAAACACAACACACACCACCCCACAACAATCACTGAAACACAACACACACCACACCAACAATCACAGACACATAACACAAACCACACCAACAATCATAGAAACACAACACACACCACACCAACAATCACACAAACACAACACACACCACACCAACAATCACAGAAACACAACACACACCACACCAACAATCACGGAAACACAACACACACCACGCCAACAATCACAGAAACACAACACACACCACACCAACAATCACAGACACACAACACACACCACACCAACAATCACAGACACACAACACACACCACACCAACAATCACAGAAACACAACACACACCACACCAACAATCACAGAAACACAACACACACCACACCAACAATCACAGACACACAACACACACCACACCAACAATCACAGACGCACAACACACACCACACCAACAATCACAGAAACACAACACACACCACACCAACAATCACAGAAACACAACACACACCACACCAACAATCACAGAAACACAACACACACACCACACCAACAATCACAGACACACAACACACACCACACCAACAATCCCAGAAACACAACACACACCACACCAACAATCACATAAACACAACACACACCACACCAACAATTACAGAAACACAACACACACCACACCAACAATCACAGAAACACAACACACACACCACACCAACAATCACAGAAACACAACACACACCACCCCACAACAATCACTGAAACACAACACACACCACACCAACAATCACAGACACATAACACAAACCACACCAACAATCATAGAAACACAACACACACCACACCAACAATCACACAAACACAACACACACCACACCAACAATCACAGAAACACAACACACACCACACCAACAATCACGGAAACACAACACACACCACGCCAACAATCACAGAAACACAACACACACCACACCAACAATCACAGACACACAACACACACCACACCAACAATCACAGACACACAACACACACCACACCAACAATCACAGAAACACAACACACACCACACCAACAATCACAGAAACACAACACACACCACACCAACAATCACAGACACACAACACACACCACACCAACAATCACAGAAACACAACACACACCACGCCAACAATCACAGAAACACAACACACACACCACACCAACAATCACAGAAACACAACACACACCACACCAACAATCACACAAACACAACACACACCACACCAACAATCACAGAAACATAACACACACACCACACCAACAATCACAGACACACAACACACACCACACCAACAATCACAGAAACACAACACACACCACACCAACAATCACAGAAACACAACACACCCCACACCAACAATCACAGAAACACAACACACACCACACCAACAATCACAGAAACACAACACACACCACACCAACAGTCACAGAAACACAACACACACCACACCAACAATCACAGAAACACAACACACACCACACCAACAATCACAGAAACACAACACACCACACCAACAATCACAGAAACACAACACACACACCACACCAACAATCACAGAAACACAACACACACCACACCAACAGTCACAGAAACACAACACACACCACGCCAACAATCACAGAAACACAACACACACACCACACCAACAATCACAGAAACACAACACACACCACACCAACAATCACACAAACACAACACACACCACACCAACAATCACAGAAACATAACACACACACCACACCAACAATCACAGACACACAACACACACCACACCAACAATCACAGAAACACAACACACACCACACCAACAATCACAGAAACACAACACACCCCACACCAACAATCACAGAAACACAACACACACCACACCAACAATCACAGAAACACAACACACACCACACCAACAGTCACAGAAACACAACACACACCACACCAACAATCACAGAAACACAACACACACCACACCAACAATCACAGAAACACAACACACCACACCAACAATCACAGAAACACAACACACACACCACACCAACAATCACAGAAACACAACACACACCACACCAACAGTCACAGAAACACAACACACACCACACCAACAATCACAGAAACACAACACACACACCACACCAACAATCACAGAAACACAACACACAGCACGCCAACAATCACAGAAACACAACACACACCAACAATCACAGAAACACAACACACACCACACCAACAATCACAGAAACACAACACACACCACACCAACAATCACAGAAACACAACACTCACCACGCCAACAATCACAGAAACACACCACAAACCACACCAACAATCACACAAACACAACACACACCACACCAACAATCACAGACACACAACACACACACCACACCAACAATCACAGACACACAACACACACCACACCAACAATCACAGAAACACAACACACACCACACCAACAATCACAGACACACAACACACACCACACCAACAATCACAGAAACACAACACACACCACATCAACAATCACAGAAACACAACACACACCACACCAACAATCACAGAAACACAACACACACCACACCAACAATCACAGAAACACACCACACCAACAATCACACAAACACAACACACACCACACCAACAATCACAGAAACACAACACACACACCACACCAACAATCACAGCCACACAACAGACACCACACCAACAATCATAGAAATGCAACACACACCACACCAACAATCACAGAAACACAACACACACCACACCAACAATCACAGAAACACAACACACCACGCCAACAATCACAGAAACACAACACACACACCACACCAACAATCACAGAAACACAACACACACCACACCAACAATCACAGAAACACAACACACATCACACCAACAATCACAGAAACACAACACACACCACACCAACAATCACACAAACACAACACACACCACACCAACAATCATAGACACACAACACACACCACACCAACAATCACAGAAACACAACACACACCACACCAACAATCACAGACACACAACACACACCACACCAACAATCACAGAAACACAACACACACCACGCCAACAATCACAGAAACACAACACACACACCACACCAACAATCACAGAAACACAACACACACCACACCAACAATCACACAAACACAACACACACCACACCAACAATCACAGAAACACAACACACACCAACAATCACAGAACCACAACACACACCACACCAACAATCACAGAAACACAACACACACACCACACCAACAATCACAGAAACACAACACACACCACACCAACAATCACAGAAACACAACACACACCACACCAACAATCACAGAAACACAACACACGCCACACCAACAATCACAGACACACAACACACACCAACAATCACAGACACACAACACACACCACTCCAACAATCACAGAAACACAACACACACCACACCAACAATCACAGAAACACAACACACACCACACCAACAATCAAAGAAACACAACACACACCACACCAACAATCACAGAAACACAACACACACCACACCAACAATCACACAAACACAACACACACCACACCAACAATCACAGAAACACAACACACACCAACAATCACAGAACCACAACACACACCACACCAACAATCACAGAAACACAACACACACACCACACCAACAATCACAGAAACACAACACACACCACACCAACAATCACAGAAACACAACACACACCACACCAACAATCACAGAAACACAACACACGCCACACCAACAATCACAGACACACAACACACACCAACAATCACAGACACACAACACACACCACTCCAACAATCACAGAAACACAACACACACCACACCAACAATCACAGAAACACAACACACACCACACCAACAATCAAAGAAACACAACACACACCACACCAACAATCACAGAAACACAACACACACCACACCAACAATCACAGACACACAACACACACCACACCAACAATCACAGACGCACAACACACACCACACCAACAATCACAGACACACAACACACACCACACCAACAATCACAGACGCACAACACACACCACACCAACAATCACAGAAACACAACACACACCACACCAACAATCACAGAAACACAACACACACCACACCAACAATCACAGAAACACAACACACACACCACACCAACAATCACAGACACACAACACACACCACACCAACAATCCCAGAAACACAACACACACCACACCAACAATCACATAAACACAACACACACCACACCAACAATTACAGAAACACAACACACACCACACCAACAATCACAGAAACACAACACACACACCACACCAACAATCACAGAAACACAACACACACCACCCCACAACAATCACTTAAACACAACACACACCACACCAACAATCACAGACACATAACACACACCACACCAACAATCATAGAAACACAACACACACCACACCAACAATCACAGAAACACAACACACACCACGCCAACAATCACAGAAACACAACACACACACCACACCAACAATCACAGAAACACAACACACACCACACCAACAATCACACAAACACAACACACACCACACCAACAATCACACAAACACAACACACACCACACCAACAATCACAGACACACAACACACACCACACCAACAATCACAGAAACACAACACACACCACGACAACAATCACAGAAACACAACACACACACCACACCAACAATCACAGAAACACACCACACCAACAATCACACAAACACACCACACGAACAATCACAGAAACACAACACACACACCACACCAACAATCACAGACACACAACACACACCACACCAACAATCACAGAAACACAACACACACCACATCAACAATCACAGAAACACAACACACACCACACCAACAATCACAGAAACACAACATACACCACACCAACAATCACAGAAACACACCACACCAACAATCACACAAACACAACACACACCACACCAACAATCACAGAAACACAACACACACACCACACCAACAATCACAGCCACACAACAGACACCACACCAACAATCATAGAAATGCAACACACACCACACCAACAATCACAGAAACACAACACACACCACACCAACAATCACAGAAACACAACACACCACGCCAACAATCACAGAAACACAACACACACACCACACCAACAATCACAGAAACACAACACACACCACACCAACAATCACAGAAACACAACACACATCACACCAACAATCACAGAAACACAACACACACCACACCAACAATCACACAAACACAACACACACCACACCAACAATCACAGACACACAACACACACCACACCAACAATCACAGAAACACAACACACACCACACCAACAATCACAGACACACAACACACACCACACCAACAATCACAGAAACACAACACACACCACGCCAACAATCACACAAACACAACACACACACCACACCAACAATCACAGAAACACAACACACACCACACCAACAATCACACAAACACAACACACACCACACCAACAATCACAGAAACACAACACACACCAACAATCACAGAACCACAACACACACCACACCAACAATCACAGAAACACAACACACACACCACACCAACAATCACAGAAACACAACACACACCACACCAACAATCACAGAAACACAACACACACCACACCAACAATCACAGAAACACAACACACGCCACACCAACAATCACAGACACACAACACACACCAACAATCACAGACACACAACACACACCACTCCAACAATCACAGAAACACAACACACACCACACCAACAATCACAGAAACACAACACACACCACACCAACAATCAAAGAAACACAACACACACCACACCAACAATCACAGAAACACAACACACACCACGCGAACAATCACAGAAAAACAACACACACCACACCAACAATCACAGAAAGACAACACACACCACACCAACAATCACAGAAAGACAACACACACCACACCAACAATCACAGACACACAACACACACCACACCAACAATTACAGAAATACAACACATACCACGCCAACAATCACAGAAACACAACACACACCACACCAACAATCACAGACACACAACACACAGCACACCAACAATTACAGAAATACAACACACACCACGCCAACAATCACAGAAACACAACACACACCACACCAACAATCACAGACACACAACACACACCACGCCAACAATCACAGAAACACAACACACACCACACCAACAATCATAGAAACACAACATACACACCACACCAACAATCACAGAAGCACAACACACACCACACCAACAATCACAGAAACACAACACACACCACACCAACAATCACAGAAATACAACACACACACCACACCAACAATCACAGACACACAACACACATCACACCAACAATCACACAAACACAACACACACCACACCAACAATCACAGACACACAACACACACCACACCAACAATCACAGAAACACAACACACACCACACCAACAATCACAGAAACACAACACACACCACACCAACAATTACAGAAACACAACACACACCACACCAACAATCACAGAAACACAACACACTCACCACACCAACAATCACAGAAACACAACACACACCACACCAACAGTCACAGAAACACAACACACACCACACCAACAATCACAGAAACACAACACACACCACACCAACAATCACAGAAACACAACACACTCACCACACCAACAATCACAGAAACACAACACACACCACACCAACAGTCACAGAAACACAACACACACCACACCAACAATCACAGAAACACAACACACACCACACCAACAATCACAGAAACACAACACACACACCACACCAACAATCACACAAACACAACACACACCACACCAACAATCACAGAAACACAACACACACACCACACCAACAATCACAGACACACAACACACACCACACCAACAATCACGGAAACACAACACACACCACGCCAACAATCACAGAAACACAACACACACCACACCAACAATCACAGACACACAACACACACCACACCAACAATCACAGACACACAACACACACCACACCAACAATCACAGAAACACAACACACACCACACCAACAATCACAGAAACACAACACACACCACACCAACAATCACAGAAACACAACACACACACCACACCAACAATCACAGACACACAACACACACCACACCAACAATCCCAGAAACACAACACACACCACACCAACAATCACATAAACACAACACACACCACACCAACAATTACAGAAACACAACACACACCACACCAACAATCACAGAAACACAACACACACACCACACCAACAATCACAGAAACACAACACACACCACCCCACAACAATCACTGAAACACAACACACACCACACCAACAATCACAGACACATAACACACACCACACCAACAATCATAGAAACACAACACACACCACACCAACAATCACACAAACACAACACACACCACACCAACAATCACAGAAACACAACACACACCACACCAACAATCACGGAAACACAACACACACCACGCCAACAATCACAGAAACACAACACACACCACACCAACAATCACAGAAACACAACACACACCAACAATCACAGAACCACAACACACACCACACCAACAATCACAGAAACACAACACACACACCACACCAACAATCACAGAAACACAACACACACACCACACCAACAATCACAGAAAAACAACACACCACGCCAACAAACACAGAAACACAACACACACACCACACCAACAATCACAGACACACAACACACACCACACCAACAATCACACAAACACAACACACACCACACCAACAATCACAGACACACAACACACACCACACCAACAATCACAGAAACACAACACACACCACGACAACAATCACAGAAACACAACACACACACACCACACCAACAATCACAGAAACACACCACACCAACAATCACACAAACACACCACACGAACAATCACAGAAACACAACACACACACCACACCAACAATCACAGAAACACAACACACACCACACCAACAATCACAGAAACACAACACACCCCACACCAACAATCACAGAAACACAACACACACCACACCAACAATCACAGAAACACAACACACACCACACCAACAGTCACAGAAACACAACACACACCACACCAACAATCACAGAAACACAACACACACCACACCAACAATCACAGAAACACAACACACCACACCAACAATCACAGAAACACAACACACACACCACACCAACAATCACAGAAACACAACACACACCACACCAACAGTCACAGAAACACAACACACACCACACCAACAATCACAGAAACACAACACACACACCACACCAACAATCACAGAAACACAACACACAGCACGCCAACAATCACAGAAACACAACACACACCAACAATCACAGAAACACAACACACACCACACCAACAATCACAGAAACACAACACACACCACACCAACAATCACAGAAACACAACACTCACCACGCCAACAATCACAGAAACACACCACAAACCACACCAACAATCACACAAACACAACACACACCACACCAACAATCACAGACACACAACACACACACCACACCAACAATCACAGACACACAACACACACCACACCAACAATCACAGAAACACAACACACACCACACCAACAATCACAGAAACACAACACACACCACGCCAACAATCACAGACACACAACACACACACCACACCAACAATCACAGAACCACAACACACACCACACCAACAATCACAGAAACACAACACACACACCACACCAACAATCACAGAAACACAACACACACACCACACCAACAATCACAGAAAAACAACACACCACGCCAACAAACACAGAAACACAACACACACACCACACCAACAATCACAGACACACAACACACACCACACCAACAATCACACAAACACAACACACACCACACCAACAATCACAGACACACAACACACACCACACCAACAATCACAGAAACACAACACACACCACGACAACAATCACAGAAACACAACACACACACACCACACCAACAATCACAGAAACACACCACACCAACAATCACACAAACACACCACACGAACAATCACAGAAACACAACACACACACCACACCAACAATCACAGAAACACAACACACACCACACCAACAATCACAGAAACACAACACACCCCACACCAACAATCACAGAAACACAACACACACCACACCAACAATCACAGAAACACAACACACACCACACCAACAGTCACAGAAACACAACACACACCACACCAACAATCACAGAAACACAACACACACCACACCAACAATCACAGAAACACAACACACCACACCAACAATCACAGAAACACAACACACACACCACACCAACAATCACAGAAACACAACACACACCACACCAACAGTCACAGAAACACAACACACACCACACCAACAATCACAGAAACACAACACACACACCACACCAACAATCACAGAAACACAACACACAGCACGCCAACAATCACAGAAACACAACACACACCAACAATCACAGAAACACAACACACACCACACCAACAATCACAGAAACACAACACACACCACACCAACAATCACAGAAACACAACACTCACCACGCCAACAATCACAGAAACACACCACAAACCACACCAACAATCACACAAACACAACACACACCACACCAACAATCACAGACACACAACACACACACCACACCAACAATCACAGACACACAACACACACCACACCAACAATCACAGAAACACAACACACACCACACCAACAATCACAGAAACACAACACACACCACGCCAACAATCACAGACACACAACACACACACCACACCAACAATCACAGAAACACAACACACACCACATCAACAATCACAGAAACACAACACACACCACACCAACAATCACAGAAACACAACACACACCAACAATCACAGAACCACAACACACACCACACCAACAATCACAGAAACACAACACACACACCACACCAACAATCACAGAAACACAACACACACACCACACCAACAATCACAGAAAAACAACACACCACGCCAACAAACACAGAAACACAACACACACACCACACCAACAATCACAGACACACAACACACACCACACCAACAATCACACAAACACAACACACACCACACCAACAATCACAGACACACAACACACACCACACCAACAATCACAGAAACACAACACACACCACGACAACAATCACAGAAACACAACACACACACACCACACCAACAATCACAGAAACACACCACACCAACAATCACACAAACACACCACACGAACAATCACAGAAACACAACACACACACCACACCAACAATCACAGACACACAACACACACCACACCAACAATCACAGAAACACAACACACACCACATCAACAATCACAGAAACACAACACACACCACACCAACAATCACAGAAACACAACACACACCACACCAACAATCACAGAAACACAACACACACCAACAATCACAGAACCACAACACACACCACACCAACAATCACAGAAACACAACACACACACCACACCAACAATCACAGAAACACAACACACACACCACACCAACAATCACAGAAAAACAACACACCACGCCAACAAACACAGAAACACAACACACACACCACACCAACAATCACAGACACACAACACACACCACACCAACAATCACACAAACACAACACACACCACACCAACAATCACAGACACACAACACACACCACACCAACAATCACAGAAACACAACACACACCACGACAACAATCACAGAAACACAACACACACACACCACACCAACAATCACAGAAACACACCACACCAACAATCACACAAACACACCACACGAACAATCACAGAAACACAACACACACCACACCAACAATCACAGACACACAACACACACCACACCAACAATCACAGAAACACAACACACACCACGCCAACAATCACAGAAACACAACACACACACCACACCAACAATCACAGAAACACAACACACACCACACCAACAATCACACAAACACAACACACACCACACCAACAATCACAGAAACACAACACACACCAACAATCACAGAACCACAACACACACCACACCAACAATCACAGAAACACAACACACACACCACACCAACAATCACAGAAACACAACACACACACCACACCAACAATCACAGAAAAACAACACACCACGCCAACAAACACAGAAACACAACACACCACGCCAACAAACACAGAAACACAACACACACACCACACCAACAATCACAGACACACAACACACACCACACCAACAATCACACAAACACAACACACACCACACCAACAATCACAGACACACAACACACACCACACCAACAATCACAGAAACACAACACACACCACGACAACAATCACAGAAACACAACACACACACACCACACCAACAATCACAGAAACACACCACACCAACAATCACACAAACACACCACACGAACAATCACAGAAACACAACACACACACCACACCAACAATCACAGACACACAACACACACCACACCAACAATCACAGAAACACAACACACACCACATCAACAATCACAGACACACAACACACACCACACCAACAATCACAGAAACACAACACACACCACGACAACAATCACAGAAACACAACACACACACACCACACCAACAATCACAGAAACACACCACACCAACAATCACACAAACACACCACACGAACAATCACAGAAACACAACACACACACCACACCAACAATCACAGACACACAACACACACCACACCAACAATCACAGAAACACAACACACACCACATCAACAATCACAGAAACACAACACACCAACAATCACAGAAACACAACACACACCACACCAACAATCACAGAAACACACCACACCAACAATCACACAAACACAACACACACCACACCAACAATCACAGAAACACAACACACACACCACACCAACAATCACAGCCACACAACAGACACCACACCAACAATCATAGAAATGCAACACACACCACACCAACAATCACAGAAACACAACACACACCACACCAACAATCACAGAAACACAACACACACCACGCCAACAATCACAGAAACACAACACACACACACACCACACCAACAATCACAGAAACACAACACACACCACACCAACAATCACAGAAACACAACACACACACACCACACCAACAATCACAGAAACACAACACTCACCACACCAACAATCACACAAACACAACACACACCACACCAACAATCACAGAAACACAACACACCACGCCAACAATCACAGAAACACAACACACACACCACACCAACAATCACAGACACACAACACACATCACACCAACAATCACAGAAACACAACACACACCACACCAACAATCACAGAAACACAACACACACCACACCAACAATCACAGAAACACAACACACACCCCACGCCAACAATCACAGAAACACAACACACACACCACGCCAACAATCACAGAAACACACCACACCAACAATCACACAATCACAGACACACACCACACCAACAATCACACAAACACAACACACACCACGCCACTCACGCAGAAAGCACTCGCTCGACAACAGCCAACGTTCGCCACCACGTGACGGAGACGTCACCACCAGCGCCTGTGCCAGGCTAGGTGCATTTCGAGCGCTCGTGAACGGCTGCGCGTTTAGTTTTCTCTTGCTTGGAAAATGGACGGCAGAATGTGTTTTTTTTTACCCCCTAAAGCGAGGAATTTCCGTGTGACAGAGGAGGAGGAGGAGGGAAGAGGAGGAGTGGGGGACGCAGGAGAGAGATGGGGAGGAGGAGATGGGGGGAGGGAGATTGGAATCCCCTCCCCCATGTTTTTGAAGCTATTGAGCCACCAATCTCCCCCCCCCCCCGATCCCTCCCTCCCCCCCGCTCGGCTCAGCTGTCGCCCAACCGGTTCGGCCGGCTCTGAGTGCAGCAGCTGTTTTTAAATTTAAAAAATCACCCGTCGTGTGTGTGTGTCTCTGCGTGTGTCTGTGTGTGTGTCTCTGCGTGTGTGTGTGTGTGTCTCTGCGTGTGTCTGTGTGTGTCTCTGCGTGTGTCTGTGTGTGTCTCTGCGTGTGTCTGTGTGTGTGTCTGTGTGTGTGTCTCTGCGTGTGTCTGTGTGTCTCTGCGTGTGTCTGTGTGTGTCTCTGCGTGTGTCTGTGTGTGCCTCTGCGTGTGTCTGTGTGTGTCTCTGCGTGTGTCTGTGTGTGTCTCTGCGTGTGTCTGTGTGTCTCTGCGTGTGTTTGTGTGTGTCTCTGCGTGTGTCTGTGTGTGTCGGCACGTGTTCCTGTGTGTGTGAGCGCGTGTGTCTGTGTGTGTGTCTCTGCGTGTGTCTGTGTGTGTGCCTCTGCGTGTGTCTGTGTGTGTCTCTGCGTGTGTCTGTGTGTGTCTCTGCGTGTGTCTGTGTGTGTGTCAGCGCGTGTGTCTGTGTGTGTCGGCACGTGTGTCTGTGTGTGTGAGCGCGTGCGTCAGCGCGTGTGTCAGCGCGTGTGTCTCTGTGTGAGCGCGTGTGTCTGTGTGTGTGAGCACGTGTGTCTGTCTGTGTCAGCGCGTGTGTCTGTGTGTGTGTGAGCGCGTGTGTCTGTGTGTGTGAGCACGTGTGTCTGTCTGTGTCAGCGCGTGTGTCTGTGTGTGTCAGCGCGTGTGTCTGTGTGTGTGTGTGAGCGCGTGTGTCTGTGTGTGTCAGCGCGTGTGTCTGTGTGTGTCAGCGAATGTGTCTGTGTGTGTCAGCGCGTGTGTCTGTGTGTGTGTGAGCGCGTGTGTCTGTCTGTGTCAGCGCGTGTGTCTGTGTCAGCGCGTGTGTCTGTGTGTGTGTGAGCGCGTGTCTGTGTGTGTCAGCGCGTGTGTCTGTGTGTCAGCGCGTGTGTCTGTGTGTGTCGGCACGTGTGTCTGTGTGTGTGTGAGCGTGTGTGTGTGAGCGTGTGTGTCTGTGTGTGTCAGCGCGTGTGTCTGTGTGTTTGTTGACGCGTGTGTCTGTGTGTGTGAGCGCGTGTGTCTGTGTGTGTCAGCGCGTGTGTCTGTGTGTGTGTTGACGCGTGTGTCTGTGTGTGTGAGCGCGTGTGTCTGTGTGTGTCAGCGCGTGTGTCTGTGTGTGTCGGCACGTGTGTCTGTGTGTGTGTGAGCGTGTGTGTGTGAGCGTGTGTGTCTGTGTGTGTCAGCGCGTGTGTCTGTGTGTGTGTTGACGCGTGTGTCTGTGTGTGTGAGCGCGTGTGTCTGTGTGTGTCAGCGCGTGTGTCTGTGTGTGTGTTGACGCGTGTGTCTGTGTGTGTGAGCGCGTGTGTCTGTGTGTGTCAGCGCGTGTGTCTGTGTGTGTCGGCACGTGTGTCTGTGTGTGTGTGTGAGCGCGTGTCTGTGTGTGTGTGAGCGCGTGTGTCTGTGTGTGAGCGCGTGTGTCTGTGTGTGTCGGCACGTGTGTCTGTGTGTGTGTCAGCACGTGTGTCTGTGTGTGTCAGCGTGTGTGTCTGTGTGTGTGTGAGCACGTGAGTCTGTGTGTGTGAGCACGTGTGTCTGTGTGTGTCGGCACGTGTGTCTGTGTGTGTCAGCGCGTGTGTCTGTGTGTGTCAGCGCGTGTGTCTGTGTGTGTCAGCACGTGTGTCTGTGAGCGCGTGTGTCTGTGTGTGTCAGCGCGTGTGTCTGTGTGTCAGCACGTGTGTCTGTGTGTGTCAGCGCGTGTGTCTGTGTGTGTCGGCACGTGTGTCTGTGTGTGTGTGAGCGTGTGTGTGTGAGCGTGTGTGTCTGTGTGTGTCAGCGCGTTTGTCTGTGTGTGTGTTGACGCGTGTGTCTGTGTGTGTGAGCGCGTGTGTCTGTGTGTGTGTTGACGCGTGTGTCTGTGTGTGTGAGCGCGTGTGTCTGTGTGTGTCAGCGCGTGTGTCTGTGTGTGTCGGCACGTGTGTCTGTGTGTGTGTGAGCGTGTGTGTGTGAGCGTGTGTGTCTGTGTGTGTCAGCGCGTGTGTCTGTGTGTGTGTTGACGCGTGTGTCTGTGTGTGTGAGCGCGTGTGTCTGTGTGTGTCAGCGCGTGTGTCTGTGTGTGTGTTGACGCGTGTGTCTGTGTGTGTGAGCGCGTGTGTCTGTGTGTGTCAGCGCGTGTGTCTGTGTGTGTCGGTACGTGTGTCTGTGTGTGTGTGAGCGCGTGTCTGTGTGTGTGTGTGAGCGCGTGTGTCTGTGTGTGTGTGAGCGCGTGTCTGTGTGTGTGTGTGAGCGCGTGTGTCTGTGTGTGAGCGCGTGTGTCTGTGTGTGTCGGCACGTGTGTCTGTGTGTGTGTCAGCACGTGTGTCTGTGTGTGTCAGCGTGTGTGTCTGTGTGTGTGAGCACGTGAGTCTGTGTGTGTGAGCACGTGTGTCTGTGTGTGTCGGCACGTGTGTCTGTGTGTGTCAGCGCGTGTGTCTGTGTGTATCAGCGCGTGTGTCTGTGTGTGTCAGCACGTGTGTCTGTGAGCGCGTGTGTCTGTGTGTGTCAGCGCGTGTGTCTGTGTGTCAGCACGTGTGTCTGTGTGTGTCAGCACGTGTGTCTGTGTGTGTCAGCGCGTGTGTCTGTGTGTGTCGGCACGTGTGTCTGTGTGTGTGTTGACGCGTGTGTCTGTGTGTGTGTGAGCGCGTGTGTCTGTGTGTGTTAGCGCATGTGTCTGTGTGTGTCAGCACATGTGTCTGTGTGTGTCAGCGCGTGTGTCTGTGTGTGTGTCAGCGCGTGTGTTTGTGTGTGTCAGCTTGTGTGTGTGTGAGCGCGTGTGCCCGTGTCTCTCTGTGTGTGGAGGAGCGGTGGCGTAGTGGTTAGCGCGCTACGCTGCGCTGCGATCCCGGCGCCCCGAGTTCGATTCCCGCTCACGGCCACCAGCACCCAGTGACGATTATCTGAACCGGTCCGGGGCCTCCCCGAGGTCGACTACCGAGTAGCTCGATGCGGCGTCGAATCATCGCCACGAGGGAGACAAAGGCGGCCTCGTGTGCCACGTCCCGCCCTTCATTGGTGCTCGCTAACGGCACTTTGTTCACAAAACACAAAGGGCTATGGAGGGAGCAGGGGATCTTCGTCTTTGTTCCGTGTGTGTAAGAGCACGCGTGTTGGTTGTGTGTCGTCGTGCACCTAGCCTGGCACGAGCTCCGCGAAGGGATCGTCACCGCCACCGAGCGGTTGTTTGTTGTTGTTGTTGCTGCGGGGAGAGGAGCGGTGGCGCAGTGGTTAGCGCACTGCGCAGCGAACCCCGGCGATGTCATCACCTCTTCTTGTTCCCGTCGCGCGGCTAACATCAGTGGCCTTAAATGAGTTTAAAGTACCTGGTGGCTGGGGGAAGACAAATGCGGCCCTGGCGCGGTGTCGCGAGCAGCACTTTGCCCCAGCAGGTCTCGAAGGCTATACGGGGGATCTTGTTCTTTGTGTGGTGCGCGTGGTCGATGTCTTTGTGCACGCGCGCGTGGTTGTGGGTGGGGGGGGAGCGGTGGCGCAGCGGTTAGCGCACTGCCTGCGCTACGAAGCCGGCCACGGCTGACGTCAGTGGCGAGTGGTGATAGCGAGATCCTAGCCAGAGCCTCGCTTAGGTCAACGCAGCATTGGGGGAGACAAAGGCGGACGGGTCCTCCTCCTCCCGGTCTTCGTTGCTCGCTAAAAGCACTTTGCCCCCCAAACAAGTTGGGGGGGGGGCATCTTAATCTCTGTGTGGTTTTGTGTTTTTGGTGCCGTGCCATGAACCTACCAGCGATCGAGCACTTCGCGTGCACCTAGCCTGGCACTAGGGCATTGGAGGGGACGTCACCCCCACCTCGCTCCGCTCTCTCAGTGGCGGCTGTTGTTGTCTGGGTGCGTGCGGGGAGCGGTGGCGCAGTGGTTAGCGCGCTGCGAACCCGGCGACCCGAGTTCGATTCCCGCTCACGGCCAACACCAAGTGACGATTACCTTGAACCGGTTCTGGGCCGCACCTAGGTCGACTCAGCCTCAAATGAGTACCCGGTGGGGTGTGTTAGTCACCGCTGGGGAGACAAAGGCGGCCGGGCGTGGTGTCGGCCACCCACCCCCTCGTGTGCCGTGCCGGTCCTCATAGGTGCTACTCGCGGACAGCACTTGTCCCAACAGTCTGTTTAGGATATACCGGGGATCTTTGTATTTGTCGTCTAAAAGGCAAAACTGTGGATTCATATTCTTGAGGTCTTTCGTTAAAGTCACGTCGATAGGTTCAAAGAAAATAACAAAAAAACTACGACGTTTCGATCGTCGTAGTTTTTTGTTATTTTTGTTATTTTCTTTGAACCTATCAACGTAATTTTACCGAAAGACCCAAGAATATGAATTCCTGCAGTCACGAAAGCTTTAAGTAAAAAAAAACTGGGGATCTTTGCCTTTCTTGTACGTGTGAGCACACGTGTCTTAGTGTGTTTGTCCTTGAGTGCTTTACGTCTTCTTTTGTGCACGAGTGTGTTGTGCGTGACCCTAGGTCGACTCAGCCTTAAAATGTGTACCTGTTCCGGTGTGTAAACACATCACACACCGGGGAGACAAACACCACAGCCACACTTCTCTCCCCCTTCATAATGCCCTGGCAGCCTACCATAGATGCTCGCTAACAGCACTTGCCCCCAAAATTCTGCGAAGGCTATACGGGGGATCTTTGTCTGTGCGTCGTGGCTGCCTTGAAATGTGTTCGCTCGCAGCACTTAAGTCTGTAAGATGAATAAACTCAACACATTGGTCCATAACACTGCCGACGTTTCGGGCCGTGGCCCTTCGTAACACCGACGAAGGGCCATCGAGTCTGTTATCTTTATCAGAATGTGTTATTTAGACTGGAGGGATCCGATGAGCTATGAAGCTCTTCATGTCCAGACATCCATTGCCATAAATGTCCCCTATGACATTGCGCGTTCTCTGTTACGGCCACACCACGGCGATCTTGACGAATGTGTTGATTTTGTTTGTGAGCTCTCCTCCTGCAACCACGCGGCAAGCAGTTAGCTCCAGCGGCACCGTATTACAGGCAGACCTCGCTTAACGCTCAACATGCGGGCAGGGAGGGATGGGAAGGGGGGCGCGCAAAGCGAGGTGTGCCTGTAGTCTGTAATACTAAGTGGTGGTGAGCTCTTGAACAGATACACGTGTCCACGTTGCTTCTTACACGTGCTAAGTTACCACCAAAGCTATATTGGGGATCACTTGCAATTAGCGTCACGCCGCAGCGATGTCGCTCGACATGAAATTATCAGTCGTCTGGGCGTCGCTCGTCTTCTAATTGGCACTATTTTGTGCACTTAAAAGTTGCGCACGTTTCGTTAAATGGTTCACGCGCGTGGTGGTGGTGGATGTCCCGCGTGGGGGGTGAACAACAATCCGGGGGGGGGGGCGGGGGGAGAGCGACTCCACGCTCCTACGCGTCTCGTGTCGGAGGGCGTCGCTA
This sequence comes from Petromyzon marinus, assembly GCF_048934315.1. Classification (NCBI taxonomy): domain Eukaryota; kingdom Metazoa; phylum Chordata; class Hyperoartia; order Petromyzontiformes; family Petromyzontidae; genus Petromyzon; species Petromyzon marinus. The sequence goes on from NC_133699.1 coordinate 5,167,198, forward strand.
TAGGGGGTAAGTCCTCGTTTAACGCGACGGTGGTGGTGTAGTAGTAGTAGATGCGTTCCTAAAAAAAATTCGCGTTAAGCGAAAAACGCATTGAGCAAAAAAACAACCAACCCCCCTCCCCAACCCCACGCCCCCCCGTAAATAACGTAACGATGAAGTTTGGCGAGATGACGATGTGTTACTACGCACACGCAGTGAGATGGCACAAATAACCGAGGGTGCACCGCCACCGCGTTGCTGTTTCAGCCTGCGTACTGTATCACGGAACCGCTCAGACGTGCAGCTCCAAAAAGTTGTAATGGTGCCCATTTTGCATTATATTGGGGCGCGTTCCGCGTTATAACGGGGCCCATTTCACGTTATAATGGGGCGCGTTCCACGTTGTAATGGTGCACGTTATAATGGGGCCCGTTTTGCGTTATAACGGTGCGCGTTACACCTCATGTGAAGTGTTCCCAAATGGAAGACCCGCGTGATCGCGAAAACGCGTTGTAGTGTGAAGACCACGCGTTAAGGGAGGGCTTGTCGTGTAATCCTTAACAGCGAGTGTGCGAACAGAAGTACGAGTTGAGAGATGATAATGTAAAACCCTTTGTCAATCCACTGCTGGATAAAGGCCTCCCTACGCAATGGTTCACGAGGATCATCAGATCGTTTGACCACATTTCAGCACGCTGGTTCAGTGTCATTTGGTAAAACTATAAACTTTTATTTTACCAGGTAAGGCCCACTGAGCTATGTAGCTCTTTTTAGAAACGGCCTGGCTGCTAGTGATAGCTCAACGAAGTGGCTTATCATGTAGAAATGCATAGCAGCCAAATACCCTAAACGCATATTTCTAAACGTGGAGGGAAAATCCGTAGGACCCGGAGAAAAATCCACGTGACCACGGGAAGAGAGACACGTCAACTCCGAAGAAACCGCAGTCGTCAGGTTCGGGATCGAGCCCACGACCTCCTGTATACCAGGCGAGGTAGTTAACATCTCCTAGCCACCGTGGCGCCGTAGTGGTCGGGAAAGCCCAGGATCGGTTGAGAAATCACTCGCCACTGATGCTAGCCGTGGCCAGGAGTCGAATTCGAGTTCACGGTGCTGTGTTGCTAACCACTGCACCACCTCACACAGTTGTTTATATGTCAATAGCCTCAGGTGCGCATGGCTTCAGTCACGATGAACAATCGTCAGCAGTTGCAATGTCACCATCCCACGTGATGTCATGACACTGGCGGATATATAAAAAAAACGATGCACCTGTAAGAGTATTTTTTTAATTGAACAGTTTATTACAACAAATTATATAAATAACGCAATGATTTAAAATAATTACTCATAGCAAATGCATAGATTGACCGGTATATGTTTTCTTATTTTTTTTTGGAATCTTAACTTACAATAGCAACATCTACAATTAAAACTGACATTCTTCCAAACGTCACCCCATCGAAAGCGTCACATTGCAACAATTCCACACGTTTGAACTACAGGGCCGCAGGGTACGTTTTTGGGGAAACGTGGCGGTGGCGACGACGCTTTGGATGCCTGCAACACACATTTCAACTGTTTGCCTGCGACCAAAGCGTTGCACATCAACCGCGCACCACGTAGTACCCCGCTGGGTCGCACGCGCGCGCGCTTCCACAAAATCGCCCGACCGCTGATTCGTCGCGAGCTGTTTTACCAACGCGGTAGTTGCAAGCGACGAGTCGCCGACAAACGAGTCGCTGCAACGAGTCGCCCGGGGAACAAGAGCTGGGTGCGATTTTCCCGGTCGCGAACTGTTGCCGGTGTCGAGGCTGCCGATTTGAAACTCGAGTCGCTGTCGGGAGCGCCGTCAGGGCTCAGGGTGAAGTTACGTTTCAGTCTCACGAGTCGAAATTGCCGTTTCGCTACCGGAAGGAATCCATTCGGAAATCTCACCGAGCTATGTGAACACCACCACCACCCCACACACCGTGTGTCCGATAACGGCCACGCAAGAGATGTTTACAGAACTTCTTCTGAAATACCCTTTCAAGTGGCATCTTTTAAACCTGTAAGCAACATGGGGCGGAGCTTTCTCGCACACACTTTGCCAGGACATTGGTGTTTGTCGCGTGACGGGCAAAAACAAGATTTTAAAATTAAGTGAAACCGCACAAATGTAACGTGATATTTTTTCGCAGTCATTTGGAGACTGGGCCGAGACCATCTCGCTACACGTGAGGACCACGTTTGAACGAAAAGCGGTCTAAGTCTAGATACTTAATTCAGTATATCAGTGGTGGCAGCTCCACTCTCTGACCTCTGACCCAGAGTTCTATTCGGTTTGAGTTTAATTTTCTACATAGTCGCAAGAGCGTGTGACCCAGCTTCATGCAGAACTCCTATCTGTGGTGATGTGGGGGACAAACATAGCAAATCTAATGTCGTTATCCGCTTGGTTATCTGGGAAGTTACTCCACCTATCTGTCGGGCAAAATTTGCGAATAATCTCAAAATAATGGCGACTACTTTGCCGATTGGCTATCTGCGGAAACATTCGAGCGTAAGAATCATGGTGGAATTTCCCGATGAAGACCCGCGGATCATAGGAGTCGTAGGTAGTAGGGTCCAACGGATAAGGGAGGTTTTCTTCAACGAGAGATTTGTGGCCATAACAAAAATTAAAGTGGCCCACATTTTCAACGATCGCCCGCGGACCACGGCGAAGGTTAGGGACCGCACGAGAACGCCAAAAAACTTTGCTCGTAATGATTTCTTTTGTACGATCGATAAAAGTGGTTAAAAAAATAACCAATTCATTCGGAAAGGTTGTGTCACAAATCGCTTTTATTGAGCAAATAAAGAAATTGGTGCCGCCCAAGTGTCGTCGCCCTTGGGGCGGTCATGACAAAGTGAAACGTCCGGTCTCGGCCCGTGAACCGTGGATGGTTCTTGGTTGTTGCTGTTGTTGTTTTGCGAAAGGAAAGTTAAGTTGGAGGCACAGCCAGGAATTGTAAGGTGTTCACATTGGTGTCTGGGAACTATTGCTCTTTCAGGTTTGTAACGTTATACACGTGAAAGAGAAAATGCCGCAGAATTGGAAAACAAGAGTCGAAAATGGATGCTTCAAGTCATCGATGGACATCGATTCTGCAGCTCCCGATGCACCCAATTGAAAAGGCGACGTTTGTCGATCGCGACGCACGTAATGGGGGTCACGTGACTCTCCCCGCCGTGCCTCGCACGGTCGCTCGTAGCCGCCAGGTTCACCCGGACGTTGAGACGATGATCGATTCTCGAATCGAATCGCGACCCCCGACTGACGACAGATCATTGTATTGTCTTGACGAGTTGATCGTTACGGTCAACCAGTTGAGCCAACCATGAGATTATTACGAGAACACTGGTTGGAGAATCTTGATGGCTTTTTCACTGTAAACTATATTCCCGGATACCGAATCCGAGTCGACTGATTTTAAAGTCAACGTGAAACCTCCAATTAATATTGTGCACGCATTTGGGATACATTTGACAAGTGATTGTTCAAGATGCACCCCCCTCCCCTATACTGGAAATCTGTGAAAAAGCACTTCATAGCTCAAGGGATTCCTCCAGTATAAATAAATGATTCTGACTCCTGGCTGTGCCCCCGAATAACAAGACAGCCTTTAAAGCAACAGCCCCCCCTCCCCCAACCGAATTTCGAAGCAGTGTAGATCCAGGGTTTAATGTTTTTGCGTCCGAGCTAGCGACGCAAAACACATGTTTGCACTCCGGCACACCACATCCAGTACACACCATCCTGCGATGGCCCGTGGACACTGGTCGCGCGCCAACCTACTCAAGTCTCCATGGTCGACTCGGGGATAAATACTCCGTGAGAAATCAAGTCCCGTGTGGAACCCACTCCGATGGGACGACCACCAAGGGCAGTTGATAAGCCATGGGGGGGGGGGGGGGGGGGCTGAATGCAGACAATGCTTTTTCGGCTTTCTCGTCAATCCGGCAACGCTGCGCTTGTAGTACGAGGACTCGAGCGTTTTCCCGTAACTTCCCTCCTCCGAACGCGCGCGAACCAGCGTCGTAACCCCCTCTCGTCTTTACTCGGAAGCGAAGAAAGATCCATCGCAAACCGAACTCGCGACGCTGCTACGGCGCTGTAACAGGTTCTGCGTTATAGCCTCCAGGGATTGCGACAAGAACGTTGAACAGACTGGGGACTTGGGGAGGGGAACTCGATGACGGGAGTTCGGGCAAAAGACGAGGGGGGAGGAAAAACAACAAGAAAAAATCGAACGTGTTCTTAATTTCAAACACAACAGTGCGCGGCGCGATCCTGTTTTCAGAGACATCGAACTGATCGTTTTCAATAAATTACCAATAAGTTACACGGGCACAGACAAAACGTGGGGGGGGGGGGTCGGGGGGGGGCCACAGCGCTCGACGAGACGCCACAAACACGAGGGAGGGAGGTTTGAGCGATACTCAGAGTTTAATTTCAGCCAGGTCCATCTGGGTCGGTGTGCCCTAAACAGTTTTTTCCCCAAGCAAACCCGGCACACCGCATCCAGTATACCTTTTTATTCAGATTCCCTCGCTGTGGGGTTCGCGGCTACTAGTAGTCACGTGCCATCTCCTGGAATACAGTGATCCGGGGAATATATTCGGTGAGAACTTAAGCCCCTAAGCGATGTAACGATTCGCCTGCCGAATTGTTACATTTGACAAAGGGGGGGGGGGGGGGAGGGGGGCGGGGAAGCAATCCACTTTCTTAACGCAGCTCTTTCAAATTGTCCTTCCCAGATTTAATGCCCCCCCCCCTCTCCCCCCACGTAGCACAAAGTGACCGAACATGTGCACGGCTGACGAGTGTTGCGGCCTCGGCTTTCTCTTGCAAACACTGAACGACAGAACGTCGGGCGGTGGCGACGTCGTCACATGGAAGGTGCGAGCTATGCGAACAAGGCCATCGCGTCTCCGTGAACTCGGCGGCGTTCCCTGGAGATGAGCGCAACGCAATTTGGATTCATCTCCGTGATGCTGCACAGGAAGAGTGGGGCTGTTGTATTTTCTGACTAGAGGCAGTCCTCAGTAATAGGCAGAGGAGAATAGGAAGACTTTTTTTTTGTTTAGCCTGGACTTGAACAGCGGCAGGGGGGAGTCGATAGCACGGATGGCTGGGGGGGGGGGGAAGGAGTTCCAGCCGCAGGGTGCAGCAGATGAGAAGAGGTGACCTCTCGCTGAGCAAAGGGGAATCGACACAAAATTATTTTTCTGGAGAGAAGAGTGCATGGAGTAGAGTGAAATAAAAGGGGAGAGGTAGGAGAGTGTGTGGAGGGGAGTAGAGATGAGGGGGGGGGAGGTAGGAGAGTGCGTGGAGGGGAGTGGAGTGAGATGAGAGGGGAGAGGTATGAGAGTGCGTGGAGGGGAGTAGAGTGAGATGAGAGGGGATAATAGGCAGGGGTGAGTCCATGGAGGATCTTAAAGGGAGTGAGTGTGATTTTGAAAGTAATCCGTGATTGGATTGGGAGCTAGGGGCAGGATCAGATCACTGGGACGATGCATTACATTGCAATGCAAATTGCCTGTGCAGATGCACAATGTATTCAGCGTGCGCTGAGGCAAGTTTGCCATCGGAGGGCTTCATCCGCAGAGTTCACGACTTCACGACGACTCTGCCTTCGTGTGGGCCGCACCACAGACACATAAATACAATATCTCTCTTAAAATAAAGCATGCATTCCAAATATAAAAGTCATCTTTAGAATATTTTTTTAGAAAAAGTATAGAATTCCTGTGCAAATTTTGTATAAAATGTACAATTAATTTCACACCAGCAATCATACCCACGAGCCTGCAATCGACTTTCAATTCTTACACGCCTCGCTCTTTCACGTGGACTAAATTATACACATTTAAAATAATAATCATCATAAGATCGACACGTTCGCCCCGAGAATAAAAAAAAAACCCACCAGAGTTCATTACTCTTCTTGGGCTCACATGTACGTAATGTCTTAATGCTAACACACACCACAAGGTTTTGCTTATTGATAAAGATGTTAAAGGGGCGGGGGGAAATCATCTTCAGAAAACATTGAATCAGAGACACTGCAAAAAGGTTATGGCAAACGTACGACTCAGTGCTGCTAACTGCACGTCACAAACAACAAGTTTCAAAAAACTACAGAACGACACGATAGTTCGATAAAAATGGAAGTACTGTTTTCCGTGCATTTAAGCAAAAGTTGTCATTTTCTATTTTCCCACCCCCCCGCGTGGGGGGAGGGAGACGGACTCACGTTTGAACGTCCGAAGTTTACAAAAAGTAGACTTTTTTTTTTGGGATAAAACATCTGTTTTGCTCGACAGTCTTGTCCTGTTTCGAGAAGCCAGTCTATTGCAGTTCATCTTGCTGTTAGGCACATCGGAAAATACGGATAACGCAACGTCCTGTGGAAATACCTGCAATGGAAAACCGTTATTTATTTCAGAATTATCTTTGCTTGATGTCGAAGTTTGTGCTTGATTTCAATAAATACTATAAATATAAAAAGAAAAATCCATTTCCAACATTCATGACCGAGTTGGCCAAGGCACAAAATCGGCCTTAATTTAAAAAAACGGGAGGAGTGAGGCAGTTCAGTTTAGTGTCATGTAAAGCGTGCATTCGCACGGCGCAGTCAAAACACAAAATAACGTTTAATAAAACTTCAGGGGTGGTGCCGGGGCTTTCCGTCGTTATCATGACCCCACCAGAACCTCCATGATTTGATCGAGTTCGCTGAAGTCCGAGCTTCTGAGCGGCTGCGCGCCACCGCTGCCACCAACGCTGCCACCAACGGCGCTGCCGCCGCAGGGCGACAAGTTCCTGAGCAGGTCTTCCGACAGCGAGCCCGGCGGCACCTTCCCGGGCGCCACCAGGAGGGACACGGAGAGGCCCGGCGGCCACGGGTCGGCCGCGTCCGAGTCGTCGTACATCGACGTGTCGATGTCCGCAAAGTGATCGTCGAGCTCCACCTCCAGGTCGGCGAGCAGGCGCGCCGTGGGGCCCACCGCGATCTCCAGCCCGCTGAACACCGAGTCCAGCTCGTGCCAGTCGCACCCGGCCGTCGCCGGCCAGCCCCGCGGGACGCCGCCGTTGCCGCCTACGCAGACGCCCGCCGCCGCCGCCGCCGCCGTCAGCCCCACGCCGACGGGACCTCCTCCGCCGCTCATCCCGTCGCCGTCGCCGAACACGAGGTCCTTCAGCGCCGACGTGAGCGCGCACGAGATGCTCTCGAGGCCGCCCTGCAGCAGCCGCTGCTCGACGGCGCCGAGCTTGGCGAGCCGCTCGGAGTCCGGGCCGCCCTCCGACCCGCCGTAGTCGTAGCAGACGGCGCAGCCCGGGGCGGGCGCCGGCTCGCGGTCGACGTCCCCGGGGCACGCGAACGCCGCGGCCACGGCCGCCGCCGCGGCCGCGGCCGCCGCGGCGGCAGCGGCGCGTTCCTCCTCGCCGCACATCTCGGTCTGGATGCGCCGCACGGTGTTGGCGACGAGGACGGAGCGGCGCAGGCTGGGGTCGCGGAGGGCCTGCCCGGCGTGCATCTTGCGGAGCGACGCGTCGAGCACGCGCTGCCGGCGCTGCGCGTAGCCCGGGCCGCCGCGGCGGCTGCCGTCGACGACGCCGCCGGCGCCGCCGCCGCCGGCGCCGCCGCCCGGGCACAGCCGCTCGGTGGCGGCGTCGCCGTCTTCGCCTCCGGCAACGCCCGGGAAGCCGTCCTCGTCGGCGCTCAGCTTCCGCTTCACTCCTTTACCCATGGTGTCTTGCTGCAGGCCGCCGCAGCTGCAACGGAAACAGATTCGTGTTGGTTGGCCATTGTTTGCGTGTACGTGCGTGCGTGTGTTTTTATCGTATACCGTTCAGGCCTTCATAGATGCTTGCTAAGAGCACTTTCCCCAACAGCCTGTGTAGGCTATCTTTGTCTTTTGTTTCATTGAGATTGGCATATCAGCGTCGTTTCGCGGGACGGAGGATATATTCAAATACGTCATAGAGCATCGCATCCTCCGTGTTAGATAACCGACCAGAGACTCCTCCAGGTTACGTTTATTAGGGTGCAGACTTGGGGAGTTGGACTTTCGCGCACGGCGGAAATATTTTATCGCACGACGGACAAACCGATTATGTTTTTGGAATGCTCCGAGCTGGAATTTAACCCAATTAAGTGCACAACCACATTTCACGGTTATATTTTATAGGTGTGCGTGTGTGCAGCCATCGGTGATTTGGTCGAGGCGATCAACTCGCCGCGCTTGAGAGAACCCGGTTTTAATAACCAAGGCCACCGAACACAAATTCGAACCCCCGGGGTTTTCAGCCGTGCTGGCTCCGAGTCCCACTCCGTCCTCCTGAGCAAACCCAGCAACCCCCACCCCTCGCACATCGTGGCTTTTTGACGATTGAAATAAAAGCGACTCGCGTGTGCGCCAGCCGCGCCAGCCACGCCAGCCACGCCGCCGCTTGGCACGCGGTGCCGTGCACACCACGTGGCATCACGAGGGCGAGCCACCTCGTAAACGCCCCGTAATGCATCTTAATAAACCCGCCTCGTACGCACGAAACAAAATTCAATAAATCAAGCCCGGCTCCCTCCCCACCCACCCACCCCCGTAAACACGCCTGGTGTCGGTGGCTTATTGCACGCGTCCACCTCTCCCATCGATAGCGGGGAGGAGGAGGAGGAGGGAGAGAAAAGAAAAAAAATATTGAAATAAATCGCTAAAGCTGTTTATGCAACGTGTCGAGCAGGCGGGGCCGAAAGGCACTGGCGAGTGCAGGGCGGAGGAGGAGGAGAAGAGCGTGTTGCATCGCAGCCAACTGGCCCGTCCTGAGGCCCGCCCCGCTGAGGCTTTGTCAAACGACAACCCTCGCTGTGTCTCAAGCTACGGTGCGAGCGCGGCCAAACCCAGGGGGGGACCGGCGCACACAGATTAATGGCGATCCCTCTTCGAAAAAGACGCGGCGGCGGCGGCGGACAGAGAGAGAGAGCGCCTCCGGTTAGCACGGTTGGCTACGTACGGTGCGAAAGAAGTTCAACATACATACAACATACAGAAGCGGACAGAGAGAGCACTGCAAGGAGATACCCGGTGAAGGAAACTGGGCGTGCCCGAACGGCCCACAAGGTCGAGGCACGAGGAGACGAGGCATTCGTGCGCCCACTTCCCCAGCGATTCTATGAATCGTCACGATCCAAGGTCGCAATCCCATTTTTTTCCTTTTGTGTTTTTCGTATCGAGTTTTGTGTTCGCTCTACGAGCCTCAACGAAACGTCGGCAGATGCGCTCATTTCTGCGGACGTATTTGCACGAATGGTGACCACCCCCCCCACCCCCCCGTGATCGATTGATGTTCGCGCGCGCCGCACGCCATCGTTAACACGGCCCGCCGAATAGCGCGTTGGGGGTTTAACTTGAACGTATACAGCGCGGGCAGCAGCAGCCGCCGTCACATGCAATTCCATTCATTCCTCCCGACTGAGCGAACGTCTGTCATTGCCGCCACCTCGCCCGACGCGCGCCGTCTCGTACGTGCCGCAGCCTCCGCGGAGTCGGCGACATCGCGTTGGCTGCGCCGGCGTCGAGAGCCGCGCTCATAACAGGCCGACGTTCTGGGCAATGTTTATTATTTTTTTTGCAGAGCACATTGCTGGCATGACAATGTTGTTGTTTGTTGTTTGCGTAGCTTTCCGATCGCGACGCAGGCGCCCGGGCGTATCGCCCCACTTCAGAGGAGATTCGTGGGTTCGGTTCGTGGACGAGCTCCCGGCGCGCGGAGCGAAACGTCGGACGTCGTGCCGAACCATGCACGGCACGTTCCGAAAAAACGCAGCCGTTAAAGCTAAGCAAGTCGCCCGCTGTACTGCGAGATCTCCAACAACTCGTCGGTGTATGCTGGCCAATCCAGCCCTGGATATGACACACACACCGATCTTAACATTTCCCTTCTTCAGGGCACGAGCATAGGACGTACGGCGCGGTGCCGAGATGTTGCATGGCTCGCCTGGTATGCAGGAGGTCATGGGTTCAATCCCAACCCTGACGCCTGTGTGGGTGTCTCTCTCACCGTGGTAGCGTGTTTTTTTTTCCGGGTCCTCAAGTTTTTCCCTCCACATTTAGAAATGTGCGTTCAGAGTATTTGGCTGCTGCTATAAATTTCCACGTGATAAGCCACTTCGTTGACCTATCATTTTGTGGCCAGGTCGCTTCTGAAAAATGGGCTATATAGTTAAGTGGGCCAACCTGGTAAAATAGTTTAGTTTTTTTTAGTATGTACGTTGAACTTCTTTAGCACCTACATACCGTGCTAATTAATCAGAGGTGCGGGATGAGAGAGAAAAAGCAGGAGGGACGCAAGTATCGGGATCGCGACTTATCATCGAAGGCGGTGCTTTGCAACACGGTGGAGCGTTGCGATCACTGCGGAGCGAGGAGCTAGGGCCGATGGGCAGCGCGGGGGGTGAGGGGGGGAGGGTTCGCCCGCGCTCCAGAAAACGATGGGCCCCGTGATCGATGGCCGTGCCGCGGGGGTTGCTGCAGCGATCGTGGCGGACGGCGTTATTACCAGCGAGCGTGCGGTTGACGCTACTGTATCGGGTTTATGGGTTGGCCGAGTTTTTCATTTGGACGTTAACCCCCTAATGTGTAATACGCCCCCCCTCCAACCCACCGCTCCCCCCCCCAACCACCCAGCTCCTTGCCTCCCTCCCGATCCCAAGATTCAGTGCGCACCGCAAGGCGCGGTTGTTTTAACGCTTTCCCGTTAAAACAATTTCTCACAAAAAACGAGACGGACGTTAGCGATCCACGAACCGCGCACCTTGCGCTCCCCATCGCAGCAGCAGCAGCAAGAGCAGCAAGAGCAGCAGCAAGAGCAGCAGGAGCAGCAGCAGGACCGAAAAAAAACCCAGCCCCTGGCGCGCGGCGAAATGCGCAACGGGCGATGCACCTCCTCCTCCTCCTCCTCCCCGTGACGGATGCGCGCGCGCAGAACGGAGTTGCAGCCCACGTTGAGTAGTGGGCTATCGACTCACGGGGATGGGGGTAGGTGGGGGGGGGGCAAGCCGGGCAGATTGGCCCAAGTCATATTTCAGGAATTCATTACTCAGGACGACGGGTTTCACACCGTTTGCGATATTACACGCGTGAGCCGTGCCCGTTAGCGAAGAGCCTCTCTCTCAGCAGGTACTCCCCCCCCCACTCCTCCCTTCTGTGCAAAATAACAACAAATACCCCGGCATTGCCTCTCCAGAGAAATGAATGAAGTGCGTTAATTAAATACGGTAGGGAAAATGCTTGTGCGTCTTTTAAAATATATACATTTCTGTGACGCGACAGAAATGCAAGAGGCAGTGGTGGAATAATCTGCTCCATGCTCAACAACCGATGATGCGGGGCGGTGGCGCAATACAACCAAATCAACAAAAAATGAAATCAGTAAAAGAGTGAAATCAGCAAAATGTTTAAAAAGATAGATGTTTGTCAAACGAAACACAAATTGTGACGAGCTATTTGTTTTTTTTGGCCAAGTTAAAAGATAACAAAACATAAATTGCATTCATCGGCCAATATCAATCCACTGCTGGATGAAGGCCTCCCCAAGCCTCTTTGTGTGGGTGTGTGGGTGTGCAAGTTACATCGCCGTCTCTAGGGGTCCGACGATGCAACCATCCACTCGGCACGCATATCAGCACGAGCTGATACCATCATCATCACTCCCCCTCTGAGGTTCAAAACAAATTTCACAAAAACACGACGCAGACTGCAGCTTGCACAAAAACAGCACAGCTTTCAGTCGCCACTGGATGATGGGACCCACACGCAATAAATAACTCATTGCACACACAAAGATACCCCGTGTAGACTGAACAGGCTGTTTGTGGGCATGTGCTGTTAATAAGCCCCTAACAATGGCTGGATTCAACACCAAAAAGGGGTGTTGCATCCAGCACCACTCCGGGCCGCCTTTGTCTCCCCCCCCAGTACCATCGCACCAAGTACTAATTTAAGGCTGCTCGGACAAAGACACACAGACTGCACAAAGACAAAGACCGCCCGTTATAGCCTTAACAGACTGTTGGCTCAAGTGCTGTTCGCAAACGCCTATGAATGTCGTCACGACACACAAGGGTCACCAAGCACCACGCCCGGCCGCCTTTGTCTCCCCAGTGGTGTTGGCCGTAAGCGGGAATCGAACTCGAGTCGCCGGGTTCGTAGCGCAGCGCGCTGGCCACTGCGCTGCCGCTCCCCACAGATAAATATCCCCTGTATAGCCTTAACAGGCTCTAGGGGCAAGTGCTGTTAGCGAGCACATACACACACACATAGGCACTGCTGCACCAACCCAACCCCCACTGGTCATCGATTGCCTTTAAAGCAGGGCTTGCGTTTTAAAATAAATATCGGGCGCTAATTTCTCAATCCCACTGGCGCATTTTGTGATGAATCAGTGCCGTATACACGATTACGTAAAGCGTTGTTTTAATTGAGGATGATGAAGGGATGATGATCGATGGGCCGTCATCCAGCAGTGGATTGCTCATGGCTGTTGATGGGTGTTTGCGGCGCGGGTTAGCACTGCGGTCGTGGTGCTTTTTTGACGCCTCCCCGCACCCAGCGGCCACCCTCTCACGGTCCCACGATGGAGCCGATCCACCGAGCCGATTTCATCACTCCATCTCCGTGGTGCGCGTCCTTTGGCCGCCACTCACGCCCGTCGTTAGTGTCGACCGCCATCCACTCCGATAGCGGCGTGCCCTACCCAACACCACACAAGTCAACGGGATGTCCCCAAAAGCCTGCCAATGTCCTCTAATCCACGTGATTCCTCTTTCTCCTGCGTACGCCTCTCTCCGGACGCTTCCGTGTGTGCACTTTTCATCTTCTGTTTCCACCAAAACACCGTTACTGGCTGTTCACGTGCAAAGAGGCGTTGTTGACGAAGACTGGCAATGGAATGGCAGCCGAAAGGATGGAGAGATAACATCCCTTAGAGCAGCACTACCGTTGAGATGCTGACCCAGTCGCAAAGTGACAGTACAATGAATTCACAAATACATCTGTGCGGAGCTCTGATGGTTAACGCGTTTGTGTCTGTGTGTGATGCGTTTTCGCTGGGTACTCCAGTCAAAAAAAACATTCAAATAATTTGGCCAAACATCTCTCCTGGGAAAGTCTTGCGATTCTGTGGCTTTGCTGCATTAAGGAGCGATGTAAATGCATGTGCAGGGCCGGTATGGGCTGTGGCTCAGTAGCTGTGCTCTTCATCCAGCAGTGGATAGACCCTGGCTCATGATGCGGTGACATCACCACGAGTAAAGCTTCACCGGGTCACAGGATCATTTCAGGAGGGACACCGGCCGAGGAGATGGAGTGATGAGACCAGCTCGTGCGAATTGTCCCTAGGTGGGTTATTACACCACAGGTACATGACAACGCCAGCGTTGAGGTGACGTTCATCCAGCAGTGGATTGATCACGGCTGATGTTTCGTGTTTGGAGTGCAGGTTAGCAGTGGTTAAGTGCTGGGCGCTTTTTAATCCGAAATTTTGCCCCTTGATCAATCGATCCTCATGGCGGTACCCCGGGGTTCCAAATAATACAAAACGGCCGAGGCAACTAAATATTTAATTTCTGGGACACTTTTTTTTTTCCCCCAGTGGTTGTACTTCACCCGGCGACTGGGGTGACCGATCAATCCGAAATCGTTGGTGCTACTCCGCGACGGAGTAGAAACGCAGCGAGGGCGATTGCGCCGAAATCCTGAGCGCTAGCGGCACGCACCGTAGCGGTGGTGCATCGTGAGCACAGCTCGTCGAGATGAGTCGATGGCCGAACATCAACAGAGACTAAAGATGACTGCATCACGGACATTGTGCGAGAGCCGCGGTGTACCACGATACCCCGGGGTACTGCCAGAAGGTTTAAATACCGCGTTACCACTTCGCACAGCAACGCGGGGCAGTTGCTCGCAGACGAGGTGAGGAAGAGATGAGCGCAGACGTGGTGAACGCAGACGAGGTGAGGAAGAGGTGAGCTCTGACGAGGTGAGGAAGAGGTGAGCGCCGACGAGGTGAGGAAGTGGTGAGCGCCGACGAGGTGAGGAAGAGGTGAGCACCGACGAGGTGAGGAAGAGGCGAGCGCAGACGAGGTGAGGAAGTGGCGAACGAAGACGAGGTGAGGAAGTGGCGAACGCAGACGAGGTGAGGAAGTGGAGAGCGCCGACGAGGTGAGGAAGTGGTGAGCGCAGACGAGGTGAGGAAGTGGAGAGCGCCGACGAGGTGAGGAAGTGGTGAGCGCAGACGAGGTGAGGAAGAGGTGAGCGCAGACGAGGTGAGGAAGAGGTGAGCGCCGACGAGGTGAGGAAGAGGCGAGCACAGACGAGGTGAGGAAGTGGTGAGCGCCGACGAGGTGAGGAAGAGGCGAGCACAGACGAGGTGAGGAAGTGGTGAGCGCCGACGAGGTGAGGAAAAGGCGAGCACAGACGAGGTGAGGAAGTGGTGAGCGCTGACGAGGTGAGGAAGAGGCCAGCGCAGACGAGGTGAGGAAGTGGTGAGCGCTGACGAGGTGAAGAGGCGAGCGCTGACGAGGTGAGGAAGTGGTGAGCGCTGACGAGGTGAGGACGTGGTGAGCGCTGACGAGGTGACGAAGTGGCGAGCGCAGACGACGTGAGGAAGAGGTGAACGCTGAAGAGGTGAGGACGTTGGTGAGCGTAGACGAGGTGAGGAAGTGGTGAGCGCAGACGAGGTGAGGAAGTGGTGAGCGCAGACGAGGTGAGGAAGTGGTGAGCGCAGACGAGGTGAGGAAGAGGTGAGCGCAGACGAGGTGAGGAAGTGGTGAGCGCTGACGAGGTGAGGAAGAGGTGAGCGCTGACGAGGTGAGGAAGTGGTGAGCGCTGACGAGGTGAGGAAGAGGTGAGCGCAGACGAGGTGAGGAAGTGGTGAGCGCTGACGAGGTGAGGAAGTGGTGAGCGCTGACGAGGTGAGGAAGTGGTGAGCGCTGACGAGGTGGGGAAGAGGTGAGCGCTTCCGTCGCTCGCGGCTTCTCACCGCCGCGAGCGACGAACAACAACCACCACCACCCCCACCCCCGTACTGCTCACGTGTTCCGTGGGCCATACTTCACCCCCTGGGTCTCCCTCGGCACTGCCAGGCGAGGCTATTTTCTCTCCCCAAGCGAGGACAGGCCGTACCCACCGCGACAGCCTCCACGTGCCCCACCACGCACAAACAAACAGGGCGGGGGTGGGGGTGGGGTGGGTGGGAAGGGGAGAGATGGTGAGGGGTGGTGAGGTGAGGGGTGGGGTGGTGAGTTGGGGGTGAGGGGTGGTGAGTTGGGGGTGAGGGGTGGGGTGGTGAGTAGAGGGTGAGGGGTGGGGTGGAGCGTGAAGGCGTGTAAAGGAGCGAGTTGTAGGGTGGATGCAGGCAGTGAGGGTGTTGGTAGTGAGATAATGGTGTGGGTGGTGAGTAAAGGGAGGGTGGGGGGCGCTGCGGGAGAGGAAGGAGGCGGTGAGAAGAGGGTGAGATGGTGAGTAGAGAAAGTGGTGAGTAGAGGAAGGAGGCGGTGAGATAAGAGAGAGGTTGTGTAGTCGAGGGAGGACGGCGTCTATAGTGACGGGCTGGTGAGTGGAGGGGTGGTGAGTTGAGCGGTGGTGAGGGTGGCGTTGCCTCCACGTGCTGTGCGAGTGAACATTCAGCGGGTGAGAAATATTCACCCGGAGATTCGGGCTGCTGCGATTCGACTTCAAGACTCGATTATTCTCTCCGCACTCACTCATCATTTGTAACACTTCTCGATGTTTGTTTTTCCTTGCTCGCGTCTCGTTTGCACCCTGCTTTTTTTTTAACTCGACGTGCAACATTCGCATATCATATACATACTTCGACAAACCCCCCACACACAAACACGTGCACACGCGATTCTATGCATCGCCGCGAATCTCAACTCTTAAGAATAGAATGAGTCCGAATCATCCAGGCGCGCTTACACAGCCCTAACGTTTAAATTGACGGCTAAGCTGATAATTATAGGTGCTCGCTAACAAACAAACAAAAAAAACCCCGACTAAAACGGGATATACGACATCTGCCCGTGTTTTAACGGAGAAGCGTCATCATTATATAACGCAACCGACTGCAGAGATTTGGCCTACATACTTTCCGTACAAAACTTGCATCGCAGTAAATTGCTAAGGAATTCGATCGAATACCCAAACCAATCGAGAGAAAGATATTCGATGAGCTAGTAAAATATATATAGAAGTACTTTCTCAAGTTTTGTAACTGGAAATTTCATAATCCACCTGGGCCAAGCTGGTATTCATGTGAATGCATGCGCAATTGTGGAATGTTAACATTGAATGTATATCTTGTCGAAAGATAAAACTCTAAACGGATGTCTTCTTCCTACAGCTTCTGACATAAAAAAATGGATTGAACAGAGCCTAACCCTGCTGATGAGGACATAAAAAGTAGAAACCAGTTAAAGCGTTTCGCCTGCTTAAACAGACGTCGTTATGAAACTATGGTCTAGAAGGTTCATGGGACTAGATTTGTTTTTTGAATGCAGTGACCGACTTTTTTCCTGCCCAGAGTTTCTTGCCATTTCTTACATAAAACGAAAATTTTTCGTGGCAAGCCATCTTGCCCCTACTATACCGTATTCCAGCTTGTTTGGCGAATTGAGAGACGTTTAGTCACCCATGAGTTCAGAGATGGGATTGAACATCTGGCTATATCACCCCAACTGGCTTGTTAAACAGGGCCAACGACTGTCTCACGACCATCAACACCACCACCACAATTATTATCACATAACCCAGCCATCACTTCACTATGACCAACAAAGCCACCGCCATCATCAGCTCATCATAACCACCACCACTACCAAAATCACCACCACAGCCACTACCACCACCACCACCACCGAAATCATCAACATCACTACCGTCACCACAAAATCACCAAGCCAACCATCATCAACTAACCAGCAACAACCACCATCAACTACCCCACCCCCATCCATTCCATGAAAGCGGCGTCACTCTGACTCGCCACGCTGTGCAAGACAAAATGCGGAATGGAGCAAACGGAGTAGAGACCAAATAACGCACGGCGTTTCATTTGCCCTGTGCGGTATTTTAAATCTTACGATGTTTATTGAATCAAAGGCGACAAACCGAGTCTGGTGTCGTGTTTAAAAGTGACTGCGTTTTTTTTTTTGGTGTCTCTCTTGTTTCTGTTTGTAAATTCCGTCACGAAGGTTAAACGTGAGAAAAATGCACAAAAGATGGGATCAAACAGATGCTTGGGTATCCTGAATAAAGGCAGCTAAACAATAAAATAAAACCGTCAAAATAAAAACACTTCACGAATACCATTCGACGGAAAAGGAGGGGGAGAAAAAAAAGAAGTGGAATGCAGCAAATGCGAGAGAAATAAATAAAATCTTGACTCCGGTCCACTTGGCGGTGGTTCCAGTTGCCGGATCTTGCGAGCCGCCACGTTACGTAAAGCGCCATCGCGGCTCCCACTGCGCGTCACGTACACAGCGAAACGTCGCGCCGCCTCTCTTATTTTATCGACTTATCTTGGCGACACTGCATCGGCAGCAGCGGTGCACAAAGCGCAATTAACAACAGCAGCGGCAAAACTCAACATTCGACAACAGCACTTATGCGTGGCCTTAACACGGAAACTAAGACGACGCTTGGGGGGGAAAAAATGGCCACATTCTTTCACCAGCGAATACTGTACACAAGTGGCCAACGAGAGTTGGAGACTTCACGATACACCATAGGGGTTCCGATTATTGCATTTTAAATATAACTAGATTAATAGTATTGTATTTTAATTCAGTTATGAACGACTGCCTACGAGCGAACGAGCCGTTTTCAATTACCGTATGTACCCGACTTAACGACGCACCGGAAAATAAGACGCACCTCCCCGAACGTCTTGGGGTATTTAAACAAATTGCGTGTGGGGCTTCTAATGGGGAGAATACGGTAACTGTGCCTGCCAGAAGATGATTCTGAACACGCTGCTGCTTCTTAAAGATGGGCAGAAGATGTCTTTTGGAAGAAAAAATTATGAACGAGATAACATTTCTTCTGCTAGATAATGCGTGCGTCTACTAGCTTGTTACTTTGCATTTCTTACATTAACCACGACGACGACTTGTCTCGGGGAGGATCGTGCGTAATAAAGATGAAAACATCTTGGAAATTATGTATTCTCAAACTTAGAAACACTTTTTATATAATTAATGGCTACGAATAATCGGCCACGTTCGACTGATTCCCGGCGACGGATAACATCAGTGGCGTGTGATATCAGAACCGCACTTCGAGCTCCCACCCCCCCCACACCCTTCTACTCACACTGACCAGCGTAGTGAAGTTAAGATCAAGAAAACTCAATGATCGACACGGCGTGGAGACATTCATCTAGCAGTGGATGGACATCAATCCCGCTCAACGATTCCATGCTCACAATTCGATTGAAGAAACGACTACTTAATTGTTTTAATCAACAGTTCAAGTCACACGCCGGTTAATGTGAAATGCAAAATAAGTGGACATAAATCGCAAATATTCCGACTATTGTTACACCATTCCATCGTTGTTGAGGAATGTATGCCAGTGTCGTCTCATCCATAGTGTTCAACCACCACATAGCAACACAACACTAACTCACCACCCACCTAGTGACTCACCCGCTCACCATATACTGCCGCTCACCTCACTTCTTTTTGACTTCTTACCTCTCTGCTCCACTTTGGAATTCCCCTCCTCCCATCGTCTCCATCCCCACGTTCTTAAGAGCCTTGTTAAATTTGAGAAACGCGTTCACTCTTATCTCCATGAATACAATTTGGACGCTGTTTATTGCTGGCCGCTTGGCGTTTTTTTGGAGGGGGGGGGGGGCTGGGTTCAGCTGCTATAGATTTCCACATGATAAGCCACTTAATTGGGCTATCGTTTGTGGACAGGTCGCTTCTGAAAAAGAGATGGATAGCCCAGTGGGCCTTACCTGGTACAATAAAAATGTTAAATGAAAGCCCCATAATTACTGTATAACTCAAGTTTACTTTAAGAATGTATTCAACAACGGATTTGATTTGCAAGTTGAAAGTAGTTTTTTGTGTGTGTAACCAGGTGAGAACTTACGTCTCTTTATTTGATTGACTCACACGGGTCACCAAATGATAAAAAAACACAAATAATGTTTATATATGGCAGACTACCTCAACAAGCATGCAATGATTCCAAATCCACGTGGATTAATCGATTCGATTCAATCCACGTTAAAAGTACAGTATATACAGTATGTGGGAATAGTATATAATCGATACTCCCATGCACGGATTCACCATATACGTTACGTAAAAGTTGGAATCTAATTAAATCAATTAATTGATCGGCAGTCCCACCCTCTTAATTTGAGCGCATGTCAAATTTATGTGGCCCACAATTTAACTTCGACTAAGTCAAATTGTTGACTTTTAGACAGCCGATACACACGTTAACGATTCCAACCATCGATGACCAGTGGAAATTCAATTTCTCGATTAATTGACCTTAAAGATAAAACTAAGATTGTTGGGAATGCTAGCGCCTCTAGTGGCTGTGGGGGTCACGTACATGAGTTTGTCCCATCCGACCCATCCTGTTTGTTAAGACCTTACGGATCGTTAGCCCACGATTTGACCACCTCCTGACATATACGCTCAACACATCCGTCAATAACTGCGACCTTAAAAGGAAAACATACAATAGGCAACATTTCGGGCAACAGCTCCTTCTTCATATGAGATCAAGAGAGGCCAGAGTGGGATTATAAGAGTTGGAAACTGCACTCTGTAAACCGTGGAGATTCACCTCTCTCGTCACATGAGGAAGTCACGATTCGATTTAACAGTAGACTTTTATTCCAAATGACGCCGTCTCACCTGCATTAAGTCTATTTTCTGTCTCGTTTGTCGAGTTTCGGTTCGCTCCCTTAATTGAAATGTAACATCGGCATAAAAACTTCGTAACTCGCCAAGTTACGATTTCTCACGAGCACAATTTTACGCGTGTAACGTGAGCATACGCATCTAATGTATTCGACTGATCAACCAATAATAATATAATTTCATGGCGAAATCGCCTCTCTGCGACACTCGAGGTGACTTCACGTCCAGCCCCTAATGAATCGATCCCATCCGTTAATCGATACTTTTAACATCGCGGATGCAGCGCCTCCAGTGGCTGAAGGGGCATCAAAGTGAAGCAATTTACGTGCGACCAACACAACGGTCATAGATGGCGATGCACGAGATCCCAAAACACGCATCTCGACTCACCACGTCGATATAGATCGATTAACCGATGGATTTATTTTTTTTGCTCCACCTACTCACGGGGACTGTTGTTGATACGCGGCGATTTCACGGTGGGCTTTACAGCAACAGCGGTGGATTCAACGCACGCCAATTCTAACTTGGATCCTTGCACCAATCTGTGCGGAGGTTTTCCGAGTGTCGTGTGTGCGTGTGTGCGTGAAGCCAAAGTCTCACGAACAATGTCATTCAAGGCCAAACATCCCCGACCAATGGACCAGGACCCTCCTGAGCACATGGGTGTGGAGACTCAGCGAGGCTACCCCGGGTTAATAAAGGGACAATTGCTTTTATGCGCATTACTTTTAAAAGCCTGTCCGGAAGAAAAAAAAATTACATTGTACAACACACTACCTACCTACCCACGTGCACCACCCTTCAAGGGGACTGTTAATGATTACTGTTCATGCAATGGATTATAACGCTAAGCAGAAGTCGATCTTTGAATGCAAGACATTTAATCTATCGTAATTGAAGAGGATCAGCAGCAGTATGTTGTTGTAGGCGTCCCTTTAAGAGAGGAGCAATTGGAGATAGTGGGAATACACAAGCACGTTTGTAACTTTTTTGTTTTTTAAACATCGGCCGTTAAAACACATACAACAATTTGATTTGAAGCTTTGTAGACTGCAGGAATTCATTACTCTTTGGTTCTTTCAGTAAAGTCACGTAGAAAGAAAATAAATTAAATAATAGAGTACGACGTTTCGATTGCAACACAAGCAACCGTCATCAGGTAGAACTAAATTTGAGAGACAAAACACAGACACGGAGACACACAGGCAGAGAGACAACACAGACACACACACAACATAGACACACAGCCCTACACAATTGCATAAAAATCAGCTGTGCTCTATGCATTGCACGATTAATGCACTGCAGTCCAGCTATAGTAGTGCTATACCATACATTCTCACCGCTTGCACTTGGATAACCGATTACACTCCAACGCGTTCATCAACGCCGCACTAAAGAGTTACGCAAACGTGTTGTCGTTTAACGATTAATCGATTTGAAGATCTCTTCTGTGGCTCACGCTCCTTGTGCAGAATCGTGCCCCAGAGAAATCGACTATAAACGGTGTTTACACGTTATTACTACTACACGCCAATGGATTTGCGAGCGCGCATTAGCTCGGCGAATGGGTCGAACAGAAACTGTGCAAACGCTGAAACAGCAATAAGAGACACGATATAAAACATTACAAACGAGACGGGGTGTGTGTGTGTGTGGGGGAGAGGAAAGACAAAAAAATACACGAGACACAAACACCCGATCCATTTCTAAATCCGACCACGACTCCCGGAATCGTGACAGTTCATTCAAAAGTCTTTCAACATTCGCGAAACAAAGCCCTCTTTTGTCAATCATTGCTGGGGTTCATTTGACCATACTTCACCACGCTGGTCAGTGCAAGTTCGAAAAAAGAGGGGGGGGATGGGGGTCAGGAGAGGCACAGAAGTACAGTACAACCAAGGTATCCTCAATTTAAACAATGCCCAGATACTCAAGTCTCATGAAACCCACCACGAACGCGTCCCCACTTTAAGCACAATCTCTGTCTTGATATTTTCTGTTGTTGTTGTTCAAAGTGGCCACTTTGCTGTGTGTGTGTGTGGGGGGGATTTAAATACCCACACTCCACTCACCTCGTGTGACGACCAAACTCCGGACTTTGTCTTCTTGGTTTTATATATTTTTTTAAACTAAAACCAAACCCCCCCCCCCCCAAGCACCACAAATCTCTTTCACCCTCCTCACCCGCTTAATAAAAAACTCAAAACAAGAATCAACTTTACATACGTGTACAAAAAAAATATTGTTTTCTTTGAGAGGTGGAAGGGGGATTTGGTTAAAAATTTACTTAAAAATACTCTCCCGACCACTTCGCCCTAAGCCCCACGACCACCACGACCACCACCACGGCCGAGTCGTCGTTGTCTGTGCGGGCTTCGTCCACGGCCACCCGGGGCACGCGAAGCCACGAAACTGCTGGGGGGTGGGTGGGGAACTTGTGAAGTCATTTCTTTGATTGGCAGCCCCAGTGCTGACGTCTCCCCCGTAGCCAGGGGCAACCGCGTTAATTATTCCTCTCCCGTCGCTGCCATTGGGCCGGGGCTGTTTCGTTGGCGAGGCTCCGCCCCCATTCCCTCCTCCCCCCCCTCCCATCACCACCACCACCATCATCGCCGACGACGACGACGCCGGCGCCGCCGCTCCCCGAGTCGGACACTCGGAGCGAGGAGAGCGCGGGGCGGGGGAGCGGTGCCGGGATGGAGGAAGGCGTGGGGGTGGTGCTGGTGGATGGGGGTGGTGATGGTGGTGGTGGATGAGGGTGGGAGACCCGTGCCGCCATACACGTGGTGGGGGGGAGGGAGCCGCACTGTATATCATGCTCATACTACCGCTTGCCGATGATGCTGCTGCTGCTGCTCGCTAACAACAACTGGCCTCACGTAGGCTGTTGAGTTTCATGGAAGCACTCCCCCCCCTCCCCCCTGCCACCACCGCCGCCGCCGCACGCTGGCAGAAAAGAACAAACATTAAAACAAAATGATCGTGCGCGTCACCGTGGCGATCACCGGTTCAGGGCTGCTATGGTCGCCGCCGCCGCCGCCGTTTGTGATATTCGCGTCGATTGTTGACTGCCGGTGTCAGCCACGGCTACTTTTCGTCGTGTACTGTTCGATTGATCCGCCATCGACAGTTTATTATTATTTTGTATTATTATTGTTATAAGGGTGCCTCGGTTGAATTGCCAATTCTCGAGCCCCCTCCTCCAGCGGCATGGTCCAAACGCGGTAACAACTCCACGACAACAAGACCCGTGATAACGCTCGTAGCGATACGGCGGTAGTAGTACTACAAGTATCATGCTGTGGTTGGGGGCCATACATTTAGTACGTGTGGGGGGGGGGGGGTCTACTGACAATTTTCAGTACGCAAAGGGAACGGGGAGGGGGGGGAGGAGAAGTCTCGATAATAAGTTGTCTACATTGGCCTTCAAATGAGTTGGATAGTCCGGCGTCGGACTATCTATTGGCTTTAACACGTTACTATTATTAATCCTTGGTCGTTTCTGCGTGGATTAAACATCGACCGTTCTATAGGATTCGGGAGGGGGGCGTTGTGTAAAAAGTCCGCGTTGCGTACAGGGGGGGGGGGGGTCAAGTTTTGACAGATTTTTGCGGACGTACTAAAATGGTTCCGTGGCGACACTGTGAATGTTGCGAATGCACTCCTCTAAAAAATCCTCACCGCCACGAGGCGTCAATCGCCGTCATTCTTCGCCGGTCGCGGTGTGACGTCAACGTCTTCTCGCCAATGTCTTCTCGCTTTTGACGTCGAATCTGTCACGAGCCACCGTCTCTCTCGTCCCTCTCGTCGTCGGCGTCCAAACGCTGCCGCGATTGACCACCGCGTCTATGGTGGACTTGAGCAAGCCGTCACTCGACTTATCGTCTCGGTTACAAGTCACCATCGTCGGCGCAATACAACAACCACAGGCGTGACCGCAGTGGTTGTGCATTGGCCGGTGGCTTCAAGTGAACCGTGGTTCACGCGAGTTGTCGTCAGCTCGGTTTTTCCACTGTCGGGATGCGTCGATGCAGACATCCCGCAACTCCGATTAGCGCGGTTGGTCACGGTACAGCGCAAAAGAAGTCCAAAAACTCCAAATATACATAGGTACCGTCACGGTTGTGATGATGTCCACGGCGTTGCTCTCTCTCCCCCCCCCCGCTTCGAATGTGTCCCTTGAAATCTCATATCGATTCTGCCACGAGCCATCTCCACTGCCATCATCCATCACTGTGAGGATTATCACGGTTTCGCGGTGGATTCGTGAACGAGTAGCGTGTGAATGATCATCCCCGGTTCTCTCCCGTCACGACCCATCATCTATCTCGCCACTGTCTTGAGAACCGTCATTAACCGTGGCCCATCCATCACTGCCATGAATATGACGATCGGTGGCGTCTCCGTGAATGTGTCACTTGGTTTGTCATCTCAATTATCGCTGTCGCAAGCCATCGTTAGTCATCACCGATGTCCGCGATTTGTGACAACGGCCGCTCACAGCATTCGTACGGCGTGAAACAATGCATGGATTTAATTGTTCTTAACGCACGCGGTGCGTGCATATAATCGCGCGTTTATAATTCCAAGCGATTCGGCTACGAATGTAGTTTTAAGCAAACGTTAGAGAAGAAAGACAGACATTACAAACAGCAGAGACAAGTGGAACGTACGGGACGGACGGTACAAATGAGACGAGACGGATAGTAACTGGACAGAAAATGACAGTACAAACTCGACGACTGGTACACACGAGTACAAACATGACAGGCAATATTCAAACAGCGCTGGAGAGGCAAAGTTAACGAGACATGGCGTATGCAAGTCAGCACAAATCCGACAAACTGCCAACGAGAAAAAAAATACACCCCCCATGAATTGATTCTTTAATCGATTCGCAATCCCCAATTGTGACACATTTTCGCCGATGTTTACGGCAGTGTATCGTTATCGTTCCTACACCGTTCGTGGTTGTTTGCTTGAATGTTTCACTTCCCTTACTGCCTCTACTGGGGGCCACGTTATCATTATATACAGTACTTTTGAAACATATACACAATCGACAACTACCATGGCCCTGCTCTCTCGCACTTTTTCAGAAGGTGGATGTGAAAACGTGTCGAGTCACACACGCGAACATCATGATTCCACACCTGTCAACCCCTTATCAGTGCCCTAACTTATTACAGACCAATTCGGACCTTATTTGTCACCCCGTGCCCTTACACATCTCAACGTTCATCCTACAAAGTCCCATCATAAGGGAGATACACAAACAAATAGACATTTTTTTGTGTGCCTGTATTGAAACGGCTGTACGCCGTATGGATTTGAAAACTCAATTTCCCTGCACAATAATACGGCTAAACCGTATGGGTTGAGAATTTCGAAAAAAAAACTTGGTAGTTTTAGATTTCCCCGTGAGATTTTGTTTGATGTGTGGCAATCGAGGGAACGAAATGAGCCCTACCTCGTCAGATCTCGCATGCTCAGCAAGGCATTTTTTTGTTTGGGAATCCTGGAGAGTTTTTTTCGAACGGGCAAACAACTATACTCCGTGCAACGCGTGTTGTGTGTAGGCTGCTGTGGGGTCGATGTTGTCAGCAGAGGGCAGTTCATAAAAAAAGCCCCGTTGTATTGTACTACGTTATGGACCCCCCCCCCCCCCTTTCCACGCTTACAACGACCCGCATTGGACCAGCGCAGTGAAGTTATGCACGGGCATAATACGGAACACAAAGTAACGGCCAAATCAGCCAGAAACAAAGACGATGTACATGTGCTTGTGCCGTAATTTTGTCAATCCACCGCTGGATGAGGGCCTCCTCACGCTTGTGCGGGTTTGTAAGTGTGGGTTATTCTGGTCAGTGCGAGATGGTGACTGATGTAAAAGGTGCCAGAGAGACCCCGAATGTGCAAAGAATAAAAAAAGAAGTCGAGTCTGTATGATTATAAGCAGAAAAATCTGGAGAACCAACATTCTCAACTTTGAGTCTCCCAAAAGTTACATCTCAAACGAGTGCTTTCCCTCATCGGACAGGGTATAAGCCTATAAAGTCCCACATTGTCTTAAGTCTTGTGCCAAGCACTACGTACCACAAATCCACAATCGGTGAACCAAGTAATATCGTGACTGGTCATGACCATTGACCTGATATACATACCCTGTCATCTTAGTTATGAATGTGTTCACATCGTTACAAAGATCATGCTAAAAAACACTATACAATGCATACAATACATACTACTCGGTATACCGATGTACGAACGTGTTCACAAAATATACTAGCGAATACTGCCGTGAAACACATTTATTGCGTACTGTATTAGACACAGTACTCTATACTGCCGTTATATAACAGTTGTACACGATACCCGTGCCATTGTACTGGCCACACAACCATTGCGAGTCTCGCGTTGCCCTCTGACTCACAAAGCAACCGGCGGTGACTATAGCGGCCTCTAGTGGATGCAGGGGTATCCTGAACCGGACAAACGCATGTGCACGCATCTTTAAAAAGATTGCATTTTTTTTACCCCGTGTCTGTGCGATTTAATTCGCACATCGCGAGTTAAGGTATCCGAATCATCGGCGATGCATCGTTGTGCATCCTTCCAGCCTCTAAAAGCCACGAATGACTTCACTCAAAGCCCCTTTGCCAGTCCGTTGCTGGACGAATCTCCTCCCCACCACTCTTGTCTGAAATTAGGGACAAGGGTCAGTGATATCATTAAGGCAACGTTTATACCAGGGCTCGGCAACCAGAATGGGAGCCATTCCCTTAAAGAGCCACTTGCGGTTCTGAAGCCGCAGGTTGCTAACCCTTGGTTTAGATAGACCCTTCATTTCCCACTCGATAGCTTCAGGAAAGAATGGATTTTCGGCGTACGGCACTACCACGAGAGTGCATCTGGTAGCCCTTAGCGTTATTCGCTTGCGTGTTTTGCACGCCATCGCAGTATCACGAGGACAGAATAAGGCGAGATGGATGTGGCATGCCAATATAAATCCTAGAACAGCGTTCTGGACTGTGAGGGTTGATTTTAAGAACGCCGTTTAGGCTTAGTGAGAAGGTGAGAATGCGGTTAGTGATAGTGGCACGACAGGTTAGTGTGACTGGTTTAAGTGATAGGGTTAGTGTGAGTGGTATGTTTAGGGTTAATGTTAAACCTTATGAGTAAGGAATAGGGTTAGAAGTCATATAGCCTTAATATTAGGAATAGGGAGTAGTGTGATAATAGTATTATGATGATGATTGCTTGTATTGCAGTCGAAACGTCGTGATAATTTTTTGTTTTATATTTTTATTTTATTGTTTCCCTTCTATGTGACTTTACCGAAAGAACCAAGAATATGAATCCCTGCAGTCACGAAAGCTTTAAATAAAAAATAGTATGTGTTATGGTGTTAAGGTTTAGCAGTCGTGTTCGTAATAGGGTAAGTGTTTGGCTTACGGTTTACTGTTTTTGGCGACATGAGTATTAATGGCATATGTAAAGTTGGGGGATAAATAATATGATAAATAATAGGGTAATTAATAGGGTTAGGATGTAGGAATGACACCACGGAGACCTTGGCCAATTAGCATTGTGCTGTAGGGGATGGCGATGGCTTGGGGTGGCCTTCATCCAGCAGTAAATTGATCATGGCTGATGATCTCAACAATAAAGTAATGTTTGCATTGGCGTTCGCATAAACAACGCTATCATGTGTTGATTTATTCGGGTAAACCTCTGAAGGTTGGCTTCACGCTTGTATATGATTTCGATTAAACCCCATTATTAAACCCTGGCCACCTCAATACTACGTTTTTATAAATGCACATTATCTGATATGACGTGGATCAGACAAATGTTCACTTGGTGAAGAAGTAGGCGGAACAAAAGCACAAAAGTGTACAAAGAAGCATGGCGAAAGGCAAGCTGGGGATAATAACAGACAGCAGCACATGGATTTGGGAACATACACAAGTTCGAGATATCATTTTGACTAAAACGAAATGCGCTTGGGTAGAACAGGCCGTTATTAGTAGGGTTGATGGTCAATGGGCGAAATAACTGAGTGGCAGCTAGAGGGAACGTGCACAAAGGCACCCCCCACAATACTCTCTGGTTCTATTGGGTAAAGTCACGTAGGTAAAAAATAAAATAACAAAAATCACGACGTTTCGGCCACAACACAAGCGGCCTTCATGAGGTGAAGGGACGAGACTGTCTGGAGAACAGCGCTGGAGTGAAAAAAGCCACGCTCAGATCACGACATTTAAGCTGTGTGAGAAGAAACAAAGCGCCTTGACAAAGGAATTAGCATATAATTTAGCATTGAAATGGCTGAGTGATTAGCTTGTGACTGGTCACAGAAATGGCTATGTTAAAGTTAAAGCATACACATCCGCAAAGGCACCCCTTGACAAGGGAATTAGCATAGAATGTAGCATTGAAATAGCTAAGTTAAAGTATACACATCCGCAGAGGCACCTCTTGACAAAGGAATTAGCATCGAATTTAGCATTGAAATAGCTGAGTGATTAGCTTGTAACTGGTCACAGTTACAATAATAATCACGACACCAATGCGAGTGGCTCATTTGCAGTCTCTATCCAGCAGTGGATCGATCATGGCCGACGATGTTGACAACCGAAAATGTTTTTTTTTCGGCTGGCGTTCACGTAACACGCACCATCAATTAATGTTTTGATCATTCAGGTAAGCATCTTCTCACGGTGGCTTCACACTGTCTCAACATCAGGTTTTCGATTGTGGACGCGAATTTATTTGTTTGGCGACACGGATCAGAAGGACGGCCACCGATGAAGAAGACGAATATGGAACAAAAGCTTGAAAGTGCGCAAGGAATCGGCGGGGAGGTTTATCCGTCTGCTCGCCCACGGCGGTGATGGAGGGGCACAGTGAGCGAGGGAGCAAGCGAGCGAGCCGCACGGCCCGTCCTTTCCACCTCTGCTCCGTGAACGCATCCCGCATGCATTGACTGTGCCCCGTAAAATTTACGACATAATTCCCGCGCGTCTCGCAGAATCGCCCGTATAATTAAGCGCAGAAATATTGGCCCGAAGAGAAGCATACGCTTTTCACTGTCGATGCCGTTTTCTTTAAATGTGGCGTTCAATTTCCGTCGCATTAATTGACCCACGCGATGGACGTTTCTTGAACGTGCACACAAATTTATAATTTTTAGTCTTGAGATTAAATTCAGCAAGGGTGGCTCGATTTATTTAAACGGAAGCCCAAATAATAAGAATACTAACAAAATCATCTTTGAATGTCTTTTTTTTTGCCGAGCAGTGCATACTGCAAGCTACGACAAGGATCCCCAATTATGGACACCGACAAATAAAATGGAAGAAAATCTGGAAAGTGCGAACAGAAGCATGGGCAGACGCACGCTTAGAATCGCACTGACAAACGGAAAAAGGAACCACGTGAGTCAGGAAACACAAATTCTTGGTTATTTCGGTAAAGTCACGTAGATATAATTTTTTATTAATAATAAAATAAAGAAAAATAAATTGAAAATAATAGAAGCAAAAACCCACTGGCTATCAGCAAAGATTCGTTCATGAAACCATCCAGATATATAAACACAGACACAATTTCATCCGAGGAGATGGGTAAAAACTGAGCAATCATTGTAAGGACGTTATTAACCAGGTTAAGTCATAACTAGCTGTGATGTTTCCATCCTACCTGCCGACGTTGGCAGTTATTTTCGACTCTCTGAGTTACATTACCAGGTTAAATGTCTTTACATTAACAGGCTAAATCTCTCACTAACACAGTCACCGTTGCTTGTTTTCCTCGATGTGGCGGTGGCTCTCGTTTTTTTTACATTGACATGCTAATCTTTCACAATACAATGGCCACCTCCGCAGCTTCGTCGTCGTGAAGGTAGCTCAGCTCTCCGATCTTACATTTACATGCAACATTTCATCACTAGCCCCGTCCACTTCGCTTATGACCCTTGGGCTAAACGCATTTCAAACTTTTATAACATCCTGCCTCAGCAGCTCTTCCGCTATATTTCTTCTTGCTTCAGTAGCTCTCCCGCTATATTTTTTCACCTGATGACGATTGCTTGTGTTGCGATCGAAAAAAAGACCAAAAGAATATTAAAAAAATATAGTAAAATGAAATACAAACTGAAAATAAAAGCTTTTTATTATTTTCAATTTATTTTATTTTACTATTTTTGTTGTGTTTTTTTTGCTTTTATTATTTTCAATTTATATTTGTACTATTTTAAATTGTATTATTTTTTGTTTTCTATCTACGTGACTTTACCGAAAGAACCAAGAATATGAATTCCTGCAGTCACGAAAGTTTTAAGTCAAAATTTAAACAAACACAAATCAAGAGGCATCATATTGGCAATTAAAAAAACAGCAAACGAGTTCGGGCAGCACATATCGTTAGCTCGATGGGATGATGTGCAATGGGCGAGACTGGTTATGGAAAGGCACCCCCCAAAAGAGAGAATGCGCCCGGGAGGGCTATCATTAAGGAGACGAGATCAGTTCATGATCGACCGATGGTAGCAGCACTTTACTACAGTGAGGGAAAAAAAGTATTTGATCCCCTGCTGATTTTGTACGTTTGCCCACTGACAAAGAAATGATCAGTCTATAATTTTAATGGTAGGTTTATTTGAACAGTGAGAGACAGAATAACAACAAAAAAATCCAGAAAAACGCATGTCAAAAATGTTATAAATTGTTTTCCATTTTAATGAGGGAAATAAGTATTTGACCCCCTCTCAATCAGAAAGATTTATGGCTCCCAGGTGTCTTTTATACAGGTAACGAGCTGAGATTAGGAGCACTCCATGTAAGCAATCAATCAATCAGATTCCAAACTCTCCACCATGGCCAAGACCAAAGAGCTCTCCAAGGATGTCAGGGACAAGATTGTAGACCTACACAAGGCTGGAATGGGCTACAAGACCATTGCCAAGCAGCTTGGTGAGAAGGTGACAACAGTTGGTGCGATTATTCGCAAATGGAAGAAACACAAAAGAACTGTCAATCTCCCTCGGCCTGGGGCTCCATGCAAGATCTCACCTCGTGGAGTTGCAATGATCATGAGAACGGTGAGGAATCAGCCCAGAACTACACGGGACGATCTTGTCAATTATCTCAAGGCAGCTGGGACCATAGTCACCAAGAAAAAAATGGTCACACACTACGCCGTGAAGGACTGAAATCCTGCAGCGCCCGCAAGGTCCCCCTGCTCAAGAAAGCACATATACATGCCCGTCTGAAGTTTGCTAATGAATATCTGAATGATTTAGAGGACAACTGGGTGAAAGTGTTGTGGTCAGATGAGACCAAAATGGAGCTCTTTGGCATCAACTCAACTCGCCGTGTTTGGAGGAGGAATGCTGCCTATGACCCCAAGAACACCATCCCCACCGTCAAACATGGATGTGGAAACATTATGCTTTGGGGGTGTTTTTCTGCTAAGGGGACAGGACAACTTCACCGCATCAAAGGGACGATGGACGGGGCCATGTACCGTCAAATCTTGGGTGAGAACCTCCTTCCCTCAGCCAGGGCATTGAAAATGGGTCGTGGATGGTTATTCCAGCATGGCAATGACCCAAAACACACGGCCAAGGCAACAAAGGAGTGGCTCAAAAAGAAGCACGTTAAGGTCCTGGAGTGGCCTAGCCAGTCTCCAGACCTTAATCCCATAGAAAATCTGTGGAGGGAGCTGAAGGTTCGATTTGCCAAACGTCAGCCTCGAAACCTTAATGACTTGGAGAAGATCTGCAAAGAGGAGTGGGACAAAATCCCTCCTGAGATGTGTGCAAACCTGGTGGCCAACTACAAGAAACGTCTGACCTCTGTGATTGCCAACAAGGATTTTGCCACCAAGTACTAAGTCATGTTTTGCAGAGGGGTCAAATACTTATTTCCCTCATTAAAATGCAAATCAATTTATAACATTTTTGACATGCGTTTTTCTGGATTTTTGTTGTTGTTATTCTGTCTCTCACTGTTCAAATAAACCTACCATTAAAATTATAGACTGATCATTTCTTTGTCAGTGGGCAAACGTACAAAATCAGCAGGGGATCAAATACTTTTTTCCCTCACTGTATCAGGGATGGTGACAATGTGAGGAGGCTTTCATCCAGCAGTGGAGAAACTTCACTGTGGAGATAACGGGGACAAGACTATAGCCTAGTACGATGTGCAGTCGGGATTGGATTCATCAGCCATATCTACTCACCGCAGCCAACCCCTAAACCTGATCCGATGTCTTGGTCCTCATCGATTACGACAGGGAAATAACAGCATAGTCCAGTCACCTAAACATCACGTCATGTCACAGGGCATGGCCTTGGAATATGATGTCCCAGATTTGCATTTGGGCCACTTAACCATCACTGGACAGTGCTCGTGCATTAATAATGATTCCTGGCGATAACGGTGGGCAATGTTATCTAAAAATGCACTGGACCTTCCCTAGGTCGGCTCAGCCTTAAATTCAATACCTCCCTGGCCAGGGTGCATTGGCATTAGCATTGTGGAGGCAAAGGTGGCTGGGCATTTCACAGGCCACTCCACCCACGAGGATGGTGCCCATTCAGTCTGTGCCATACTGGCCTTAACAGGTCTTCGCTAACTAAATTTGCCCCTGTCGTCTATGGCAACTGAGGAATATTTGTAATTGTGTGTGCGTGGGTTCTGATTTTAACATATGTGTGTATACCCTATGTGTAAAGAATGACTATAGGGCACTAAAATGTCAATGTGAACACATCACTGAACTGTGTTCATTGTCTTAATGCATTCTCATGAAGGCTACACGCAAACTTATATACATATACAATTACATAAGGGTAGACATATATACACATTCAGTACGTGCAACCATATACAATGACGATTTCAGTCGCTTTGTCGATCCACAGCTGGCTGAAGACCTCCCCACGCCATGCCAGGGAAGGGGATTGTTTCGACATACTTAATCGCAGTATGAAAAAAAAATGCATATATTTTCGGAGCATGTTTGCATGTTCACCACAAGTACGTGTGGTTATTGCAGACATTATTCCTTGCAAAACGTTTCTATTTGGTGTTTGAACATCTTACCACTTGTTTTATTGCTAGGAAGGGCGAAACCTATTCATATGTTTTCATACTTTTATACTGGAAAAAAGGTCCCATTTTATACTTAATCGCACTTATCAGTGTGTGGTTCGGGAAACTGGGGGGGCACCTAGGATACCAATATCCATAATATATCACAATCCAAGGTTTTACTGTATAGGTTTGTTTGGGGGTTTGATCGCGTAAATATAAATGGATTTAAGACCGAAACAGGAGGATTTCTGCACAACTCTGGCTGTCGCCTGATGATGCTGGTTGTAATTACCGGCAAAACGTCGTACTCGGATTGTAAATGTTGTGGGTTTACTCTCCAACACACCAGCGGTGTGCTGAACGAGTAACTAATTGGCATGTTTTGTTTGCGTGACAAACCTTACTAATTGGCTGTGTCGAGTGGTGGTGGGTTTAACGACACATTTATCCAATCTAACCCAAAAAAACCCTCTTATTATGGGCACCTATGATTCGTTCGGATATCACTCGCGACGGATGTGGCCAGGAATCGAATTGAGGTCACCTGGTTCATAACACAGTGTGCTGTTGTCCCAGCCATGAAATATACCAATGGAGCTGCATGAGAACGCATTCACAAGTGTGTATTATCTGCTATGGCATACGGATCAGAATCATGGACACTGCCAAAATAATGGAACAATATAAAAAAAAGTGCACAATGCATGGAGGAGGTGCAAGCTTGGAGTTATACTGAGAGACAAAAAGAGCAACACATGGATTAGTCAACCATCACACGTTAAAGACTTCACATTGACTGTTAAGAACAGTAAGTGGTATCGGTCAGGATACGTTCATAGAAGGGATGCCGGCGGGCGGTCGAGGGTAATGATGGAGTCGTAGTCGACAAGAAGGATGTGCACCTGAGAACAGGGCCCCATGGACAGGGAGAAAAGAGATACATTCGTGTGCAGGACTTTGTCGGATTGCTGATGAGAAAGAAGATGGTGGAGGCATGTGGAAGTCTTCACCCAGCAGCAGACAGATCATGGCTGCCAATGATGCCATGCAACGTGATGTGAATGCAGTCATATGTAATGACATGCATGAAGTCATGGTTGGAGCGCGGCATGAGTTCGATTCCCGACCACGGATAACATCAGTGGCAAGTCCTATCTGAATTGGTCCTGGGGGACCCTACTTTCACAAGCCTGCACTGACCCGTGCGGGGAAGTCTCATCAAACAACTCCCCCCTGACTTGATGTGGCATGGGGAGCCCTTCATCCAGCAGTGGATTGATGGGTTTGCGATTCTTTTTCACATGTAGCCATACACGATGGCATATACACAACCATATACACACAATATCACAAAACAAGCAGTGCTGTATTGCATTACGGTAACTGATCTAAAATTCTGCGACTGTACTACGAATTATTTGGTGATTGCTGCTGTTGCGTTGGCAGCAGTGCAGAAAGCAACATTAACAAGAAAAATCAACACATTGGTCAATAACAGTGGCCCAAAAAAATATAAAACAGCCTACGTTTCGGGCAATGACCCTGTGTTATGAAAGGCCATTGCCCAAAACGTCGCCCGTTTATATACCGTATATAATTCTAAGGGCACACAGTCTTGAGTTGTCTTTACGACCGCACACGTAGTTTTTTTTTCTTTCAAAAAGGGACCTCACCACCACCACCTCCTCCTTATCCTTCGACACAAGGCAAAGTCGGAGCAGCGCGCGAGGCTGCTGAACCAACGCAGTTCCTGCACTGTATGTAACTTCCAGAGTGAGCGCAAGGCAGTCTTGTCGACGACACCCTGCCGAGTCACGTCCGTGTCGAGACGTCACAATCACCCCCCCCCATCACCACCTCCTTCTTCCTCCTGCACCCAGTCCTTCGCGGCACAAACAGCCGCGAAGGGGGCAATGTGTGTCGGCGTATGATGCCATCGGCATGAGTCCTGCACAGTCGTGTTTTCTATGTGTGCGTGGGTCCACCCCCACTCCCCCCCCCCCCTTAGGTCGACTCAGCCTCGAATGAGTACCTGGTGTGTAAACGTCGCCACTGGGGAGACAAAGGCGGCCGGGCGTGGTGTTGGCCATTCACTCCATCGTGCTCGCTAAACAGCACTTGCCCGAGCAGTCTGTTAAAGGCTACACGTGCATGTGTAGTCTTTGTCTTTGTGTGTATTCGTGTACCGGGGAGCGGTGGTGTGGCGGTTAGCGCGCTGCGCTACGCGACCCGGCGACCCGAGTCAAGATTCTCGCTCACGGACAACACCAAGCGACGATTATTTTTTTAACCGGTCCTGGGTCTCTCCCCTGGGTCGACTCAGCCTCAAACGAGTACCTGGTGCGACGTGTAAACGTCGTCCCGATGACGGTGGCCCCGGGTGAGCCAGGCTTCGAAGCGCCAGTGCGCTGACCACTACGCCCCCGCATCCCCATTACGCATCACTGGCGACATCCACGCACATGCGCACGGAGCGGTGGCGCAGTGGTTAGCGCACCGTGCTCCCGAGTTCCGAGTGATATCAGGACCGGGTGCCGGCTTGAATTGCCCAATCTCGGTCGACTCAGCCTTTAAAAAAAATAGTTTCTCGTTCGGTGTCCGCGTGTGTGGTGCTGGCCACAAGCGGGTCCGTTCGTATGAACTTCTTTTGCACCCTACGCAGCCAAACCGTGCTGTGGAGGTGCGGTTGCTCGTCGTTGCGCCCAACATCATGTGGAAGGCTAATGGGGGGAATCTTTGTACGCAGGACTCAAACCCATCACCGCACAAATTTTCGATGTAAAGCTTTCGTGACTGCAGGGATTCATCTTCTTGGTTCTTTCGGTAAAGTCACGTCGAGTGGAAATAAAATAATAAAAATGAAACAATAAAATAAAATTCTCACGACGTTTCGGCCACAACACAAGTTAGCCTTCTTCAGGTGAAGAAACAGGTCTGTCCAGAAGACACCACCACCACACAGATAATTATTGCGCTCGAACCGCACGACATTTCCAAGAGGATCCCAGTTGTATCATCATCCTCATCATCACCAACATCATCATCAGGTCACGCGTGGCCCAACTTACGACAGGCACGTTTATTTGTATCTTCTCAAAAAGAGAGTGAGCAAGGGGAAGGAGAGAGGAGCGAGGCAGGGAGAGAGGAGAGGACGGGGAGACCAGCGGGGGGGGGGGGAGAACGAGAGGCAGGGCAGAGAGAAGGAAAATGAGGGGAGATGTAAGGAGGCAAGGGGAGAGAGAAGAGAAGCGGGAGAGAGAGAGGGGGAGGGAAATATGCAGAGGAAAGCGAGGTAGGGGAGAGAGAGGAGAGAGAGAGGAGAGAGGGGCAAGGGGGGGAGGGCGAGCGTGGAGAGACATGCGAGTGGTGGGGGTTGGGTTGGTGGAGAGAGAGAGAGAGAAAAGAGAGCCCAGCAGGAACGCGAAGTCCGTGTGTATGGGGAGGTCACTTGGAGGGCACGCGAATGCGTGGAGGCGAAGCGGGGAGGGGAGGGGGACACCAGTGATGGCCGTGGACACGCGGCCATCCCGGGCACACGCAGCGTGCCAACACGAGTCTGCATTGCTGCTGTGGTGCGTGATTGCGGAATCCCCAGGCCTCCCTTGCAAGAGAGAGAGCGATATTTAGCCTGAATGTAGCTCTCACCTGGTTATGCAGATTTGTGTGTGCGCAGCGCTACGAACCCGGCCGCCCGAATTCGATTCGCGCTCACGGCCAACATCAGCGACGATCGTCTGAACCGGTCCTGGGGCTCCCCCCCCATCCCCCACCCCTCTAAGGCGACGCGACCTCAAACGAGCACGTATCTGGTGCGGTGTGTGAACGCATCGCCACTGGGGAGACAAAGGCGGTCCGGGCGCGATTGCTGGCCACCTCTCCCGCTCCGTGCGCCGCGTCCGGTGTCTTCATTGGCGCTACTCGCTCGCAGCGCTTGCCCCAAAAGTATGTCAAGGCGACACCGGGGCACCTTTGTGGTGACATCGACTCGTTGTACGGGCGCGAGGTGGACTGTGAACATCGTAGAGAGAAGGCGACAACACGTGGGTGAAGGGTTCCTTCATCCGGCAGTGGATTGATCGTGGCTCGCATATATATACATTTACAGCCGCGTCAGTCGTTACAGCTGGACGAAGGCATTTTACCCCACCCCGTGTCGGTCACGAGAGTTGTGGTCATACTTCACCGCGCTGGTCAATGCGGGTTTAAGAAGGGGGAGGGGGGGGGCGTGCGAACCCAGGATCGGTTCAGACCACTTCGCCACTGATCTTTTCCGCGAATCGTTGACTACTAACGAGACGTGTTCACAGCGCGGTGCGCTAAACCACTGCGCCACCGCTCCACCCTGATATATATTTTGGGTGCTGTGCAGAAACAAAGACGTCACCTATACTGTTAGTGCGAGCGCAAGTGGTAGCACCGATGTCTGCGAGCGGCGCGGTAAGAATTTCGCATGCGCCTTAGCCGCCTTCATCTTCCCCGAGTGCTGATGGTACACGGGGATTTTGGTGATTACATTTTGGGCCGAGTCCACCCACGGGAGACTCACAGACGGTATGCAGAGCAACCCCACGTTGCCTTATAGGCATGGCGCGGTACAGAATAAAGACACTCACTCATGCCTGCCCTGGTAGTTAATTAATTTAGTGGTGGTACAACGCACGTTTATCGGTGTAAAGTGAATGCATTGGGGTTGCTACCTCTTGAGATTCAAATAATCCGCGAGGTATCCCGGGACAAAGAATACTGTATCACACAATAGCAGGAGAGCGAGGGGCTGCACGTGCATGCGTTGACGTGAGCGGTAAATCACAGTACTGTGTATTGCAATGAAAAAAACCGGACATAAAACAAATCCAGGACTTTTAATGTACCGGGGAAAGCTACCTCAAAAATCAAGCAGACAAAATTGAACGTATATGGCAAAGTCATTGGTAGATCCAATAAACAACATCTCTTTGTATTAGTGTATTTTGTGTGTGCAAATGTTCATTTGGTAACACCCATGGCATAGCAAAATCCCAAGTTCCCACGTCTCTGTTCAGAGATGATTTAAATAGATGAGGTCAAAGAGACCTCATCTGATTATGAAGAAAATAATAATAATGTGAGAGTGTGTTGGCAGCAGTGCATAAGCACAAAAAACCCCCTCAACATTCCTTAAAAACCTGAAGGAAAATGCTGTAACAAGCGACGTTTTAGGCAATGGCCTTTCTTCATAGGAAATACGTCACCTGTTATATGTGTATGTATATATATATAATTTTAGGGCAGTTTTATCGACGAAATATTTTTGAGTTTATGAGAATGACGACGGGAAGATCTGGCCGACTATATTGGTGACTGCACGGTCGAACGGGTTCCAATGTATGGGGCCATAGCGCCACCTGATGACTCACACTGCAAAACTGCAGTCTGGATGTTTTTCTGCTGTGTGCGTTCACTCAATTTGGAGGAGCCACCTCAATGAGCCCTGACCATGGGGGTCACACGACCACACAACATTGTCAGTTGCGGGGATGTTGCTACGTTCTGTTGATCTGTACTGATCATTTCATTTAATCTATGTGGAGTGAAACTTGCCTGTTCCTAGGTCAAAATAAAGAGTCTTGTAAAGTTTGAGGGATATTGCTGGTAAAAGATAAAGTAGCAGCCCTGAAATTGCTTGCTCGCCTCACTGAGGTGGAAGGACCTCCGCTGAAGAGATTTATAAGAGCATCTAGCGAGAATGTATGGCCTACAATTTCACGCTAGACAGACGTCTTACAATTGATAGTAATACTGTATGACAAATAAGTTAACCCGCACATTCTGCTTTATCTGGAATGAGTGTACATTAACTATTACATCGAGCTACAGGTAAACAAATACAGCATTTAAAATGGCATTTTCTTGAAAGAAAAATCACCCGAATTTACATTATACATCGGCAGGTAACCTGCTCATTGCATACAAATTCATTTACATTCAACATTTGTAAAATCTGCAGTCCTTAAATCATTAGCTCTATAGCTTTTCTGTGCATTTGAGCTGAACCAAAGGCCCTCCACATTTTAAACATTCGCTCAGTAGTAGCCCAGGTTTGTGCAAACAACATCACAATAATTTTAACTTGCAATGCACTGCACCAGCTTCGCTCGCTATCAAAGCCCGAGGACAACTCTGAACCACAGACAAGCGAGAAATGCAGCCGATGCAGTGAGCCGGTGCAAAATTTCCCCCAAGCTCTACCGGTCCTCAATACGTCATGACACACAAAGTGCTTGTCAGCAATGAACCACGACACCTTGCCGATCTGGTCAAGGAGCATAACCCATCACAAGGACTCTGGTCATCCGCACAGCGGATTTTGGCTAACCACCGAACAAAGACGGTCACAGGATCCCGCGCTTGCAGATGCGCTTCTGCGGCCGTCTGGAACGCTCTTCCTTGCAATATTAGGAAGCCACTGGAGCTATGCACTTGTAAATGATCTAGTTTGAAAATGTATTTCTGGCTACATACGTACGGTGCGGAAGAAGTTCAACATACATGTATACATGTGAAGGAGCGAACGGGGCAACACTATATCCCATACAGATGGAACATTTCGATTCCATATTTGCTGTATCGCCTTCTCCTGACGAGCCAGGATATGTCTCCTCCGCGGTGCCCATGTGAAGGGAGTTTCACAACCATTTGTGCGAGCCACCAACCCTCGCCTGCACAGTGCTGGATTGCAGGTTTGCATAGCCACCATCCCCCAGCTAAGAGCGCACTTAAAGAACCTGTCAACTTCCTGAGATAGGTAAAAGTCCACCAGGACTGCATCCGTGTTTAAAACGCTTAGAACAAAACCCAGAGCGGAAGACTATGGAATAAAAACCAAAAAGCTAAATTCAGAAGCACTGGTAGAGCAAGTGGCGTTGAGGTTACACGTGGGCCTAAAGCCGCGGTCCCACATCTGTCCGATCGAATTCCTCTCGAAATCGCAAAACTAAATTAAGTCTCCAACTGCTTTGTCCACATCTGAGCAAGGAGTTGCGCAACAACAAAATGAAGCTGGACAGTAAACACCAAATGTGTCACGTGAAATATCTCGCAACAAATCACTGAGTCAATCAATGCCTGAGAGTCCATCGTTTCTATGAGCAACCGGTTGTGCAACTGCTCGCTACTGGTTGCCGAGACGTCCACATACCAGAAATTAAAATTGCCTCCAAGCAAGTTGCGCAAAATTTATCGCTGCAGGTGTGGACCCGACGCCGCCCTCCTTCCCTGCCGCCAGAGGGCCCGGCTACTCCCAGCCTACTCGGAGATAATGGAGCAGATGACAAATATGGATGTGGGAGGGAGGTGACAGGACATTCAAGTAACGATGACACACGTTAAACAAATACGGGGCACGCCAGCATCACACAGCCATTTTTCTGTGCCGATGGTTTTTTTCCTGTTCTCATCGTTTACAGATTTGATTGAACACCATCATTACCAAGCGAGACGATTTCAACTACGGCAAAGGAGATTAATAGTCTGGAAATTTCCACCCCCACAGCCACAACAGGCTTAAGTAGGCACAGAACGCTGTTTCCTCTGCACTCCCTTGGATTAGCCCTTGCCTACTTAATCCCATCGCGATGGTGGAGACGTCTCGAGACTTCCGATGACAAACTCGGCGCGCGACGATCGACGGGACCACCGTCGCTGGCGGTGGCGGCGGTGACGACGTCAAAGCTGGAAGCGCTGCTTGACCTCGTCGGCGATCATGCGGGCGATGGACAGCGAGGAGGTGGCGGCGGGGGAGGGGGCGTTGCGAACGTGCATCACGCGGCTGCCCAGCGACCCCTGACCCCCGTCGAACACGAAGTCGTCCACCAGGTTGCCGTCGCGGTCCAGCGCCTGGGCGCGCACCCCCGACGGGCCCCTGCGGGGAAGAAGCGACGGTTAGCCATCGTGCCGTCACCTGAATCGTCATCACCGTCGTCACCGTCGTCACCGTCATTCCCGCCATC
Organism: Petromyzon marinus; assembly: GCF_048934315.1. Taxonomy (NCBI): domain Eukaryota; kingdom Metazoa; phylum Chordata; class Hyperoartia; order Petromyzontiformes; family Petromyzontidae; genus Petromyzon; species Petromyzon marinus. Next base: position 5,208,256 of record NC_133699.1, read on the forward strand.
TCGTCACTGTCTTCATTTATTATCAGCATTATATTCGTCGTTTTAATTATCGCCGTGGTAGTCATTCATTGTAATCATTACCATCATCATTATTACCACCAAATGTCATCATCATTACAATCTGAGTCGTCTTAATTTGAATCATCAGAATCTTTGTTTGTCTTGGAGGAATCTGACGAGCTCCGAAGCTCTTTCGTCACGGATTTACAGTCGGGGCAGGTCAGCTGAATTACATCTCCGTCATCTCAATCACCATAGTCATCTTCGTCATCACAAGAATGCCATTTTGTCAATCCACAGCTGCATGAGGGCCTCTCTACGCCGTGTGAGTCGCGGGGGGGTTTTTCGACCATGCTTAACTCGTTGCTGCTGAGCGCTGGTTGGAGTGTCTCACAATCCGGGGAATATAGAAAAAGCAGATGGGGCAATCGTGTCGAATACGGCTGGGTAATTGAGGTTCATTGGCGAAAAACTAGGTCACGACGCTGGCACATATTTGCTATAACCTTGACATTCAACAGCTGTAATTGCAAAGAAAAAATTTACAAATTCAGAAAGCGAAGAGTGGATGCAGGAAAATACACAAAAAGTTATGCATCGGCAATTCTTAATGGTTAACAACGACAAAAACAGCTTGTCTTGTGAATAAGTGTCAATCCACTCACTCGGGTCAATGTTCTAACCGAGTGAGTCAAAGTTCCAACCGAGTGGGTCAGAGCAGTGGGTCAGTGAAGTCAGCCGTGACGCCTTCCTCGTATTGGTCGAAAACCGAGATGAATTCTGGGTTGGAGTGGTGATGCTGCGGTTAGCGAGGCTGCGTTGGCTGGGTCATGCAGCCCGCATGTGCTGCCATCTGCTGTGTACCACAGGTGGCTGAAAGGGATCTCAGGAGCAGTTCTTTGAAATCCGCTTTGTTGAGCGAGGGCTCGCAATGCTCTGCGAGGGATCCGGATGGATACTCGGTCACACGTATGTATGTATGTATGTTGAACTTGTTTCGCACCGTACGTAGCCAACTGTGCATAAATCGGAGGTGCGGGGTGCTAATCAGAGGATCGTGCCATCGGTGATGAGACACCGATGGCACGATCAGGATAAAATTGTATGACAAGTTTACAGAATAAATATATTTTTGCAGCGTACGTACGGACGCATGTCAGAATCAGAATATGTATTTATACTGGAGGAATCCGATGAGCTTCAAAGCTCTTTTTCACAGGTGTCCATGTGTACGCACTTGTGCGAGTCGGAGACACTCACCGTGTTACGTCGGCGAGCGTTATCTCGGGGATGTATCTCTGCAGCAGCTTCACCTGCGATCCGATGAAGATGCTCCGATACATCTCGCTCATCCCCTTCGAGATGTTACGCAGAACCAGCTTCTGCAGTCCCCTGTAACACACGTGGGACGCGGCCAGCGCCCGTGACTTCTCATCTACTGCTTAAGCATAACTGCCAAACGGATAGATCCAAAACCACCTCACAGGCAATTCAAGTGTTTCAGTGTCGGCTGCTGCACTTTCATTCTTGGCGAATCAAGAAAATCGACCCAATCTATGGTGCATTTTTGGCAGTCGTTGATTCTTAATGACCCTTTGTCAATTCATGTGGGTTGTTTGACCACACTTCACCACGAAGCCCATACAGGTCGCCGCACTCAAAGCGCAGCGTGCTAACCACTCCGCCACCGCTCCACCCACACTCTCATTCCACTGCTTTCCAGACATTCATGTCACTACCTTATAGACATTACTGTTTCAGTCAAAGCACAGATACATGTGCAACGCTATTGGAAATCCACCGCCGGATGTGGGCTCACCAAAGCGGTGCGGGTCGTGGGGGTTAGCTGACCATACTTTACCGCGCCAGTTAGCGCGGGGTTGGTGAAGGCAATATATTTCGGGTCGCTGGTAAGACTGGAGCAGTTCTTGTGACAGGCCCGCAGAGCAGCCACATCCATCGCGAGGTGAATACGAAACGTGACGCGCCGGACGCGACAAACATTTTTCCGGGTCGTCCACTCGGACGGACCATGCTGGGACGAAGCCGTGCCCATGGATGTGGGAGGGGGACGGCACCTAAATAAGATGGCGTCGAGGAAGTCGCGGGCGCTGAAGTCGAGGAGGCGGTAGCCCTCGCGCTTGAATGCCAGCACGGCGTTGGGGCCCAGCCAGATGGTGCCGTCCATCCTCGGGGTGAAGTGCACGCCCAGGAAGGGGAACCTGGGGTCGGGGACCTGCACGGCCGCAATGCAGGGGTAGTGGTGCCCTCCGGGTCACGAGATACTCCAGAGAGTAAGAACGCAACCTCAAAACTTTTGGGGGTCATTTCGCGTTGTGCGTTCTAATAGGGAGGATATGGCACTGGTACAGGGAGAGAGCCACAATCTCCGAAAAGGTGATTGTGAATGTGCAACAGAATGAATGCGTCATTAGCCATGCCCCTGGCCCGACTTGGCCCCGAGCCAGATTCGTGAGGTCAGCGTAGCACGGTTTGGTTTTGGCTCGGCATGGGAAATATCCGACGGAAAACCACTTGTAGCATCAGAGGGTTTCCTCCTTGCTCGGTTAAGCCAGAGGAAACAGAGGAAAAGGGGTAAGAGAGACTGTTGTTAGTTACAAGGTTTGGTATACTTCTCTTGCGCTCTCCCGCGATTAAGAATCTTCATTCATTTTTGTAACGTCATCTGAATTTCCTCTCCCGCCTGCGGAATTCTACGCCCATTCATGTGTTTCTATAAAGCAGAGTTGATCAACTCCACAGTTCATCTTTACATGATTGTCAAACCACCAGGTGCCCGCAACGTGCAATGGCTTCGAATCCGCATGAAAATAAAATATTGGTAATGAAAAGCGGAGTTGAGCAATGCCAATTTACGCGTTTAATAAATCCAAGTTGTGCTGTGTCGTAGCGCTTTACACGCGATGAGCGGCTTACAACGCATCTCATCCAAAGAAATAGAAAGGGCACCCCCAGTGGCAGCTGCCCATGTGTTAGCAGGGGGGGGTGCGTGGCTCACGGGGTAGATGTTGCCCTTGACGAGGTAGGTCTTGTTGGGTTTCAGCACCAGGTAGTCCCCGCGGAACGGCACGATGCGAGGCTCCGAGCTGCAGCCGGAGAGGCGCGACAGACGGTCGGAGTAGAGGCCGCCGCACGTCAGCACGAACCGGCAGCGCACTTCCTCCCCCTGTTGCACACGCGCAAGCAAGAACGCACGCACAAAGACCCCCTGTATAGCCTTAACGGACCGCTGGCTAGGTACGGTGCGAAATAAGTTCAACACACATACGGGGCATGTTCTGTTCTCGAGCACTTATGAAGACCGGCACGGCACACGAGGGGGTGGGTGGATAAGCACCACGCCCGGCCGTCTTTGTCTCCCCAGTGGCGATGTTTACACACCGCACCAGGTACTCATTTCAGGCCGAGTCAACCTTGGCTGCGTCATGTGGTGGAGGTTTCCTAACGTCACAAATTTGGTCTGATCGTTACGTAAGTGGCCTAAGCCGAAAATCTATTATGAATCCCAATATTGTGCGGCGAAAAGCTACACATTAAGTTGATGGTATCAATGTTAGAATGAACTCTGACCTTTTTTCCAGTCACCGTGATTGGGTATTCCATTCCTGCAGAAAACAAACAAAATATAACGTTTCGCATCAACGGAACTGGCTGTCAAAATACAACGCAACAAATGCACCGATTAAAATCTATTCTGAAGATACGTGCATCGAATTGTTGCATCGAATTTCATATGTAAGAATCGCTGATTTACGATTGGCATAGGTTGACACGAATGGGTGAATGCGACCCTTGCAGCCACGAGCGGCCGCTACAATTAGTGCAATGTAAAAAAAGAAATACTTCTGGAAATGAACCTTGACCCTCAATGGATAAAATTCATTGAATCACTACGAGGGGTGGGGGCGTTTGAAGCTTTACACTTCTAACACAAGTGGCGATATACAATTACATACATGCAACCAAATAACATATGACATAGATGATCAGTGTGGTCACGTACGTGACCATTGTGGTCATGTATGTTAAAACAACCCCCACGACCTGCACGGTGTAGGGAAGGCCTTCGTCCAGCAGTGGAATGACACAAGGCTCGAATATAGCGGTCAAATGCCGTGCCGCAGAACTTGGGAGCGCTAAACTACCGATCCGATGGCATCGGCTCATTCGCGGGCGCTCGCCGCATATTCACACCGCATCACTGCGACGGATGGCGACGGGCTTGGGGAGGCCTTCATCCAGCGGTGGATCGGTCAGGGCTGATGTCGATACTGCTGCCGACGACGACGACGACGATAACTTCGAGCGATTTAAAAAGCACAACGAACAACTCTCGTACCCTCCGCGCCGCCCGCGGCTCCCTCGGCCGTCTCGCGAAACCCGGACACGCAGAAGCCCATGTGGATCTCCCCGCCCATCTCCACGAAGTCGCGGCCGTAGCTGCGGGCGACCTCGGCCCAGTCGACGATCCCGGTGTAGGGCGAGTCCAGGGCTTTGATTCCCTGAGCCGATAAAAACCGCGCGGTCACGGGCGAATGACTCCGAGCCCCGGAATCGAACCTCGACGCTGAACCCCGTGTGGGTAACTTCGCAGGTCGGCCCGGGTTTCGTGCCGGGACGAGGAAAGATGCTTGGACGTCGCGCAGCGGTGGCACGTTTGCCGCTCGTTCCAGCGGGTTTGGGGGTTCGAGTCCAGCGGTTATTACCGCGGGTGTATTCTCCACAAATACCGCCCCGCGGTCTGATTCACGGTGAACGTTAAAGATCCCGTGATGTTGATCGAAAGGGGGTCGGGGCCGTGCGTGGTGACACCGGAATTTCCCTGATTTTAAATAACTACCCGCAAATTACATCACTGGGTGCACGCACACAGCAACATCGCCCCCCGATACTGACAAACTACCGCAGGCCGTGCCTGTGAAACGTAGCGCCTCTGCGATAAGCCTTAGCGCTATGGTAACGTATGGCGCGAGTACAAAACGTGCCGATTAAATTATTTGAATCGGGGCCTTGCTGCAAGAGCCTGGAGGCACGCGGCACGGGCCAGCGAAGGCATCGTAGCCCAGCTGTCGCGGGAACGCAGCGACGGATATGCATTTGAAACTGACCCAGGGAGTGTGACCCAGGGGGCGGGCTCCCCCCTACCTTGCAGTGGGGCTCCCTCTCCCGGATCTCCTGCTCGCCGACCAAGCGCAGGTCGCGCACGTTGTTCTGCAGCCCCCGCGCGTAGAGGTCATCCAGGCGGGGCAGCTCCTCCCGATCGACCGCGACGATCAGCTGAGAACAAACCAGCGTGCCGCCGCGGTCAGAACGCGTATCGTTTTTAGTCGAGGGGTCGGCAATGATAGGATCCATTTTTTTCCACGAAATCGGCAAGGGATAAATAAATACGCAGATCGACGTTCGGAGAGCCGCAATGCATGTGAATAACATCACGAAGCGGCGCTTACAAGTGCCGCGTGCGGCTCCGCAGTTCCGGTATTAAATCGCAACCGAATGAAAGGCACACCGTGTGTTTCTCTGCAGCCTGGCACGCGCGGGCACATCCCCCAGCTGATGCCGAGCCCTGGTTTAGTCGGTCAGCAGGTAGCATGTAACAGGGTAAGGGGTGGGGTACTCTCGCCTCTTCCAAGACATACGGTCGACATGGAAACGAGGCCCGAATGCCTTCCAGCAGGGCTCTCTAGAGCCCCCTCTAGTGGAGGCGCCGTCTGTCAGCAGTGGTGTGAGCAAGACGGTGCAGGGCCGAACCTTTACACGTACAGCCCCTTTTGTCAATCCACTTCTGCAGCATGGGGGTTATTTGACGTCACCACGCTGGTCAGTGTGGGGTAAGTGAAGGAAGGGAGCGGAGGTACTTTTCAGCTTTTGTTCCATTTCCTTTGTCAATGTCTGTGTTTCAGATCCACGTGTCACACCAGGTGATAGGCACTGATAATATATATTTTTTTAATCTTTGAGCAAATTGATACACATTGCTTTTCACTTTACTCATTTCTGTTTTCCAAAATCGGTCTACCTTCGATCCAGCTGTGTCCCTCCGACACATATCTTGAATCGAGTTCGAGATATTCAGATCCAGCTGTCTCCCTCTGACGGACGAATCACATTGTTTTGCGCACTTATGCACGACTCCTGTGTTGCTCAAATTTATCTCGAGCCCGACGTGGCAGCCTCCTTTGTTAAAGTTCTTCTCACATTTTTTTTCAGTTCATTCCCATGTGAATTTTAACAAAAAAACTTAAAAAATGCTCATCAATATTCCTTGCCCTAACAGAAGATATACACTCTTTGGGACTTTCGGTAAAGTCACGTAGATAGAATACTAATAAAAAAAATCACGACGTTTTCGATCGCAACACAAGCAATCGTCCTCAGGTGCTGCTGAAGCAGCAGCGTGTTATATAGGCCTGAGATGGGTGCAGCCCACGGGTAAGTGAGCGGGGTTAGAGAAGGAGCATCGCCCACTTACCCTTGTATAACAGGCGACGTTTCGGGCGATGGCCCTTCTTCATAGCTATTATAATTGCTACGTCATCAACAAAAGGTGACACGATTAATATTTTCCCCGTTCATTTCTCCAGGTCAACTTTAGGAACGTCTTTTAAAGTCGACGGACTCCACTGCAAATGCGCACGCTGATATTCTCTTAGTGCAACGTCAGTGGAGCTGTACTATTTAATTACATCTACCCCGGTCATTAAATCACAATGGAATGAAAGTTACTCTGCAGCCCAGCATGTGCGGGCACATCCCAGCTGACGCCGCTGGCTCCAGACTTGCACTGCCAAGCGCTAGGCCGAAACCCAAGCCGCCCACTCTTAGTCGTTTAACTGCCGTGTTGTCTCACTGCACGTACAGTAATAACTCGTTATTGCCGCGGTAATGCCCGATTCAACAGTGCGAAGGTGGGCATCATCACAACCGCGCACTCCGCTATTCCCCACGCAGTTATCCGGCGCCACCGCCTCAATATAGAATAATGGTTGTTGCTCTACATCAACAACAGACTTACCAAGCTGTGCTCATAGCGATTCCACCTTTGTAATGAGCGTAGCTGCGGGCACGCGTCATCTTGTGTGGATTTTTAAAGCTCCGTACAGCGAACGCGTTACGTCCGTGAGCCGGCGTATAACGATCGCACGCACTGCCACATATCCTATCATCGTTCGTTTCTTTACAGCATACACTGTGCTCCACAAGTGAATGGTGTAACACCCCAACACCTGTGCAAAATGATTTAATTTTGCATTTGACCAGGAGACCTGTGCAAACGCATACGGTATCCGCACGTACGGAGCGATGCATCATTGTGCTCATGTGCTTCTATAAAGGCCTTGTTAACATCGTCATTAAAACACCCTGATAAGAGTGAACTTTTTTTCCGGATCCGGAAGTGGTTCGTTACAACAAGGTAACACTGTGTGTGTGGATATATATAAGTGGGGAGTAGTGGAGCAGTGGTTAGCGCGCTGCGCTACGAACCCGGCAACCCGAGTATGATTCCCGCTCACAGACAACGCCAGTTACGACTATCTGAACCAGTCCTGAGCCTCCCTTAGGTCGACTAAGCCTCAAATGAGTAACTGCTACGATGTGTCATCATTTCACGAGGGAGACAAAGGTGGCCGGGCGTGGTGCTGGCCACCCACCCCCTCGCGGGCCGCGCCGGCTTTCATCGCTGCTCGCTAGCAACACTTGCCCCAACAGTCTGCTGAGGCTGTACGGGGGAATCTTTGTATCTTTGTGGTATAGATACACACGTACAGCCCATTTGTCAATCCATTTGTCAACCGACTTTCCATCGGAAGAGATCAACGCGTCGCGGCGCGTTGCCACGCGTCACGTGATCTGGGGATCAGATCGGTGACCACCCCCCCCCCACCTCCGGATGCGCAGCCTTCTCCTGACCTTTCCACAGCGCTTGTAGGGGATGCCCTTCTTGTCACAGTACTCGTAGGCAAGGTCCGCGCCCTGCACGCACAGCTTCGCCTTCAGAGAGCCCGGCTTGTAGTAGATGCCGCTGTGGATCACTCCGCTGTTGTGGCCGCTCTGGTGGCTGGCTGAGCGCACAGACACGTACAAGAGCGGACGAGGCTGAGCGCACAGACAGGTACAAGAGCGGACGAGGATCTCCCCCTCTGTTAGCGGGCACCTATTGAGGCCGGCATGGTGCTTTTAAGGAGGCATTGAGATGATTTAGATTTTTTTGCTGCTATAAATTTCCACGTGATTAGGCACTTTGTTCAGATATAAGTTAATACCTCAGTGGGCTTCACATGGTGAAATAAAAATTAAGTTGATTTTATTTGTACATTTTTAAGTCATTTATATCCCTTTCCTATCCTTTGCATTCCTATCGTGTTTGTGTATTGTTTGTTGTTTTAACGTTCGTACACGTCCATACTGGACATGTGAAAAAGAGCTTTATAGCTCATCGGATTCCTCCAATATGAATATTCTGATTCGGATGTGGCCAGCACCATGCCCGACCACCTTTGTCTCCCCAGTGCTGATGTTTACAACACTGCACCAGGTACTAATTTAAGGCTGGGTCGATCTAGGGGGTCCCAAGACCCAGTGAGATATCCGGCACTGTTATTGATCTCGAGTGGGAATTGAACTCGGGGTCGGCAGGTTTGTAGCACTGCGCATTAACCACTATACTACCACTTCCCATGTACCACACACACACAAAAGACAAAGATCTCTCGTATAACCTTAGCAGACTTTTGGGGCGAGTGCTGTTCTCGAGCAGCTATTAAGGTCGGCACGGTACACAAGGTGGGTGGTCAGCACCACGCCGGGCCACCTTTCTCGACTGAGTGGCGATGTTTACACACCGCCACCGCCAGCGATGGTGGTACTCGTTTCAGGCCAAGCCAACTTGTGGGTGGCCCGGGACCGGTTGAGACAATCGTCACTGGTGTTGGCCGTGAGCGGCAACCTCGGGCTGGTATCGCAGCGCACACACTCGGTCGCGGCCGCGGCCGGGGCCGGATGGCCCTGCGGCTCACCGATAGCTCTCTCCTTCTCCAGGATGACGAAGGAGAGGCTCGGGTGGCGCAGGAGCAGCTCCCGCGCCGACGCCAGCCCCACGATGCCACCGCCGACAACCGCCACGTCGTACGACGCCGGCGTGGCCGTCGCGCACGATGCATCCGCGCCACCGCTGCCGCCCCCACGCGAAGACAAAGGCAGAGGAGTGGGTCGTGCGGGCGAGTCGATCGGCAGGTCGCCAGCGGTGGGGCGATGCGTGGGTACACCCAACCTCTGGCTTAAGACGCCTGGCCACCGTGGAAAAGTAGGCCGACGTACAAAGGGGCTCTCTAGGGCTCCGTCGAGTGCAGGAACTTCTGCCAGAAGTGGTGCCAGCATTGCTGTCGGGGTTAGTGCTGTTGAGCGAGCAGCTATTGAGTCTGGCACGGCACACGAGGCAGTGGTGTGGTCAGCACCACGCCCGGCTGTTTATGTCTACCCAAACGCTGATGGTTACACCCGTGCCAGGTACATATTTAAGGTGGAGTTGATCTAGGGGAGGGAAGGCCCGGACCGGTTGAGATATTATCAAAAACCACTTATGTTATCCATGGCTGGGAATTTAATGCAGTGCGCAAACCATTGCACAACAGCCCCTCCCACCCCACCCATTACATATTAAATAACTTTAAAATATATATATAGGACAGCACAAAAGCTGAAAATAACACAGCATACATATGTTTATACATGAGCCCAGTGGAGCTTGTGACCAAATCACCCAGAATGCGCCAAATCTCATCAGAACTCGGTAGCTAGGCAGGGTTTAGCCTGGATAATGCTTGGATGGGCAACCACAATGCATAACAGGTGTCATAGGCTGCAAAGCTACATCGAGAGCAGTGCAGCCAAATTCCATTTTTGCGCCGTACCTTTATGCCCCCTCATCTACGCTCTCTGCTATTCACCAATCGGAACTGACCAACGTGGTGAAGTATGGTCAATTAACCCACACAACCTGCACGGGGTGGAAGAAGCCCTCATCCAGCAGTGGACTTCCAAAAGCGTTGTACATGTGCGCGAACGCAGTGGTTCATGCTTGTTCTGTACATCAAAACCAAGAGGTCCCTTGACTTCAGCAAACAAGTTTCACGCAACCGCAAGCAACCGATCGCTTGTTAATCTCCATATATATAAAATGCAAAGTTGTGAATATGTGTGTCTGTTCAAAATGTTTAGCATACTTCCCGACATGCAACAAACTTGAAATTTGCCATGTGGGTACTTTCCAGATTTGTACACTGTGCAAAAATTATAAAAATACACTTTTGTTTTTTTTTGGGGGGGGGAGCTCAATAATGCATTGATGTTTTGCACGGCAAGTGAGCTGTGACGTCAAATCTGTCACGTGGCCCTCGCACGTGAAAGCGTAACGCATTGTAGTGTAGAGGTTAGCGCGCTGCGCTACGAACCCGGCGACCCGAGTTCGATTCCTGCTCACGGCCACCACCGGTGACTCAGCCTCAAACGAGTAACTGGTGTGGTGTGTGAACATCGCCACTGGGGAGACAAAGGCGGCCGGGCGTGGTGGATCCAAGTCCCGGGCGAAGCCGGGTAGTACAGCTAGTGTGCTATAAACAAGGGCCATTGCCCTAAAAGTCACCAATTGCAAATAATTGTTTCTTCCTTCAAGGCAGTGTTGTTGATGACGTGGTGGAGCCGGCTTAAGGCTGCTTCGCATGTGTCCATGAGACCGGTCTAAACCAAGGTTCGCATGAAAGTCTGCCTGACTGGTGCAGCGAGTCTTAACTGGACGCCCCAACTGTGGATTTCTGTCTCGACCTGTTTGCCAGGGCGGTCTTGCCCAGGCGAGAACACACACTGGCTTGGCACATTCAAACAAGCCGCACAAAAATAATATGATAATAAATGTTCCAATAAAGTTTTAAACGCAGATGAGCTATGCGAACTGCGTCTATTAGAAATGTACAATTACTGTACAGTTTTTTTTTACATCACCCAGCAGTACAAATATGTACGCCACTGTAAGTCCATCAGCAGATCGCGTTTGGTGGGAATAAAGTGTGGCGATTCCATCGTCTTCCAAGACGTCTGGCCAGGGTGGAAGAGTAGACCAAATACCACCTAGTAGCTCGCTCGATGCTTTGAGGCGTGAGCAAGCAATTGCAGGGCTGAATTTTACCTTGTAAACTTATAACGCCAACAACCTTTGACCAAATCATCTGGATTACACCTAACGTCAATAGATATGGGAAGCTCAGCGGGATTTTGGACCTAGACATTGATTGCAGCAATAATGATCTTTGTTGGCGTCCTCGAGTCAATGGTGGAAATTCCACATTCCAATGGCAGAAACCAAATCCATCCACAGCACAAACAAGCTCTGTCGAAAGTCCTACTCCGGTCACATTTATATTCATGCCATTACGTTGAATATAAAGGAGTACTGCACTGTACTCTTTATCCGAGACCAACTTTCTCTCACAGGGAGCAATTGCGATTCAGCAAAAAAAAAGATATGACTCTCATACTTTCAGCAATGTTTCGCCACTGAACCGAATGTCCTGAAATATATGCGATTTTTAAGCAGAGAGATATAATTAACGGCTCCTCGTCTATCCACTGCTGGATGAAGGCCTACTTCACGTCGTGTTCAGCTCACTGCAGGCTGGTAGGACGATGGGAGGGTTGGGTGATTACGGGACCGGTTGAGATATGACTCGCCACCGATGTTAGCCTGTGATCTGGAGAATCCAAATTCAGGATACCTGGTTGTAATGTGATGCAGTGCGCTCACCGCTGCGCCACCGCTCCACTACGAGTCCGGCCAACCTGCGTTCAAATTCCAGGCCACGGCTCACGAACATCATTAGCGATTCATATCTGAACCAGTCCCGCACTTCCACTGCACCCTCGCCAACGTGGTCAAGTGTGGTCAAACGGCTCTCATAATCGACAACACCGCGGAGAGAGTGCTTCGCTGCACCTGTGCCGGGCCCTGGATTTCACCGTCGGCCACCCCCGGGGCACCCGTGCGGGCCCGGACAGCCGCAGGAGTCGCAGCGCCGACGCCATCATCCACCGGCACGAGGCGAGGGGCAAAGCGGCAGGGCTTCGGATCCTAGCGTGGGGACATCACACGCGGGGTGAGGAACGGACAGGTCGAGGCAGACAGGTAGAGGTCACCAGCGACGTGGGTGGATGAGAAGACTGCTTCGCTAACTCGTGTGGCAAATGCGTGGACAGGTGATGAGAATGAGGCTGGTGAACAGGTGAGGTGGTGAGCACGTGAACGGAGAGGTGAAGGCACCTGGGTGAGTGCATAGGATGAGAAGACTGATGAGCTCAGTCACAGGTGAGTGGAGAGGTGAGACACCAACTCTTTCACGGAATGGTCGTGAGTGCGGACCACCCCCACCCCCAGGTGAAAGAGCGTCTGTACGGATTCTCGAGCGAATGGGTGGACAGGTGAGTGGGTAGGTCAGTGGCGAGGTGAGGCTATTGATGAGCGCACAGGTGAGAAGACCAGTGAGTTGAGAGGTGAGCAAATTAACGGATCGGCGAGTCTAATAAGCTCACATGTGAGCAGGTGAGCTCGCAGGCGACATCACAGGTGAGCTTGCAGGTGACATCACAGGTGAGCTTGCAGGTGACATCACAGGTGAGTCGGTGACATCACAGGTGAGCTCGCAGGTGACATCACAGGTGAGCTCGCAGGTGACATCACAGGTAAGTCGGTGACATCACAGGTGAGCTCGCAGGTGACATCACAGGTGAGCTCGCCGGTGACATCACAGGTAAGTCGGTGACATCACAGGTGAGCTCGCAGATGACATCACAGGTGAGCTCGCAGGTGACATCACAGGTGAGCAGAGAGACCAGGAGAGGTGAGTAGACTCGGTGAGAGGTCTTCTCACGTGCGAGCGAGCGAGTTTGCAGACGAGTAGGTGAACTCGCAGGTGAGCTCACGAATGAGATTATATACTGCGGGCAAGCGGGTGAACTCACGGGTGAACTCACGGGTGAACTCACGGATGAGTGGACGAACTCACGGATGAGTGGACGAACTCACGGGTGAACTCACGGGTGGTGAGTGGACGAACTCACGGACGAGAGCTCACGGGTGAACTCACGGGTGGTGAGTGGACGAACTCACGGGTGAACTCACAGACGAGAGCTCACTGGTGAACTCACGGGTGGTGGTGAGTGGACGAACTCACGGGTGAACTCACGGGTGGTGAGTGGACGAACTCACGGGTGAACTCACGGACGAGAGCTCACTGGTGAACTCACGGGTGGTGGTGAGTGGACGAACTCACGGGTGAACTCACGGGTGAACTCACGGGTGGTGAGTGAACGAACTCACGGTTGAACTCACGGGTGGTGAGTGGACGAACTCACGGGTGCTGAGTGGACGAACTCACGGGTGAACTCACGGGTGTTGCGTGGACGAACTCACGGGTGAACTCACGGGTGTTGAGTGGACGAACTCACGGGTGAACTCACGGGTGAACTCGTGGTCGGTCTCTCTGCGAGACGCCCTCCGACCACCGAGCCAGCGCGCAAACCACGCGCGCTCACATTCCGTAGACCGCATGCGCCGCGCGGGGCGCTCCCTCCCGCGCGCGATTGGCCGACACCGCCCCGTCGCGCGCGCCTCGACCAATTAACCGCCCCCGTTGCTTATTCGGACTGGGAAAAAAATTCGTGACGTCGCTAAAATTGGGTCACGCCTCCTACGTTGCGCTCTAAAATTTCGAAGTGAGAAGCGCCTCCGGGGCGTCAATGCCATTGCGTCGGCAGGCGAACGTCGCACCCTGGGCGGTTCTGAGGGCATCTCATAAACGCGAATGTCGACTCGGTCGTAACGCGATGCGCCAGTACCGAGAAACATTGAGCGATTTGGGAGCTGCGTATTCGCGGTAGTTTGTTTTGGTTGAACGAACGTGCTGTTGTTAATAATTTGACAGATGTGTTCGACTGACTATAAGCTTTACTTGATAATACGGTGATGTGTCTTTTTTTGTTTGGGGTGCGTACATTTTAACTTTGCTTTTGTAAACGCTGAACTCCGCGAGGCGTTGTGACGCTGCTCGTGAGGCGAGCGAACACAAATTGCAAAGTCAAAACCATCCCGTGCGGTCCTGTATGTAATGATAGGCGACGTTTCGGGCGACATGCCCTTTCTTCCCCTTTCGGCGCTACGAGCGTCGTTCGTGATCTCTCGTCCAGGGTGTTTGACGGGAACAAAACATTCCCATCGGATGGATGTCTTGGTGGTAATCCAACATCGCGACGCGAGATTTGCACGCACACGGTTGATATGTGCTGCGGATGGACTGGCTTCCGCCATGGGAATGTGTAATTTCCGCCGTATCGACAGAGACGCTCGCCACCACACGTTTTGAGTGGGGGTAACCCGTTTCCGTCAAGCCCACTGGCTGGACGAGGGCATCGCGCACCGTCTGTGTGCGGATCGTGTGGGTTTAAACCAAACGAAACTAGTGCGTACTTTATTGTTTTTTACCATGGTAAGGCCCACTGAGCTACGTAGCTCTCTTTTTAAATCTACAAGCGACCTGGCCACAAATGATCGCTCAACGGAGTGGCTTATCGTGTGTGGTGGGCACTTACGGCAGCCACATATTTGAAAGGCGCGTTTCTGAATGCGGAGGGGAAAAAACCGGAGGACCCGGAGCAGGCGAGGTAGTTAACATCTCCTGTGTGCCAGGCGAGGTAGTTAACATCTCCTGTGTGCCAGGCGAGGTAGTTAACATCTCCTGTGTGCCAGGCGAGGTAGTTAACATCTCCTGTGTGCCAGGCGAGGTAGTTAACATCTCCTGTGTACCAGGCTAGGTAGTTAACATCTCCTGTGTGCCAGGCGAGGTAGTTAACATCTCCTGTGTACCAGGTGAGGTAGTTAACATCTCCTGTGTGCCAGGCGAGGTAGTTAACATCTCCTGTGTGCCAGGCAAGGTAGTTAACATCTCCTGTACATCAGGCGAGGTAGTTAACATCTCCTGTGTACCAGGCGAGGTAGTTAACATCTCCTGTGTGCCAGGCGAGGTAGTTAACATCTCCTGTGTGCCAGGCGAGGTAGTTAACATCTCCTGTACATCAGGCGAGGTAGTTAACATCTCCTGTGTACCAGGGGAGGTAGTTAACATCTCCTGTGTGCCAGGCGAGGTAGTTAACATCTCCTGTGTGCCAGGCGAGGTAGTTAACATCTCCTGTGTGCCAGGCGAGGTAGTTAACATCTCCTGTGTGCCAGGCGAGGTAGTTAACATCTCCTGTACATCAGGCGAGGTAGTTAACATCTCCTGTGTGCCAGGCGAGGTAGTTAACATCTCCTGTGTGCCAGGCGAGGTAGTTAACATCTCCTGTGTGCCAGGCGAGGTAGTTAACATCTGTACATCAGGCGAGGTAGTTAACATCTCCTGTACACCAGGCGAGGTAGTTAACATCTCCTGTACACCAGGCGAGGTAGTTAACATCTCCTGTGTACCAGGCGAAGTAGTTAACATCTCCTGTGTGCCAGGCGAGGTAGTTAACATCTCCTGTGTGCCAGGCGAGGTAGTTAACATCTCCTGTGTACCAGGCGAGGTAGTTAACATCTCCTGTGTACCAGGCGAGGTAGTTAACATCTCCTGTGTCACAGGCGAGGTAGTTAACATCTCCTGTGTCACAGGCGAGGTAGTTAACATCTCCTGTGTACCAGGCGAGGTAGTTAACATCTCCTGTGTACCAGGCGAGGTAGTTAACATCTCCTGTATACCAGGCGAGGTAGTTAACATCTCCTGTGTGCCAGGCGAGGTAGTTAACATCTCCTGCACATCAGGCGAGGTAGTTAACATCTCCTGTGTACCAGGCGAGGTAGTTAACATCTCCTGTGTGCCAGGCGAGGTAGTTAACGTCTCCTGTGTGCCAGGCGAGGTAGTTAACATCTCCTGTACATCAGGCGAGGTAGTTAACATCTCCTGTATACCAGGCGAGGTAGTTAACATCTCCTTTGTACCAGGCGAGGTAGTTAACATATCCTGTATACCAGGCGAGGTAGTTAACATCTCCTGTGTATCAGGCGAGGTAGTTAACATCTCCTGTATACAAGGCGAGGTAGTTAACACCTCCTGTGTACCAGGCGAGGTAGTTAACATCTCCTGTGTACCAGGCGAGGTAGTTAACATCTCCTGTATACCAGGCGAGGTAGTTAACATCTCCTGTACACCAGGCGAGGTAGTTAACATCTCCTGTACACCAGGCGAGGTAGTTAACATCTCCTGTGTGCCAGGCGAGGTAGTTAACATCTCCTGTGTATCAGGCGAGGTAGTTAACAGCTCCTGTACACCAGGCGAGGTAGTTAACATCTCCTGTGTACCAGGCGATGTAGTTAACATCTCCTGTACACCAGGCGAGGTAGTTAACATCTCCTGTACACCAGGCGAGGTAGTTAACATCTCCTGTACGCCAGGCGAGGTAGTTAACATCTCCTGTGTATCAGGCGAGGTAGTTAACAGCTCCTGTACACCAGGCGAGGTAGTTAACATCTCCTGTGTACCAGGCGAGGTAGTTAACATATCCTGTACACCAGGCGAGGTAGTTAACATCTCCTGTATACCAGGCGAGGTAGTTAACATCTCCTGTATACCAGGCGAGGTAGTTAACATCTCCTGTGTACCAGGCGAGGTAGTTAACATCTCCTGTCTGCCAGGCGAGGTAGTTAACATCTCCTTTACACCAGGCGAGGTAGTTAACATCTCCTGTACACCAGGCGAGGTAGTTAACATCTCCTGTGTACCAGGCGAGGTAGTTAACATCTGTGTACCAGGCGAGGTAGTTAACATCTCCTGTGTACCAGGCGAGGTAGTTAACATCTCCTGTATACCAGGCGAGGTAGTTAACATCTGTACTCCAGGCGAGGTAGTTAACATCTCCTTTACACCAGGCGAGGTAGGTAACATCTCTTGTACACCAGGCGAGGTAGTTGACATCTCCTGTACACCAGGTGAGGTAGTTAACATCTCTTGTACACCAGGCGAGGTAGTTAACATCTCCTTTACACCAGGCGAGGTAGTTAACATCTCCTGTGTGCCAGGCGAGGTAGTTAACATCTCCTTTACACCAGGCGAGGTAGTTAACATCTCCTGTGTACCAGGCGAGGTAGTTAACATCTCCTGTGTGCCAGGCGAGGTAGTTAACATCTCCTGCACCCCAGGCGAGGTAGTTAACATCTCCTGTACACCAGGCGAGGTAGTTAACATCTCCTGTATACCAGGCGAGGTAGTTAACATCTGTATACCAGGCGAGGTAGTTAACATCTCCTGCGTACCAGGCGAGGTACTTAACATCTCCTGTATACCAGGCGAGGTAGTTAACATCTCCTGTGTACCAGGCGAGGTAGTTAACATCTCCTGTGTACCAGGCGAGGTAGTTAACATCTCCTGTGTACCAGACGAGGTAGTTAACATCTCCTGTATACCAGGCGAGGTAGTTAACATCTCCTGTGTACCAGGCGAGGTAGTTAACATCTCCTGTATACCAGTCGAGGTAGTTAACATCTCCTTTACACCAGGCGAGGTAGTTAACATCTCTTGTGCACCAGGCGAGGTAGTTAACATCTCCTTTACACCAGGCGAGGTAGTTAACATCTCCTGTGTGCCAGGCGAGGTAGTTAACATCTCCTGTACACCAGGCGAGGTAGTTAACATCTCCTGTGTACCAGGCGAGGTAGTTAACATCTCCTGTATACCAGGCGAGGTAGTTAACATCTCCTGTATACCAGGCGAGGTAGTTAACATCTCCTGCGTACCAGGCGAGGTAGTTAACATCTCCTGTATACCAGGCGAGGTAGTTAACATCTCCTGTGTACCAGGCGAGGTAGTTAACATCTCCTGTATACCAGGCGAGGTAGTTAACATCTCCTTTACACCAGGCGAGGTAGTTAACATCTCTTGTGCACCAGGCGAGGTAGTTAACATCTCCTTTACACCAGGCGAGGTAGTTAACATCTCCTGTGTGCCAGGCGAGGTAGTTAACATCTCCTGTACACCAGGCGAGGTAGTTAACATCTCCTGTGTACCAGGCGAGGTAGTTAACATCTCCTGTATACCAGGCGAGGTAGTTAACATCTCCTGTGTACCAGGCGAGGTAGTTAACATCTCCTGTATACCAGGCGAGGTAGTTAACATCTCCTTTACACCAGGCGAGGTAGTTAACATCTCTTGTGCACCAGGCGAGGTAGTTAACATCTCCTTTACACCAGGCGAGGTAGTTAACATCTCCTGTGTGCCAGGCGAGGTAGTTAACATCTCCTGTACACCAGGCGAGGTAGTTAACATCTCCTGTGTACCAGGCGAGGTAGTTAACATCTCCTGTACACCAGGCGAGGTAGTTAACATCTCCTTTACACCAGGCGAGGTAGTTAACATCTCCTGTACACCAGGCGAGGTAGTTAACATCTCCTGTGTACCAGGCGAGGTAGTTAACATCTCCTGTGTACCAGGCGAGGTAGTTAACATATCCTGTGTACCAGGCGAGGTAGTTAACATCTCCTGTACACGAGGCGAGGTAGTTAACATCTCCTGTGTACCAGGCGAGGTAGTTAACATCTCCTGTGTACCAGGCGAGGTAGTTAACATCTCCTGTGTACCAGGCGAGGTAGTTAACATCTTCTGTACACGAGGCGAGGTAGTTAACATCTCCTGTGTACCGGGCGAGGTAGTTAACATCTCCTGTGTACCAGGCGAGGTAGTTAACATCTCCTGTGTACCAGGCGAGGTAGTTAACATCTCCTGTGTACCAGGCGAGGTAGTTAACATCTCCTGTATACCCGGCGAGGTAGTTAACATCTCCTGTGTACCAGGCGAGGTAGTTAACATCTGTGTACCAGGCGAGGTAGTTAACATCTCCTGTACACCAGGCGAGGTAGTTAACATCTCCTGTGTACCAGGCGAGGTAGTTAACATCTCCTGTGTACCAGGCGAGGTAGTTAACATCTCCTGTGTACCAGGCGAGGTAGTTAACATCTCCTGTGTACCAGGCGAGGTAGTTAACATCTCCTGTATACCAGGCGAGGTAGTTAACATCTCCTGTGTACCAGGCGAGGTAGTTAACATCTGTGTACCAGGCGAGGTAGTTAACATCTCCTGTACACCAGGCGAGGTAGTTAACATCTCCTGTGTACCAGGCGAGGTAGTTAACATCTCCTGTGTACCAGGCGAGGTAGTTAACATCTCCTGTGTACCAGGCGAGGTAGTTAACATCTCCTGTACACCAGGCGAGGTAGTTAACATCTCCTGTGTACCAGGCGAGGTAGTTAACATCTCCTGTGTACCAGGCGAGGTAGTTAACATCTCCTGTGTACCAGGCGAGGTAGTTAACATCTCCTGTGTACCAGGCGAGGTAGTTAACATCTCCTGTATACCAGGCGAGGTAGTTAACATCTCCTGTGTATCAGGCGAGGTAGTTAACATCTCCTGTGTATCAGGCGAGGTAGTTAACATCTCGCCACCGCGACGCCCCATACTTCGCCACGTTGGTTGGTGAAGGCGGGCGGGGAGGATGGAATTTGGGAGCATAGCAGTACAGCGGTTCAAGTTGCTGCCCTCTGCCGCAC
The DNA here is from genome assembly GCF_048934315.1 of Petromyzon marinus. NCBI lineage: Eukaryota > Metazoa > Chordata > Hyperoartia > Petromyzontiformes > Petromyzontidae > Petromyzon > Petromyzon marinus. The sequence goes on from NC_133699.1 coordinate 5,227,889, forward strand.
ACTACGTATACCCATGGCCATATATTTAAAAGAATCATGGGTTTGTCTTGTTTAAAAATAAGCGCCCTCCTCCCCTTGTGTCTGTACAGCATTTTACAAATGCAGTCGCATTTACATTTTGATCACGGTAGCGGAGCACAGGGCCAAACGTCTAAAACTCCCAAGCGGCCAAGAACAATCAGCACTATTAAATGTGTTAGTGATATCCTGCTCAAATGAGCATTGAAGCGGTACTAATCTTTGTACAGCCCTGAACCAGCGGTAGAAATTCCTCAATCCTTTGGCACGGATGAGTTTCCAAAGGACTGCTACCATTTGTTTACTTCTCCACAAAGTGGTGCTCGTTTTTATCGGCCCCAGATGAACGATGGGCCGAGTGCACCAACAGCCAATCTTTAATAACAGTTAATAGGTATATTGAATGGTGCAATTTTATACTGGTAGGAACGAAGTTGTAAACTGAGTGTACCAGCCTGCAATAGATTAATGTGTCCGTACGTCCGTCCCCTTTCAAAAATTCCAATGTTCCTACCAGCCCACCCTGCAGGGACCTGTTAATTACTTGTGGGAAATAGACGATGGGAATGATGCATACAGTTAAATGCAACTTGTGTTGAATTCTATATTGCCACCCTCAGGGCTGCTGGTATGAACGCGATTGCACAGAGATTGGGCTGGGGTCTGCATGCGGCTGGAGCTCGACTGCGCCACCCCCTGGCCCCCCTCCCTGGCCGCCGTCACCTCTGGGCCTGGCTGAACGCGGTGTTCAACAAGTGAGAGTGGCACCTTCCTCCTGCAACTATGACCCAAGTCGATGACTTCCATCACCAGCCCTGGTCAATCCACTGCCCCCATCTCATGATTCTGCGATGTAATCCGAGTAGTACCTGCACACGAGCTTATTTTGTTCCTATTCTTTGGTTCTTTCGGTAAAGTCATGTCGATGGGAAATAATAATAATGGAAATAATAAAGTGAGTTTTTGTTTTTTATAAAAAAAAGAAGTAATTATTTTTTTTATTTTCCATCAACGTTACTTTACCGAAAGAACCAAAGAATATGAATTCCTGCACAATTGGTAGAGCCAGGATTTTCAGGTAGAGGGGGCAACCCCTCCAGCAATGAAAAATGATAGGAGTTGTTAGTAAGTGAGGACTTGTCCCTTGCTTTTTATTCGACGCGTGTGCGGTGATGGCGCAGCCATCGATCGAGGGTCGAATTCGAACCGCGTTGTGTGATCGGCATCGCGCTCGCTGAAGGTGTTGATGCCTTCAGGGAAGTCGTGCACTGTTTACGCAACTGCGCACAATTCTGTGAGTCACTTATAAACTGCTTTCCCGTTACTTATTGCCAATTATTGACTCTAGACTATTGTCCTATCATCTCATAGAGTCCCTGGCACATAATAATATGCTACACAGTGGCAGTGGGGGTCGCAAAATACCAATTTATTACTAATACACCCCAATGATCCGATCGAAATGAGGGATTTCGATCAGATCATTGGGGGGGCACGTGCTACCCCCCCCCCCCCCCCCCCACTGGCTCCACCAGTGTTCCTGCAGTCACGAAAGTTTAAAGTAAACATTTATTTTGTTCCGTTTCTTCACAGTGGACATCCTCCCAGACGCGTTTCATTCCTTGGCTGCCACTCGGTCATTTGTTGTTAAACATCGGCCATAATCCTTTCCAGCCATGATGTGCCCTGTCCAGTCCCACGTTTCATAATGGGCATCACCTTGCATTTGTTCTCCGATTCACGTGCTCCTCTTTGTGTCTCTCAATGTGACGCAAAACGCTGCATAACCACGACCTAGCATTGACCCTGATCTTGGACCTAATCGTGACATGACCATAACTGTAATTTAACATTTACCCAAGTCGTGATTGTAAAATTGTCAAAAAGGTGGAGGTTCCTGGGAGGCAGAAGTAAGGCAATGGCTTCTTGAGGTTACCTGTGCTGACATTGGAGTGTTATTCTTGAGCAAGCGTGCGTTTTCTCAAGGTACCTCAGTTGCCGCCTACTTAATAAACACTTATGAATAGTATCGTCAATTATCCCAATGCAAGACTCTCCTGGAGAGTCTGAGTTTCAGTGAGGATTTCCTGGGTAAACAGAATTGTTTTTATTTAGGCAAGAGAGAGGCAGCTCCAGATATTTAGTTTTTTTATATTCCGAGACAAATGATGACGTCACCCTGCTGCTCTATTTAAGACCGGGAGCAAGCGAGGGCTTTACCATTCTGGCTAATTGCCCGATAATGCTGGATGTAATTACCAGCGAAATGTCTTACTCAAACTGTAAATGTTGTGGATTCACTCTTCAACACACCGGTGGGCTAAAGTAGTGAACTATTTGTCCTTTGTCAACGTGACACTTTTTTGCTGATTGGCCGTGTCGGGTGATGGAGAGTTACGATACATTTATAAATAACGCGATCTAACCCAAAACACCTTTATTATGGACAATCTTCCTATCCCACATCACCATCATCCATCTGTGGTAAGGCTTCACTTGGTTGGTTGCAAATTGAAATCCGAGTTGAAGATAGACTTATTCTGACACCTCTGACGTTTTGCGGGGGAAGTCAACAGTGGTGTTCCTACGGATAGACTGACCCCCACCAGAGAAAGGTGTAGTTTCCACCACTTGCTTCGGGCCGCCTTTGGAGATGAACGCCACCCAATCCCAGTTTGATCAGAGACACACTTTAACTTTGACATTTCCTTGAAAGTGAATGGAAAATCACAGGACGTTTTTAATGCTGTCCAACTCGGGTTGAAAGCGTTAACGCATTGATTGGCTTTGTCCGTCCGTCGTTCTCTGTAGTGGGAGGTCAATATAACTCTCGTAAGGATGATCCAAAATGTGTGACGGTTCAGCATGAAGCTGTTTTGCTGTTAGGGACTTACTCTCGAAGACCGACCTAATTGATAAAAGGGTTGCTCAGAACTTTTCGCCCAAAGCGATGCGGTCACTTACTTCCCCATGATATCAATACACTGAACGTCATCTCACAATGTCATTCAAGAATCCATGCCGTATGCATGACTTGTCTTCTTCTTGTTCATTTGTTTTCTTGGGTCAGGGTGGATCATGAGCGAATCCTGGAGGCGGGTCCCGACCGCGCCGCCTCCGAGTGGCTCCTGCGGTGTGGCGCTCACGTGCGCTACCGCGACTCGGATCGCTGGCAGCAGGACTACAACGGGCTTCCAACGGGAACGCGTGACCGGTACCGCATCGAAGCCATCAACGCCACCGACTCCTGCATCATGGAGACTGGCTTCGACTACCTGGGTGCGTGCTGCCTCTGCTTCGAATATGGCTCAACATTGTTTTAAAATATATTTGGTCTTTTTTTACCACAATTTTAACCTTTGCTATCAGCATCTTGTTGAGACAAAATATCTATTGAGAAGTCTCGCAGGGCAATGCAATACTTTAACTAAAGAATGGCCCATAGAAGCAGGTATCACAGCACTACCTCCGAATTCCCGTCATGTGACCCCTAGTTCACACAATAGGGGGCAACACTTCACAAGAGTTCTGCCCCAGAGCTGGAATTTAGCCAGAATTATGTTTTTTGTGAAGTCATTGGTGACCCGAGTTGTCTGTATATTATTTGTACCGTCTGTCTTGTCTGTACAGTTCTGTCCCATTCATTCCATCCATTATTCTCAAGAGGGAAAAAATAATAATTGTTAACGCATTGCAAATCACACATTCTAAACAGTCAATTCCCTCCACGTATCGGGTCCATACAAATACGTTCCAAATCGACGAATCGAAACTCAACTATTACCGATAACTGCGAGCACCGTCAAAAGTTTGCAGCGTCGCGTGCCCTCTTTGCTCGCGCAGACGGCCTGCAGCACGTGCAGCAAATCCACCTGGAGCGCTGCGTCTACATCGGCGACTCGACGCTGGAACGCCTGAGCCGCACCGACAGCCTGGTGGCCTCCCTGCACGACCTGCGGGTCGTGTCGTGCGGGAACGTCTCAGACCTCGGGGTCATCTCCCTGCAGGGGCTCCGGTGAGCGTGCTCACACGGGAGGGGGGAGATGCTCGCACTCCCGCGCCGGTCGCAATTCTTTATTAGCCAGGCTGTGCTGGTCGCTTGGATAGGTGGATGCCCTGGGGTTCTTTGGTGAAATGGGCCCTGGCCCCCATGTTGATGCCCTGGGGCTTTTTTGGTGCTCCTCTGGCTGTCCGTGGTGCTCGTTGTTGGTACTGGGCCCGCCATTTGTTTCCATGTCCCAACCATCCCTTACCCTTCTTGCAAACCTAACATTTAATTTGTTCATGTTTTTACGTGTGTGAATGTGTATTTTTATTCATATTCATTGGGTTGTAATAGATTCTGTTGGTTCCTGTCACCACTAGAGGTGCTACTATTCGTCATAACACTTAAAAAAATATATATTTTTAGTGAAATTGTGACCCTGATTTGTGACAGTTGAATTGAAAAGGTGGTGGATGACTCCACTCCTAGAGTAGGGCATCATGGTACAGTTGCGATGGTGTTACCATTCACGTGGTTGTGTTGTATGAACGATGACACATGCGTATGAGGTGTGCACGTTTGAGGACCGAGTATTGCTTTTTCTGCACGAGGATATTTCGTACCATACTACTCTCTCTCTCTCGGACTCCCTTGCAAAGAGACCTTTGTCTCATCGGGCTCTCAAATAGTTAAGTATAAAGGTCATGCATTTATGCACGTATTGAATGTTCAGCGAAAGGGAAGAAAACAGTGCCTCTTTATTTCGTGCACCAGGAACCTGCAGACCCTGCTGCTGAGAGACCTCCCTGCTGTGAAAAACAAAGACAGCACCCTGGAGACACTGCAAAAGTCCCTGCCAGCCTGCGTCATCACCGTCGACCTGCCCTGACTCTCCTTTTAAGCGTTGTTTGGATTAGCCATCGTTAGGGGTCGCCCAACAGCCGCTTCTCAAGCAAGACAGAGGAGCGTGCCAGAACCGTGGCAAGGTACGGTGGGTGATGGGGAGGTTAGGGGCTCATGACTTGGCAGCAGTAGTTGATCGAAAACCGTGTTCCTTTTGCATGTCGAGACGTTGAGAATTACAAATGAGGTGTGCAGCAAAACGATTGAGAAATGTGGAGCTTATATGGTAAAAGAGCAGCAGCATGGATTAGCTGGTACAGGGATTGCTTAGCTGGACATGTGGTCGACTAAGAATTATCTGCACTTTATACCCGACTGATTAAACGGTCGGACCCTGGCTCTTCTACTATCGTCACTTTACACGCTCCAGTTCGCATTATTCATAAATCCGTCAGCGACGTAAACTTGCAATGCTCTCATGAGTTTTGGTTGATCACCCGGTGCGATCTGTTTGTGTGGAAAATGTATGGGCGCAGCTGGAGATAAAATGAGCTAAGGTTGTGAAACGCGCAGTGTGTGTTTAGAAGCATTGGAAGTAAATTAATGTGCAGGGCGTGTTTTACACAAATAGACGGGTGCGTCCAAGTCATTTGTGTCAGCACTGTCATAAACTGCATTGATTTTTTGGGGTACAAGTTAACCTTGGGAGCTTACGCCACTGCACTGGTTCCATTTAGGCCCATCCATATTGCAAGTTACTTTTGAGTTGAAGCTTTGGCAGTGCCGGTTGAAAACATTTTAAAACTCACAGCGTTATAGATTTTTGAAAAAGAGACAATATAAAATAAGCTAGGCCAGCAGGAGACATTGATACAAAAGATATATTAAATGCAGACCTGATTCCGACAAAAATAATGAGAGTCGAACAAATTACCATCAGTGGCCTTGCTCTGCCATGTGAAAGGAGCAGTAAGCAGAGGTCTGTCCACGCAAGCGGAGGACTGACGGTGTGACGGAGGACTTAACTGCGGAAAAAAACCTGTCTACCGGAAGTGATGGCCTGTGACAAAAAATATCGGAAGAAGCTGAAGAAATTCATCCAGCCTCATCGCCAGCTGCCACGTGGAGACGGAAGAGAAGAGGAGATATCGACAGAGGAATATCGTCTTCTGGCATCCATGAACTAGTAGCTCGACATCTGCTTCACAGTTGACCTGTCCATTTGTGGATACCGAATAACAAAAATGTATGATAAAAAAACAATTTTAAAGAAGTGAGACTCAACATAAGTACATGATGTTAAACTTGACTTTTATTGCAGTTGCTTTCCTAAGCATACAATGTGATTGTCTCACGATCTAATCAACGATAATTGCTTTAAATTGGGCATGGGGGGGGGGGGGAATTCTACATCTGGAGCTTTTAAATGAAGTGAAATGCGAGAGTGTAGCTGCGTAATTGCGTAGCAAATGCTTCGACTCTTGCCCCACTAAACATCACCGTTGATCTTGTAACAATCCACCACGTTTGTTGCATAAAAAAAAAAGCATCGGCTTTTGTTCACCAATCTAGCTAAAGCTAAGAGACTGCCGCTTAATGAGGCACTGCGCGGATGATTTATGACGTCTGCCGCGGCGTTTTCGTAATGCGTGAACCGGGATTTGCAATCACGGGTAAAACCCCGAGCTGTTGTCAATTTAGCGGGCGGCACGACTGAATTGATACGGTTATTGCACAGAAACTACCGCGTGTAGAAGCCGCCGAGAACACTCTTCACGTGGATCTAAATGAGACGATGCAGCGTCGCATCTCGCTTTCTAATTGCGACGGCTGCTGATGGGCAACGACTGGCGACCTGCAAGAACAAAAAAAACGAAGCTCAAACTTGCAGCAGTAAAAAAAAGACCCATCTATCCAATTCCCAATAGCAGCCGCTGTGTTGCAACTGTTCGCTGTTGCAATGCTCCTGTGCGTGTGCGTGTGCGTCTCCAAATGGGAAGGGAACTCGAACTCGTGTCTCGGTTATCTGGGTGAGAGCGACGATGGGGGGGTGGGTGAGCAGCACGCTGCGGAAATTCAAGTTAGGCCAAAAACACACGTGCCTACGCTCGTGCTGCAGAGCGAAATGTGCGCGGCACACGTGTGACACACGTGTGCTGCGCCTTTGTAAAAGGCGCAGCACGCTCACCCATAAATCCGTCTCGGTAACTCCTACGAAAGGAGGACTTCAACCCAAAGCGGACAAAACAACTCTGGTCGACACACCTAGGCAGTGTGGTCCCGGGCTCTCCTACACGAGGTTGAAGGTAAGATAATTGTGAGTGATAGAAATACAAGACTTAAGTGCCTTTTGGTACAATCTACTGCTGGATGAGGGGCTCCCTATGCCGTAGGGGGCCGTGCCAGTTATTTGATCGTACATCACCGTGCCAGGGAGTGCGGGTTGGTGGAGGCGCGGACCATCTTAAGAGCAGTAACAATGCATTCTGTCATTCTTCCCTCTCGATGTTCAAAACGTAGCCCCGCAGCAGCCTACAACACCTGACATGCATGGCGGTTACCCATCCAAAGCACGGTCCGACATCAACTCCGGTTAGCTGTCCGATGACATCGGGAGCATTCCGGGTGATTTGGTCAGGGGGTGCACCTAAGCCATAATATCATTAATGTCACGATAGTGACATTTAAAAGGTACGGCAGTCTCACTGCAGTGGTAAATTTAGAAAGCTTAAACGGTGTTCCAAAACGTCACTTTAAAGTGTTTTTCTTTTCTCATCAATGAAACTTCAAGCTTGAAACACACAGCCCGGGACACGCAGCATAGGTCCGTATCCACAAGAACGTCAGCCATTGGGTTTGTTGCATCTCTTATCATCGCTACACTACGCTTGCATCTAAGGGCGATCTCGCTTTTCCTTCGAGTGGGCACCGAATGTGTTCCCACCAGGTGGCCACCCTTCCCGCTCCCCTAGGTTTACAGCCTCGCGCAACAGCGAGGGACAGGAAAGCGTTGGCGATGAGAGTTTGGGTGGGGAAGGGGGTGGTGGGGGGCACCAGCTGCCGGAGGGTAGAGGGGCTCCACCCCCCCCCAAACCCCCCCCGCTCGTTCACGGGCCGGCATTGTGCGTGGGCGGCTCGCTGGGGGCCGGCATCTTCACGTGGGACGGCTTCACGCCCCAGATGTCGTGCGCGTAGTCGGTGATGGTGCGGTCGCTCGAGAACTTGCCCGAGGCGGCGATGTTCAGGATCACCTTCTTGGCCCACTCCACGGGATTCTGAGCGGGCACGGCGTGGGCACAAGAACAGCGGGCGCTTAGTACGAGTACCCCCCCCCCCTCATGCCCTCCCCCCCCCCCCCCCGAGAGGGGCACTTTATTGCATTAAATAAGTAAAAAAAGGTGCAGGCCTGCAAGTGCTTGCTCGAGTCACTGTTGGTGGTGGAAGGTTCCTCCACAAGAGAGAGCTCGAGGTCTACTCTTCTATGCTGGCCAGACAACTTGGAAGAGGTGGGAGTAGCCACACTTTACCCCACCACGTGATCTGAGTGTGGTGGGGGTATAGAACATCCCACATAACCACAGAACTACCTAAAATTCCTTCCAGCGACCTCTGCTCGACACAGCAGGGGGCACTATTTTCCCCACTGGCACTGATGCGTTTTGAGTCTCGAGCTATAATTAAGCCGAATTGAGTGCGCAATAACATTTTAGGCGATGAGTTTATGATGAGTGTGGACGCAGTTAATCGGGCCGAGTATCAATTTTAACCACGGGCGATGAAACGAGCAAAATGTTCGAACCAAGGATATCGGTGGTGTCGGCTCTGCGCTCCGATCTCCGAGGGCATCATGAGTCTCAAATACATTGGCATGGGGGAATCCCTCCAGGTACTGGTGTGTCAGCTTGTTTGTAACTTTGGAAAAACAATCCAACAATAACCAGAAAAAAATCCATCATGAACAGAACAATCGTGGAGTTGTCTCACCACAGTTCTCTATCACTTCATTACCGCTGCCTGTCAGCCCGTCACATTTCCTCACATAAATTTTGACGGTGACCTAAGACAAGAGGACCACGGTGCACTTCTTTAGGAAATTATGTTTTGTTGCAATAAGGAGCAAATGCTTATTTGTGCTTCTTACACACGTTTTTTTTGTTATTCTCTTGTTTGAAATTCAGAGCCGTGCGAGCACTCACCCTGTAGAGCTCGCTGACCTTCTCCTGGCACTTCGCATAATCCTCGTAGTCCGCGAACACCTTGAACCTAGCGCGATTCACAAACAGCGTTGAGGAAACCTCGAAAGATCTACGCTTGAATCCTGCCGACGCGCAGGCTTCATCACGGCGCACAGTATTATTTGTTTGCTTAATTGTTGTTAACAGTCGCTCCCATTCAAAACTATGTCCGGCAGTAAATGTTTTTAAAATCTTAATTAATATTAGATTAGATGGTGTCCAGTATTCATCGTTTCGAAAACTACAAGGTGCCAATTGCAGTCAAGTGCCAGCTCAGATCTTTAGACACCAAGAGCCTACTGTGCTCTGTCCAGTGCACATGGCCTGGTTTTTAAGAGCACACTTTACATTTGTTCTGCATTATCCTTTTTTTGTTTTATCCGGGCCACCGCTCCGTCTATTACTCTGGATACATCGAGGGTTGGGACGAGCAGCCGATTTAAAACGGACTACTTTTTTTTCGTCAATTACTCGGATCCATTTAAAAATGGCGCCCACCCTCCCGCCACCACCACATCCTTCCTCCCGAAAGTGGGAAACCCCCCCCCCCCCCACAAGCCACGCTCAGCACGACGCGACCGACAATGTCGTCACCAAAATCCGCCCACCGCCTCCATTCCAGTGGCACATGCAAAAACAAGGAAGCGAGATTTATTTTCCTTTTTTTTTTTACCACCCAATAATTTTCACGATTCCTTCCGATTAGTCGAGCAATCGAACCCGACGTTTTGTACGGCAAACGATTACTTCGGCAAACGGGTGAAACGTGGCTCTTAAATCGCGAGTGGACTCTCGAAACCCGCGTCGTCCTGATGCCGTGCAGAAGTTGCCAAGGGCAGCACCTGTCGTGGTGCATGAGCATGTTGACGATGTCCTTGAAAAGGTCCGGCTGCTTCGGGGAGAAGAATCCGCTGCTGATCTGATCCATGACGACTCTAAGCTCGGGGATCTTGTCGTAGTACTCCTGAGCGTTGTAGCTGAGTGGGGCGGAGAGGGTGGAGCGTGGGGCAGGGGCGGGGGACGACACAATTTAGGTAAATCCGACGACCTGGTTCTATGGCCAATGGTTATAGGAGGCGCCATGAAGCCTCCAGTTTGATGGAGGGGGATACATTGTCGGAAATATATCATTACCCCCTCAAGGTAAAATCTCGAATGTCAAGTTGTCCACAACTTTGAGCTGTAAGTGGTTATGCAATTGCATCCTCATCGAAATAACCTTCATTAGGGCACACTTGTTCATTGGCACATTCCCACCCTCCAATGTCTTCCTGTAACTACCGCCACTGACAAGCCTTTGGCTGTTGTTGTCCTGGTAACAGAGCTGCGTTGGCTCAATGGACCTTGCCGGCTGAAATAAAGTCTGAGTCGCATAACCAGCTACAGCTTACCATTGACTTCTAAGATGCACAAAACCGACCGCATTAAATTTGTCGTTTTGCAACAAATATTACTGCCCGTTAGCAGAGGATTTGGAAAAGTGCTGCCCACTCAGTGAGCTTGTGGTGAAAAATTGTCACTGGAAGGGATCTCGGAAGTAGTTCTGCGATGTCCCCTTCCGCCGGCCGTTGTCGAACGCCCAGAGTGCGCGTGACATCGGCGGCAAGGCTCAGGCTGCGACCGAGGAAAGCCGACCCGGTACCTCCTGAACTGGCTCGTCATGGCTCGGCATGGCTCAGATGTATTAATGGAAATAAGGTATGACCGGGGTTAAACTAAACTATTTTAATTTTACAAGGTAAGGCCCACAGTTTTTTTTGAGAAGCCACCTGGCCACAAACGATAACTCAACAAAAGTGGCGTATCGCTTGGAAATGTTTGGCAGCCAAATACTCTAAAAGCACGTTGATTCTAAAAGGTGCGAGGGAAAAAACCGGAGGACCCGGAGAAAAATTCCACGCACCCATGGAGAGAGAGAGAGACACGCAAACTGCAAATATACAGGCGATGGGGGTTGGCCATTGAACCCACGACCTGGATACCAGGCGAGGCAGGTAACATCTCGCCACCGTGGGGGGGTTCGTCAAACGAAAACTACAGAACGGCGGCGACGGTATCCCCTCCCGGTGCCGTCGGTCACTTGTGACCCCGCCCCCCCTCACCCCTTCACGCTGAGCGCTTCCACCTCGTCGACGCGCAAGCCGAAGATGAAGAGGTTCTCCTCGCCCGCCTCCTCCGCCATCTCCACGTTGGCGCCGTCCATGGTGCCGATGGTGAGCGCTCCGTTCAGCATGAACTTCATGTTGCCCGTGCCAGACGCCTCCGTGCCGGCCGTGGAGATCTGCTCCGAGAGGTCCGACGCCGGGATCACTGCGCGCACACAAACACAGACACGCAGGCAAAGATTCCCCACCCCATACAGCCGTTGACAGCCTGTTGTGTCGGAGGTCTACATGGGTAGTGAATTCATAAAAGGGTTGTAACACCATCACAGACAATGTATTGTAGTCACTGCTGGTTGTGTCGAAAGGGCACGACAGGGCAATGATTGCAGGCAAGACGCACGCGCTATAATAGGTATCCAGAGACAGGAAATACAGAGATCCCCCCCCCCCCCGGATAGCCTAACAAGATTGTTGGGGCAAGTGATGTTAGCGAGCACCTACGGAGGCCGGCACGGCACACGAGAGGGTGGCTGGCCAGCACCACGCCCGTCTGCATTTGCCTTCCCAACGCCGATGTTTACACATTCGTACCAGGCACTCATTTTAGGCACAGTCGAACGAGGCCAGGCCCAAAGCTGATTCAGATAATTGCCGCTGATGTTTGCCATGGCTGGCAATCAAACCGGTCTGCCGGGTTCATAGCGCACCAGAGTTGAAACACAAATACCAATACCCACCATTCGCAGCTTTGTGACAGTGGACGTCACCATGGCGGCTGTGCCAGGCCAGGTGCTATTTTGAGGCCAGGTGCTATTTTGAGGCCAGGTGCTATTTTGAGGCCACGTGAAGTGTCGAAGGCTCGCTGACAGGTCACGGGACAGACCCACGCACGCACGCACACACACACCAAACGCAGGCGCGCAAAATGCACGCGTGCACTTGTGTGGGGGCGGCCTGTGACGCGTGGATACGTTGAAATGAATCTCAACGAGGACGTCACGTGTTCTGCCAGCTGGTCCAGCGGAGAGCGCTGGCCCTTGCTCACCTTTCTCTGCCAGGGACACCCGGTAGTTCTCCAGGAAAATAACCTTCAGCCTGTCCCCCACAACCGCATCGTTGTTTACGATGTCCCCGACTGCGGTGAAGAGTTTTATGATCATCTTGGCCATGTGGTATCCTGGAGCCGCCTGTTGACGGGGCAGGTTGGTTGGAAACAACGTGAGGGAGAGCGATGTGTGTGTGTACAAAGTCAGCTTTGATCGAGGTGCGCAGCATCTTGACATAAAGCTTTCGTGACTGCAGGAACTCATTCTTTGGATCTTTTGGTAAAGTCACGTAGATAGGTTCAAAGAAAATAACAAAAAACTACGTTTCGATCGCAACACAAGCGGTCCCCCCTTCTCCTGATGACGACCGCTTGTGTTGCGATCAAAACATCGTAGTTTTTGGTAATTTTCTTTTAACCTATGTGACTTTATCGAAAGACCCCAAGAATATGTGCGCAGTATCATCGGCGCTAAGGCTGCCTGGAGCTGTTTTCCATATGCTGGCAGGTGAGCAAAAAAAAACCTGTCACCAAAATCGAAATCTTCAGAAACATACCCCTCATCAACGTTTACACCAGAATGACAATTCGTCAACGATGACTGAAAGCTGGAGATGCAGTGACGCAGTGAGTTAGCGTGCTACACTATCAATTGGGAAAGCCCAGTTCGATTCCCAGCCACTGCTGACATCAGCACTGGGCAATAACTTAACCAGTCCTGGACACCCCCTTTCACGAACCCATATTGACCAGCAGCATGGTGAAGTGTGGTCAAACCACCCTCATGCCCGGCAATGTGTAGGGGGAGGCCATAATCCAGCTGTGGATTGATACGGGGCTGTACATTAAAATTGACTCATTTAAGAAGTGCATAAGTGAACCGATACATCTTTCAGTTGTCACGGGAAGTTGTTTCAAAGAACAATAATAGCAATATGAGAATAGCACAATACATTTTTATTACGTTGCAGCGATTAGGTTACGTGACGCTAACACGGCTTCTCTTCTGCATTTGTTCACCTGAAGTAGCCCCTCAATGGGGCTCAAGACATTTTCTCGGGAGGGTCCAGCAGAAATTTGGATGCTTGGACCAACTCCATTTCAATAACATTTGTGTGTTTGTGAGGAAGCCAGAGTGCCCAGCGAAACCCCCACGTATATAAGATGAGCGTTCAACCACTCCAAAGGTTCACAACACACAGAGTGGGTTCGCAGCTCACAAAACCAACTTTCCGCAACGCTGTCTTTCTGGCTGCGTACAACACTGCCCCCGGTGGGTGTGGGAGTTTCACACGCGCGCGTGCGTGCGTGTGTGCGTGCGTGATCCTCGCCTCCACAAACACTGGACTGACAGTCGAGGACCACCACGCGCAGACGTACCTTCCCACCGATGATGATGGTTCTTGGGACGATGGATTTGCTCGGTGCATTTTTAATCCCTGGACACAAAGAGGGCGCGCAACGCACCACACGTTTCACCATGTACGTATGTTAAACTGCTTTCGCACCGTACATAGCCAACCGTGCTAATCGGAGGTGCGGGGGGAGGACTAACTAAACACAAAAAGCAGCTCGAAAGAAATTAATTTGAAATCAAGTATTAAGGGTGCATGTAGCGCCAGTGGCTTCGTAATTGTAACCATCAGTTACACAGGAAGGAGACAAAGATCCCTCGTGTAGCTCTTAACGGACTGTTGGGGCAGGTGCTGACAGTAAGCAACCTATGAAGGCTGACACGGCACACGAGGTGGGTAGAAGGCCAGCACCACGCCCGGCCACCACCTTTGCGTCCCTAGTGGCGATGTATTTACACACCGCACCAGTTACTCATTTGAGGCCGAGTTGACCTAGAGGAGGCCCAGAATCGGTGCAAAGAATTGCCACTGGTATTGGCCATGAGCGGCGAAGCAAACTCGGGTCACCGGGTTGTTAGCACAGCAAGCCCAGCGCTGTGCCACCATTTCCACAACGCACAAGCACACACGCACCAAACATAAGCTGGAGCTTATTGGTCACCAGATACCATCGGGCCAGATGTTCGACATCTGTTGCCAGTGCTACACACGAAAATTATTTCAAACGCCGCCTGTTATCGTAAGCGCTGGGCATGAAAACGATGCGTCGGTTCGCATCAATTCAAATTTATTTTCGTGCTCGTGATACAAATGGTGCGGGTGAGAATTGACTGCGTACAATTTGTGCAAATTACATGCCGATGATATGCTCTTGTTACATGTAGGCTAATGGCGCATATAAACACAGACACACGGGACAGATTGTGTATACCTAGGGCAGCTGTTGCTTCCAGCGGACTGGAGGCAAAATTATTCCAAAGAGATGGATAAGAGTAGCAGGTTGGACTGATTTTGAATGAAAGCAACAAACCAATGTGTCTGAGAGCAGAAAGTTGTTAATCGGTGTACATTTCCTGCTACGACACATGGATCCGAATCATGGGCATTCATGAAAAATATTGACCAAAAACCCGAAAGTGTGTAAAGAAGCCCAAGAAAGATGCGTGCTTTGAATTACATGGAGAGAAGGAAGAAAGCGCGCAAGGATTACAGAAACATACACCAGGTGAATTCCATCATTCTAACTATGCACTTGGACAGGACACGTTGCAAGAAGGGATGATTGTTTTGAGGATGATGACCGAGTGGCAGCCAAGGAATGGAACACGCCGAAGAGCACATCCATAGAGGAGATGGAGCAATAAGCTCTCAACTTGTACATAGGCACGAGGTGGATTATTACATCGCAGGATAGTGAGAGGACAGGGGCAGCTTGGGGAGGCCTTCATCTGGCAGTTGATTTGTCCATGGCTGCTGATGACGATGATGGTGGTGAGGAGTGATGTCAAGTTATTATTACATTTGTTTACCCAGGAAAGCTTCACCGAGTCTCGTGGCAATTTTGCACGAGGGCGCTACCAAGTTTTCGCAGTTGGTGGGGGGGGCAACAATCGCTCCCCGTGCGTGATCCCAAATTGACTAATTCGCTGGCAATGGAATCATTTGGCGGGACCCCGGGGTCCCGCAAAAATCAGGTCAATAATTATTATTTTTCAGTCCGCCCCACTCGTGATCCCGACAGCAACGCGCCGCCCGCCCAGACTCTTGCCAACAAGCGCCAGCAGCAGCAGCAGCAGGCGGCGATCAACACGATGGGCGCCACCCCACCGGCCAAACGCAAGCCCCGGGGGGCGTCCGCCGCAGTCACGCGCGGCGACGACGCCCTCCGGTCAGCCGTCGATCCTCAGCTTCTTTGCCAAGGCGAGCCCGCCGCCCCCCAGGCAGTGAATTGAACGTGTTTATGTAATGTTTCAACTTTTTACGAAACTTAGTGCTCCGAGTAGCTCTCGACGAGGCCAATCTATTGACCGCTAGTTTTGTTGTCGGTAAGGCAAGACTCGTGTCGCTACGTGGTTTTTCCCACCCCGGGGCAGTGATGGGACCCCGGGGTCCCGCCAATTGCTTCAATCGATCAAATGTGGCTAATTTGGACGCCGGCGCACAAAGCCCCGCTCTTGCGAAAGACGTCACGAGGCCACGAACGGCCGCTACGCGCAGAAGATGGCGCACGTAGCATTTTTCTTTACGGGTTAACGGAACCCGCAACATTAACTGCGATCGTCCGCAACAAGCGTTCGCCGCCGGGACGCGTCTCCCCTCCGCGGAGGGCACTGTCGTCATCGGCGTCGTCAATGGCGTCGTCATCGGCGTCGTCATCGGCGTCGTCAACGGCGTCGTCAACGGCATCGTCAACGGCGTCGTCCCACCATCGCGTGCGCTCGCACCCTCTCCGTCGCGTCGCGCCCTCCCCATCGAGCGGCGTGCCGCGGACGGCCCGAAGTCTCACGGTTGTAGAGAGCGATGACGTGCAGGCAGTTGAGCAGCTGCCGCTTGTACTCGTGGATCCTCTTGACGTGGACGTCGAAGATCGAGTCCGTGTTAATGTGCACGCCGTGATTAGCCTCCAGGTACGCCGCGAACTTCACCTTGTTCTCCTGAAACGCGGTGGGTGGGGTGGGGGGCATGACGGGGGACGGGAGGTGGGAAGGAATCGCCGAGCGAACGAGGAGTGGAATAGTTTAGGATATGGCAGTGACGCTCGTCGGGATAGCGACGACAGCAACAGCTTTAACATTGAGCACATTTTTCGGTCACCCTGCGATCAAAGTGGTGGACAAATGCAAATATCAACCAAAAAAAACGGATACATTCCGTCAATGCCGCATAGCACAAGTGCCATTTAGAAGGGACATAGCTAGAAATGTCGCCTACTATAATTTTTTTCTCCTTTCAAATCATCTCACCTGCTTAACCTGAAGGATATCCCGGATGAGCCGGGGGTCATTGACAAACGCCTCCAGATTTCTCAACTGTCCGAGGTCCTTGATGAAGTCTTCGCCAATGCGCTGATGAAAAAATACAAATGACAAAACATTCCATCGCAAGTCCACCGAGCGAGCTTCCAGTCACACAACTGCCATCTCAAACCAACGTTCCACCACCAAGGAACATTAGCATATAATCGCCGTCTAATTTGCATTCTAAAACGGTCTAAACTATTTTAATTTTACCAGGTAAGACTCACTACCAGGTAAAAGCTGTATAGCTCTTTTTCAGAAGCGACCTGGCCACAAATGATAAGCTCAACGAAGTGGCTTATCACGTGGAAATTGATAGTTTCCAAATACATTACTCTAAACGCATTTTAATTCTAAATGTGGAGGGTAAAATCGGAGGACCCAGAGAAAAAATAAAGTGACCACAGGGAGAGGCACATGCAAACCCCAAATATACAAGAGTCGGGATCGAACCCATGAGCTCCTGCATATCAGGCGAGGGAGTTAACACCTCGCCACCGCGGTCGATGCTTAAATGAGCAATTCTAGGCAAGCGTCGCAAGCAAAACAGTTTGTGCATCATCACTTGCCTAAAGACAGGTCATTCATATTCATGATTTTTATTATCGCGCTCTTTTCCCAGGAAATCCTCATCCAAGTCCCAAGACTCTTTTAGGAAAATCCTGCCAAGCCATCGTAGTGGGGAGGAGGGGGGGGGGGGGACGTTGCTGCTGTGTGCAATCCCGATTGAGTAATTTGCAGGGATTTTTTCAGCATTGGGATGTATGGCGAAGAGCAGTTGCATTGAGTGCTCTCTTAGCTTTGGGAGGACACCGAAGAACCCGGAGGGAACCCACGCAGAAAATTCGGGAGAACATACAAACTCCACATACAAAAAGGCACCCAAGTCGGGAATCGAACACAGGCCCCTTTCATTGCTGTGAGGCGTGAGTGTCACCCCACTGCGCTACCCTGCCACAAATAGAGGTGAGAAATGGGAGAGACTGGAAATAAAGTAGAAGAAACAGGCTGAGAGAGAGAGAGAAAGAGCGAGTGAGAGAAAGAAAGGAGCCGCCGTGAAGAGGCCGGGCGTGGATCTGTGGGGACGGGAAGACGGGGCGGAGACCGAGACGCTCACCTCTGCGATGGCGTCGGCGAGGCTGGGGTTGCACATGACGAGCCAGCGCCGCGGAGTGATCCCGTTCGTTTTGTTCTGGAACTTGTCCGGCTCCATCTCGTAGAAATCCTTAAATCTGGACATTTTCAACACCACCGGCCATACGAGTATGAACGCGTTGACTTTTTTTCTTTTACCAGAGAAGAATCGTCGAGTCTCTAGACCACACGCGAGCTTGTGTGTATGTGCGTGTGGTGTAGGAGGCAGGATGACAAGTTGGAGGCAGTCGCCCTCCAGCAACGGTTAAGGGTGGAGGAGCGACGCTCGCAACAACGAGCAGAGCACTGGGCGGCTAACGAAGCATCCAGTTGGTACAGTGGACAGCGCAGGCGGTGCATCAGCCAGGCACCTCATTGAGTTAACCCACAGCACCTGGGTCTGTCTCATCACCTGCCACAGCGAGCCTTGCGACACTTCCATGCGAAAGCGTCGCGAGTGCACCTGGCCTGGCACAAGCGCGGTGGCGAAGTCTCCGGCGCTCAGCGGCGGCCGCTGCCGTCGTCGTCGCGCGAGCGAGCGGGCGAGCGTGCGACGCTCACATGGACTGCTTTATGATGTCGGAGTGGATGCGAGCGACGCCGTTGACGGCGTGCGAGCCCACGATGCACAGGTGCGCCATGTTGACGCGCTTCTCGCCGCTCTCCTCGATGAGCGACATGCGGCCCATGCGCTCCATGTCGCCAGGGTAGAGCGCGCACACCCTCTGCGGCCACGTCGGGGAGACACGGGGAGGGTGGGGGACACGGGCGGACGCGTCGGTAATGGGGACGCGTGCGCACGGGGACACGGGACGCGAGGACGCGGGAACACGGGGACACGGGGGACACGGGGGACACGGGGATACACAGAGACATCAGGACGTGGGCACACGGGGGCCATCACGACATGCAGACATGGATGCACAGGGATACGGGACACGGGGAGAGGCGGATATGAGATTACATGGGAACACGGGAGACATGAAGATACGAGGACACGATAATAGGAGGATGCAGGGATGCAGAGTCTTCGGGATACAGACAGTGGCATACACAGTCACAGACACACGGGGGCGATGGTGACTCGGGGTCACTGGGGGACAGAGGAACACGAAGCGGGAGTCGCTTTCAAGACGGGTGTTGGCGGCTCCGAGCGCAGTACCTCCAGGTGCTTCATGTTGATCTCATAGATGATTTCGAGATGCCGCGGCAGGAGGTTCTCCATGAGATGGACGGGCCAGCGCTCGAGCGCCTCGGGAAGCACCGTGTGGTTGGTGTACGCGCACGTGCGCACCGTGATGTCCCACGCCTGCTAGGGCGCACACCGCGAAGGTGGCAATAACATTTTTTTTTTTTAAACACGTAGGGCCCATTGAGCTGTATAGCCGTTTTTCAGAAGCGACCTGGCTACAAATGATAGCTAAATTAAGTGGCTTATCGCGTGGACATTTAAAAGCAGCCAAATAGTCTAAATGAATGGTGATGATAAATGTGGAGGGAAAAACCGGAGGACCCGGAGAAAATTCCACGCGTCCATGGGGAAAACTCAAAATGTACAGGCGTCAGGGTCTGGATCGAACCCACGACCTCCTGCATACATCTCTCCACCGTGGCACTAACAACAACCGCCATTCACCACTAGGTGGCGGGGACTTCACCACGGTGCTTGTGCCAGGCTACGTCCACTTTAATGCCACGATAAGGCCACGTGAAGTGTGTGCTCAGGACGGGTGCGGGGGGCTGGTAACCCCTCCACCCTCAACCTAAGGACCACTACGTGGGAAAAAAAAATCTAACCTTGGCACCCCACACACACACACTCACAGGCTCGCACACACGCGCATGATTGGCATTTGGGCGTGGGCCTCGGTGGATTACAGGTCAGAGCCCTGAGCAGGCACCGCTGAGATGCTGGGTTAGAACCTGAGGCGAGCACTGCCCCGCGATTAGAAAAATAAAAACCCTCGACACATCTGTCAAGAGTGCTGCCTTGAAGAGAAAAGTGTATACGAGGCAGCGCTATTGACGAATGTGTTGAGTAATGGTTGTTATTCGTGCTCGGTGCACCGCTGATAACGCAGCACCACCAAATAATTTGAGGTCACTTTGAAGGGATTCTCAGCATCCCGAGTTTAACTGTTTGCGATTGGACGGAATCGATCACGTGCAGCTACATTTTTACTTAAAACTCATTCACTGCGTCCCGAGCGTTTCGATTCGCCAAATATATAAACTAGGTTCGTTTACATGTGGTCAGTTAATGGTGTCAGCTCGGTCACCCAATGACTCCACAAACAAACAAGAAAATAACTCCAGAGGGCAGCACCTTCCCACCCACCATGCTACACAGCACCGTTGGTAGCGTGACATTCAAACTGATACATTCTCAAAAGGCAGGAGTTTAGTCAAATCAGGTTACAGAACCAATATCGATACGAAGGTCATGGTTGACTGTGCAGTCACTGGTGACTGGGCTGACACCATAAAATTCACTCCACTTGGCTTAAATCACAAACGGCTACCGAGATTTTAACCCAGGTTCTCGGCTGTCCCTTTAAACTACGGACGACGAATACTCAAGATTATTCAATAGGTGGTGTTTGGCCAGTGGCCGAGACAAATAACCAGAGTGGTAGCTGCAGGAGAGGTGCTTGAGACGACATCTGCTTGTCAGCAGGCACTTTGCGGATTGTTACAGTGATGGGCCTGGGCAAGGCCAACATCAAGCAGTGGATCGATCATGGCTGATGATGACTATGATGGCGGGTAGCTGATACAGACTCATGATGATGGATGTTTGTTTCACGGGCAAACGAGTGTTGGTGTTGGCGAGGGCGACCGTGGGCGAAATAGAAATGCGGGGTGGGGGGGCCTCCTCGCCTTATCCCAGTCCAGCTTCTCCACATCCAAAAACACTCGCATCAACTCCGGGATGACCAGCGACGGGTGCGTGTCGTTCAGCTGGATGGCGACCTGCGGTACACGTGGAAACATTTTTCGGCGAGAGTCAGAACACGGTCGAGTCTCGATCGTCCGGGTTGGTGAATCACGCACACACATTCGCGATATTCCCTCCCTACCTGTGGGTGTCGAGGTCACCATCTCCTGGCTTATGGTCAAGGTATGATAAGGAGCAGAGCAAGTTGATTAATTTCCATCTGTACAAGGATTGAGAGTCGCTCCCCCACGCTCGCATGCGTTTTCTCCGGGTGCTCCGGTTTCCCTCCACATCTATAAACACCGATTCGTGGGGTTGGCCAAACAACCCAGGGCTCCAACGCCAACCACGCTACATAGACTCACAGAGGCCCGTAGACTTTCACAGGCTAACATAGAACCTAAAGACTAACATCTGACCCATAGACTGACATCGGACCTAGTGGCTTAACGATCGAGTGTACAGACGGTTGAAACTGCACTGGGTGCTCATCGGCCAGAAGGTGTTAGAGGCGCCAGGCTATGAAGAGTCAGGGGGGTCATATCAGACAGGGGGGGCCCATGTCATTCCTTGTACCAGGCCCCTAGCCAACGACGCTCCGGCCACTGTGATGCACGCAGCAAGGTTCCGACGCGATGATGCAGCTGCGTCCTGTAGGTCTAGCCATCGAACAAATAACGGTCACCGCATCGCGCGGCGCTTTCGGACGCACTTCTGCGTCCGTCTGGAACGCTCTTCCTTCCGATATTAGGAAGCCACTGGGAGCGATGCACTGTTAAATCATCGTCTAGATTGAAAACTAATTCCGTGGACAACCACTTCGTGCGTTTAATTTGTCGTCCTTCCCCCGCAGCTCTGATTAGCGCCGTTTTCTTTACGTATGGTGCGAAATAAGTTTAACAGACAAACACACAATGTGTGTATGGTTCAAATGGGGTTGAAGAGCACAGGGCCCTTCCTCTGCATGCAATGCAAAGTCGCAAGTTCAGCACGCGGTGGGGGGTGGGGGGGGGGGGTGTGGGGGTCAGGCCACGCAGTGGCGATTGCCTTGTCTGGGAAGGCGTCGAACGTCGTCCTGGTTCCGGATTTGCACGCCTTGTAGCGGCGGATGATGTCCTGTAGCGTCGCTGCCACCACAAAGTACTCCTGCTTCAGCCGCAGCTCCTTGCCCTCGAAGAACTGCGGTCGGGGGAAGATAAAAAAATGGAGCGATTTTAAATCAACGCTTTTGTCCCTTTACCGTTAAGGCTTTCACAAGCAATGGACTTGCGATCCAGAGTGCCACCACGAATTGGTCGCCTCTGCCAGGCGGCGTGGCACTTGAAACAATGGGGAGCGAGGTTCTGAAAATCCCTCCTCCCCCCAGCGTCTCTATCCAACCGCCAGCAGAGGTAAAACGGGTCGGGGCACGGTTGGTCGATTGAGCGGCAGGTCCACGTGCGGTTGGGGTAAATTGTGGGACACACCAACCTCTTCAGAGACGTTTGGCCAGCGTGAAAGAGTCGTAGGTCAGCCGCCTTCATTTGAGCGGGAAATCACTTTGACTTTTAAATTTGACCTCTATTATTATTGTAATTTTGAGATGTTGCAATACAATTCAATTTACGTGTTTATAGCGGCATCTAGATGCAACCGTATATCCAGATGCTTCAGAGTGGGGGGGGGGGCGGGACGAAATGTGCTCTACGTCACGTAAACACAAATGGGGGGGGGGGTCTTAAGTGTTGACTCCAACAAGAGCAGCAGCAGCAGCAGCGTCTCAACCACACAGACATCAGGAGCAGAAGCCGAGAAACGAAACTAAACTGATAAAACTACTTTTTTTATTTAACCAGTTAAGGCGGCCCGCTCTAAGCGGTGTTTTTTTCTTTTCAGAAGCGATCTGGCCACAAATGACAGCTCAACAAAGTGGATTATCACGTGGAAATGTATAGCAGCCATGTACTCTAAACGCACATTTCTAAATGTGGAGAGTACACCCGGAGGACCCAGAGAAAATTCCACGCGACCACGGGAAAAGACGCACGCAAATTCTAAATATACTGCAGCAGGCGCCAGGGTCGGGATCGAACCCACGACCTCCTGCATACCAGGCGAGGTAGTTAACATCTCCTAGCCACCATGATTATGATGAGAGAGAGAGACACGCAAATTCTAAATATACTGCAGCAGGCGCCAGGGTCGGGATCGAACCCACGACCTCCTGCATACCAGGCGAGGGCGATAACATCTCGCCACTTGCAGCACCCCTGGAGAAGGAGCGGCCTCTCACGAAGGTTGACACCGTGGGCCTCTGCGAGGAGGCCTCCATACGTACGTTGTCGTTGGGGTAGAGCACGCGGGAGATGTTCTCAGCGAGATTACGGTCGAGCACGGCCTGGATGTAGTCCCCGACGTTGACTGCGGTGCGGCGAGAGAAACGAGAGGGCAGCAGGCAGCTCGGTCGGTCAGTTTGTGTTTAGTTTGTGTTTAGTTTGTGTTTAGTTTGTGTTTAGTTTGGTTGTCCTTCCCTCCCCACCCCGCACCTCCGATTTATGCACGGTTGGCTACGTACGGTGCGAAAGAAACTCAGCATACATACATTTCTGGGAAAGGCACAATGGGTACGCTGGACAACGCGGCCGGTATGATTTGAAGTGACGGGCGGGCGCGCACTCGCAGAGCTGGGCAGCACGTTCGTGTAAAAATCACAAAACAAATTGAAAATAGCTTTGCACCTGCTCCACAGCTTCCGGGGCACTTTATTTGGCATAGTGAGTGCAATGATTATGTTCCAAACCATAATTAAAAAGCCCGAGTGAAGTAGTCAACTTTTTTGTTTTTCTTTTAATTACAAGAAGTGTGGGGGCCTAATTGAGAATTAGTGAACGGGACTTTTGGTCTTTCTTGACAACAGAGTTGTGGAACAGCTTACCTAGAAATACTATTAAGAGAGTAGTCTCAATCATGGTATGAATTTATTTTATTTATTCTATCCTTTGTTTCTGAACATCGTATTTGGGTTTGCAATCACTTCCTCTGGTGCCTCAAGTACTCTATGGGAGGTGTGGTATAGAAACCGTATGTATGTTGTATGTGTGTAAAACTTCTTTCGCACCGTACGTAGCCAACCGTGCTTATCGGAGGTGCGGGGGAAAGACGACAAACTAAACACTAAATTACTATTAACAAATGGGGGGGGGGGGGAAAGAAAGGTTGGGGGGGGAAGGAGAGTTCTATTTCACAGTTAGACAAGCATCGCTACGCTTGTCTTGAGCATATGTACCGAGGCGGTGTGTTCCAAACTGTTGGGCATCAGTTTAGAACTTTTTTTCACGACAATAAAAAAAGACAAGCTTATCTTAGTGATTATATTTTTTGCGACTTACAGCCATCACCAAGTGATGCCATTTCTGCGTCAAGTACGGCAGTTACACCGCAGTACAAAAAAATATATATATCGCTAAACTGCCCTTGAAAATAAGTTGAAAAAAATGTTTCGTTATTAAATCTTTCATGAAATGCTTGTTAGGTAAACACAAGACACATACAGCTGAGATGTGCATTTGCAAGAGGTGTTTCATTTATGGGCCGTGTGTTCTTTTGAATCCGTGGCGTGAATATGCAAAAGAGAACAGACGTCTCAGAATCATATTTTTGTAGTGGCATTCATCTTGCAGCAGATTGTTTCTGGCTAAAGTCGACGGTGATGAATTTTATGTTGTAACATACTTTCGTTGGCAAAGCAAATTATAATTATCAAATCATAATCATCATTGTCGTTATCTTCCAGCAGTCAGAAAAATTAATACCACCTGGTGAAAAGTCAATAGTTACTCTATGGAGAGACCAGTCCCAGCCATAAAAATGTGGAATTTCCACCACTTCCTCTGGAACAGAAACAGGGGTAAGCACCAGCGCAGCGTTCACTTGAGCACGGGAAAACTCTGACTTTTAAATAAATCTTGCGTGTGACATTTGCCGTTAAATATTGAAATCCGGCCACAACCAAGGAGGGCCCTTTGGTGAAAGTGCCAGGGCTCATTTGTATTCCGAATTTGTATTCCAAATGAGCCAAAAATCACCGCTGAAAAGGCCAGATGATTCAAGGAGTTGTCAGGTCTAAGGGCTGGACAGACGGAATATTTGCCCATCACCAGGCTGGTGATCATTCCACTAAAGATGTCCTGCAGTCAGTGCCCTTGGCAGGAAGGACATTTAGGCGTAACTTGCTGATCCCGTTGCCCGACTAAGCAGCCTCTTCCAAGTGACCAATGCGATTACGGTAATTCAATTTGCCACCGAATAAAAAGCATCCAATCAAAATATCTCCGCTGCAAGAAGACATCGGGAAAGACTACGCCGTCACGTCACGGCTATCTAACTTACAAGTATCAACCCTAATCCTATTGTCAATCCACTGCTTGATGAGGGCCTCCCCACGCCGTGTGGGCCGTGGTGATTATCTCAGCACGCTTCACCACTCTGGCGAGCGCTGGTTGCCAAAGGTGGTACCTAGCACCCATAATCCTGAGCTCACGCTCCGACGCCAAAACGGGCAGGGAGCACAGATGCAGGACCAAAAACATATCGCACAACGATGGACTTTGTTTGTGCCGACTCTGCTGCCCACAACGTAACGGCTACGGATAGAGAGCAGAAGCCTGACACACCACGCGGCTAAACGTCGACGTAAACAAGTTTAATAGCTCCAATAAGGGGCAGGGCAGTGGAGCAAGAGGTAATGCGGAACGACCCTTGTTGACCTCCGACCCGCGCCAAACCCTGCAACATACCGGACAGAAGCCAATCACTGCCTCTGATGCTGACCCGGGCCCCATCACTTTTTACCCCCCGGCCCCCCGATCCAACCGCACCAATGACCCCTCGTCCCCCCCCACCCCCATCCCCCGCCCCCCGACGACCTCCGACCTTTAGCGGTGCCTCGCTTCTATTTCCCGGCAAAATTACAGCCAGTGACAAGTTTATCCCTTGGCCTTGTCAATCGTCCTTGCGGAACAAAACTGCGAGCCTTGGGAGATAAAAAAAATGAAAGGTTAATCGGCTCTTGTGCTGCTTTGTCCGGCTCGCCGTCAGAAATGGCACCCTGTGCTGCATTTTTAATACCCCTGCTATTGGTATCGCACGTTTATTTTATTTTTTATTTGTGAACTTTGCTTGGCTGCAGCACTGCTTAGGTAATTGCTGCACACGATGCGATGAATAAATGAAAATATTTAGCCGCTCCATTCCCTAATGCTTGCCGGGACTGGAGGCTGTCCTTCCAGGGCCAAACTGCCGCAGGGCATTCATCTACGTGTGCCTTATTTTGAAGTTACCGCACAAAAAAATAATCGCATTTAATTAATTCGATAATAATTTATATATTACGGTCTAGTACCCAATAAACCAAAATGTTCCCAATCGCATCAGATCTCGCAAGCCAAGCAAGGTTTGACCCACACGACTCCAGCGACGGATTGACAAAAAGGGGACTGTGTACACACGCATGAAGAATTCCCGTGCAGCTTTGGATGGCAACGCAAAATCCACATCGAGTATCGTTTTCGCTTACAGCTATTGCGTCGGAGATGTTTTTATTTGCTTCTATTTTGGGCTCAATGGAACAAACTGTTGCGGGGCGTTTTTAGCAATCTGGAGGCATTTAAGGCCTTATTACATTTCCTGCTGGTAATGGGATCGCAGCAGATTCGACGCAAGTCAATGGGGAAATGTGTGCACGACGCGGAGCGGCAACGCGTGGGGAGGAAGAGGAGGCGGGGGTGGGAGCGGGCTTGGGGATCCTTGATATCAACAACGTTGTGCAAACATTGCATCACGGCAAAGCAAAGCGGGGTTGCTTGTGCGGGAGAATTGTGATGATGGGCCGTGGAAGGTGGATGAGCATGGGGCAGCGGGGCAAGGAGAGAGGGGAATTTGTTGAGTAGAAGAAAATGTGCAGGGGATCACAAGGGGAGTGATATGACTGGGAAAATGAATTCAGAAGAAAGGGAGAGCAGACATCCAAGCAGACAAGCAGGGCAGGCAAGGCAGGCATGATGAATGGACAGACGGAGAAATTGACATATGGATGGACGGAGACACAGACAGGCAGGCCAATATGCAGATAGATTGACAAATGGAGAGACAGAGAGACTGACAAATCAACAGACAAGCAAGCAGGCAGACAGACAGAAACAGGAAGGCAGACAGGACAGAGGGATTTGTAAACAGATCAACAGGAAGGCAGGCAGGACTGATGAATGGACAGAGAGACAGGCAGATAGGCAGCCAGAAGCAAAGATAATGACAAATATAGAGTCAGACGAGCATGGATGGATGGCAGGCAGATGGGCAAGGAAGCGGGGCAGAGCTGTCAGGCCCAGCTGGAGGGTGGCAGACGGAAGAGAAGCACAAAAACAGGCAGAAATGTGAAGAAAAAAAGTTGAGGCGCTGCGAGACAAAGGAAGTGGCGGTGATTACAAAAGAGACAACGGTGGGAGAGAGAGAGAGAACAAAAGAAGGGGATTAACAGGGACAGACCGACGGAGAGAGGGAAGGAAGAATAAATAAGAATATCGGAAGATAAAGAAGTGTGTCACCGGAAAAGCTGAAGAGAATGGAACTCACGGTGTTGAGTGACGATGCATCGATTCAAAAACGGATTCCTGCGCTCACGACCCGTGCATCTTATCTGTATGCCAGCTACAGCGGTGTGGCAAGGGTGATTTTGCGAACTGCGCGATGAACCTGGCAGCCTGGATTCGATTCCCAACCACGGCCAAAATCAGAGGCCGATGCCCAAACTGGTCCGGGGGCTCCCCATTAAGCCGCCCGCACTGACGATAATGGGGAAGTATGGTCAAACAATTCCCATTATCCACCTGGCGTAGGTAGAGGTGGCCATCAAAGCAGAAGGCTGACAAAAATGTGATTAATGTTGGATGTGCCTGTAGCTTCGTTTGTGAATGTGTTCTGTGATCGAACTGGATGTTTATCTGCCAGAGGCGATTTGAGCCGCAGGGATTTACATTTTTAGTTTTCATTTACCGTTGATTTATGTTTGGGCAATGCGTTCGGCTCCTCGTGTGGTGCACCGTTTTTGTTTTCGTCCCGTTTGCCGTTTTCTGTTTACTTCATTGCTGCATGTTATTGTTTGTTTTTCCTGTTGTTATTTTGTAAACCAGAGCCATCTTGGCCTCTTAAGTTCTCACCTGGTGAAGAAAAATGTAAATGTAACATTACATTACTCTGTACAGCGTATTGAGATGTGGTTGCATCTAGACACTACGGAGATCCAAATAGTTAATTATTATTTTATATGCTACATGTAATCGCTTTACATAATCCCTGCCACTGCTAGAGATGATCTATTCACTGCAATGGTAATAAAACAAGACTCAATTATTTAACTGAATCATGTACGCTTCAGACATTTTGGTGAATCCGCCAGGCCATGTGGATCATGGCAGTTATCCGACCATACTTCACCACGCTGGTCAATGCGAGTTGGTGAAGGTGGGGGAGCATGGACATTGGATCATCGAAGCCACAGCACAACAATGGATTGATTTTTCTGCATTGCCCTCCGAGTCAAATCGTGACCGTGAAAGAGATCGCAAGGGGGCGGAGGGAGGGAGGGGCAATCAATTGATGCCTAGAAAGCACAGGTGGTGTGACAATGCGGCACGGAAAGAAACGAGAACAGGAAGACGGTGTGTCCGAGCGAGCGAGTGGGTGGGTGGGTGGAGGAGGTGACAGCGTCCCACTCACAGTCCTGCAGGTTGAAGTCGTTGGGAGCTCGCGACGACCACAGGCGCATGGTGTTTACCGTGTTGTTGCCGTAGCCCGGCACCGGTGTGTCATAGGGCATGGCAAGGACGACCTGCGGGGGGGGGGCGGGCGGGTAAGGTGGGAGGTTGGAAATCAATGAGACTGACGGACGACCGTATGGATGGATGGGTGGATCGACAAACGGATTGGCGGACGGAAGGACGGGCAAACATGAAAAGGGAAATGAATAAAGAGGATTCATATACGCACTCGTGCGCACGCACGTCCACGCACACACACACACACGGCATTCCCACTAAACTACTGTCGACGATGACCATTTCCATTGATGTATCGAATCGATATCTGCTATACGATTGCAAAATTAAACAAACTTGTGCAGTTGCTCTTCATACACAGAGCAAAAGGACGAGTTCACTCACGTGAACAAAGATTGAACGACTCACATCAGATAGAGGACCAGAGTTTACGAGAGAATACGGAATGCATCGCGGAGGACTGGACAACAACAACGTTGACTGCCATTGTCGTTGGGCTTCTCACAAACTTTGTTTGTCGGGTTTCAATTCATCAGAAAAATACTTCATTGGAAGCAGGCCCTGCACGGGTTCCAGGAAAATACCTTTTTAAAACCATTATTTACCTTCCTTTTTTTCCCTCGACCCATGACTGACTGCCTCTGCTCTCTCTCTGTGTAAAAATACTTCTCGAGATGCAGTGGCATTTAGGCACTGTATAACTCCAAATAGCATTACAACGGATCATTAAACTATTTTTATTTTACCAGGTAAGGCCCACAAATGACAGCTCAACGAAGTGGCGTATCATGTGGAGATTTATAGCAGCCAAATACTCTAAAGACAGGTTTCTATATGTAAGGGGGAAAAACCGGAGGACCCGGAGAAAAATCCACACGACCACGGGGACAAGCAAACCTCAAATATTCAGGCATCGGGGTCAAGAACGAACCCACAACCTCCTGTATACCAGGCGAGGTAGTTAACATCTTGCCATCTTGCAACCAAGAGGGTCCTGCCAAGTTAACGCAGCAAAATTGGGCGATGATGGCTATGTGTACTCTAATCTCAATTGAGTAAAATGGAGGTGCGATTATTACATTTTTTGGAAAACTCGGACCGTGAAGCCTGCAACGCAATAGCCTATACTTGCAAATGACATTCATTGGATATTTAGCATCCACTGTGAAGCAGACGGCACTGGAAATTATTACGGTTATTTAACTTTCAGTTTAACACGTCGTAGGCTTTTGCGACCAATATTATTCATAATAGAGGTTTTGGGTTAGATCGCGTCAGTATAAATGCCCAATTACATCCAGCATCATCGAGCAAATCGCCCGATGATGCTGGATGTAATTACCAGCGAAATATGGCATTCAAATTGTAAATATTGACGATTTACTCTCCAGCACACCGGTGGGCTGAAGTAGTAACTAATTGGCGCGTTGTTTACGTGACAAACCTTACTGGCTGTGTTGGGTGGTGGAGGGGCACGGCAAAAAATCTTCATTATTAACAATCAGTTTTAACCAGGGCAGCCTGCCGGATTCGAACCGGCAAACGCGTTGCCGCTGCGCCGCGTCACGTGCCGACTTGTTTGCGTGCCTCTTCCTGCTATTGCGGAAGCACAACTCAGCGGAAACGCCGCAAGTTACCGTGCGAGTGGGTGAGAAATCTGCACGCGCGTTGAACTGAAAGTGGGCCTTCGTGGATTTCTGGGCACATGAGGAAGCATGCTGGCGTCAGTCGGCGGGCGAAGAATACGCATCCAAATTACGTGTTTTTAGTTTAAATATTGGTAACTGTTACGGGAATTAAATACGTCCACCAAGGAGATGGAGCAATGAACTCCGCGAGACGTGGCAGCGGCCTTCGAGAGGCCTCATCCAGCAGTGGATTGACCATGCCGGGTGATAATGACGAAGAATGCACGGCCCTGGTCAGTGGGGGGATAGGCTAGGAGCATGGTACAGAATAACAGGGTTGACAACGCGGCACTGCAGCAACCTAAAACACCAGCTTTTTTTGTTTGTCTAATGCACGGTGGTCACCCGTTCAAGGACGAACTCGGCTTAACCACGCTTAAGCTTCCAAGATCTGTTGAGCATGGGCTCATTTCGGTTGATTTGGTCATCCGTGATGCACACCGTATACGCATTTACAATTACCAAATATAAATAAGGCGCAAGCAGATCCACCATCCACGTGGCCTCCTTCTAGATTTGAAGTTTTCGTGACTGCAATGATCCATACTCTTTGGTTCTTTCGGTAATGTCACGTAGGTAAGAAATTAAGTCAATCAAATCACGACGTTTCGGAGGCAACACAAGCTTCCGTCATCAGTAATTTTGCTGATGACGGAAGCTTGTGTCGCCTCCGAAACGTCGTGATTTGATTAACTTTATTTTTTACCTACGTGACTTTACCGAAAGAACCAAAGAGTGTGGTCTCCTTCTCCCTAGGATTGTCTCTCGTATTACAAACACCCAAACAAACCTGCATCTACTCTATTTCCTCCCCCATCATGCAAACATCCCATGGCATTGAGCAGCCTCTTGAGCATGCAGCCACACTATAAATCCAAAATTGTAACTGTCCTTCACATTTTGTGGGAGAAAATTGCCAATTACACCGAGCATTTGATAATGACTGCTGCGGCTTCCGGACACTATTCTACAATAATAATACTAGGAAAGCCTCACTCAAGCGTTTCCACTGAGTAGTAGAGAGAAATAGCTTGGCTTATTCAAATCAAAGTCAGTTGTCGACCATTTTTCAATACCGATTGTGTTGCTTTTTTTTCGGAGCCACCACCGGCATTGTATATAAGTGATTAATGCTTTGTTTTACAGGAGAACATTGGTTATAACTGTCTTTGATTGGATGGAATCCATCATGCGCAGCTTACATTGCGTTCAAAAGCGTTCAACTGCGTGAGAAATGCACGTTTTTTGTACAAAATTCGCAATGTAATTGACAATTTTCTTCACACAGCACAGTTAAAATTTGGATTTATAGAGCATCTGCATTCAACCCCATCTCAAGGTGCTGCACAAAAAAACACAGCGAGTCAAGTGCATCGCAGGGACCGAGTAGGGGTCCACTGCACGTATGTCCTGGACAAGGCCGAGCGGTAGCGCATTTGACGCCTGTTACGGAGGCTCGCGCTTTGAACCCTGCAGGCTGCCCCTGGTTGTTACTCTGATGTGGTATTAACCATAAAATACTAAGTGCAATCGGCTTCACTGAGTATGTTAAAGATCCTCGGACTTCATTCGAAAAGAGCACGCCGTTGTGTACCGGTGTCACAGTCGAAATGAGCCGAATTTGGAGAATTACTCACAAAATGACTTAATTGGGAAAGGCATGGCAATTTCCGCTCCCGACTGGCAGATTAATGCACAGGCCGGTGCCGAATCATCTTGTGCTGCACAGGGACAGCTGCCACTGGGGTGGGGGGTCCGCTTCAAGGTGCTTTGAGTTGCTGAGACATGCAAGTGCCATATATAAATGCAAATATAATTTTTTGGAAGCAACATACTGTATGTCAGCCTGACAGATGTTCCAAAATATGTTGATGCAAAAAAGGAAAGCATTTATTCTAAGAAAAACAATAATTTGAAACCGACACAAAAAATTATTTAACGGGACGTTTGGTTAATTCCATTAATGAGTGCAATTGGCCAAACATTATGGCACCGAATGGCCAAACAGGGCTTTTGTGAGAATGGTCACGGCAGCTTTGGCCCCGTGATCGAATCAAGCGATAAAAGAGCCCTTGCCCGTGACATCTCATTACACATCCTTTAACATGAACGCTGCTGGCCACGTGCAAAATTCATGTTGGGTTTATCAAGTCGAAATGAACGCCCAGGGGTGAGCGTCCGTCACTATGAATGGAATTACTTTATATGGTGTGCCCAAAAAGGTAAAAGGTGCAGCCCCATAAAATTCATTGCTCATGCCACTTGGGAAGAGGTGGGAGCACCCACACTTTACCTCACCATGCGCGTGACCTACTGATTGTCTCCGCTGCGGTGTTTAACCGATTTATACCGTTGGGTGGACGGAGGTGGCGGCGGTGGTGGTGGAGTGGCGGGGGCGAATTTAAGAAACTTGCTCCAATGTTTCAGAACTGCCTTGCCAGCGGTTGTGTAGCTTCCACAACCCGCAGGTCACACACAAGCCATCACTGCCACATTACGGATTCCTGTACAATCGGTGTGCAATAATTCACATCTGTCACCAGGGATTCGGTGACAAGGCACAGTTCAAGGGTCACGATTGATTAAGGAAGTCATTCCTTTTATTATTTTTTTCCTACTTTTGCTGTCTCATTTCTGTTAATTCTCACGTGCTATGTCTGGTTGGTACAGCTTTGCTTGACTATATTAGCCTATATGGCTAATTGTAACATTGACGTATCAATCAAGCTGATATAATTGATTCTAGCATGTATGGCGAGCGAAACGATCAATCTAAATCAAGGAATCAATGCACTATTGCATGTCTACATACATCAGTTGTAAATTATTCTTAATAGTTACAGTTCATGGGTACAACAGAGCATTGACTGTTTTATCAATAATTCAGTAACTTAGTTCGTCCGATTTCCATTTGAGTAAAACTAGATTTTCATTGGACAAACCTTATTGTATCTACACGAGCTATTTCTCTGTATTTCCACGGTTTTGGCCAAGAAATGATAAAACACTAATAATTCTGCAGCCCTTTTTCAATCGACTGCTGGAATAAAAGCCTCACCACACTGTCAGCCCTGGTGGTCACTTGACCATACCTCACCTTGCTTGTCCAACGCAGACTGGCAAAGTGTGCAGCCCGGAGACCGGTTCAGATATCACTCACTGCTGATGTTCGCGGCGGCCCGGGAATCGAAGTCAAGGTCAATGGGTCACCTCCCAGTGCACAAACCTGTGCCACTGCTCTTTCCCGCCCCCCCCCCCCCCCCCAGAGTCAGATGCCATTATTCCCAAATTGCCACAAAACGTTCCAATTGAAGCGGACGGTAAAAATCTAAACGGGTCGCGAGAAAAAAAAGGGGATTAAGGCAACTCTTGGCAGAGACAGTAAATTGCACCCCCCCTCGTGAATCACACGCACACATGGCACCCACGCAGGCTGTCACCTGCGGCTGCGGCGGCTGTTACGACACGCAGCGGTGGCGCTAAGCAAACGCCAAGGGTCCCCAAGATAGTCCAAGGGGATCCCGGAGTTGTGAGAAATAAAAAAATAAATAACAGGGGTGCACCATCAGATATCAGCTCGAACTCAGACCCTTATGGAGAGAAAAAAAAACCAGCTCATCGTTTAAATAACGCCATCAACAATATTTGTCGTTAGCAATTCATTATTTCACCTAGCTGTGATGTAATTAAGCTATGTAGCTCGTCCGTCATATAATGTTCGTCGTACCCCAATGCCCTCCTTCAACGGAGCACTCGCTACCTTGCTGTAAACCTCGGGTAGCTATCCAGCATAGGGGGCAGCGGCGAATATCAGCGACGATTATCTGAACCGGTCCTGGGCCTCCCCTCGGCAGACTCGGCCTCAAATGACGCACTCAACTCTTATTCCTGCTCAGGACCCCCAGTAGGCCAGCACTGGGGGGCGGCCAGTTTGGCACGTGGAAGACGCAGTAATCCCTCACGACGCGTCACGCAAGCCCTGCTCCCAGCGGGAGACCAGACGAGCATGCATCCATCACCGCCGCGCCCTGCTGCTCGTTAGCTTGTGGATGCACGTGCACGCACACGTGTCTGTGTGCGTGTCTTTGTGTTGTTTGTGTGTGTGGGGAGCGGGATCGCAAGGGTTGGCGCGCTGCGCTGCGAACCCGGTGACCCGAGTTTCATTCCTGCTCACGACTAATAACAGTGGCGAATAATTGAATGGGCTGTGTGCCTCTCCAAGGTCAACTCGGCCTTCAATGCGTACCCAGTGCAGTGTGTAAACATCAGCACTGGGCAGACAAAGGTGGCCGGGCATGGTGACCACCCACACCCCCTCTTGTACCACGCTGGCCTTCATAGTTGCTCACTCACAGGACTTGCCCCAACTGTCTGTTAAGGCTACATGGGGGATCTTTGCTTGTATATCTGAGTGTGTAATGCGACGATGACAAAGCTCCCCGTACAGCCACACAGGCTAATGGGGCAAGTGCTGTTAGCAAGCACCTATGAAAGCCAGCACCAGGCGGTGCCATAGCCAACACCATTCTCACCGCCTTTGTCCGCCCAGTGTTGGTGTTTACGCACTCATTTAAAGCTGAATCGACTTAGGGGAGACCCATAACTAGTTCAGATACTGACCACGGACGCGAGCTGTAAGCTGGAATCGAACTCAGGTGCCTGGATTCGTGAGTGCGGCAGCTATAAGAGGGACCTTTGTCTTCGTATGTGTATACCCATCTCGCGTCCGCATACAAGGAGCTTTTCAAACCCGACACAGAGTCGGCCAAATACATGAGCGGTGGCCATGACAGCAGTGCCACGTGGTTATTAAATCAAGGAGCAAACTCGGTTTCGTTTTCTCCAGACTGACGCGCGCATCTTCACGCGTCACCTCTAACATCGCGGCGTTTTGCATCTCGCAACTTGACTGGACAATTGATATGCGCGAGGTTACGTGGCTAAGTGTGCGTCTGTGCAGGTCAGCTGCAAGGTGAGGTGAGGGGCCACTTATATTGATGAGTTGTTACGGGGCCCTGGCTGTCTCAGCGGACTGGAGGCGAGTCGGCTGGTGGGTCATGAGCATGCACAAGAGGTTGAAGTCCAAAGCGTCCTCTAGGGAAACCCCCCCCCCAGAAATTCAAGATCAAGTTGTCATCGTGGCCAAAGCCGCCGATGCCACCACCACTGCACCCCCTGCTACCAACGCTCTCTAGCCTCCGCCAGTTGCCGCAGCTGCTGCACAGGAGCCACACAAACTTCCAAGATTTTCCCTGAAAGGATCTCACCCACCGTCGGCTCTCAAGCCTTCCCCCTCTTTGCTCCACAGGGACTCCTAGAGACCACTCCAATGCCTGTTATTGGCAATCGGCTATCGTCCGATCCCACACACGTCCTACCCAGCATAACCTTTTTGTTGTTGTTGCTTACCCAAGCATATCTACAACACCCACCTGCCATGGTCTTTTCTGGACCACTGCATGCCTTATCCTGCCTCGCCACACAATTCGTATAATCCATCTCAGACATCTGGGCAGCCATGCAGAGGGGGCTTTGGATGTTTTCTCCTGCTACTCTTAGGATCTTCGATAAGTCTCTTTAGCTCGGTTGTTGGAGCCTTTGGAAATTTACACCTCAAAATTGTAAGAGTCTTCAACGTGGTCTGATGTGACGCAGGCTACTTGCAGCGACGCAACACGTTTAAATGAACTGGTTCTGAATTAATCTCTTTTGCTTCAAGTTGTGTTCTTAAACTTCGATTCTCATTTGCACGAGTGAGCTGGGTTTCCAATATGACAAAACATAAACAAATAATATAAAGTATATTCTTGGTTCTTTCGGTAAAGTCACGTCGAAGGGAAATAATAAAACAATAAAAATAAAACAATAAAATTCTCACGACGTTTCGATTGCAACACAAGCAATCATCATCAGGTGTGAAAACCACAGCAAGAATTTTTTTCGATTGGTTATGTTGCAATCGGAACGTCGTGAGAATTTTATTGTTTTATTTTTATCCTTTTATTATTTCCCTCCTACGGGACTTTACCGAAAGAACCAAGAATATGAATCCCTGCAGTCACGAAAGCTTTAAATCGAAAAAGTATAGCAATTAAGTGAATAGAGATCACACAAAAACAAGTGCATTACACGAGAAATCGAAAATATAGCAGAAACGTCAAATCAACGTCAAATGAAAGCTAAATATTAAATTCCCTGCGTCGCAAATTGGCTTGGGCAGATTTACCTCCGCAGAAAAAAATACAAACACTTTAGCTACAGAAACATTAAACATGATAGGTCGTCTATGTTACTGTGTATTTGGAGTGTGAGTGTCTCTCTCCCTGTGGTCGTGTGGATTTTTTTCCCAGGTCCTCCAGTTTTTCCCCTCCACTTTCAGAATCAACGTGCGCTTAGATTATTTGGCTGCTATTTAATTTCTACATGAGCCATTTCGTTGAGCTATCATTTGCGGTCAGGTAACTTCTAAGAGCTATACAGCTCAGTGGGCCCAACCTACAAACATTTTTATTTTTTGGTGTCAAAGCGGGAGAGTCTCTTCTGTTTTGCTCCTGTCTCTCCAGGGGGATTATCTAAATGACGAAATGATAGATACCGCACAAGCAATAGATTTGAATTTCTGCGACATACGGAGCTTCCGTTTGATATGAACCCTCTATCCACGCGACAATGTGCGCATGAAGATGGTAAGGATACTGCGCACATAAAATTACATATGGAAAGGTAAAGGTGGAGCCCTAAACCTCTTGCTCACCCCACTGATGGTGGTCGGGCCACCGCGAGAGGCGGCTCTGAGAGAGCCCCTCTTGAGGTTAGTTGGCCTACTCTTCCATGATGGCCCGACATCTTTGAAAAAGTGCGAGTAGCCACACTTTAACATAGCAAACTTCAGTGTGGCATATCCATTTTGGCTATTATATACATAGTACTACCTGCAGCAGAACATTTTAAATGGGCTATGGATTTTTGTTTTTTTAATGGGCCTCTAGAAATTAACTCTACAGATACCTAGGATATTCTTTAACATCTAAAACACCCTACCAGTTCTTCAAAAAGTAATGCCAGGCTCCGAGACGCCTCTGATTACAATTCACCTAACACCTCTCACGGTTTTTTTTACCTCCCAGCAATATTATAATTGGGCTAGTGGTCCTCGGTGTTGTATCGCGGGAAAGTGGGAGATAGTGTCTTATAATATAATCCACAGAATACGGTAATGAACAAGGTTATTTTCATAATGATTATGAATTCCATCCACATTCGATTCCCGGCCATGGCTAACATAAGTGGCGAGTGATATTCAACCGATCTGAGTGCCGCCCTCCTTCACTAATCTACTCGGACCAGCGTGGTGGTGAAGTATGGTCAAACAACTTCCATGACAGACACAGCTTGGGAAGGCCCTCATCCAGCAGCGGATTCATTGTGGCTGATGATGATGCCAATTGGTGTCTTGCCTGAGATTAATCATTTATCATCCAGAACTCTTTACAGGAGAGCCAACGCTCTGTCACCTGATGCTGGGAAGTGGCCACAGCAGATAATGTCACTGCACTATTTCTGGAGTCACTTCAAAAGGCCTCTTTCACCCAACACTAGACACGGTTCATTCATTCACCATGAACAGGTAATTACACGCCAATCAAACTCATATCTTCAAACCTACAAAGTATAAAATTCCCAATTTTAATTGAAAAACATAATTTAATGCGAGAGTCTTTGTGCAGTCATAGGCGATGAGGGTGAGACCAGGTGATGATAGTGAAGACAAACCTGGGATAATTGCACAAATTAAAAAAAACTCACTGTCGTCATTAAAATCTTGGCCTTAAAGGGAAAATAAATCATTGGTGACGTATCAGGCAATGGGCATTCTTTTCATAGCGAGCATAGAAAGGTCAGAGAGATGGAATGGATGAGTTAAAGACCGCACTTTATACCATGGGGCCTGATAAGAATTGTAATTTAAAACATGTTTATTGATGAACGGTTATTATAAATTGGCACGTGAATGGTTGCCTATTAGTAGCTACTGCATTACAGCTAAACCCTTAAAAAAAACCAAAATACTGCAGGTGGCTAAAAAAACGGATTTGTATGCAAGGATCCCAATCAATGGTGTTCGCTTCAAATCTATCGCAATGTGTGTGCATACATACATACATCTATGTGTGTGTGCACGTGTGTGTAGTGGGGAGCGATAGTGTAGCGGTTAGCGCGCTGCGCTATGAACCTGGCGACCCGGGTTCGATTCCCGCTCACGGCCAACACCAGTGACGATTATCTGAACCGGTCCCGGGCCTCCCCTAGGTCGACTCAGCCT
Organism: Petromyzon marinus; assembly: GCF_048934315.1. Taxonomy (NCBI): domain Eukaryota; kingdom Metazoa; phylum Chordata; class Hyperoartia; order Petromyzontiformes; family Petromyzontidae; genus Petromyzon; species Petromyzon marinus. The sequence continues at coordinate 5,266,386 of NC_133699.1, forward strand.
CAAATGAGTACCTGGTGCGGTGTGTAAACATTGCCACTAGGGAGACAAAGGCGGTCGGGCGTGGTGCTGGCCACCCACCCCCTCGTGTACCGTTCCGGCCTTCATAGGTGCTCGCTAACAGCACTTGCCCCTACAGTCTGTTAAGGCTATATGGGGGATCTTTGTTTATCTTTGTTGTAGTGGTGGCGCAGCGTTTAATGCGCCGCACGACAAACCCGACGACCCGAGTTCGATTCCCGCTCACGATCATTAACAAGTGGCAAATATTTGAACTGGTCCTGGGCTTCGCCTCGATCGAGTCAGCCTCAAATGAGAAAATTAGGTGCGATATGTGAAGATCGCTATTAGGGAGGCAAAGGTGACCAGGCGTGGTGCTGACCACCGAGCCCCTCGTGTGCAATGCCGGCCTTCATACCTGCTCACAAAGAGCACTTACCCCAACAGTCCGTTTAGGCTATATGGTAGATCTTTGTTTTGTCTTCGTATGTATGTGTAGTGGTCGGCTTGACGCGGACAACTTTCTTGTTTTCTCCGACACCACTTTTATTACAACTCTTCACATTACGTCTGTGACTCCGTCATTCCGCTTAGCCGCAGCTTGCTCGCCGCGCTCCGCCTGTCTCGCTCACTCTGCTTCCTCCCCTATCCCTCACCGTCCCTCTGCGTCGTCCCTGTCTCTCTTCGTCGCTCGCTGTCTCTGTTTCTCTCCGTCGCTCGCTGTCTCTGTCTCTCGCTGTGTCTCCGTCTCTCTCCCGCTGTCTCTGTCTCTCCCTGTCCCACGCTGTATCTCTCTTTCTCTCTCTCCCGCTGTCTCTGTCTCTCTCCGTATCTGTCTCACGCTGTATTCCTGTCTCTCTCCCGCTGTTTCTGTCTCTCTCTGTCTCTTTCTCACGCTGTATCTCCGTCTCTCTCCCGCTGTCTCTGTCTCTCTCTATCCCACGTTGTATCTCTCTCTCTCTCCCGCTGTCTCTGTCTCTCGCTGTATCTCTCTCTCCCGTTGTCTCTGTCCCTCTCTGTCTCTGTCTCACGCTGTATCTCTGTCTCTCTCTGCTTGTCTCTGCTTCTCTCTGCTTCTCTCTGTCTCTCTCTGCTTGTCTCGGCTGTCTGTGTCTCTCTCTGCTTCTCTCTGCTTGTCCCTGCTTGTCTCTGTCTCTCTCTGCTTGTCTCTGCTCTACTGCTAGCCTGTTCTGTCTCCTATATCTTCGCTCCGGTTCTCCCCCACCTGCTTCGTTCCAGTCCCAGCGACAACTCAACTCGTTCTTCCCATCTCCAGAATATATCCTCGTTCTCATTACCAACCAATTAATTAGGCCCTGCACCTGTTACTTGCCCCCCTCTATCCCCAGACATTCAGGCGCCACTCCGCCCTTGACAACAACCCCAGCCAATCACAGCCGTGCATCGCTCTCCAATTGGCCCGTCATTACCGCACAGTTTACCGCCGCCACACCTGGCCGGCCCGACGTAACCCCACTGTCCATAACGTCTTTTACCATTCCCCCCTGTATGCGCGTGTTAATCCACTACATATGTACGTATATGTTCGTGTGAGCATGCCCGTAGCATGTGCTTACATGTCAGTTGACACAGTGGGGGGGGGGGCACAGGTGGTGCATCTGCCAGTCATCTCAGTTAACCCATAACACCTTGCTCTGCCCAGAGAGATCCTGTTGAGGCCGACTCGCCCGAGGCGAAGGCCAGAACCGTGAGCAGGAAACGAACTCGGGTCGACGAGTTCATAATGCAGCGCGCGCTAACCGCTACGACTACCGCTCCCCACTATATATATGTACACACATACAAAGAGAAAGATCCCCCATATAACCTGTAACAAACTGTTTGGGCAAGTGCTGTTAGCGAGTACCTATGAAGGCCAGAACGGCACAAGAGGGGGTGGGTGGCCAACGCCACTCCTGGCCGCCTTTGTCTCCCCAGTGGTGATGTTTTACACACCACACCAGGTACTCATTTTAGGCTGAGTCGACCTAGGGGAGGCCCAGGACCAGTTCAGATAATCGTCACTGGTGTTGGCCTTGAGCGGGAATCGAACTCGGGTCGCCGGGTTCGTAGTGCAGCGCACCAACCGCTACACCACCACTCCCCGCAATATATACGCATATATATACACACGCACAAATGTGCGAGCACGGTACCTGCGTGTCCACCCACTTGGGCCCGTCGGGGGTGCGCACCACGCGGCCGTAGAAGTGGATGGGCAGCATGTACTCGGGCCGGGCCTTCTCCCAGGGGTTCCCAAAGCGCAGCCAATCGTCAGCCTCCTCCACCTGGTCGCAGAGAAAAGTCAAAGTTCACCCTGCCTTCAGCCGGGCGAGGATTCGACGCAAAACCAGGATGGGTCTCATTTGCAAGAGCGACGTGGGCCACTAAAAAATGACGAAAGCGCAAACAAATAAAATGATTTACAATGATGATGGCAGTACAAGAAGTGGATCGTGGCGGGGGGGGGTCCACGGATAGATTTTGGTCCACTCGCTGGATTGAATCCATCTGTGGACTGAACCCATCCGTGAATCTCGAGGGTTATCTCGTCGGGGGTGACGTCCGTCGCATGCCAGTCACACCGGTATTTTTAAATTCTCATTTGGGATTTAGGCAAATTCGGTGCAAAACCAATTTTAAATAAAAAAAAATCATGCTTGGCGTCCGGGCTGAGCCCATCAACTCATTCCGGTTTAATAGCAGGGCGGCTGCAGCCTGAATTCAAACAGCATTTGCCCGCTCGGTGTTCTGATCTCAGAGCCAGGCAGACACCTCGGGGCTGTCCACATCATCACGAGGAATAGAATATTAATGAATGAATTCATTAATTAATGACCTGCCAGCCGTTCTTGATGCGCTGGTTGAAGATGCCATACTCGTAGCGAATTCCATACCCATACGCTGCCAGACCAAGGGTGGCCATGGAGTCCAAAAAGCAAGCTGCGGAGGAATGCCACAAATGGGGAGTGGGGGGGGAGCAGACGTGAACATGCGATTGTAAATATCATTGTCGTCATCGTCGTCATCGTCGTCATTATCAGCAGCAGCAGCAGCCCTGTGGTCTATCCACTGCAAGATGAAGACGCCCCCATGATGTCGCCTCTCCCCATCCGCCTCGCTCTCACACACGTGAGCTACTGCTCTCGTTGCTCCATCTCCGCAAGTGGTATGGCCTCTTCAACCGTCTTTCCCTCCTTTCGGTTGCTGCTCCCTCATCCAGGTTGCAAGATGGGGTGGGGGGGGGAGGAATAATCAGAGCTCCATGAATGGTGGTGGTTTAACGATTAACTGTTACCCACCATGTGATCTGGTGAATTGCTGTGAATCGGGCACTTTATTTATATATATAAAAGAGTGAATATAGCAGGCCTCTGGTGACTGCAGAGATCAGATCAACTCAGTGCATACAAGTCAGACCAATTAAAAACACATTTCATTGTTGTATATGCTATCTGAGGGAGGTATCGTGAGCTTAAGAGAACCGATACTAAATTTAATAATCGATGCATTATTAAAACCGTGACGTTCTGCTGTATGTGGTATGCACTGTGTGTGGTCACCCCAATTATAATATATTTCAGGTGGATTAGCATAATAATAATAAAGGATGAAGGCGCATCCCTGCGATTGCTCACTCACGCCACTGCTGGCGGAAGAGCGTCCTCTAGAGGGAGCGCGAGAGAAGGGGGCCCCCTTCTAGGAGGGTATTTGGCCTCTTCTTCCACGGTGGCCAAATGCCTCGGGAGAGGTGGCAGTCCCCACATTTTACCCCAACACAAGTGAGGCAGGGGAATTTAAGAAACGTGCACCGTCGTTGCAACTGCTGCGCCGGAAGACTTAACCTGCGACCTCAGCATTGCAGGTCTAGTAAACTCAACGTTGCAGCATTGTTGTTCAGCATAAAAAAAAACATTCTCTTCTGTTAATTTTGTTTTTGACTTTGTAAGAAATGTCTAGTTATTTGCATATTGTTTTTTTTAGAATGGGAATTTTTTTTTGCAAGCCTTATTCATGAGGCTGTTACGTCAAAATAAATGACAGCCCGCTGCATGAAAGCACCCACATGATGGTATCAGGCATGACATAACTTATTCACGCACCCGCGCACACACACACACACAGGCGCGCGTCACTCGCTCGCTCGCACCAGATTAACTCCTTGTGGCCACAGGCATGCACAAAGCAAGCATGGGCTAACATGGACAATTCTTTTGCAATCACTTTCATTCATTCTCAGCCAAGCTCTGTCCAGCTCGCCTTTCCCCCCCTACTCCAATCTCACACGGCAAGGATCAATTAATGTGATAGTAATGAGCTGCGTTTTGTTGTTCTCCCAATATGCTCACATGGGTTTGTATCAATCGGAGTTAATTAAATGACTGATGGTTTCTCATGCAATGTGCAACATTGCACGTAGTGTGCTACAATAATTAATTTTACGTGCGTACGTGTGTCTTTGTGTTGTGAGGAATAGTGGTGCAGTGGTTAGCGTGCTGCTGGCCAACACCAGTGACAATGATCTGAACTGGTCCTGGGGCTTCCCAAGGTCGACTCAGCCTAAAATGAGTACCAGGTTTGCGGTGTGCAAACATTGCCACTTGGGAGAAAAATGCGGCTGGGCGTGGTGCTGGCCAGCCACCCCCTCTTGTGTCGTGCAGGTCTTTAAAGGTGCTCGCTAACAGCACTTGTGGGAAACGGTGGTGGAGTGGTTAGCTGCGGGTATTAGCCACCTGTGACAAGAACTGGGTTCTCAAGAGGATCGAGGTTATACTGGTCAGCTTGGTCACTAATAACTGCACACACAACAACAAAAAATTCCCATCGTACTCAATTTGTTTTGCACTTAATTTGGGTTTATTCCGGCTCTGAGACTGAACAATTTTGGTTTGATTGACACACGGCATTCTTTGTGGAGTACATGAAGGTGAGCGAGCCCCTAAGTGCGGGTATAGAGACCTCTTGAAAGGACTTAAGAAGTAGTTCCGTGATGATGACCGTTTGTGTTAAGGTCGAAACGTCGTGAGAATTTTTATTGTTTTATATATATTGTATTATTTTATTATTATATTGTTTCCCTTCGACGTGACTTTACCGAAAGAGCTAAGAATATAGTTCCGTGATGTCATCTTCAGGGGGACATTCTCTGACACAGGGTCATGCACTGCTAGTTGCGAGCGTTCTGAATGGAAATCTCAAGACATGACAAAGAAAGCACAATGGTCATATAAAAAAAAATTTAGGCCTATGATCCAGCGCTGGTGGATCGCACCAATGTTGTGAAACTCCTGTACCCTGGATAGGGCAGTACAGCGTTGTCCCCTCGCACGAGTGTGTTATCTCCTGGTGCTCTGGGTTTCCTCCAACATGTAAACTCTCATTAATTGGCTGAGAGCACCTTAACATACAGAGGATTGCAGAGCTTGGGCCCATTGTTGGAGCTTGTCTCTGGTTCCTCGCACCTCCGAGTCATTCTCTCTCTTCAACAGCGAACGAATACTGTGTGGCGGCAGCACGTTACAAGTTGACAGTATCATTATTCTAAAAACACAACAGGGAAACTGGGAGACAGTCATACCAGCAAGGCGACCAAGACCTCCATTTCCGAGCCCGGCATCCTCCTCCAAGTCCTCCAGCTCCTCAATGTCCAGGCCAAGCTGAACAAAGAGACACAAGAACCAGGGACACCGGTCACACCCGCAAAGTAAATGACAAAGATCCCCCGTGTTGCCTACATAGGATGTTGGGGCAAGTGCTGCTAGCAAGCACCATGAAGGTTGGCAGGGTGCAACAAGGGAGTGGGTGTGGTTAGCACCACGCCCGGCCACTTTTGTCTCCCCAGTGCTGATGTTTACCCAGCGTGAGTTTCTGAATCTATTGGGATGTTAACCGTGGCGAGTAATCAAACCAAGATAACCGGGTTTACAGCACAATTGGTGAAGCAATGGGTGAAGCGATGCACCAGAACTTCCCACACAACTTTCACAACACATTTAAGGCAAAGGCAATGATAGGAGCCCGCAAGCACCACTTGACCACTTGCCCCCAACACACACCCCACATATATCAGTCACTTACACACACACCGCTCAATTAAGGAGGCTCCTCACATCACCCCAAATCAAAAGTGTCATCAAAGTACATAAAAAATGATGAACACATACAAATATTTGTAATAACGAATGTGAACAAAGATGGTAGATTTTAAAAATGAAAATCATTTCAATTTCATTTACATTATAGCGTAAACATCAATACACTAATAAACAAATCTGAGGTTATTTAAAACTAGGAATAAAATAATCACTGGATATATTCTAATGCTTGTGGCCAAATCATTGGGATGGAGCCCGATCTCATTGGATCTTGCAAGCTAAGCAGGTTTGAGATTGGATAAGGCTTGGTTGGGCAACTGCTAAAACAGGTTGTCAGAGGTCTGAGGCTACGTTGTCGGCAGCAGAGGGCGATGCAGAAAATTCCACTGTTGTATCGTACAACTACGCTCCCACGTCTATGCTCTCCACCTTGGCCAACCCTCACTGACCGACCGTATGGTCACAAATAGCACACACGACACGAGGAGGCCCTCATCCAGCAGTGGACTGACAAAAAATGGGGCCGTACGTGTCCATACCCTCACACAAAATCTATCAACAGTTACACAACAAGTGAATACCTGAAATACCACGGCATTGTCCATCTCAACAATGGTCTCACAGTTGCACTCGGAGCGAAGCAGCAAAACGAATAACCCGTGGCTGACTGGTGAAGTTTCTGTTTTGAGGGGATTGTCTCGTCATTTACAGATTTCATCGGAGTGGATGTGGCGAGGACGTAGGCAGAAAATAGCCTCCGTTGCTCGCGATGACCCGACTAATGTGCACCGCCGACATTCCCTCCCTCAACTTACTCCCTCCCTCCCCCAACTCACTCTCCCCAACTCACTCTCCCCAACTCACTCCCTCCCTCCCTCAACTCCCTCCCTCAACTCCCTCCCTCAACTCCCTCCTTCAACTCCCTCCTTCAACTCCCTCCTTCCCTCAACTCCCTCCTTCAACTCCCTCCCTCAACTCCCTCCTTCCCTCAACTCCCTCCTTCAACTCCCTCCTTCCCTCAACTCCCTCCTTCAACTCCCTCCCTCAACTCCCTCCTTCCCTCAACTCCCGTGTCGTGCACCGCACCTGGTACATGGCCTCGTCGCACGTGTTCTCCAGGCCCAGGTTCACCATGGTGTTCTGCAGAGCGCGGCCCATGTAGAACTCCAGCGACAGGTAATAGACGCGCTGCGTGCGGGGGGAGGAGAGAGCAGCGGTCCATCAACGAGCACGTCACCGCCAGCGATGGCCTTTCCCCGTCGTCGTCCGAACGATCGACCGTTTTGATTGCGACGCGCGTGGTCACGGTCGTACGCCGCGCTTGCAACCCAACAGTTTAAGGAGGCAAGGGTTGGTGGGTCACATGGAGGTTTGTGAAACTCCAAAACCCAGCGTGTTCTAACCAGGTGATGGCAGTACCAAAACAGAGTTTGTAGACCTGTGCGTGTGGATATTTTGATGCTATCCCATTGAATGCGTGATGGATTTTCCTTCATCCGTCCGATTCTAAGTTAAAAACTCATTTAGCTAAATTGAAAGCTCATTTCTTTGGAACAGTTTTTTTTGTGTTTAGTTTCATTGTCCTTCCCCCGCACCTCCGATGACCACGGTTGGCTATATACGGTGCGAAAGAAGTTCAACATACACACATGCATATATTTCTTCCCATGTGCAAATTGCCAATTTTAAAACCACCATCATGGCAAAATAATGCTGAAGCAGGACCTTTCTGAAAAGATCTTGTGAGGCTTTCCCAGATAAATACATACCCTTGTTATTACTACTGTCATTACATTTGATCGGTTATTTTACATCCATGCGAGCAAGTTTTGGATCAGGACAATTTGCAAATTAGGCTCCTGCTAATGTCAGATTTAAGCACGCTTGATTTGCCATCGTGGCACAACGATGTCCAGTGGCCCCTAACGAGCAGATCAATTTGGAAGGCCAATTTTAAACCGTACGTGAAAGACTGTTGAACTCTTCCGGTAATGGGCCACACATTAAAAACGAACCATTTGGCGTCAGAGTTTACGGCGCACGTTGCTCGGCGTTCCCAGTTGGCCACGTGCAGCAGTACATCACGTGCGGAAACAGAAAGAGGTAAAAAAAACAACAACAACCCTTCGATGCGTTTGTCACTACCACGCGCCGGGAGGAATCGAAGGTCCCGGCGCGTGTAGCGAAACGTCGGACATCGTGCCAAACAACACGAGGTACGACCGGGAAAAATGCATCGGAGAAATGTGCGGCAGCACAACCTTGAGAGCCTACGTGGTAAGAAGTGCTGGATATCAGATGAAACAACTGATGTTTGTTGTGAGCAGAAAACAAAGCTGATTGGAGATATTTTCATCATCATCAAATCCACTGTTGGATGAAGGCCTCCCTAAGCCATCACCAACTGTCATGGTTTTGCAATGGATCACAGAACAAATGCAGGTTAGAATATCACAGTGATGACAATGATAAGTGGGCTTGGGTAGGTCACATTTTTAGAAGCGACGATGGCCTGTGGTCGAGACTAACAATGGAGTGGCAGCCAAAGGACAGGACACGCCTTCTGTGGAGATGGAGCAAAAAAATTGGCCCCTGTGCAGGAGCTAGTTAGATTGCTGCGTCACAACACCATGAGAGAAGTGGCGATTGCTCGGGCAGGAACGACAATCAGCAGTGAACAGAACGTGTATGACGATAATAAAATATTAAAGATTAACATATTAAAATGCTAAGCTGTCATTTTAACTGGCGACAACAAAGCAACATCTGGAGATGAGATTTGCATTTATGCGTTCAAATGTTTCTAAGTTGAAAACTAATTTCTTAAGAACTGCTTTTTTTAATTTAGTTTCTTATCCTTCTCCCGCTCCTCTGATTAGCACGGTTGGCTATGTACGGTGAAAAAGAAGTTCAACATGCATGCACGCGTACGTTAATAAGAAAGTCACATTTTGCTTGCAACGTCTTTCAGAGTGGTGCGGGGTTTTCCCGAGTAACATTGCACCTTTTCAAAATGAAAACCAGCCATGAACCCAGGGCCGCCCTCCCGCTCAAAAGGGTATATTACAACAACAAAAACCCACACAAGATACGGGTGTGCATTTGAGTGGGATTAGATTTACCAACGCGGCCTGGAAACATGAGCATTGTTGACACGTGTACTTAATTTACGAGCCATGATTCGTCTGTTTTTTCTTATGGGGGGGGGGGGTGTTCATCCTTCACTCCAAATGCATTGGATGGGCGCGCACATTTGCCCCGCAAATGCAGAAGACAAGGTCTCTGTGTCGTTGATAACCAGAGAGCGGGGACCCTTTCATAAAACTCCTCCCTAACTGCCTGGTGTTATGATTGATACCCGGTGCTATGACATAATCCATTACGGCATTAAAAAAAAACAAGGTATCACACGTTCGTTTCTAAATTTTCTGTTAACGATCCGATGGGGGCATATTACGGTATCGCGGGAGCTTGGTACAATTAGAGAAAAAAATATATTACCGCGAATTAATATGCATCGAGGCCGTTCTGTAGTCCATTCGGTCGGGAAGGAACGCAATGTTCCCGTGTGCAACCGCATTCATAGCAGGCCAAGTGCCCGAAATGTCGCTGATTAACGAGGTCGGGTCAACCGCGCTGTCGTCATGAGGAGGGTGACTTTACGACGACGACCACGTGCGAATTTTCAGTGGCTTTGCGCAATGTCGCGCAGAGGGCACTCGAGCAGCATGGTCACGTGCGCGGAACATCCGAAAGCCTCTCCTCGGAGGCAAGGGGCGGGTCATCGCGCTTGTCGGTCCGCGGCGGTAACCAAACGCGACCGCTGAATAAAAACAAGGGGGAGAGGTGTACCTGCAGAGATGACACCCGCTAGTCCTGCAGCGCAAGCGTAGTCGCGCACGCACGCACGTACGCATGCACGCGCCTGCTCCTCCACGCCACGGCACCTTGCTTTAAAAAATGTAAATCGCCTGTCGTCCCCTCTAACGTGCACGCCCCGCTTTTTTGTATGGGTCCTTGAGACTGCGCTGGCATTTTAACGCGACGCAAATCCACGCTGCACTGTTACGGCATCGTTTGCCTCGAAGTGTAAAGTGGGACAGCAGTGCTGCTCTTCGCATCTGTAGTCTTCCTTTAAATCGCTCACCCCGGCTCTCTCTAGCAAAAGAAACGTGCATTTCTCAACACACTTTCACTTGGTTAAAGTTTACCTTACGACATACAAATACAGTACCATGCTATGTATGCTAATTGCAGAAGAGTAAGTATTTAGTGGAGGGGGGAGGCAATGATGCAGTGGACAGCATGTTGCGCTCGGCCTTTTTTTGGGAGGGTACTCCATCGGAATTCTTTGCACAATTCCATTTGCGAGTGTTTTTAATGTTCAGGAGGAAACCGGAGTAGCTAACAAAAAACCGATAGAAGGGGGCTAAACACTCGAAATAACCTCCACAGATGGGCTCACAACACGTGTTCTGCACTGCCTTCTCCAAGCCGCCTTGCAACCCATGAGATTTGGGAGTTTCGCAAATCTCTGCATGATCCACCAACTCTTTTGCTGCAATGGTCTGGATCGTACTGCCAAAACGATTAACCGACGCAATTCAGAACTGTGAAGCGTTTTAAAGGTAGCAATTCAACAGGCGAACCATACTTACAATACGCCTGGCTTTTACTCATACATACGGGACTGTAATTTTCGAGATTTATATTCATGCAGCGGAAAGAGAGACGGCTGTAAAAATTCAACACGTCCATCGCTAAAATAAAAAAAAGACTAAAGTTTTATTGACGTACAGGACGGAAACGTGTCAATCAATTGCAACACTCAGCTGCCAGCTCCCCACGGACGCTGCGCCTCACTGGTTTTATACCACCCTATTTATTTCCCCCTTCCTTTTGCTCTTCTTAGAGCACCATTATATTTTGTCAATAATCATTCAACGACGAGATATTTAACTCCGCGGCTGCAGGAGAGTCCACGAACTCCGAGCGTGATATGTGGTGTGATGAGCCCCTTGGCAATAGTGGTCGCACCAATGAGAGGTGTCCTCATGCATTCCTCAACCGAGTGTCAAGGTTTGATTTTTATTGAACACTGCCTTTGGTGGCTGCAGCGGCGGTGAGATGTTAACTACCTCGCCTGGTATCAGGAGGTCGTGGGTTCGATCCAGATCCTGACGCCTGGATATTTGGAGTTTGCGTGTTTTCCCCATGGTCGCGTGGATTTTTCTCCGGGTCCTCTGGTTTTTCCCTCCACATTAGACACACGCGCTTTGAGTATTTGGCTGTTATAAATTTCCATTTGTTAAGCCACTTCGCTATAATGTCTGGCCCGGTCGCTTCTGAAAAAGAGGCATAGAGCTCAGTGGGCTTTAGCTGGTAAAATAAAAGTTTGCTTTTTAAAATAAAAACAGTTTTCGTTTTTTTACCTATTGAATATAATGTAAACAAAGTAACAAAAAAAACGTAATGTCGATCCTAACACATTGCGATTCGATTGCATGTATTGTGGCCTTAAAAACAATTTATGTCTTAATGCATCGCTGCACCTCTGCTCTATAGTTTATTACTTCAGGGGGGAGAACAGAGAGACAAAAAAATGTGAACACGCTGACACACGACCAGGGGTGCCTGCTGCCACACCCTGCGTTTGGCAGTGGTGAAGGTGCAGTTGTGGTAACCTACCCATGAAGCCAATTACCATTGCACAACTCTAGTGAGTGGCCAAGTGATCGCTTTTTCAACAAATGAGTCAAATAAAGGACACTTTCAGTTGTTCACACAGCATCCCTCATTTGCTATCTGTACACAGAAGGTAAGCAGTGTCCCGCGCGTCACCCTGACGGTGGGACTGGATGGGTGGGGGGAGGGCGAAAGCCTTTCAGTGGGGAGTGCAGGCTCCAGGCCTGTAGACCGTGCAGGAGAAGTGCCTTACTAACGCTCCGAGTTAATGGTGATAACGAGGTGTGTGAATATGTAATCTCTCTGCGTACTGGAGACTTAGTAAGAGCGCAGGGACAAGCCAGACTAAAATGGTTTAGAATCACTGCAGTAAACATAAGATGCAAACTAACTTCATATTGACCCTCCCACCAACCAGAAGTTGGAGGTCACGTGGGTATGAGTAGTGCACACCCATATTGGGGAAGCAGGTTCACCCAGCCACCCACTGACAAGCGTGGTGAAGTATGGTCACATCTATTTTCCTCAACGCTTCTCAGTCGCCTGGTACTCTGATTTCATCAGGGAAATAAGCTCACGGGCAGGAGATCTATGGATTGTGCCCATCGGGAGACCCAGAGGGATGGCGAAGGCTTTGGGGAGGCTCTCTGTCCGGCAATGGATAAATCACGGCTGATAACGATGACGTTGTACACGATAAGATGTTGAGCTATGAAAGCGAATTAAAGTACTGTACGAAGACCATTATCCATATCCACAGATACAATACAATCTTCAGTGGGAAGACTGCATTGCGTATTGATGTCTATATATACATCGTATGCGGTGCAAATACAAAATAATTTTGCATGTGTGAGAAAAAAAGTTATATAAATTGCAATGGAGGTCCATGGAATGTGCGTGTTGAAATGGTGCATGGATATTCCACACATTGAATTTGTAAAATGTAATCAAATTAGTTTTTTTCTCCATCCAGATCTTCCCACACAAAACAGATTTACCATACAGCTTCAGTTGGTTCTCCAACTTGGCTTGTAAATACAGGGATTATTCGGAATATGACAAGGGAAGAATTTTCATCAAAAATGACAGCCACCTAAATAATTATTGGCAGTGAAATATTGGGAAGCGTGCGTCGCAAGCTTCCGTTGTGTTTAATGAACACATTCAAATGCAACTTTGGGACAACCTTGTCCCCTCCCCTCCCCGGTTCCCCCTTAAGCTATTTTGCACACAGCGCACATGCCTATTGTGTAACCTTTGACCTTACCGCCCAGGATAAATTACATTCAAGGTCACTCAGCCAAGCGCGAACTTCGCCGTCTCTCGCGGTTATGTTCCCACCCCACCCCCTGAGTAGCAGCGAGGCGAGTGTTAATTGGACTGATTGCGCGAAAAAAAACGAGGACACTGGGCGTCCATTCATTGCCTCGAGTTTCATATTCGAAGATAATTTGGGAGTCCGCTCCACGCACTCGTGAATCGTGAATGGGATTGATTGTTTAGTTGTTTACAGTCAAAACAAAGGCTGGACGATGGGAGGGCACACTCAAAGAGTACCGTATTTCAACATCAGAGAGAATGATGAATCTTTACGGTACTCCGCCACGATTGGCTTCTTGAGCGAACGCACATTCGAGGCATCTGCACGGGCATTCAAATATTTTTGTTTCTTTGTATCCATTCAAAGGCAGAACATTTCTTTAAAGAGAATGTAGGCTCGATGCACGAGAGCGATGAACGGAACTGCATTTTCATACGCACGTCAATTGAGAGTAAAGTGTTTCATCACATCCCCCACCACCAGGGCCACACCTTGCAGAAAAAAAATCCTGCAATGGATGGGGGTACAGTAGTTTTGACTTTGGGTTTTCAGCCACTAAAAAATATGCACACCACCTCCTCCCTCCACCCCCCTCCACCAGTCTCCCAATGATTTGATTTAAAATCATGCTCACAGAACTCACCCGAAACATTCCATATGGCTAATGGCTTTAACAATGTCTGGGTCTGCAGCTCACTGAAATCATTGGAATACAAAAAGCCAACAACACGTTGAATCTGTACATGAATACTACACTGGTATTTATTGCCCTAAAAACATGTTTGTAATCTGCATGTTGCCATCTGATGTGCAGGATAGTAAACACATGTAATGCATCGTGAGTATTCACAGTAGCTAATACTGTGGGTGTAAAAGCCGTGGATATATGATTTAGGATTTATTTATTTTTCTATGCAATTACCGCAGGGTTTTGCAATTCACTTTTTAATTAAAGTACGTGCCATTAATGCGAATTAAATAAGAAAGTTATTCGGAACATTGATAGGACAGATAAAAATGTACACGACCTTCCAAAAGCAGGATACACATGTACACGTCTATTCCTTTTAACGTTTTGTCGAACACAGAAATTGCATCTAATATGCAGGGGATAATTTTAAAGTTGGAATAAAGATACACTTGATGGATTGGATAAAAAGAAATGCATTCATCATCATACACGACGCCAGTGTGAAGAAAGGTGCGATTCAGTTTTGGGATAATGTCGGTTATTCAGTTTATTTGAATATAAACGGGAGATATTTTTATTTATTCCAAGTTAATGTGTTTTACTTTGTGAATAACGATTAAACTTTGTACATGTGGTATTATGAAAAATACTGCCTTAAAATAAACGTCCAATGTGTGAGTGGTGGTGGTGTCCATGCCAGGGCACTTCTATACACCTGTAGGCTACACACTTGATGACAAAGTGCAACTGGCTGAACGCAAGAAGTAACTGCACTGCTATTATTTCAGTCTTAAACGATTTATTTGGCGATGCTTCTGCTGCCAATTTGATAGTGGTGCACAAGTGCAAATAACAATCGAGAACTCAAGTCCATCAATAACACGGCCTTAAAAAGGAAATACTATATATTATAGGCGACACTTCAGCCTACAACCCTTCTTCAATGTCCTATGAAGAAGGGCCACTTTGAAGCGTCACAACATGTATATTTTTCATTTTAAAGTCACGGTGTTATGGACGAACGGAGGTTTTTATTTCAGTATTCGTGGGAGAATAAATAAGCAGATGCTCTATGTGCCATATATTGTAAAACACAATGAAGTGCAAACCCTTGATTGATAAAAATGTGCCTTACCTTTTAGGAAAGCGACTTCGCGACAAAGGTGTGAGCGCTGTGATAAAATACGACAGGCGTGCCCAAGCACACGTGCCTCCGACGTCAATTAGTAAACTGCAGGAGCAAATAAGCTCATCAATTAAACTGCGGGCAGAATTGATGTGGCGAACTTTTCGGGTGACAGCCCCCTTTTTTTCAGCGTTTCATTTCGCTGTACCGCTGGCATTTGTCACGGTGACTTTTATTTCATTTGCAATTCACAATGGACTATTGTTCAGTAACTCAGGTCTGCTTAATGTAGCCTAACACAACCATACATCTCGAGAGCGAGCAGAGCCTTTGTCCTGTCGGAAGAACAGATTTGTCCGGTTGCAGGTAAGGGCCCCTTGAGAGAACTTGCCTTATTTTGCAAGGGAGGCCAAGAAAAAAAAAGGGATGTTATGTTCAAGGACACATGAGTGATGTAGAGAAATGAAATAAAAGATGAATGAACAATCGGATGAGTGTGTATTCTGTACGATGCTTCCTCTCCTACCTCAAGGTCTTTGAAGTATTTTTCAAACAGACTTAAAATACGGACAACTGAATGAAGAGTGCATCTGGCCCATGCATTTTCACCTTTCATAATAAAATATCACATCAAATTGTTAATGAACAGGTGCGCATCCCTCACACACCAGGTTTCCCTTTCCTTGCCTTGGTGTAATTTTCATAATGAAAAGGATAAATATGACTTGAACAAATGAATGAGTGAATTAATGAATAAGTATCCACCTTGTCCCACATATATTCTACTTACCTTGGTGCCATTCTATAGATAAGCTATTAAATGAGATTTTATCAAATAAATGAATGATTAAAAGTATTAATGGGTGTCCATCTTGCACCACGTCCATCATGTGCATCTTGTAATTTATGTGCATCTTGCATCACATCTCTTCCCAGACCTTATTGTCAAATCACATGTACAAATGAACGGTTTTACACGAATGAACTAGTGAAATGCATGTTTGTGCATTCTACAATCATACGTCACTCTTCTCTCACCTTGGTGTAATTGTTGTAGTAGGAGATTCCATTAAACTCTACCAAACCAAATGGTCAATTGTGTAAATGATGAATGAATACATAGGTTGTGATTTCTACCCCACGACTCTTCCCGTCCCTTGATGTCATTCTCACATCTGAGAAAACGGGTGACTGAACGAGCGAGCGACCGAATGAATGAATGGCTGTTGCGTCCTCCTTGCCTCACCTTGGGGTCCTTCTCGTGGTAGTACTGCTGCGTGCGGATCCATCGCCCGACCAGCAGGTCCCGCACGGAGTGGGCGAGGGCAAAGTAGTAGTCCCTGGGGGTGGCAACGTTGCGATCCTTCACCAGCGTGAAGTGCAGGTGGCGGTTGAAATTCCGCTTCACCTCCCCTACGTTCTCCACCTCCACGATCCCCCGCACGCTGATCTGCTTGCGTCGCTCCTGGTCTGTGAGTGGGGTGGCCATCGTCTCTGCTCCAGGGTCCTCCTTCACGGGCCTCCTCAATCACTGGAGGAGAATCGCAGGAATTTTTGGATGTAGATTTCAGACGCTATAAAGATATGGGGTTATCGTAAGTAATATTTGAAGCTTGTTTTTTTAGCTCGGGAATTAGTATGCCGATGAATTGGGATTGTAATTGAGATAGATATGTGCCCGCGTTTTTTTTACAAGGGAGAAATAATATACAGTACTGTAATCATAAATCCAATTGTGTCAGAGATACTCAGACGGACACTTTTTCATCCACGCTGAGATGGTGCATTCAGTTCCATGTATGCGTCACACTATTGCATTATTCCTTAAAATCCATGTTTTCTAAAACTATAATTACTCTCAAAATAACACACATTGCGTATTTGTGGGATGATTTTCAAATGTTGTGGAATTTCCTTGGTATCAAAGTGATGCAATATTACAGTAAAGCCTAACATGCAATAATGCATATATTACATTTACACTTGAAATACATGCATTACAACGTGTCAATTGATAATGATTTATGCAAACCATTTGCAAATGTTACATTGCGGCAAATGGAGCAATATAAATTGGTCCAAACAAGATTGGGGGAGAATCAAGAAACATTACAAACAAGCTGGCCAAAACGAGAATACAATCAACCAATCCTTCGAATCGTGACCCCAAAATTGTGATAATTCACGCAATCACTGGGGGAAGTGAATACATTATATTCCTGTAGATAGAACACTTGCGTGAGAAAAATAAAAATATCTTCATACATTTAGACTGGAAGCGGATGTCTTGCTATTTAGACCGAATGGAATTCAGCATCTTGTTGCATAAAGCGCATTAAGTGGTTTAATTTTACATATGACGACTGCGGCAAGGGACGATACCACTTCAGATGTGTAATTCAACAGACTAAAGAGCATTTAGCAAGGTGCCTCTGAAATGTATCCTGAAGATACCACTTCAGCATATTTTAATCAATTAATGTGCCCAGTGTCAGTGAAATATGGTGACAATCTCCCACAACCAGCACAGCGTGACAAGGCCTTCATCCAGCAGTGGATTGCCAAAGATCTGAAGTTAGTATATTTGCAAATATTACCTGTATATTGTCACTATGCCTAAAAATATCAATCAGCAGCAACGGTGCACTATTCAGTACTGTACCAGAATAGAGTAAAAGGTGTACGGGTCAATGCAATGTTTGACCAACAGTTGCGTGCATGACTTTGTTTTAATAAGTTAAATTTTTAGTGGCTGCAAAACAGGTCTGCACAACTTTGGGGGCAGTTGTGCATTTCAAATAATGATCGAGGAAAGCCTCAACCGAGTCTCAACACTTTTCCCAGGAGTCTCCCACTCTTAACAAACACGGAGAAGTTGGGCCATTGTCGAGTTAAAGTTGGTGGTAGCAACAACGCCTCCAACGTCATGCCAACGTTGGGATGCTGCTTTACGGTTGTTGGGATGTTTGGCCGATGTCATGTTTTAATTAGTATTTGGCTTCGTGTGAGAGCAAAACCGGGGTACCCGCATAAAAAAACCACCACGCACACAACAAGGCGATGATGACAATGAAAGTTTCCGCACAGATGGGTTCACGAACCCACTTGTCGTTTGCCGATCTGTCTCGCAACAAAGCGGCGTTTGGGAGTCTAAACAAGCTGGTGATTTTTTTTTAACATGACCAAAACAATTAACGGATACAATTCGCAATTGTAAAGTGTCAGCATGCGGACTATACTGCAATACTAACGTGATACTTATTGCAGCACGGTATAAACACATAATAGCATTAAAATACCAATATAGAACACAAATATACCAGTCCGATTTAGGCACATCAGTTACCAACTGGTGCTACAGTATATACACATAGTCAATATATATTATAATGTATCTAGCAAAAAGTATGAGGCCACAAGTGTGGTCCTTTATAATGAACTAGTTCCGAATGAAGTGCTAAATCTTTTTGTTTTTATCCCAGCACACGAGGTAGGCTCTACGTCGATGTGGTTATTGGCGTAGCGTGACCATACTTCACCACTTTCGTCAGAGGTGGGAAGCGAGGGCAAGATCCGACATCACTCGCCACCGATGTTACAGCCGTAGGCGACGATCGGATGCAGGGTAGCCGAGTTCACAGCGCAAGTTGCAGCATTCCACCACTGTTATCACGTTATATACGCAATACACATGGCTTTCTTTGAAGGTGCCAGCAGTCACTGTCGATTACAATACGGTATAACAATGCTTACTTCCTCATGTTTTTGTACTTGTTCGTGTTTTTTTGTTTGTTGCGGTTGCACCCGATTCAAGAGCCGAATGGCTCACGGGGGCTATACCAAATAAATGAACCATGAACTATGAACGTTAAACCCCGTCGCAAATGTTTTAACTTCTGAAAGCGCCGTTGCAAGTCGCACCGAGTTCAAAACTAAGACACACACAATAACTCGGACGCGTGTAAGCTAATCCACAATGTTACAAGCACACTCGCTTACCTGCCTGGGACACGTGTGAAACGTGCGTTGCGTATTTGTTCAATGTGCCAGGGCTGTAATTCAAAAAAGTTAAATGTCCCCTAGCCCCCCCCACCCCACCTCGCCTACTTCCCCCCCTCACCACCAAACTCCTCCCACACCAGCGAGGACGATCGTTTTGATTGGCCGTGTTAGTGAGACGGGGTTGGGACTGCAACTCGTAGGGGCGTGTTTGGGTGACCTCGTGTGGGAGTTGCGGCTTTGCGACGAAGCTCCCGCTGCCGGGTCGATATAATTAAAATGCGTTAAGAGCAAGACATGTGGTGTCCGCGTGCGAAATGTCCTGTGTCTGTGCGCAATGAATACGTCGTGACCCCCACCACTACCTACCACCACCAACTACCACCACCAACCACCAGCAGCAGCCCCACGGTGTTGTCGAGTTTGTGAACAGACGAGGATAATGTACACGGTGACCGAAAACGCTTTGTTAATGTCGCAAATTGCCACGCTGCAAGAATTCAGGGGCTCCCCGTTAATTGCGCATCGACCGCTGCGTCAAAAGGGATGGCCCAGCCAAATAAGTTTTAAGAATGAACTCTTCAACGAAATTAAACCGCAACCGTGTAACACTGTGATGTTTAGAATTCTGCACGGGAGTAATTTATTAAATAACCATGATAATTACGTGGCGCCCCTTTTCAATCCACTGCTGGATGATGACAAAATGACGCATTTGAAAGTGAAGTGAATTAATGTTTAAAAGTCCACCAGAAAGACTGGCAATTACTTGCACGAAAAGAAATTGAAGGAATAATATGAACAAATGACACTACATAAATAATTACAAACCAAAAACACCCCATATAACTTGAAAAATAAAAAAGCTGCTGCAAAGATAATATTAAAACTTTCCGTGGCAAGAATCCATGGAAATAATTAGTCAAACATACGAATGTATTCTGGGGGGGGGAGGGGGACAGCTTTGAGACTCCGCATGTGAACGACGATAGGAATTTTGCACGTTATATATTTTAAAATTTTGCTGGAATTTTGCACGTTATATCTATTTTAAAGTTTTGCTGGCTGGAGGGAAGAAGAGACGTTACGAGTCGTGGAAATATAAAAAATGAATAGATTTGGAGACGTCAGAACCCGCCGGAAAACCCGGGTCAAAACACAACGGTGAAAGGTCTTCGCTGCGATAAATATCGCCACACTGTGGCCAGGCAAACAGACGCAACACACAGACAGAGAGACTGACGGAGACACAAACATACACACATACCGACAGAAGGACACATAGCCAGTGGGACAGAGAGAGAGGGACATAAAGAGATGTCCACGAGGCTGGCAATGCCGCGTCTCCCCGCGGCCTTGAGACGCGTGATCGCCGGGACGCGGGGCGGCGGACCCGGACCACCCCGTCCTGCCGGGGAGATCTGCCCGGGATGGTGGCCCGTCCTCGGTAGGGTTTCTATGCAAGAAAGGGGGACCGGGATGGGTGTTGAAACTGGCGCACATAGCACGTCTTGGCTGCCCGTCCTCGCTGGGATTTACAGGCAAGGCGGGGGGTTCACTCTAGGTACGAGGCCGTTATCCGCTACAGAGTCATGCCGGGGATGGTTGTTGAGCGTCCTCGGAAGGGTGTCTAGACAAGACCGGGAGCCCGGCGTCCGTGGCCACCTTGCGTCTGTAAGGGTTTCCTGCCGGGTACGGTGGCCCGATCTCGGTAGGGTTCCTAGGCAAGGCCGGGGCGGACTCGGCCCGTACGTCGGCTTCACCGCAGGCCCTGTTCGGGGTGACCCTATCCAAGCCATGGTGGCGCTACCGGCGGTCGGACCCCGCAGGGAGAGCCGGGGGCTCCACACGGGGATGCACTACGGGGCCAGGCGAACCCTGCAGGGGCAAGGGGATGGACCCGGACAGCAGGGAGCCAGCCCCGGGCAGAGGACAGAGGCGCGGGGCAGCAGCGAGCTGGACCGGGCAGACGCATGGGTAAGAGGTGGTGTGGGGTGGATTTTGAGCTCCATATCTTTGTTGAAATAAATGTATGAATATCTTTGCTTTCTCTTTTCCGCTTTGTGTATATATTTTTTGGTGTTGGGGTCTTTTTCGTCATGGTCTAGTATCATCATCAGCAGCAGAAGCAGCTTTGCCGTTCTGAGTGAGAGACTGAGACAGTGTTGGTTGAAGATATGGAACGGCATGATCGAGTAGATCGATCATAAATTTTGATTTAAAGCTTTCGTGACTGCAGTAGTTAATATTCTTAGCTCTTTCGGTAAAGTCACGTTGAAGGGAAACAATAAAATAATAAAATATATTTATAAAAACAATTAATTCTCACGACGTTTCGACCATAACGCAAACGGTCATCATCAGGTGTCGTGAGAATTTTTATTGTTTTTTATATATATTCTATTATTTTATTGTTTCCCTTCAACGTGACTTTACCGAAAGAGCTAGGAATATAGATCGATCATGTCTGTCGATTAGCGGGGCTTTTAATTGTTTAATGGTCGAGTGGCTCGCCGTCATTTGTGTCCATGAGAGACTGGTGAGGAGTGGTCGTTGAAGATTGGGAGAGCATGATTGATGCTCTGGATTCACAAGGGCATGGTTAGCTCCTGAATTCATGCTCAGTGGTGTTGGGGTAAAATATATTTGTGTCATGCTCTGGTGGAATCATCATTTGGGCGAGAGACTCGTCAGTGTTGGATGATTAATGTGAAAGCACGGTCAGAGCCTTTATCAACAATTTCATAGGTAGTTTCAACAATGTGTGCTATGGGTTCTGGCATAAAGTAAAGAAAGCTCTTCAAAGTAAATTCAAAGTGTAAATTTTAAACTTTATAACAATCTCCTAGTGTTCTCAGGGCACCACTATGTTAAATGGCATCACCAATTGTTTCTGCTCTGAAAAAGAGTCATTGCCTAAAACGTCAGCCTGTTTAAGGACACAGTGTTTATTTTATAAAGCAGTGTGAATGACGAACTGGTGAGTTATTTCACTTGTTCTTGTGCGTTTATGATACATTGTTGTTTTTAAAAAAAGAAATCTCAAATATGGTGGGTTACAGCCCATGTTGAATACAGAGCAGGAAATGTGTTGAACAACTGTTGACTTCCCTCAATGTGCTACACTTATTTGATCGACTTTGAAAGAATGACGTTCTGCATTAATCTCCGCGTGGAACTTGAACTCGACACCTCGGGGCAATACTTTAAAATGAGTAGCACTGTGTGAGAAGTCATCGGTGGTTACCTTATGGATCAATCTACCCCTGCCATAGGATTTTTAAATGTCAACCACTGGCTTAGGGCTGTAAATGGGGAAAAAAGTGAGCACTGTTCGTTTGAGTGGGAATCCACTGGCCTTTATTGTATGTGCCCAAAATAAGATAAAGTGCATTCCAGATGAACCACAAATGTGATTTATAAAATGCATAATTCAATGTTACACAAGTGGAAAAATACAGATTGCGTCATTTAACGGATTAATCCTGCATTAAATTAAAGTCAGAATTTTTATGATGAGGCACATGCTGAATATGGATGTAATTGCACTGAAACTCCACATATCATTACATTTACACATTCCGAAACATCTAATGTCTTGCAGATGATGAGGAAAGCACAGGAAACTGGTAAGGCTCTTAAGCTTACTCATTATATGACTTAAAAGTATATATTGTTGAATGTGTAATGCATCAGATACTGTGCTACTTTATATTTTTTACGTGTTGTTGGCAAACCAAGTAACATACGAAAAAACAAAAGCCAATGTTAATAAAAGACACACCTGGAAAATAATTTTAACTTTTTCCCTACATTTATTTGATTAGTTTTACTGATATTGATGTGAGTCACGAGTTTATGTACATTATAATGTATTTCATTGCTACTACAGTAGATTACTTTACACCATTATTGTTTGAAATTTTTGTATGTTAACTTTATACCTTTCCTATCAGGGTACCTGTCTTGGCTGAGGAATGGTCTTTTAGCCACTGGCATTGGAATAATCGCTTTTGTGCAAAGCGACATGGGGAGGGAGGCTGCCTATGGTAAGTGTTCTTCGCCAGTTCCAGCAATGCATTCTCTCCTTTGATATTTCAGTATTTCTCCCCATTTTTATTACGATTAAACTATCGCATTATATCACGAAACTTAGTATTCAATTGGATATCTTGCAGAGCAGTGCAACACTACCATTTTAGAAAATTCTCCATAATTTAATGCCATAGAACTATCTATGAAATCCCTTTTTAGGTGACCACTGGTCTGCACACTATGGGGCAACACTTTTTCATCCATTCATCGTTGAGTGAAACTGATATTTTTTTTATTCTCAGAGCTAAAAAATGTGCACAAATTATGTGCAGAACTAAATTTTACGTGAAAGTGTTTTTGTGCCGGCATGTTGACCTGGCTGAGAACATCAACTAAACTTGAGAGTCCAGTTTAGTTACTGATGGGTGCCTGGATTCTGACCCAAGTATTTATTGGTGCTCGCACAGCTACCCCGCCACCTCAGCAATACTTCGTGTTAGTCATTAGGCATGGTGGTGGTGCAACACCTATAATCCAGCACTATAAAGGCGAGGGTACGTGGATTGCACACATGTTACGAAATTCCCTTCCCGTGGGTGTCGGGGTGCTATTCCCTGGTTTTCCAGGAGAAAGCAGTCCAGCAAAGTGTGGACTGATATAATCTGCCCTATCCACCCAGGATGGAATGTTGCCCCCCTTTGCATGCGTGGATTTTCACCATGTTCTCCAGTTTTGAACCACATGTAGAAACACTCATCTATTAGCAGAATTTTTTTTTAATCTCTGTGCCTGTGTATTTACAGATGTTGCAGCTTTGTGCAATGCTGTTGTTTAAATTACACTCCATCAAAATGTAACATTATTAAACAACCAGGAAAGTGGGTTATGTATGGAAGACCGGTAACTTCATGGAAACAGAAGAGAGGGCAGTAGATAACACCGATAACCACTCATTGGCACTTGAGGGAGACAAACGAAGCACTTTGTGTTATTTGGCTAGGTTATAGTCATCACCTGGTTTGGCAGGACACCAATAATGTAAGAAGAGACATCACTGCATATGAAATGGACATGGATTTGAGCCAGACTTAATGAAATATTTTACTTTTTGCTATGAATTAGATGTCCATGCAGATGCCTTTATTTGATGCATGAAAAAGGCACCTACTCACTTCATATGGCTGGTCTATAGTATAAGTCCTGTATAGATATATATATAATTTAAGCATCTGTACGCCCAAGTTGTATATATTTGTCCTGTAATCGTTACCCCCGACCCCCCACCCCTCTTGCAAGTTGATGCATTTCATGATTTTCAGTTGATTTGAATAATAAAAACTATTATTTTTACATTTTAGCCTCGAGTGGATGAAGGGTAATGTGAAGCCATTACGTAGAACGTATTAAAAAAATGTTGATCCTTACACATGCAATTCGATCCGTGCAGTTTGAGCACAAAAACTGCTTTTAATTGATGAAGCGATTTATTGTTACACCCCTAATATTTAAGCATTTGTCCATGGGTATGTGTATATGTATGTACTCACGTATATTTACTGTACGTAAATATACGTGAGTGTAAGTGAGCTTACTTGTCAGTGCGTGCATCTGAGTATATTTAGGCGAATGTGTGCGCACAAGTGTGGAAGATTGTGGTGTCTTTCGGTAGACTTGAAAACGGTGACATTTCACAAAAAGTTTTCTGGTTCACTTAAATTATCTTCAGGCCGTCAACACTCGGTGAATTGTCACGGACGTAGATGTGAAGTGCGTTTTCATCCTCCACAGGGTTTTTTATCCTGGGCGGGCTCTGCATCTCGTACGGCACTGCCTCGCACATGGCCAACATAGCGGTGCTGCGGCGCGCGATGATGCTGTCGACGTCGGCCGTGGTGCTCAACACGGTCGGGGTCCTCATGCTGGCCGTCTTGTGGCTCACGGCTGTGACGCTGTACGTGGGCCGCCTCGAGGTGGAGATCGTGAGGGACAACGGCGGAGAGTGGGATGAAGGCTGCGAGCACTGCCGAGGCCACGAGGGCGAAGAGGAGGGCAAAGGCAGGGCTGACAAGTGAAGGGGATGGCGGTGATCGAAAGGGGGCCCCAGTGGCTTTGCATGATTTGCGAAGTTGAGTTCCATAATGGAAATAAATATATAAGCATGTGGGTTATCAGCGACAGTATCGTTCTTAATGTTGGTTTTCTTTTGGAAATGTTAACTTTAAAAAAAAAAATTACTAACACTTTTATTTTGTGCATATTTTTTTATTGTTTAATATTGTACGTTTGTCATAACAAAAATTGAGAGGCTCGACTATTATGTGAGTTTCTGATGTGTTCTTACACCTTTCATGCAAAAGTATATTCACGGGTGGTTAAAACAGGTCTAAAAGAAACACTTTTTTTTATACCACTTTTTAATATTTGAATATTGTACGTTCGGAATATAAATATTTCACAATGGTAAATTTATTTTATTTTAGACCTGTTTTCACCACCAGTGGAAACTTTTGTATGCAGTCTAAGAACGTGCCAGAACTGTCATATAATTTTATAATCTCTCATATTTTGTTTCCTTAAATTTCCCAAAAACTGAATTTAGAATGAAGGGTGATTTTTCAAATATCTGCAACTTTTTTTATTTTCACAACACATCCGTACCGCAACCAAAGGCGACATTTCCTGATTTGTTTCAAAATTCATTGGTTTGATGTTTAAAATATGTGTGGTTAATTTTGCCCATCTGTGCAATTACCTACTATAATCACCCAGAAATGTCTGTCCGTCCTATGCGTGACGTCACTCCACATGAGGCCCACCCCCCTCATTAGTATTTATGAGTGGGTGGATTTTCACAACCCAGAGGAAGGTCGAGCTGAATTAAATAATTGATTACGCAAAGTCGCTTTAAATATGACGTTTCTTTATAGAAAGTGACGCTAAAAAATAAATCTATGCAGCATAGTGCTACATCCGTGCGCGATGTCACTGCAAAAGAGCCCCCCCCCCTTCATATTCATGCATGCGTGGAAATTTACACTAACGCACAAGGTCGCGCGCTCCACATACTGCACCCCTCCCCTCATTAATAATCATGAAGGGGTGACGTCACTCCACATGCCGCATCCCTCCCCAATAACCATTAGTGGGTGACGCCACTCCACATGGGGCAACCCCCCCCCTCATTGATAATCTTGAGCTGAACAATTTTTATCTTGAATATTTCAGATTTACTGCAATATACACCCGTCCTTCGACAGGCAAAAAAGCTAGTTGGAACATATTTAAATAACTCATTTCTGTTATCGGCGAGTGTGGAGAAACGTGGCCTTGACACTGATGAAAGAGCTGAAGCAATGTCATCACCCAATGCTGGAA
The DNA here is from genome assembly GCF_048934315.1 of Petromyzon marinus. Lineage (NCBI taxonomy): Eukaryota > Metazoa > Chordata > Hyperoartia > Petromyzontiformes > Petromyzontidae > Petromyzon > Petromyzon marinus. Next base: position 5,292,713 of record NC_133699.1, read on the forward strand.
TCTTTCCATGGGACTTCGTGTTATTGGACGATGTCCTCTGTGGCACTTTATGAGACCTGAACCCCAGAATTACTTTTCGAGCAGCCGCCTTCATCTTTCCACAACCCAGTGACCCCCAATTAACACCACCACCACATCAACGTTAATTATAAGTCTGTACACTCATACTCAACCCGTCTTGGCGCTCCTTCTAGGGCCAGACTTACATTTTTGGAAACCGTTGATGACCTTCTAGAAGAGGCTTGAAAACTTGGGATAATGTTGAGGTGAGTTTAGCTCGAACAATAGCAGAACGCAGAGTAATATTGCGGAGTTGGGTAGATATGTAATACAAATGATGCTGAAGACTAGTGAAGTGTGAAATAAAAACATTGCATGTGCTAACTGACAATATATTTTTTTACAAGTGGTCTCAATATGGAATTGCTAGAACAAATATAGCTGCAAGGCTTCCCCAGTGAGTTTAATATCAGCAGGTGCGTTTAGAAGAGAAGAGCATTTGCTTATGAACCAGCGCCGACAGTATGATATGAAACAGTATTTTTTTTTTTAAACCAATGTTTGTCTTGGTGAATTTAATTGCATTATATAAAAGCTCCACAGATTAAGTTGCCATTAAAATTACTGTAGAGCATTTAACAAGTGTAAAATATAGAACAGCACTCACCTGGCATTACAAAATGCAAATATTAAACTTGAGAGACAAACACGCACATGTAAAGCCTTCAAAAGAGAGATTTTACCCAAATGCTATGATCTTGCACTGGATAAATATTGAGTGTTGGTATATACAGTACTTATTTATGGTATGGTGGACATTACTACTAATGTGGTGTGTGGTGTAAGCCTGTTGCAGATATACCAATCAATAAATATTTTTTATTTAAAAAAAACGGGATTCATTTTTGTTTGGCCCTCTGTGGTAGCAAAGAAAACATCTGAACGAATACCAACATCGCATATCAAAAGAATAATACACGCCAATAAAACTGCAACTTTTGTTTTATTGAGTTATGCTCATTTACAGAATGCATATGGCTTTCTGCAGACGTGGTTAAGATTGACTGATCTATGTGGAAGAAAGAGCCAGGGTGTTATAAGTGAATAAATGGGATAAAGTTTGACCTTCCAATTTAGATTTACGGTGCTGCCACAGCTTATGCAGTAGAGGGCACCCAACTCATTGCATTTTAATTACTGCATGGCCATTGGAAACCTTGGGCAGTGCCAACCTCCTGAAGCGAGAAACTTCATTGTGTTTCAGAGTTGGAATTGTTTAAACTGAGCAACATTACTCGTGGCGAGTAACCCCGATTACCGTCATGCCCGTTGAAATGTGCTTTATTGCTTTTGAAAATGCACACAGCCATTTGTCGGGATGCCTTGGCACTGCCATCAGTTCTTCGTCCACTATAGAGCAGCATAGCACCGTGTTTATATTGACGCACAGTAAGCAGTCTGTCATTAACACGTTAAAACGCAAGGTTATCCAAGCAGTTGCACAATTAATAAAAAAAAATACGTTTACCGGTCACCAAACCTTCTACCGCAATACACCATAACTAAATAACCAATGAACTGCGTACATGTAATTACTTAGTGGCCCAATTTCTCGCCTGCTTAAAAGTTTCCCACCTTGTCCGTAATTAATTTGTCCAACGTGTGCATTTTTTTTCCTTTTACGTACACGAATAGTCCTGTTAATCCACTGCTGGATTGAGGTCATACCCCATGCCATTGAGGGTCGTGGGGGTTACTGGCCACACTTCACCCACGCGCTGGTCAGTGCGGGTTGGTGAAGGCACGGCACATATGGGAGCATAGAAGCACAGTACAACTGCACTGCTTTGCTACCCACGGATGGACGTATAACACTGGGGTTATTTATTTCATTGTACATAACCCGACTGGCCACAGCCGATGCAAACATGGGAATGTGCTAATTTGCTGATGAACAATAGACCCTCTTGTTCATTCCTCGAGCAACATTCGGGGCTGATTGCAGTCGGATAAAAGGGAAGGAAAAATCTATACCGGGTCGTATTATTTTTTCTTGAATTAAATTTTTATTTTAAGCAATTCAGCCAATTAAGGACATTTTAGCTGCAGGACGTGATTAAATGCGAGGACTGTTATCGACCCCACCGAGGAATAAACTCTGTCTGCCTGACCCTCTTCTGTGCGATGCAGCTGTCAGAACAGAACGGGGGCCCAGCAGGTTACGCTCGGGTTTACCGAAACGCTGTTTTTTTTTTACACGGGCTGCCAAATTGGATCGCACCTCGAATATCGCGCAGTGAAATGTAAAAACGTGCTTCGGTCGGAATGGCCGCGGAGAGACTGAACCCCCCCCCCTCCCCCCACATTTCGCCTTTTTGCCACTACACACCGCCACAACATAAAGGACTCGTGACGAACAAGCGCGGCAGAGGGATGTAATAGATCACGTTTGCTTTTCGGCGGCAAGCTACGATACATTTAAAACCACCGTTGAAATACTACATTATATATAATATATACATTACAGTGACACAGTACTGCTTGTTACATTTGCATGATACGTAGACACAGAGTACAGACTTTAAATATTTGGACGAACTAAGCTCATTATCCTAGAGCTAACGGGTATGAATCCACGGGCTATAAATCCCACAGCGGTGTTTTAGTCTTCCTCTCCTCTATGCTAAACGTTTTCAATGAACTGAGTTGCGCACGGAAAGCGGGCACCGTTGTCCATTTGTTTTTGCAAAAGAAGGCACGATTCGACCAAAGAGCGGTTGTCGAGCGCGGAGGGATAAACTCGCTGACGCCGATTTGGCTGCGCCGCTCGCCGCCGCCGCCGGGATCAGCCATACCTGTCAACCCCTTATCGGTGCCCTGCCTCATTACAGACCGATTCTCAGACCTTATTGGTCACCCCGTGGCCCCCTTATGAACCTTCAACGTTCATCCCACAAAGTCCCATCACAGGTGGAGAAACACAAAACAGACAGACACTTTTTTTCTTTCCCCGCTGTACGTACCGCCGTACGGACCGGAAAAAAACAACTCAATTTCCATGTACAGGAATACGGGTAAACTGCAGTGCCGGATTATCCTCGTAGCAAAAGTAGCAAATGCTACGGGCCCCGCACTTTCAAGGGCCTCGCGCTAAATGCTTTCAAGCTATCAATTCCGGTTAAGTGATTCTGCACTTGCTCTGTTACTATAGTACTATACTGCCTTCAATTTGTCTGAAAGACTGGGTGTTTAAGGTTAGTGATTTGTCGTATTATCTTGCTGTATAGCAAATGAAAAAATACAATTACTTTACGATGCAAGTAAAAAATGTGTGTTTGAATATTTACGTGCTTTTATTTAATTTAGGGCCCCTTTATAACATATGCTACAGGTCCCGCACTAGCTTAATCCGGCACTGGTAAACCGTATGGGTTGACAGCTATGGATACGTGGAACCGAAAAGAAGAATAAGAAGACAGCACACACACACACACGGGTGTGGTGCACAGAGCGAGGCAAAGCGGACCAGGACCGGCCACTGATGGACAAGGGGTCACACGCAGACGACACAGGCACACGTCGCTTGAATGGCCAATTTCTTTGATTGGCCGAGGCATCTGCGCTTGTATGCCACCCCCTGAGGAAGATCAGTAATATAGCGAGCGGGCAGCCAACAACAACAACGCTGCCACAACAACAACAAAAACCCCAACCGCCCGTCTTCTGGTGGAGTGGAACTTGTCTGACGACGTGTCTTGTTTAATGGACAACCTGGTCGAGAGTGATGGACTGTCGGGGCTGACCACATTTACTTTTCAGCTCGTTTGACGTCCATCCGATTGCCTTTGTTCAATTAATGCAGCTTCAGTAGCCAGCCGCCTCCAACGCACGCTTGATTTACTGTCATATACGGCTCGGAGTAATTGACAGATGAAACGTCATTTAAACGGCCCCGTGCGTTTGCTAATGAAAGCCGCCTCAGCTAATAACGTGTCTGTATATCAACATAGAAAATCTATTAACTGAAACTCTGGCTGATTCCTTAAATTAATTTTCCTTAACGTGACGATTCACCATGCTTATGGTACTGTATTCCTCTTGCAAATGTCCGTAATGAAATCTGATGCGAGTCAGTATGATGTATCTGATATATGTTACGATTTCTCTAAATCCTGCTGAAGGCTTACACGGCCACACAAGCAACAGTCTGTAAATCACTCAACAGCTCAATCTTACAAAGGAATTCCACGGAATTTCTCTTCGATTTTAAAAAAAAAGAAAACGCTAATTATTTTTTGTGAGCCAAAAACTCGATGAAATTAATTTTCATTTATAAAAGCATGCTATAGTTTTTGTTAAATTTTATATTGAGAGCTTTCAACTTATAGGCAACATTAATCTGTGTAAAACGTTACATTTCAAGAACGATGTGAAAAAAATATGTATACAACATAATTCACAAATTCTAAACCAAGACAGTGTTCCCATTAAGGTCCTTAATGCGAATATAAAAAATATGCAATATTGCTGCTCAAACACATTATAATGTTACGCCTTTCGTCGCTGCGCATTTAACAGAAAAAAAGCCAAATACTGCCAATTCTAAAGTGTTTGCTTATATGGTGATCGTGAACCGTTATTTCATTTTTAAGCGTCCTTCTACACCGTTGACGTTCCAATAGCTTACGCCTACTCCTCGGGGCTGTGAGGGACTGAACAACAGCCTCAGTAAATCCCTCGCTTGCTCCCTGCCCCCCCCGTCCACCACCACCTATCCCCCCACTACTCCGGCTGCTCACAACGGCCCCTTCAATTGTATCCGCAGCGCAGGTGCTCGAGTGAAAGTTTCAATAAGGCGGCGGCGGTGTCTTGAGGCGCGGAGCGGACCTGCCCTTCCTCGACCTTCTTGCCTGGCGCTGGAAATAATCCGGTGGAATGAATGCGGCGAGGCGCGGAGTGAACTTCCCCCCCCCGCCCCCCCTGACGAGCCCCTGGGAATTGATTGCCTTCGCGAACGGTCAGCTTAGTTACCGCTTGCGAGCGACAGACGTACCCACGGGGGGGGGGGGGGGGGGGGGGGCCTGCCACACCTTGTCCTGGGCTTTCCCACGAGGCCCTATATTTTCAGGCTGCCGCTGCTGTCCTGGGAAATCTCCAAGTCGTCCCAGGGGGCATTATTGACCTCGGTTTTTTTGTCAGTTGCGTTATGGAAGTACACCACTGACGGCAACCGCATTCACACGCAGTGTTACCCAATCCCGCTATAGTGAGACATTCTTATTCGTATATGCCCCGCTTTCTTATTCCTCAGGAGGTGGAATGCCTACAAGCGTTGACGAAAGTAAGAAAGTCAAGGAGAGAAAAACCGAACCCATTAACGTGGGTCAAATTACGAACTTTACAACATGGCTTATTTTTTATTTGCCGAGCCATCACCAAATTTCCCCAATAATTCTCAGCCCAATGCATAGGGTAGGAGAAAGACCAGTTGCACCCAGAGTGCGTGCGTGCGTGTCTGAAAACCACAGGTGTGGAATAGACAGCGCGGTGAGTGTGTGTGTGTAGCGGTTAGCGCACTGCGCTGCGAACCCGGCCACCCGGGTTCGATTCCTGCTCACGGCCAACACCAGTGACGATTATCTGAACGGGTCCTGGGCCTCGCTTAGGTCGACTCAGCCTCAAATGAGTACCTGGTGCGGTGTGTAAACATCGCCACTGGGGAGACAAAGGCGGCCGGGCGTGGTGCTGGCCACCCACCCCCTCGTGTACCGTTCCGGCCTTCATAGATGCTCGCTAACAGCACTTGCCCCTACAGTCTGTTAAGGCTATATGGGGGATCTTTGTCTTTGTCTCTGTGTGCAAGTGCGCAGACATGAACGGCGACCGCTAAAACGTGGGGAGACGCCTGCGCCTGCCAGGGCACGTTCGGCCCGTGAGAGATTCTCACTCGCCCGGGGGTGTTTGGGGTTGAAGGTGTGTGTGCGAAAATCGCCACGAAGCCAGGTCCACACACACACACACGGGCGATCAGCAGTCGCGCGAATAAATCTCTCGAAATCGCTCAAAATTAAATCGTCGCCTGCCACGGCTTTGTCCACACGCCGAGCGAGTAGTTTGGCCAACCATGAAAGCACCGTGGCATGTCATTCAGGATCGCAGTAACAACCATTCACGAGTCGCAAACGTGCAAGCACGCGGTTTAAATTTGCGACTACAAATCGCTGGGCAGATGCTTGAAAGGCGAGCATGTCATTACTGTTGCTCAACCGCTTGAGCAAACTGCTTGGAACTGATTGCAGAGACATCTGTTCCGCATCCAAGCGTGCAACCGGGTTGCACGCAACTAATGATTCAGGTTTTGTGGACCCGATTGTTGGATCCTCCAAAAATAAATGCATAGCACCTGGCTAAAGCACAGCAACGCGTCGTCATGCCAGCCATGTGCTGGCTACATTTGGCTGTGCTCATTAAAGCCAGCTGTACTCCCCAGGTGTGTTATTCTGTACAGGGGTGCCCGATTACAACAAGAACTGGAAGAATATCCGACTTGCCGGGTGCTCCGTCCCTGGTTTTGACGATCATCTAAAGTGGAGTTACGAGGAGGTCAAATGTTTCGAACCCCCCCGCCTCCGATCATTCATTGAGTGACAGTGAAACTTGGTAAACATGTGGCACATAGTTTTTCATTAAGTATTTGGGTGGTTGGGGACGGGGGCATTTCAAAGTGTATATCTATCCGAGACTATCTCTTACAGGAGTTGCAATAATTGGTGTGCAGTTGGGCTCTATTACTGGGCCACAACCTGGCCAAAGAGCCAGGCACATGGCTACTATTTGATTCAAATGTCATCAGGAAACTCTCCCATTTCTGGGGGAAAAATGGATGGCACGGCCTAGAACCTACATATATCACAACGTGGACAATTATATCATCTAAACATGACCGAATCTCAGGACAATCTACAGAAACAGTCGTCATCTTTCTTTAGTAGAGTGAGGAAGTGAATCATAGGCAGAGGTAAAAAGGAATGTCTTGAGCCTTGGGAGTGGAACAGTGGCAGGGAGTCCGCAACACGGATGATAGGGAGTGGGAGCAGGAAGTCCAGACTTTGGGGGCAGCAGAGGAGCAGGAGCGACCTCCCATTGAGCGAGGGTTGACATAGAACAGGGCTCCCGTGCAACATCTGTGCCGAGTTTCACTGGCACAGCGCCACTGTTTTATGCCGATGATCGTGGCACAGAATATCGGGTGTGCAGGCTGTGTAACTGCAACACGGCGAATGGGCTGGCTGGAGGGTGCCCAGGTACCGGGCTAAGAAGAAGGAGGGGTCATTTGACAGCGAGGAGGGCCTCATCAATCCCTTGTACCAGGGCCCTGTGCCAACGACATTGTGTCGCGGGGTCAGGGGAAACATTTTCCGACTCACCCTCGTAGGTGCGCACGTGCCCACAATTTGCATGATGGTTGCCGATGTTAAAAAAAAAGGGTCAACAGTAGGACCACGACGCTATGGCTGCAGCCCCTGACGATGTTGTCCCGGTCAGGTTGCGTGCGCGAGGTGCTGGGCTGTGTTTTTATTGTTTTGCTCGAACAACTTATCGACGATTTCCCCCCCCCCCCCCCACGCTCTGTACTTCTCCCTCCCTGCCCCCCTCGAGGTCCAACAATGCCAACCCCTCCGGGTCCACTCAATCCGCAATCCCTGAATACGCGGGCCCCCCACCCCCACGGCCACACATCCCCGTCCTTCATGCCAGCAAGGGTCAGCGACACGAACAACAGTTATGCCCGCCGGGACACCGCGTCCAGTAAACCTTCTGCTGTGGCCGCGGCCACTCGTCGCGTGCCGACTCGCTCCGGTCACACGGCAGAGACACGGTTAAAGACGACGACGACAAACAACAACAAAGTTCGGTCAGATATTCAAGCCCTAAGTCGTTACCGGCACTCGTAAAACTGCGTGGGACCGAATACCGGCGCGGTGTCAGGGTTGGCGTTGGGGTGGTGGTGGGGGGTGTGGGGGTGGTCGGGAGGATGGTGGTGGTGGTGGGGTGATGGTGGGGTGGTGGTGGTGGGGGGGGGTGTTGGTGGTTTTTGCGGGGGGGCCTCGGCTCAGTTCGCCGTATCTTGAGCGTCGGCGTCGGCGTTGATCTTGGCCGCTGCGTGGGCCGCCTCGTCCACGGCGCTGCCGTGCTTGTTGCCGACGCTGTCACCGCCGGCGACCTTGCCCAGCACGAAGCCGGACTCCTCCTCCCTGAAGCCGCGCTCCATGTTCGTCGTGATGTACTTGAAGAGGGCCTGCCGAAGAACGTATTGCCGACACGTTAACGACGACGATGATGAGTCACTTACCTGTCAACCCCTTATCAGTGCCCGACCAATTCGGACCTCATTGGTCACCCCGTGTCCTTATACAACTCAAAGTTCATCTTACAAAGTCCCATCACAAGGGAGAAACACAAACAAATAGACACTTCTTGATTTGAAACTTTCGTGACTGCAGGGATCCATCCTCTTTGGTTCTTTCGGTAAAGTCACGTAGGTATAAAATAAAATAACTCACGACATTTTGGGTGCAACAAAAGCGTCCGTCATCACAATCACCTGATGACAGGACGCTTGTGTTGAGCCCGAAACGTCGTGAGTTATTTTATTTTATACCTACGTGACTTTACCGAAAGAACCAAAAAGAAATAGACACTTTTTTATTGAAACGGCTGTATGTCGTATGGATCTGAAAACTCAATTTCCCTCGACAAGAATACGGCTAAACCGTCTGGGTTGACAGATATGTGAGGATGGTAAAACGATGGCAGTGTATGAAAATGTGAGCAGCAGCAGCAACTGCATTAAGTTACTAGCTGGCAAGCAGCAACGTACGTAAGTGTACGTTGGACTTCATTCGCACCGTACGTAGCCAACCGTGCTTGAAATTGTGACGCCGCGAATTGTCCAGGTGGCTCTTTAGGAGGGCACCCTCCACCCACTGGTGGCAGACGAATGCCCGCTTAGCAATTCGGTGCAGTCGTCACCTTGTGCCGCAAAGGGACAGCCTGCCACTGGAGGGTGCCCTCCGAATGTCGCGAGGTGAGATGTGGCGGAATTGTGCCACCCGAGTTGACGAGGCCATCTAAATGCGGACGTTAAGTACGCGAATTCAAACGGCAACGATCACAGTGGAAACATACGATGAGGTCATCATGGTCTGCCACCCCCTCCGTGGAGTCTCGACCATGCATCCCTTCCAGCAATGTCCCCTGCTCAGTGTGTGATCTCGAGCTTGTGTATCGTCCCTCGCCCAAGGCTTCCTCTCTCCGTTCTGCGGCAGTGTAATTCTCTCCATGGAGTTATCAAATGTTTGTCGTGTGTGCGCGCGTTTCGTTTGCTGTCCTTCCCATGCACCTCCGATGAGCACGGTTGGCTACGTACGGTGCGAAAGAAGTTCAACCTACATAGAACAAGCTCAACATACGTACGTTAGTTGTTGTTGTTGTGTTTTTTACCCGATATTTTCTCTCAGTTGCTCACATTTCCGTTCCACGCGTCATAGCCGAAGATGTGAAATGAACGAGTTCAAAAGATGCACTGAAATAAATCAGATCATACGGGTCTCCTGACATTTATCAATCGACATTGCAGAGTGTGATAACTGCGGTGTCGGTGCCAATTTACCGTGAGCCAGAGGTAGCAATAATTTTTTTGTTAAACTGTACACTATACGAAACACGTGCATTTAACCGGTGCATCGGCACAACGCGATGCCCTGCTCGCTAAGCCAGACTTAGCGCAGAGTGAGCACTCGTGTCAGGGGATGTGGTTTCAGGAAACCGTTCAAATGCCACGGTTTGTTGACTTTAACTCAAATCATTTCAGCGCAGAGATACAAGTGAGTAAACATCACTAAACAAGAAAAAAACCTAGAAAAACAAATATCGGCCAAACATCTTTTGTTCGGCCTAAAATGAAAAATAAACCCCATTTGGTCAGAACATTGTCTCGTTATTTCTTCTGTCTTTCAACGAAGCCCTTTTTATTGCCTCCATCGTCTGTGTCGCCTCTGTGGGGGTACATCACTCGTTACTGTTACTCATGGAGTGCATCTGTGCGTCTTTGTCTCTGTTGTGTGAGCGGGCGGTGGAACGGTGGCGCAGAGGTAAGCGCACTGTGCTGCAAACCTAGGCCACCCGCGTTCAATTGCGGGTCCCCGGCCAACTTCGGTGGGCGAATATCTGAACCGGTCCTGGGCTACCCCTAGGTGGACTCAGCCATGAATGAGTACCTGATGTGGCGCGTAAACATCAGCACTGGGGAGACAAAGGCAGCCGGGTGCCATGAGCCACACTACCCCATCGTGCATTGCGCTGGCATAGGTGCTCACTAACAAGCACTTACTCCAGCAGCCTTTGTAGGCAACAGGGGGACATTTGTTTTTTTCACATTGGAACACGAATGGGGAAATGCTGTGTCGAGTTCAAAGGCCCGTCAGGGCTGACTCAACTCATTGCCACTACAGGCATTCTAAAAACCTCATCTTCTGGAGAGGCTGCACCACTCGGTAGGATGGACTGGTGTCCGTCATAGGAATGTGGAATTGCCATCATTGCTCACCGCTCTCCCCCGTAAACAGTAACGGGAGATGAAGATCGCCCGATAACCGGATTTCTGGCTGCCTCATGTCACCGTATTGTGGCATTCAATTTTCCATGTGTACCACGTCCGTCATGTCTCAATGACTTAACCTGGGGGAGTCGATGGGAGTCTCTGGAAACTAATTCAAGAGCGACAGATATTTAATAAGCGACGGAGGCGTTGACCTGAATTGCTTATTATGCAAACAAAAACATGTAATTCAAGGCAAGGAAGAAAAAACAAGCATTGTTTCGGATGTGCATTGCACGCACCACAAACCTACAGGTCAGTCTTGTGAAGGACTTTTCAGTGGTAACTGTTTTGCATGTACACTCCAACCTTTGTCAGCTTCGATTATAGCCAAGGTAAGGGCTAATTGGGAAGGATCGGTGGTGCAGCGGTTAACGCACTGAGTTATGGCGGCGGCGTGATGGCAAGGAGATGTTATCGCCATCGCCTGGTGCACAAGAGGTCGCTTGTTCGATCCCCGTGGTGGTCGCGTGGATTTTGCTCCGGGTTCCTCCAGTTTGACCCTCCACATTTAGAGATATTATTTGGCTGCGACTATACATTCCTGCTTGTGATGATGATGATATAAGCCACTTCGATGAGCTATCCTGTGTGGCCAGGTCACTTCGGCAAAAATAATGAATAACTCAGTGGTCTTTACCTGGTAAATAAAGTATTTTTGCATGGGCAAAAAAAAGAGAATCTTGATGATTTTAAGTTCGATTCCCCGTCAAGGTCAACACCAATAATGGCGAGTGATATCATATTCGGCCCTGTGCACCCTCATTCACCAAACCTGCACCGACCATAATGTGTGAAGTATAGTCAAACAACCACTATGACACAGCGTGAAGGGGGCCTTCATCCAGCAGTGGATTTTACAAGGGCTGTATACGAAGAGCTAACGTGGGGCAGAACGTCTCTGGCACGGGATGTGTGGTGGTTCTGCCCTCGTTTGTAGATGCTTTTCTCCAGGCTCTCAAGTTTCCTCCCACGCTGAAAAATATTATATATATATATAAAATGGCCCATACATCCCCGAGAAGGACCCTCCTGAGAATATCTTGAGTCTCCTCGTCGCAGGCCCGTCTACATCAACACACAGGAGCTAATGTAACACAAACAGTTTTTGGTTATTTGCAAAAACCAAGCACGTACTGCAGAATGAGCTATTCTCTGAAAGAGCCCGGCGAGCAGATGAAATAAATAAAAGCGAAAAAATCGACACGAATGAATAACATTGCGTCCATTGCACGATGACTGCGCTTGCCCTGGCAGATGGTTCGTGCATTTTCAAAATAGCAAAGCACGAACTTTTTCTACAAAACACTTGAATAAGCAGAACGGAACAAAAGAGCAATGTTAACGTTAACGTTTGCAGAGCAACGGCATGGCTGGTTACGATTTCATGAGCCTCAAGCCTCGCTGCACGGTTTACTGTTCGCATCAATTTAAAAAAAAAGCAAAAATAGAGTTCAACCGCCCGTAAATGAGCGTAGATTCACCCACGTTCGTTTTTGTGTTTCGCTCGCAGAATTTTCATTCGGTAGCCGTGCGTTTCGCACGATTACCTCGAAACGCCTTTGATTATTCCGCTCGACTGTAATCATTCAGCGGGGAATCTTTTTTTTATATTTCAGCAGCCTCGTAGAAAAAAACAGAGGGGCCACGTGGCCTGTGGCGCGCGCCTCCCAGGTGTACGGGTGAGGATTATAGTCACGTGAGGTGTACTCAGAGTCACGTGAGGATTATAGAGTCACGTGAGGTGTACTCAGAGTCACGTGAGGTGTACTCAGAGTCACGTGAGGTGTACTCAGAGTCACGTGAGGTGTACTCAGAGTCACGTGCGGTGTACTCAGAGTCACGTGCGGTGTACTCAGAGTCACGTGAGGTGTACACAGAGCCACGTGAGGTGTACTCAGAGTCACGTGAGGTGTACTCAGAGTCATGTGAGGTGTACTCAGAGTCACGTGCGGTGTACTCAGAGTCACGTGAGGTGTACTCAGAGCCACGTGCGGTGTACTCAGTCACGTGCGGTGTACTCAGAGTCACGTGAGGTGTACTCAGAGTCACGTGAGGTGTACTCAGAGTCACGTGCGGTGTACTCAGTCACGTGCGGTGTACTCAGAGTCACGTGAGGTGTACTCAGAGTCACGTGAGGATTATAGAGCCACGTGAGGTGTACTCAGAGTCACGTGAGGATTATAGAGCCACGTGAGGTGTACTCAGTCACGTGAGGTGTACTCAGAGTCACGTGAGGTGTACTCAGAGCCACGTGAGGTATACTCAGAGCCACGTGAGGCGTACTCAGAGTCATGTGTGGTGTACTCAGAGCCACGTGAGGTGTACTCAGAGTCACGTGAGGTGTACTCAGAGCCACGTGAGGCGTACTCAGAGTCATGTGTGGTGTACTCAGAGTCACGTGAGGTGTACTCAGAGTCACGTGAGGTGTACTCAGAGTCACGTGTGGTGTACACAGAGCCACGTGAGGTATACTCAGAGTCACGTGCGGTGTACTCAGAGTCATGTGAGGTGTACTCAGAGTCACGTGAGGTGTACTCAGAGTCACGTGTGGTGTACACAGTCACGTGTGGTGTACTCAGAGCCACGTGCGGTGCAGAGCCACGTGTGGTGTACTCAGAGTCACGTGCGGTGTACTCAGAGCCACGTGCGGTGTACTCAGAGTCACGTGAGGTGTACTCAGAGCCACAGGGGGTGGAAAACATCGCCAAAGAAAATTAAATGCAAACAAATGTTTTTTTTTTCCCCGCAGGCGCGGGGAGTTGGCAGAGCTAACGATTGTAATTTAGCAAAAAAAACAGCGGGAGTTGTGAGATTCTTAAAAACAGCTGGTACCCAACAACCGAAACGCATAAAACTGCAAAAATGTTATGTACGATCGTTTAAATAAATTATGGCTCAGTTGCCGCTAATGATGATGATTTAGTGGTAGTGCTAGCTCCCCATTGAGAGTCGACAACAGAAATTATTGTTCGGCCTCCCTATACACATACCCCCCCCCCCCACTTCACAATTTATAAAATGTATAACATTATCGTAATATATACAGTAGATGTAGTTAGAAGAGAGATGCGGATCAATGGCAGGCGTAGTGAGATGAGAGAAGAGAGATACAGATGAGACAGAAATATGGTGAAATTAGAGAGATGCAGACACGAGAGAGAGATTTCGTGAGATGAGAGGAGAGATCAGATGCTGACAAGATAGAGATGAGAGACAATAATTGGATGTTTGTGTTAATTAGTTTGTTACATTTAGTTGGATTTGAACATGAGCTGGTATTTCATGTACCCCTCTTTTTCATGAAATTCAGGGCCACTTGAGTTGATTTGGGGCCCTAAGCTTTAACTCGCGCCGTCAACCAAAGATTCAGATGCGACAACAGCGTTTGACAAGCCCCGGTATTTTCATTTCATGGACTGGAATGCAGACCGCCGAATAAAACTACGCTTTACACTGTAACTTTACATTAAAGCGGCTGACAAAAGAAAATGTATGTTCTTCTGAAGCGAAACTTACGAAATAAAAACGAATGTTCTACCGGAATGATTGATGTACCTTAATAAGCAGGTAAAGGCCCTCTGCGATGCATTGTCCTTTATGAGACGTGGATGATTGTATCTCAGGAAATACGGTTCATATATTTTTTAATCAAAGGTCAAGGTCAAGAGGTCACGCACAGTGAATGGCGTTGACGCCACCACATTTGCTTCCTTCTCTTCTGCATCTGCCATCGCTTCCTTCTACCGGACCTCTTAGGTCTGTTCGGGAAATTCGATCACCTTTGCCTGGCTTCAGCAGCTCGCCTTGGTACACAGTGACAGGTCCTTCAAGAACTATCTTAAAGTCTTCCGATTGCTCTCCAACCTCTGGGTATCCTTCCAGTGCCTGTCTCGTTTGCCCTGGCATTCTCCAAGTCGTCTTGCTGTTCGTGGTTGCCGAAACTGCCCAAAACTCAACTCAATAACGAAAATAAATATATTTATTACTTGCTACGGTCTATTCGTGAAAGATGGAAACAGCTTTGGGGGTAGCCTTCATCCACCATTGAATAGATCGTGGCAAATAATGACGATGATGACATCATCATAAATGAAATGCAATTTGTATTTTTGCTGCTGCCGGCTATTGCTCATCCAACAGTGGACAGATCATGGCTGACTATAAAGATGATGAATATGTGAGTAATGATGAATATGAGCTGAAAGAGATGATGTACGTTTTCTCTCTCTCTCTCTCCTTCATGGTGTTGCCATCGCAAAATTCCACAATTTGCCGCTGGCTGTGAGAGAGAGCGCAGCGTAGCGTAGGGAACGAGGAAGTGTGCATGTGCGTGTGTATGTGCGTGTGTATGTGCGTGTGTATGTGCATGCGCGTGTGTATGTGCGTGTGTATGTGCGTGTGTATGTGCATGTGTATGTGCGTGTGTATGTGCATGCGCGTGTGTATGTGCGTGTGTATGTGCATGTGCGTGTGTATGTGCGTGTGTATGTGCATGTGCATGTGCGTGTGTATGTGCATGTGCGTGTGTATGTGCGTGTGTATGTGCATGTGCGTGTGTATGTGCGTGTGTATGTGCATGCGCGTGTGTATGTGCGTGTGTATGTGCATGTGCGTGTGTATGTGCGTGTGCGTGTGTATGTGCGTGTGTATGTGCGTGTGCGTGTGTATGTGCGTGTGTATGTGCATGCGCGTGTGTATGTGCGTGTGTATGTGTATGTGCGTGTGTATGTGCGTGTGTATGTGCGTGTGCGTGTGTATGTGCGTGTGTATGTGCGTGTGCGTGTGTATGTGCGTGTGTATGTGCATGCGCGTGTGTATGTGCGTGTGTATGTGTATGTGCGTGTGTATGTGCGTGTGTATGTGTATGTGCGTGTGTATGTGCGTGTGCGTGTGTATGTGCGTGTGTATGTGCGTGTGTATGTGCGTGTGTATGTGTATGTGCGTGTGTATGTGCGTGTGCGTGTGTATGTGCGTGTGTATGTGCGTGTGTATGTGTATGTGCGTGTGTATGTGCATGTGCGTGTGTATGTGCGTGTGTATGTGTGTGTGTATGTGCATGTGCGTGTGTATGTGTGTGTGCGTGTGTATGTGCATGTGCGTGTGTATGTGCATGTGCGTGTGTATGTGCATGTGCGTGTGTATGTGCATGTGCGTGTGTATGTGCATGTGCGTGTGTATGTGCGTGTGCGTGTGTATGTGCGTGTGTGCATGTGCGTGTGTATGTGTGTGTGCGTGTGTATGTGCATGTGCGTGTGTATGTGCATGTGCGTGTGTATGTGCATGTGCGTGTGTATGTGCGTGTGCGTGTGTATGTGCGTGTGCGTGTGTATGTGCGTGTGCGTGTGTATGTGTATGTGCGTGTGTATGTGCGTGTGTATGTGCGTGTGTATGTGTATGTGTGTGTATGTGCGTGTGTATGTGCGTGTGTATGTGTGTGTGTATGTGTGTGTGTATGTGCATGTGTATGTGTGTGTGTATGTGCATGTGTATGTGTGTGTGTATGTGCATGTGTATGTGTGTGTGTATGTGCATGTGTATGTGTGTGTGTATGTGCGTGTGCGTACGTGCCTGCCATGCGTCATCCACGTCCTGAGTCCACCGATCTCCCAGCACAGGTTTCACGGCCGATATGAACTCAGCCCCCACGAACTGAGAGGGCACAAGACATCACGCAGGAAGACAAGGATGAAGACCCCCGCCGTGTAGCCTCTAACAGACGTTTGGGCCACATGCTGTTGTCGACCACCTATGAAGGCCGGCACGTCACACGAGGGGGTGGATGGTCAGTAACACGCCCGGCCGTCTTTGTCTTCCCAGTGGCAATGTTTACACACCACAGCAGGCACTTATTTGAGACTGAGTCGATCTCGGGGAGGCCCAGGACCGATTCAAATAATCGTAACTGGTGTTCGCATTGAGCGGGGAATCGAACTTGCGTCGCCGGGTTCGGAACACAGCACGCTAACCAACTACACTACCGCTCCCCACTACACACACACACACAGAGACATACACGTGTGCATACAGCAGCAAGCAGAGCAACGTTTTAAACACAAATAGGTGCACATGGAAAAACCCAGACCCACATTCACGTACATACATAGATATGCACAGACACAGAGAGACCCATGTATACACACAAAGACACATGGACACAGGCACATGCATGGATACACACAAACACTTATACACAATGAGACGAAGACAATCATGCGCACCAACAGATGCACACCAACAGATGCACACAGAGATGTATACAAAGACAGAGATCCCCCTTATAGCCTGTAACAGACTGTTGGGGCAAGCGCTGTTAGCGCGCACCAATGAAAGCCGGAACGGCACACGAAGGGCTGGGTGGCCAGCATCACTCCCGCGCGACTTTGTCTCCCTAGTGGCGATGTTTACACATCGCACTAGGCACTTATTTGAGGCTGAGTCGACCTAGGGGAGGCCCAGCACCGGTTCACATAATCGTCACTGGTGTTGGCCGTGAGCGGAAATCGAACTTGGTACGCCAGGTTCGTAGCGCAGCGTGCTAACCGCTATGCGACCATTCCCCCCACAGAGATATATGCACACATGCAGACACACGTTTCATTAATGAACATTTTTTTTTTAACCACAGCTTATGCACACGGACGTACGCACGTGACACACACAGTAACGGTAATAATTACAGAAATACCCACCATGCATTCGACAAGCGCAGACGATAAGCACAAGGGCAGCTCAAGATACCACTTATCACCGCTGCCAATGCCAGCTACGCGGTCAATTTATGGAGCCGAAACCCTGGCAAGAGTTGGCATCGGCTACAGCCGGGGGTGAATTAATGCTGTCCCCTGCGACCACGGACATCGATTTACGGTAAATATTTCCTCTCCCTGACATTGCCCGAGACAATTCGCCTCCGATATTGCATGAACCGAAAGGGCTTGGACTTCATACAGAACAGAAACATAACCCCAACACTGTACGAATTCACGAAAGACAATGCGCGCGGAGCTATTTTAGTTCGCTCGCTCGCGAGGCGATGCTTGGAATGCCTGCCCCTGCGTCCGTGTCCACGCGAGGGGGGCTGATGCGATTTAATTATTTTTGTTCATGTTAAGCCACAATACGATATTAATCGTCACGGCATGAAGATTATCCCGTAAAAACGTGGGCGGTGACGTGGCCCGGCGTCAGCGCGTTCGACCGCTGTTTGCAGAGGTTCGCGGTTTGAATCCGGCAGGCCACCCTGGTAAACACTGCCTATGTTCAAGATCCTGCGTCGTCATTTAAAAAAAAACGATGCCATTGTGCGCCAGCGTCACAGTCCAAATGTGCAAAAAAATTATACCGCAAATTATAAATCATTCTGGTCTATAAAGCCCAATGTACATGCGGGCCAGACCGATCTGTCATACGACTGGGGGTTCATGCACCACGCTCTTCAGAGCGGCACCCTACGACTACTCTCTCAGGCTCGGCTCTAGCGCTCGACGCTGGGGGGGGATCGGGCAAGCTACGAGCCTCCGTGTGCTTTAGGAGCGAGTGTAAGACTGACTATTTTATCATGGCTTTTACTTCAACGTTATTTTATTGTCTTTGTATTTTATTTGGAGTGTACACTGTTTTGATACCCTCCTTGAGTGGAGGTGATATTACATTTAAAATAAATGCGGTTTACGGTTTACATAGCAGCATTGCCCCTACTGTGAAACTGCACAGACTGTGTGTGTGAATCATTGCACCTTTGTGATAACCTTGCACTTTAAGAATAGAAAAAATACTATCATGTACTAAGTTACTATTATTAATTAAATGGTTTTCACTCTTTTAACATCTGTTCTTGGCTGTGCTTCTATTACAAATAAAGATAAATTAAAAGTTCTTCAACTGCATTTCATTTGGCGCAAGCCTGCAACAGCTCTTCCAACAATTGTAACTTTTACAACACGTCACACCAAATAACGCACGCGCCGTCAGTTACAAAGGAGCGGTGGCGCAGCGGTTAGCGCACTGCGCTACGAACCCCGGCGACCTGAATTCGTATCCCGGTCAATGGCGGAATGATGTTTTAATCTCACGAGGCTCTTCCCCTAAAGTCGACTCAGCCTCAAATGAGTTCCTGGCGCGGTGTGCGAACATCACTGCTGGGAAGACGAAAGACGCTGTCGGCCATGGTCCTTGGCCACCCCGAGCCCCGTTGTAGCACTGTTCCGGCCTGCATAGGCACTAATTTTTTTTTAAATCAAAGTTGCTGAGCGCAGGCCCGAATTAGGGGCTGTAATATACAGCGCGATTGAACGGATAATAGACAAGACTGAATGTGAATGTATTTCTTGAAAAGAGGAACGTTATAAGAAAGGAGACGTTGGGAGGGAATTACATTCAGAATCAGAATACTTATTTATCCCGGAGAAATCCGATGAGCTATGAAGCTCTTTTTTCACAGGCGCTACCGGCACCTGCCCCGCAGCCTTCGTAGGCTACGCAGTGGATCTTTGTATTCGTCTTCACGTGCCCATCGATCAGCAACGCACGCGCTCCGTTGCATCTCATTTTTTTAGGCGTACTTAATGTGCAGCTATTTAACCACGTGGCGGGGCATGGATACATTCGTATCAATTCATTTAGGCTCCACGCCTGTTATTTGCCAGTTGGGCTTTGCACATTTTGATTTTGAGAACATTTTAACTGCGGGCGATGATGATGATGATGATTGCTCAAATGATCACGACGTCCTTCCCAGGGTTTTGTGGTAGACGTGCCTTGCCAAATAAATTACAGGGCACGGTGGAGAAGGACGGCAAGGTTTTGACGGATGAGAAAAATAACACGTTGCAAGACTTGCCAAACGAAAGTTGCCCACCCCAACGCTCGTTTGAAACAAGCGTGAAAAAACCATCACGTTCCTCCGAACGTGTCCGTCGCTCCGCTCACAACCTTCCGTCGAACGGTGGGGGCAGCTCCCTCCCCTTATTTCTCCCCCCGCTGCGCTCGAGCGATGAGGCAAAAGTAACAACGGACTGTATGGACACCGTGGAGAGAAGGCAAAAGGATGCGGTGGGGGGGGGGGGTGACAGCTGGAAGAGACGGCGAGGTGACATCTCAGAGTTTGGAGTCCGCTTGGCGGGCAGGAGAGGAATGAAACGGTAAGAACATTGGAGAAGCCTTTGCCTATCAGTGGGCAGTTACCGGCTGACAACAACGCAAAAACTACGGCTGCACCTGATGTCAAGAATAGCCTTGGCCCCCGTTCTACAACACTGTATTTTCACTGCGCTTAAATCTGGACGAATCGCTGACCTTTTCTCTCCTGAATACAATCAATGATGGCAATGTCCTGTTCTCTCCGCCTCTGCACATTTGTTTACATGCCAGCCTTGTTTACACGGCTGTACATTTCCCCTTTCCCCTTCGCAGGATCTCAGGAAAAATAGCACCGTGGGGGTATTCTGAGGCTATAAAAAATATTTTGTTTGTGTTTTACAGGGTTGACCAAAAGTCAGGGCAAATATGTTTTATTTTCTTCCTTTATTTTAACACTCGCATTATACATTGCAATTGTTCATTCTTTAAGTTAATATCGTATCGATTATCATGATTACCATCTACTTTTATTCTTCCCTTTCAGATGACGTTGAAAAATGGAAATACAAAAATATTCCGATGACGATCCAGTTCACTTCGTGTTCATGTATGCCACAGAAGGCAGCTGGAATCTTTAAAAAAAAACGCCTGAATTAATTTCAAAAGAGAATGCATGCACCATGCAGTAATATTAATGGCGGTCAGTTAGGACATTTGTTAAAATAAATTCAATAACGCTATGTGTCCTGACTTATTGGCCACCCTGTATATATGTACAATAAAATCGGCTTTGTGTAACCGCGCCGGATCAGACGCGCCGTGCTTCCCCGCTATCAGCGGGAATATTTGTCGCCGGCTGTCTGCGGAAAGGAAAACAATGAAAAAAAAAGTGTCGCCAGCACAGACAACAGGGGCCGCGGGTCGGTGACATTGTCTCAACGGCACCGCAAGACCAGCCCCCCCCCCACCGCCTCGCTCGCTCGCCCCCCCCCCCCGCCCCATCTATCACCCGCGCGGTCGCAGCTTCTCGTGCCCTGAAAGCGAAACCTTCCAAGGAAATAACGGCGCTAATCCGACCCTTGCCTTCAACGATTGTGGCCAACCCCGCCCTGCCCCCCCCCCCCCAACTACCTTCGAGGCAAGGCCGCTGTTGGAGGTCGTAGGCATCGTTGGGGGGGGGGGGGTGGGGGAGGTGTCCGGACACCAGCCCCCGCGTCCCCCCGTCCCCACTGCCACCTCACCTCGTAGTACTTGGGAGGAGCGTTGTACTTGTAGTGCTTGCGGCCCAGCTCGAATATCAGCTGCTCCAGAACGGCGTCTTGATCCAACCTGGCCACGGTCTTCTCGATGAGGGACATCACTCTGGGGGAGAAGAAAGGCGCGCGAGGTCGAATGAGCACAACGCGGTATGGGTCAATGCATGAACACACTCTGGGCAGGAAGACAATTTGCTTCCTCGGAAATGTTTAGCTGCGTGTGCCACTAATGGGGGTCACCTGTGTGATTGTCCCCCCCCCCCGCCCCTCCCCCAACTACAGTCCTTGTGACAACCTCCAACCCCATGGTTCAGCTTTCCATGATTACCAACCATCAGGTGCGTGTAGTGTGCAGTGGCTTCACTGGCACAAACACCTCTAAGATCACCGCGTAGGTTTTCGCGGTTGTGGTTTGTAGACGTTTCGATGCGTTTTTGGGGAGCGTTGACGAAATAGATTCACTTTTTTTGCCAATCTCAGTGCATTCATTTAACAAAGTGAAGTGATGGAGTTTTTAAAAATATATATATGTATCTGTTCTGTATATTCTCAGACCTTGCTTGTTTTCCCTCCACATACCATTTGGGAAATGCATAGCATGATGGATGAACAATTGCGGGTAAAATATATAAAGCCATAAATACATAAAGACATTATATATAGACGTATATTTATAGACATAAAGAGACCACCCGCCGCTATTAAACTTGTCCCTGGTTCCTTCCAGAACACGCAGCCAGTCGGGGTTTAAAATTTTCACTTCCACCACAATGGGCGTTCCAGGTCATTCTGGCCCATTTCCACCGCCGGCTACAACACAACACGGTTTGGTCATTACAAAGAGCCGGACTTGCGGAATGCAACAGCGACGAGAGTTGCGAAGCACTGCCAGCGTGGATTCGGTGCCATCTCACGCCGAGCCTAACTCGAGTCGGAATTTCAACCGACTGGCAAATTATGAAAGCACGCCCGAGCGTCGTTGTACCAAACGTGTCATCGTTTTTTTTTTCCGGCGCGCCCATGGACGACAGGACGCCAAGTAATTTCAGCCCGGTGAACCGAGTTCGCTGTGAAAGACAATCCCCAAAAATTTAATTTGACGGTGAAAGCCGCCCGGCAACGATGTACATGCCGAGCACTTGCAAGGGCAAGTGCGTCCAACATTTCATTGCAAATGCCGAGTATACAAATAAAGGATTTTTTTTTTTTTACACAAACGTCCACGGAGACATCCCGAGATATTAAAATCCATTCGGAATTAAACGCACCTCTCAGGTTGTTATTATTTATAAGATTCACGGAGAATGCATTAAACGTGTTTACGTATTCCTCAAGGAATCGCTCGAGACAAAGACAAAGATCCCCCGTATAGCCTTAAAAGACTGTCGGGGCAAGTGCTGTTAGCGAGCACCTATGAAGGCCGGCACGGCACACGAGGAGGTGAGTGGCCAGCACCACGCCCGACCGCTTTTGTCTCCCCGGTGGGAGACAAAGGAGGTCAGGGTTCGTAGCGCAGCGCGCTAACCGCTACACTTCCGCTCCCCACATGCAACAACAACAACCGCCATTCGCCACTAAGTGGCTGTGACGTCACCGCGACGCTTTTGCCAGGCCATGTGCACCTTGAGGCCACGTGAAGTGTCGAACGCCCGCTGGCAGGAGGTTACGGGGCAGACCCAGGTGCCACGGGTCGACTGACTGAGATGACTGAGATGACTGGCTGATGCACCACCTGTGCCCCCTACTGTGCCAACTTGCTGTGCTTTAGCCACCCGGCGCTCTGCTCGTTGTTGTGAGCGTTGCTCCTCCGCCCTCCGTTGTTGTGGGAGGGCGACAAGCCTCCGACTGCCCAGTAGCGCCCTTCACGAGCCTCCTCCACAGAGGCCGATCTTGACACCGCTGGTACCAGCCATCGGCAAGTCCACTCAGCTCCACGTCCTCCTGTACCACATCACTCTATCTCTTCTCTAGCCCGTGCTGCGCCCGTTTAGCCCCCTCGATCCGGCCGAACAAAAGCTGTTTAGGCATGCGGTGGCTGGGCATGCGGGCCACATGACCCAGCCAACGGAGCCTTGCCTGCCGGAGGAGCTCTCCGATGGGACTTTGCCCAGATCTTTCAATGATTTGTGAGCTTCTCACACAATCCAGCCTGATTAAACCCAGGATGGATCGTAGGCAGGAGAGCCTAAATATTTCTAACCGGTGAAGATGCTCCATTAGGGGGGTCCACGTTACGCACACGCACACACACACCTGTGCACGTTAGTTTCCCGCGCGTTTCCCCGTAAAGTTGTCATAATGGCTCGCCCACGGTGTTACCATAGCCAGGTACCTCCTAGGCTAAAAACATTATTCGGCTCTGCTGCTGCGTTGGCAGAGGTGCTCACGCACGACCAACAAAACAACTCGACATATTTGTCAATACCCCTGCCTTCAAAGAAAAAAATAAAAATGACAAGTACTTAATATGTGACATTTTGGGCAATAGCCCTTCTTTATATGTGCTTTGAAGAAGGGCCATTGCCTGTAACGTCGCCTATTTTTTGTTATTTTAAGACAGTGCTATTGACGAATGAGTTCAGTTTTGTACGTAAGAACTTTCATCGCACCGTACGTAGCCAACCGTGCTAATCGGAGGTGTCTCCTCAGATGACTCGCCCGACAACGAGTAGCTGAGTACGCGGCACATCGACATCAGCATGCCCACTCCACCGCGTCGGTTTTAAAACCAACGCAGCTCGCGAGCCGCGTGCCGCCGTCCCGAGAGTCTGCACAGATTGCGCGAACTTTGGGAGGGGACGGGTAACCAACCCCCCCCCGCCCCACGTGATAAAAGGACCAAAAACTTCGGATTATTTTTTTTCTCCACGCTCATCTACGACGCTACGTCTGAATGAAGCGCACGCGTGTTGTCATGCGGGCTTCGCGTTTTACCACGAGCGCATTAAAAACCCAAAGAGTCCCGGGCGCGCGAGCGGCGCATCACTCACCGCCGTGACGTCGCCGCGCGTAAATGCGACCATCGTGGCTTTGGCGTTATGGAT
Source organism: Petromyzon marinus (assembly GCF_048934315.1). NCBI lineage: Eukaryota > Metazoa > Chordata > Hyperoartia > Petromyzontiformes > Petromyzontidae > Petromyzon > Petromyzon marinus. Next base: position 5,316,754 of record NC_133699.1, read on the forward strand.
TTTTTGATAAATATTTACGCCTTCTCATATTTGGGTTAATGGCCACGGTCGTCCCGACGCGCGTGTTTATTGAGTCGTCGCATTCCACGGCGCAATCTCTCGGTGCCGCTGCGCGTGCTCGCTGGCGACCTGTCAATCTTTTACGGGCGATGGGTTACTGTAAATTGGTGCGGTTACGTTTAAGTGAAATCGCACGGGCGGAATGTGAGAAGACGGCGGAATCTGTCAAGCTCCCGGATTTCGCGCGTGGCACAAACGTGACCCGCGCAGCCCACAATTGGCGTTTGCCCTCTCTCAGCCTTCCGTCGGTCTCAGTGTGGGAGGTTGCTATTTTGCTACGCTGCTCTTACGGTCTAAAGCTCTGCCACGCTCTCATCTACCCGCACGAACAAACCCTGTCTCTTCTCCATCGTACGTGCTTAATTTTTTTCTTTCTAAATCTGCCTTCAATTTGGCCATCTCTCTCGTACAAACATGATACTAAATATTATTTAGACATTCCAATCTACCTATGCTTTAACTTGCGTCCTCAACGTTTAACCAAATCACAGCTGCAGTGCAACCGCAGCGCGGGGGCTTGTGCAACTGCGAGCCACTGCGCCACCCGCTTCACTGCGGGGCCAACATCGGTTTGCGAGCGATATCTTAACCGGACCTGGGCTCCCCCACTTAACCGACACACGCTTACCAGGGTGGCGAAGTATGGTCAAACAACCCCCGTGACCAACACTCCGTCGAGAGGCCTTCATTCAGCAGTGACTTCACAAAGGACTGAACGTTATTATTACTTTTTGATTTAAAGCTTTCGCGACTGCAGGGATTCATATTCTTGGTTCTTTCGGTAAAGTCACGTAGAAGGGAAACAATAAAATGATACAAATATAAAACAATACAATTCTCACGACGTTTCGACTGCAACACAAATCGCTCTCCGTGGTGCTAACGTTAAAAATAACCGCCACTTTTTTCAAATTTTCTGGTGTCACCACCACTACCACCACGTCCGACTACGTTTGTCCCTGCAGTTTGCCCCTGCGGTGTTGATGGTTTACACAACACGCCAGGTACGAATACAGGGCTACGTTGACCCAGGGGAGAGCCCGGGAGTGGTTCGTACGGATATCTGCTGACTGATGTGGGCTGCGAGCGAAAATCGAACAGAGGGGTCGCCAGGTTCGTAGCGCATTGCGCTAATCACTGCACTACCACTCCCCGTACACGTACACAGCACGCACCGACACATACACTGATATGGACGTGCGCAGAGTTCAAATATGTGGCACGTGTGCAGTGTTATTTGGCAAATACCCAAGCACAGACATTTGTTGTTTTTGGTATGTACATAATGTTGTAATCCAAACGTTTAAAACAATCAATAAACAAAAATTGGGTACGTTACAATTCATCGACTCTCGCACTTAGAATCAATTCATACAGTGGGCATAATTGCATTAAACTGTGCATGTGTGCATTGATTATTTATGATGCATGTAAGGTATGTGCTCATATTATCTTTAGGCTAATGGAGCGATGAAATCTGATCTTGTGCAAGAGCTCTATGGATTGTTGTATCACGGGCATGCAATTGATGGCCAAAACTTGGAGCCAGCATCCATACAGCAGTGGATTGATCACGGCTGATAAAGATGATGAATTGAACGAACGAGACAAAGCAAACAAGACAGAAGAAACCCGACGGACAGTAAGGATGACAAATTACCACTGATTGATGGCTGAATTTAATCTCGATTACAAATCATCGAACCGCGACGTGAGTGAAATCTTTGCGAGCCAATTAAACATGTCACCATAATATGTGGTTGGAGACAGAGCCAGCATTAACTGGGTTCCTGGGTTTGAATCCCGTTTTCAGTCGTCTGCGATTCAACTGGTTTCTCAAAGTGCAGCGGTCGGTTCAAGGTCTTACCCCGATCACTAATGACTGCCTACATACACCAAAAAAAAAACATCAATCGCATTAAAAAAAATCTGAAATTTTCAATTACATTGGCTGAATTCCAGCTCTAAGAATGAAAACATCTATTTGATTGTCACGCCGGCAATCGTTCAAGCAAGGTATGCCGTCAAGTGCACTTGCTCCCTTATTGTGCCTGGGACAATACCTGGGAGAAAAAGAATACGAAAAAAAAACCTATTTCAATCGAGAGAAACATTCGCTCTTGATCCGACTCTTCTCTCATGACACAGTCTCATCCTGCTGCCGCACCCCTTTAGTGTCCCTCCCTTTAGCTTTTAATCTTCCATTCTCCTCCTCCACCTCCGCCATTCTCCTCCGTTTGGTCACCCCGCCAAAGTTCCCTCAATTAAAAGATTCCTCTTGCCTGCCTCCTCCAATTTTCCTCGATCGCGAGCTGGAGAACGCTGCGATTTACAGGTGGTGCCGCGCGCACGCGCTCGCTACGATCATCGCCACCGGCGAATGCGCATTACAGATTTCCGTCCGTTTCTGCACGTTGTTGTTGTAAATTAATACATAAAGTACCTAAAACATTAAGAAGCAAAGAGAAAAAATTATATTAAAATAATCAATAAATACATCGTTCCCACCCCCTACCCCTCTACCCCTCCCGCCACCTACTTAAATTAAATTCGCACCCATACACACAAATCATATAGAAGCGTAAGTGCCGTGGCACTGCCTGTGGATGTATTGTCCAGCGGTGAGATCAATCTTCACATCCTTTCGAAGACATTTCTCGAGCCATTCGCCTACCCCAGTCCCACTCCTCTGACAGTTCTGCCGCCAATAAATTGGAAGTTAATTACGCTGCCACCACCGCCCTGCGTTTTGGTGGGGGTGGTGGGGAGGGTGGGGGGGGGGAAGGGTGGTGGGCGGGGTGGTGGGGGTGGTGGGGACGGGTGGTGGGGGGGTGGTGGGGAGGGTGGTGGGGGGGGGAGGTAGGGTGGTGGGGGGGGGTTGTGGGGAGGGTGGGGGGGGGGGCGCTCCACGCTCATTAATAGTTCGTGATCCGCACAGAAATATCCCGGTGGGTAACGGATTTTCACCTCTCTCTCTTGCGTGCCACGCCGGTGTTTAACTGTCTAATGAGCGCGTGGTAATTTATTCTGCGGATAAAAAAATATTTCAAATATCAACGTTTTCAGATGGATGAATACAATTCGGAATTTTGGGCCAAATGGAGACACTATCCGAGGTCCCTTCTGACGACGCGATTGTGTTCTAACATGTGAAACTTGAAAGTTAGCTTTTTTTTTCAATCTTCTGATCCACATTTATTTTGATTGTGCTTCCGGTGTTGTGTCACAAGATGAAGCATCCATTCAGAGCTCTTGTGGAGCAGTTCAGCCCTCTGTGTTGGTCAATAGCTCGTGGAAGTGGATTTGACAGAGCTACCTCCGAGGTCAGCTTTAATGGTGTCTATTCCACAATGTGGGGGACAGCACTTTCTCACTTGCGCTGCCACGGATAATAATATTCATCGCATGACAGTAAGTGTGATATATTCCCGACAGCTGGGATTCAGCCAAATTAAGTACAGAATACAATTTTATGTGATGGTTATTTGTGCGCGTGTGTTTGTGTGCGGTCATCGGCGAATGGATTTGCGACTGTAATAATGAGATAATAATGAGAGTTATTATTTGCACGCTGTCTCAAGGCACCACGAATGAAGAGAAAGCAAATGTGTTAAAGGAAGAAAAAAAACCACTTCGTGGCAGAATGAGAGAGCCGACGTGTGCCAAACACTAATCAGGTAAAGTCATTTTTGAAGCACCAACTCGCTACACTTGAGAACTCGGTTTAATTGCATGCAGCGGCTGCCTGGATTCGAACCCAGCACCTCAGCGGTCTTACCTCCGAGCTCTGCCCTCAGAGCCACCTGGCCATCGCTTCCTGAAGTGACACTGCATTTCACCAACAAACGAGTAACTTATTATTCTTGGTTCTTTCGGTCAAGTCGCGTATAATGGAAACAATAAAATAATAAAAATATGTTATTTTATTGTTTCCCTTCTACGTGGTGACTTCACCGAAAGAACAAAGAATATGAATCCCTGCAGTCACGAAAGCTTTAAATCAAAAGAGTAACTTATTGTCACAAAAATGTGCACCACTGTGAGGCCACGAGGGCCTCTTTCTTCATTGGTTCGCAGTCGTTTTGTGCCAAGTATAGTTATTAAAAAAAACCCTGTTAAATCAGTGAAAAAACATGGCATTTTGACCATTTTCCCACAAAATATTGGCAGAACTTGGCCTCCTGCCAACGCAATAGTTATACCCAACGTGTTTACTTCCTGAATGGTTCCTGTATACATTTCTCGAGTCTCGCGAATACAATTTACAATGCACAATACAGCACCATGTGGATTTACAGAGCGTCTTGAATGTGACCACATCTCAAGATGCTGTACAGAAACAAGAGGACGTATTTATTTAACGGAGAGAGGCCGTCAGTCATCGGCAGAGAGGAGGAAAGCAAAGTCTGATTGTGGACGTTGACAACAGCAGAGCGTTCAGAGCATGGAGCGCGGTGGAGGGGGGGGGGGGGGGAAGTTTCAGACATTGCGGGGCAGCAGAAGAGATGGTGCGACCTCCTACGTTACAACGGCTGACCGTGAAGACTTCGACAGAAATACTTGGTTGCTGGAGTGGAGAGTGTGCGTGTGTGTGTGCGTAGAGTAGAGTAGAGGGGAGAGGTATGAGAGTGTGTTGGGGGGGGGGGAGTAGAGTGATATGACAGGGCAGATGTAGGAAAATGTGCAGGGGAATAGAGCGAGATGAGAGGTAAGAGAGTGTGTGTGTGGGAGTAGAGGGATATGAAATGTCGTGGAGTGAGAGGAGAGGGGAGAGAGAGGAGAGTGTGTTGGGGGGAAGTAGAGCAAGACGAGAGGGTGGAGAGGTTGGAGGGGGTGAGTCTATGGAGCAAGGCGAGGACAGGGAGTGCAATGTTTGTGGTCGACCTGCAACTGGATTGGGAGCCAGTGGAGGGATCGCAGGAGCGGGGTGATGTGCGGAATAGTTGATGAGTGAGGAGTCTGACAGCATCATTGTGATACTTGTGGGCGTTATTTATGGAAATTTCGACATTTGCCTGTGTTATGCTCAAAAGCAGGCAATTATAAAATGTTGATTGCGTATCCCAGATTGATTGTTGTGGATATGAAAGAAGGCACATTTTTTTACAAGTTTGAATTATGATGCCACAGACCTATGGGTGGTTCTGAAATCCGCACTGAATACATGATGCTTCTCCATCGCCAGTTACCCTGATGCAAAGACAAAGATCCCCCGTACAGCCTTAACAGACTGTTGGGACAAGTGCTGTTAGCGAGCACCTATGAAGGCCGGCATGGCAGACGAGGGAAAGGGTGGCCAACACCACGCCCGGCCGCCTTTGTCTCCCTAGTGGCGATGTTTACACACCGCATCAGGTACTCATTTGAGGCTGAGTCGACCGAGCGGAGGCCCAAGACTGGTTCAGATAATATGATCGTCACTGGTGTTGGCCGTGAGCAGGAGTTGAACCAGGTGCGCCAGGTTCGCAGGGCAGCGTGCTAACCGCGACACTACCGCTCTCCACACACATGTACACACATACACACACACACATGTACACACATACACACACATTCATAATAAACTGATACACACACATGTACACACATACACACACATATACACACATACACACACACACATGTACACACATACACACACATGTACACACATACACACACATGTACACACATACACACACATATACACACATACACACACACATGTACACACATACACACACATGTACACACATACACACACATATACACACATACACACACATGCACACACATACACACACATGTACACACATACACACATATACACACATACAAACACATGTACACACATACACACACATGTACACACATACACACACATGTACACACATACACACACACATACACACATACAAACACATGTACACACATACACACACATGTACACACATACACACACATACACACATACACACACATGTACACACATACACACACATGTACACACGTACACACTCGAGTGAATACTTCGCTTGGCAGAGGTGCGCAAGCACAAGTAACACAAAAAAACTTTAGCCAGTAACACTGCCATAGAGAGGTCAAATTATAAATAGCAGGCGATATTTCAGGCAATAGCTCTTCTTCATAGCAGACATGCCGATTATATTCTTGGTTCTTTCGGTAAAGTCACGTAGAAGGGAAACAATAAAATAATAAAAATATAAAACAATAAAATTCTCACGACGTTTCGACTGCAACACAAGCAATCATCATCAGGTGTGAAAACCACAGCAAGAAAATTTTCTCAAGAGAATTTTATTGTTGTATATTTTTATTATTTTATTGTTTCCCTTCTACGTGACTTTACCGAAAGAACCAAGAATATGAATCCCTGCAGTCACGAAAGCTTTAAATAAAAAAAATGCCGATCATAGTTATAATTTTATATGCACAGCGGTATACATTGACAGTATTCTCTCCATCCCCCCATATTCTGTAAAGTTTCCACGAGTCGCGGTCACAACTCGCCGCTCCACAAATTCCAAAGCGTATTCTGTAAATTACATGCGCGAGCAACTGCAGACGCACTGACACGGAGAACCTTTAGAAATAACACGCGGAACGGCGCACGTGATTATTTTGAAAGTCATTGCCTGGCCTAACAACACGAATGCACTTCAAATAATTGAATTCAGTGTTATTGCTGCTTCAAAAATCTCGTATAAAAATTTTAACCAGTCACGTAAACAAATAGAGAATGTTATTTTTTTTTCCCCACTGCCTAGAAACAAATAATATTTGTTTATATATTTCAGCCGATGGAATAATAATAATAATCACGATTAAAGTCACGTGGCCGATCACTCCGGACCTTCTCCACTCCGTGCCGAAAGAAAACAAATAGGAAAGAAATCCTGTTGTTTTTAAAATATATTTATTTGTTTTACGTATCTATGAGTTTGTCGTTGAATTTCCGTGGCGATTATAAAAAAGAGGACGTCCGTTGCAATTGCGCGGGGAGACTTCAAGGCATGGGAACGAATCGCGAAGAGTCACTTCCCGGAGAGGGGGAGGCGATAAACCTTTACCCCCCATCCCCGCATCCCTACGACGCGTCTTTGACTCCACATCAAAACTCGAGTTCCACCTGTGCAGACGTCGCTCTTTCTATTCAAAGAGAAGACGACCAATTGCGCAGTACACTCCCGCGAACTTGTAGGGCTGCGAAAGTCAATTGTCGAAGCATTATTTTGCCCGAGGCATTTTTCGCAAACGCACCCCCAAGTTATTGTTGTTGCCGCTGCTGCCCTCTTGATCATCCAGCAGTTTGTTTCCGCCTGTTGTTGTTATTGTTGTTTATTCTCTGCAGCAGCAAGTCTCGTTTGATTTAATTCACGGAAAGGCTCGAGAAGCCACGGACGCTGTGCGACTAAAATGCAAGGGATATTATTATTATCCCGTGGATTTGCACGGCTCTCCTAACAGGTGTGACTAATGGGTGTAATTGACAGGGTAATGATATGTAGCATTACAAGCGACCACTGATCGCATTAGCTGCCAAACAACGCCTTCATTTCTCCAATTTAGCCACAAAACACGCGCGTCCTGGCATTGAAACCGAAGTGACTGCGCATTTCTATTTGGGGGGCGGGGTGGTTGGGGGGGGGTCGAGCCAGGCGACTGTGGGGGGGGGGGGGATGAAAACAGACGGAATTGTAACCTACACTTAAAAAATATGCGACAATACCCCCTCCCAAAAAGTAAATGATCGTATTTCATCCGTGCCGTGGGCAGCCATCAGCTCTCATCTCCCACGGCGGCCACGGGCGTTCGAGTCGCCTCCCCCCCCCCCCCCCCAAATTGCCAAAACAAATGCACGTTTAATCAGAGCACATCGCGTCCAGATGTCGGCGTATATAAATATACATGCGGGGATGGGGGGAGGGGGGCAGGCTGATTTCTCGCCCCGGCGTCTGTGCTCGCGTGGCCGGAGAATGCGGCGTAACTGGCAAGAGAATGTGAAATATTCATCGGCGGTTCTTTGGTGGTGAAGGGGGAGATGCGGGGAGCCCTGCATTTAATTCCGGCTTCATTACGGAGTCGCCAAGAAACGGCGTGCCACGAATGTGCAAAGCGAAGAGGAACTTTTGCTTTGTGTGTCGGGAAAAGTTTTGCAGGTCTCAGAGCCAAAGGTCTGTGTCGCTCTTCGTTAATCAAAGAGCAAGAAGGAAGTTGTAAATCGTGAAGCTGGGACGTAACCTCGATTGGAAAATGGTGATGCATGGCCGCCGGCCTCGCCCGCTCGCTCGCCCACTCACTGAATCAAACTCTCTCCACCTTAACACAGAAAACAAATAATAATGCCAACGATGATTTAACAAGAATAGCCCCACTGACTCTCAAGACTCTTTTACAGGAGGGTCCTGCCATGGAATTTTTGGGAGGAATTCAGAGCACCCCATAGCAAAAAAAAAAACACACGTGCGAAGGAATAGCACTCACGGTTCTGCACGGATGGATTCAAGCCACTGACTCAATCCGGTGAATGGACTAAATCTGTGTGTGTGTGGAACACACTCATTGGTCTAAGGCCTGTGCAGCGATGAGCCTACAACACTTGGTGTGCACTAACCACGCTCGACCCTATGGTAGATATTGGCAGAATGAGTGTACGAGTATGATGCCACCTTAACGTCACCTTCATTATTCCAACTAGGACACACAAACACACACGCACGTTCGAGTCAATTCGGAGCGCAGCGTTGTACACCACGAAGTTGCGGTGAGCATATTTCTCCCCCCCCTCCCCTCCGCTCTTTTCCAATGAGCCGGGCATGAATTATTTAAGGTTCTTAAGCGCAGATGCATTACTCTTGTGTGTGTGTGTGTATGCCGTTTCCCTAACGGGTGGCACGGCAGATGCGAAACAATTCTCTACCGTGCATCCCGAGCACGGTTGGGTCGGGGCGTGGAGAAGGGAGGGGGGGGGGGTCAAATCCAGACAGATTAAACCGCACGGAGGTGTCAAGAGGCAAAAGGCGCAGCCCTACAAGTGCTCGCTCACTCCACCGCTGATGGAAGAGCCTCGAATGGGGAGAGCTCAAGAGAGCCCCTGTGAGAGGGCATTTCGCCTGTCCTATCATGTCGGGGCAGATGTCTTTGGGAGAGGGTGGGAGCACCCACACGTTACCACACCGCACAAGACCTTGACTGCGCCGTACCCATTTGTACTGCGGGTTGAGTAGACAGAGGTGGTGTGTGTAAGGCGGTGTGGGGGGGGGGGATTTAAGAAACCTGCTCCCGCTGTTTTGACTGAACGGATTGCGAGCGCGTCACACCTGCTACACCGCGGCCTCCATTAGCACAGGTCGAAGTATTGGAACAGCAACGACAACAACAACAACAATGGATGAATGGATGGAGCTGGCACGTGTATCGTTACTCAGTCTAATGCAATCGTGAATGCGTGACAACTCAGCAAAATCCTGCAATGTAAGTGCTTTGGTGGGGGGGGGGGGCGTTCGGGGCGGAAGGGAAAAAAACCCACCGACAGATAAGCTAATAAGGTAAAGGTGGAAATGGCGACGTCGGTTTCGGGTGGCAATTCATTTGCGTCTGTGGTTGCGCCCGTTTGCCCTGTGCACACCCCTCCCCCCTTGACTCTCAGTTGACTCTCGGCGTTCAACACGGCGGGGTGCGCGTGGATGCGGGGGGTGGATTGCGAGCCCCCAATATCGTTTGGAGGAGCGCGCGCGGGGTGATGTCCCGTTTAGTGTCGCCACGTCCCGTCCGTGAACCCCCCGCCCACCCGCCACCCCCGGCACCTCTGGCAGTGGCCAATTGAAGCCGAGGCGAAGCCGCGACGGTGCGCAAGCAGCAGCAGCAGCGGTAGCGGTAGCAGTCGCGGCGACAGCGGTGAACTTGCGTGCCAGCAAAAGTTAACGCGGCCCAAACCCCCAACGGCAGTTATCGTGGTTAAATTAAGCGGCCGCTTAATTTCGGTTCAGTTATTTCATTTTATTGGTGGTGGGGGGGGGTTGACTATATTGTTCTTACATTGCTCAATTAAGCAGATTATTTGTAGGGTTATTAAAAGGAAGCGCCTCTCTGTGTTTTTTACAAACAGCGAAATTCAACCTTCCGTGGTCCAATGCCCATTCATTCGCGTGCAATGTTTAGAAGCCGGGGGGTGGGATTGGAGTCGCTGCTGCCGATATTCGTTACCAATTTCAGGGGCGTTCGGAACGCACCCCCTGTTGTTATTATTCCGCCTAATTGCAAAGCCCTTTCTTGTTTGTTTGCTCTCGTGGAGTCTCGTACAAATTGAATTTTGATTCGGTAAAACAAACGCCGTGTGATTTCATTTTCTCGGTTGCTCGCCGCTGCGCTTGCCAACCAGGTGCCAGCGGAATTTTTTTAAAATTCCACATCCTCCCTCACATCATCACATTGCGACATCCTGACATTCTGGACGGCATTGCCAGTCGCATCGACGGTATCAGGCACACCAGACTCATCAGAGCAGGCGGTGGGGATTTCATTTGGCCAGGTCATTGCCATCCTGGGCTCAGGTATGTAAGACCGGTCTAAGGTTTAGGAATGGACCCCGCGTGTACGTGGTTTAGTCCAGTGCTGAGATAGGGCCCTAATGAATACAACCATAGAGTACGGGAGGGGGACCGGCGAATATTTTAATAAAAGAGAGCAGTCTCGCATTTACATTCAAGTGTTGTGGTTTACTAAACGATGGAATCCGCGCGCGACTTCATCCGTGGGTATTTACGCAGGGCTTGAAAGGCCCAGGTTTCATATAGGCACGCAATTAGTCGCCTACTTAAATCATCTCCATCCGATTCATCGGAGCAAATGCAATTCAGCGACAAGCATGTTAGTAATAATTAAAGGAATAATTATTGTTCACGGCTTATTGGTAATCCACTGCTGGATGAAGTTCTCCCCGTACCGTGCGGGTAGTTTGAGTTTACTTCACCACACTGATCAGGGCAGGTTGGTGAAAAGGGGAGGCCCAGGATCGGTTCAGATTTCACTGACTACTGATGTTAGCCATGGCCAGGAATTGAACTGAGGTTTGCTGGGTTCACAGCGTAGTGTGTGTACCCACTGTGCCACCACTCATATTCCCATTAGTACTTTGATGGTGGTCAATTACCAAAGTAGTAGCCAGCCCTGAACCTGCCGAGCTACTGAGATTGGGTGAGATCAGGCAAATTTGACACGATTAGAAAATTAATCAAGAAACCAGACTGCCAAAATATCGAGAGGCCACCTTTTCCATCTGACAGGAGGAACAAAAGAGCAATACGCTATCTCTAATTAATCTATTAAGTAATGCACACGTTCACTGGAGCAGCAACTTCATAAGAAGCTTCGTGATGTGACTCTCAACGAGAAATGGAGGTTGAATTTGTACCGTGATTTGCATCCAGTTTCGTTTTTTAGGTCAGCAAAATTCACAAACCTCTTAGCTGAGACCACAGTCCCCGCAACGGAATCTGGGCATGAAAAGTGGCCTTGGGCACTACCACTGCTGAACCCCTTAACCGTAACCATAAACCCTGACCCCCTAACCCTACACGGACCCTAAATAAGTGGCGTCCCTTCGTATTACATCGACTGAAAGCTAACGAAGCGGGAATTGGAAAGGTCCGCTAAAGGCTAAGGGGGGGGGGGGGGGGGGGAGGAAACTCAATGAAAATCTGTAATTGGATGAAAAATGTGCTCACGATCGCAGGAAAAAAAAAAGAAAGACGCAAATCTGTGGGGAAGGGTGCAGCGGTCACTTACTTACAACTCACAAACGTTTTCGGTAACTGTCTGGAAATTTGCGTCGGGAGTCTGCTTGTGGAGAAGTGTGGGGGGGGGGGGGATGCAGAATCCAACGCATCGTCCACAGGGTCAACAGCGACGCATTGCGCGGAGCCCACAAATGGATCGCAGCATCAGCAGCAGCAGAGGCAGCAGCAGAGGATCGATGAAATGTGCTGGCATCGGCACAAAGACGCCATCACTAAAGCTATCGACTGAGAATGGCCAACGACGATCGTGATAACGACGCCGGCAGACGAGACCCTTCCCCACAGCAATTCAGTAAATTGCCATAATTCTGGGGGCGGGCGGGGGGGAGTCGGGATTTGATTTGAGAATCGATCATTGTTGTGGTCTCATTTTACCGTCGCGTCATTTCTCCCTCTCCCACGTCTCATCTTAGACGATTGTATTTGCTCAGGAAGGACGAGAAGAGAGGGCCGAACGCCTCGGCTGACGTGGCGCGACGGAAGGGTGGGGAGGGAGTGCTGAGACCGAGCTCGCGAGACAAAGAAGACAACCGGATAGGCGCCAATTTGAGAATGGATGCGAGCGGCGGGGAATGACTCGCGAGTCGAACGAAACGCCGGGGTAGCCTCCCGCTGGTCCACATCGTCGGAGGTTCAGCTCGAGAAGTGATGACGTGGATTCCGCGAGTAAACATCCGAGGAGAAGCGGGGGAGAAAGAAAGGAAATCAACTGCGGGGTACGTGAGCAGCTGGACTGGAGGACGCACTGAGAGACGTCAGAGATCATGAATAGTGGATAGGATGGGTCATTCAGATGGACCCATGACCCTCAGTTATGAGTATGATGTCTGATGATGATGATGATTTGCGTAACAAAATCGATGATCACACACGCGTGCATCGTTAGTGTAAGAGCGGTGTGTGTAAAGCCATGAATGGGCCAATCGTGATACGCGGCGTGTGAATGCTGCGGCAAGGCTACGTTAGAGGTGAGTGGAACCCAAAACAGAGGCCATCCATTCAGCGAGGATTTATCCAGCTCGCGGAAAACTAAATCAGCTCGCGTGCGGGTGCTGGGTGGCTTCTTGTGTTGTCGAACCGCGAGAGATGGCGACGGCTCAGGGATCCCTTCGTGTAGCAGTGGATTGATCACGGCTGACGACGATGAATGGAATGAATGATGAAGACGGAACGTGCTTTACAGTCAGCACAAACGAGAGACTCCCAACGACAAAAGACAACAACAATCGATTCTTCAATTAAATCTGGGTCCTGAATTGCGACACTGATTCGTAGGCTGATGAATGAGTGAATCGTCACGTGCCAATTCTATGGAAAACGAAGAGAGTTTGCAATGTGACTGCGGCCACCATGGCTAGACCGCTGATCACGTGATCCCACCTGCACCGCCGATTCAGACCGTTGATCACGTGATCCAGCACTGTCCCCTGTGCCGCCGATTCCTAAACCGTGAATCACGTGATCCCACATTGCCCCCTGCACTGCCGATTCATAAACCGTGGATCACGTGATCCCACATTGCCTCCTGCATTTCCGATTCACAAACCGTAGATCACGTGATCCCACATTGCCTCCTGCACCGCCGATTCACAGACCGTGGATCACGTGATCCAGTACTGCCCCCTGCAAACGTCGATTCTCGGGGGTCCTGCATCACAGACAGACACCCGGCAAGCCTGCACAGTGGCTACCGAAATGGCTTCAGAAACCTCGAAAATCCACACGCGTGTCTCGTCGCTAATGTCACCTTGCCAGGTGAAAAGACCACAACAACAACAACAAAACAACACATCGCATTTCATTCGAACGTCAATGACTTTGCTCGTGGCCGGCGATAGCGATGGTGGCGATGGGGAAGCGTGTTTGCGAGAGGGAGGGAGGGCGAGAGAGGGGGGAGAGAGAGAGGGGGAGAGAACGGACACGGGGGCAGAGAGAGAGAGGGGGGGCAGAGAGGGGGGTAGCGAGAGAGAAGGGGCAGAGAGGGGGGTAGAGAGAGAGGGAAGGGGTAAGGAGAGCAGAAAAAAAATATTTTGTTGTGTCTTTCATTTAAAGGGGTGGGGGGGTTTACATAAAGCAAAGCATTAAAAAACCGAAATGATAAACGGAGCAAAGTGCCGACTACACCAAGCATCTTCTTGTTTACTCTGATCGTAAAAAAAGAGAGCGGGCACGGAGCGGGTTTGCGTTGGGATCGTATCGCGTCGTGTCTGATCGGAGCGGGCGGTGGAAAGAAGAGAAGGTGGAGAGGAAAGAAGGTGGAGAGGAGAGAAGGTGGAGGGGTAAGGAGGTTGGGGAGGCCGTTTGACTGTGAGGAGGGCTGCGTGCAGATGCAGCACTTGTCGTAGTTAAAAAAAGAGAGAGCGACATGGAGTAGGAAGAGAGGGGGTAGAGAGAGAGAGGGGGGCAGAGAGGGGGGTAGAGAGAAAGGGAAGGGGTAAGGAGAGCAGTGCGAGAAGGTGGAGGGGTAGGAGAAAGGAGGTTGGGGAGGAGAGAAGGTGGAGGAGAGGGAAGGGAGAGGAGAGGAGGTGGAATCCGTGAACGCTTTCGCGGCTGAGCCCCTTGCCTGAGCCCGTGGGAGCGCAGCTGTTTGCTCAGCCGAAGCCGCTGCACATCCTCGATGTCGCGGAACTGGAAGAAGGAATCCTTGCACTCGGGGTGCGTCTCGAACAGCCTGCGAGCATCGCAAACAAATCGCGCGCAACAACGCACGCACACACAGAGACACGGGGGGTGGGGGGTGGAAGGCAAAAAAAACAAAACAAACAACACGGCCATTAACCACTCGCGGAGCACCCGGCACGTACGCCAGTAAGGTCAGGAGTCCATCTTCCGTACTTAAAGTGCATTACGCACACACGTGTACACTCACGCGCGCGCACACACACGCACGCGCGCGCGCGTGCACCGTAACGGCCGGTTGTTTTGAGTAATTATCGTATTTACTGCCTTCGCCCGGCATCGGAGCGCTCCCACCCCGCAAATTGGAGAGGCGGGAAGTTCACTTTGTGATGTTTCCTGGCGCAACATGGGCGAGCTCCACATTACACGGGGCGAGACGGCGCGGTCGCCAGGGGACAGCGTTGGGGAGGGGGCACACACCCCCCCCCCGCCACCATAAAAGCCCCCCAACCCCCTAACTCCGTCGGCACTCGCTCGCCCGTCTATCTCGTGGCTTGTCCCTAAAAAAACATAAAATCTGGTGGGATTTCGTGGGCGGTTCAATTTGTGGCAATCCACACTGCGGCGGGGATAGGAGGCGGGGCTCACACACCACAGCAAAGTCAAAGATCCCCCGTATAGCATTAACAGACTGTTGGGGCCAGTGCAGTTTGCGAGCAGCTATAAAGGCAGGCACGGCACACGAGGGGGTGGGTGGCCAAGGGGAGGCCCAGGACCGATTCAGATAATCGCCACTGGGTGTTGGCCGTGAGCGGGAATAGAACCCGGGTGGCCAGGTTCGTAGCGCAGCTTAGCGCTCACCACTACACACCACAGCACCCCCACCCTGACGCCCCCCCCACCCCCTCTCCGTTCCATCAGCGCTCGCTCCCCCGTTTATTTCATGGCTTTACCAAGAAACCCCCCCCCCCCCAAATTACACGTCCGGCACCACTCCCATGCGTCTCGACACACCAAAAAAAAAGAGAAGACGAGTTAATAATAATAACAACGAAATCGAGCACACACACACATGAAACAAAAGCATATAGTAGGTGTGTGTACTAAAAAATAATAATACCAAGAACAGAGTAGTCGCACGTTCATGACACCACCGATGTCAACACCACGCGGTGCATTTTTCCGCACGCGAGTGGCACGGTTGGCTACGTACGGCGCGAAAGATGTTCACAGAACACGCACGCACGCGCGCGAGTTTGAGCAAGTAACGCCCAGCGCCGTCGCGTGCAGTGCGCGTGAACGCGACAGCGTGAGCCGTGCGCGACGAGTGAATATAATCCGGACACCACCTCGATATTCCAAATGCCCCCGGGGGCCAAAACAACCCCACGAACGAAACGCGTCCATCATACACCCCCCCCCCCGATCCCCCTCCCACACCCCCCCGCCCCACTCCTCGTTCTGCATTCATAAATCGCTGGCGTGAGCGTGGCGACCCTCATATTCAAATGCGCCAGGGGTGAGATGGTTTTTTTTAATTTGACAGCGGGAAGGCGGAGGCGTCTCTTTTGGGACGCTTCCGTGGGTGTTGATTGCGATTCTGGGCATCACCGCCGACGCCGCCGCCGTGATCGTGGTGCGGGAGAATGAGGAGGGATGATGGGGAGCGGGGTTTGTCAGGGAAGGACATCGGCCCCCTCCCTGCAACCCCCCCACCACCCATCCCCACTTACACCGCCACCCCAATAAACAAAACCCCAGACCACAGGGGGCCCGTTGTCCGATGTGAATCTTGCACTGATGCGCACGCTTGGATTAAATCACGGGTGGAGTAATTATTTTTCAATTATATTAGTAACATTTACAATAAAAAAAACCTAAGAAAGCAAACACGCACGCAAATATAAACAACATACGCATCTTACATAATATTCCATGGGCCTGATTCAAGTGGTTGAAGAATGTCCTTTTTTTTTGCAAATAGAAGACAAAATATCTCCAAGAATTGCGATGCAGCCGAGCAGATAGAGCATTCGCCGCTCTTTGCAGAGGTTCACTGTTCGAATCCAGCGGCCTATCCTGGTAAATACTGCGGTGTGTAATAACCGTAATAATAATAATCATACGTGCCAGCCTGATTCACAGCCAAAAAAAAGATCCCTGACCGATATCCGCAAGAGTTAGGCAATTGTGTGCTAGCGTCAGGGTCCAGATTTGGCAAATTCGAAAATTGCACTGCAAATGCCCTCATTGGGATTACACAGAAACACGCAGAGCAGCAATCGTGTTTCCCTACTGGCAGCCCAATGCCCCAGGTAACTCTTGCAAAATGAGACTCATCCTGGTCCCGTGATTTCTTGCCGCCTGATTAAACCACAATAAACTTCACTGCGTATAACGACAGGGCAACTTGCCAGGGCGATTCGACGCGTTGGCGTCATCTCTCGTGCCGTGTGCACACAATGCTTGCACCTGGAAATGCATTGCACTGCACACACAATTAACATCGTTTTCAATTAAATGATAATGCACAGATTCCCTAAAGAAATGTTCATTTGAAACAGGGAATCTGTTTGCTCTTGCGCTGGAGGAAAATAAAAAAAATACTGCATACTTCAGATGCACAGCCTTCGGCCAAAAATCACACTCTTGCAGTAAGAACACATGAACAAACAAGAGCAACACTGACTCACACAGCCGCCGTTCACCACTTAAAGTGGATGTGACGTCACCGCAACGCCGGTGCCAGGTTAGGTGCACTTCGAGGCGACGGGGCGGCAAAGGTGGTGGCGGCGTTGGTGATGATGATGATGATCACGCCTCACAGCAAGAAGCCCCTGGGGGATTTAGATTCTAGATTTGAAGCTTTCGTGACTGCAAGGATCCATACTCTTTGGTTCTATTCGGTAAAGTCACGTAGGTAAAAAATAAAACAACAAAAATGACGACGTTTCGTCCACAACACAAGTAGCCTTCTTCAGGTGAAGGAACAGAACTGTCGGGACGACAGAGCTTCAATGAACGCTGCTAAGATTCGTAGCGTCTTTTATATTACCGACTCGGGCGCCTCTCTCCGTGGAGTTTGTAGTCTCTGGCTTCTCTTGTTTCTTCCCATAGCACAGCGTAAACGGGGTTGGCCAAACATCCCAATGCCGAGGAGTTACCTGCACATTACTCAACTGGGATCACAAAAAACAAACCAAGACAAAAATCCCCCGTTTATCCTTAACAGAGTGTGGGGGCAAGTGCTGTTAGCGAGCACTTATGAAGGCCGGCACGGCACACGAGGGGGTGGGTGCCCAGCACCACGCCCGACCGCCTTTGTCTCCCCTGTGGCGATGTTTTTACACACCACTCCAGATACTCATTCGAGGCTGAATAAACATAGGGGAGGCCCAAAGCCGTTGAGATCATCGTCACTGGTCTTAGCCGTGAGCGGGAATCAAACTAGGACGCCGGTTTCGTAGCGCAGCGCGCTAACCGCTGCACCACCGCTCCACGTACGCAGCAGCAGCATTGCCCTCGACTGCCAAAAACTGAGCAGGACCCTTCTTAAAACGAGTCTTGAGATTCATCGAGGCTTTCCCGGGTAAATAAGCATATTATAATTATAATACCCTAATCTAGAAAACAACGTTTAACTTATTCTTTGGGTCTTTCGGTAAAGTCACGTAGATAGATTTTATTTGAACCTATCTACGTGACTTTACCGAAAGACCCAAAGAATATGAATTCCTGCAGTCACGAAAGCTTTAAGTCAAGATTTAACATTTAACTTCAAAGCCTCGACGTGTCTCGCATCAATCTGAATACCGTACGCTCATTAAATATTTCAAAACCCTCCCGGTACACTCTGCCCATATACGGAGCCATCGCCTTTCGGAATATTCAATCGCCCCGTTGGGAAGAAAATAATAGGGTCCTTTAGATATCAGTGGGGTATCTACAAAATCGATCGCCCTGTAGGGGCCGCATTGCGCGCGGCGGCATCACACGAGGCGGGAGCGCAGCGCGGCCGGGTTGGTTCCAGCGGCACGTGCCAAGTGTCCACAACTCCGATAAGCTTCCCGACACCCCTCCTCCTCCCACCCCCCTCCTTGCCGCCACCGCTTTCCACGGTGACCACCGTCAGCACCGTTCCAGGTGGGGCGCGGATGTCACCTCGGGGGGCGGAGGGGGGGCTTTTTAAAGCGAGCCACCATGGCCACTTAACAAGAGACTGGCTTGACTGCCAAGGAACCCTGTTGCCACCTGTTGCCACCTGTTCCCGGCTTTCCCAGCAGTGTCCTCTTTGTCGAGGTCGCCGTCCTGGACATAAACATTCCTGGTTCTGGCGCGATAACACAAAGACAAAGATCCCCCGTATAGCCTTAACAGGCTGTTGGGGCAAGTGCTGTTAGCGAGCACCAATGAATGTCGGCACGGCACACGAGGGAGGTGGGTGGCCAGCACCACGCCCGACCGCCTTTGTCTCCCGAGCGGCGATGTTTACACATCGCACCAGGGACTCATTTAAAGGCCGAGTCGACCCAGGGAAGATCCAGAAGCGGCTCAGACAGTCGTCACAGCTATTGACCATGGAATCAAAAGTCGATTCTCAGCGCGGCGCACTAACTGCCACACGACCGCTCCCCCCCCCCCGCCCCCCCACTCTGTCGCACGCACGTGGGCAGGGTTGCGCACATGGCATTCGGTAATGGGTCACAATCTCCCCATCGGGGATAGCGGCCGGGGGGGGGGGGGGGGAACAAAGCAAAACAAATGGACAGGCACGGGGGAACGGGGATTGGGGTGGGGAGGAGGAAACTCGGGGCTCGGAGGGGGATTAGGGAAGGGGTTGGGCGGAGATTTCCGTCGGACCGCGCGTTCCCAGGCGCCGAGAGGCTCGCATCGTACCCATGGCTCACACGAGGAGTTGCGTGCGAATGAGACCCCCCGAGTTTAACGGCTGCTGCAACGTGTTGTTGCGATGCCACGTGTTGTTGCGATGCCACGTGTTGTTGTGATGCCACGTGCTGTTGCGTTGCCACGTGTTCTGGTGCCTGTGTTGCAATGCCGCACGTTGTTGTGATGCCGCACGTTGTCTGTGACGACGCCAGAGCCTGTGAAGGAATGAACACCTTCCAACGGAGGCACACGGAGCACTGTTTCTTAAAAGGGAATTTTCTGCAGTACGACAGCAACACCAACTAACACATTAATGATTAGAAGAATATTCTTGGTTCTTTCGGTGAAGTCACGTAGAAGGGAAACAATAAAATAAAAATAATATAAAACAATACAATTCTCACGACGTTTCGACTGCAACACAAGCAATCACTATCAGGTGTGAAAACCACAGCAAGAACATTTTAAAAAAGTGGCGTTTTTTTAACGTTAGCACCAAGGAGAGCGATTTGGCAGTTATTCAGGTGGACGAGTCCATCTATGTTCGGAAAAGAGGAGGGGGGAGACGAAAACAATGGATGCGGTCTGAAAGGCACTGTAAGCGCGAACAATAAAAAAGACCCGAAATGGTTTATCAAATCCTTCCAATGATTGCTAAGCCAGAATCCATCTTCTCAGTTGAAATGTCTCTGTGTTTGTATATGTGGATAGCCTCATGAACGAATCTCTCATGGTAGCCAGATGGCTTGCAAAGAACCTCTGTCTTGGAGAAGTCAATGTCATGTGAGCCTACTGAATTTAAACAGCCAGGAAAGCTTTAAATCAAGATTAGAAGAATGTCAACTTGTATCCTTGGCAGAGATACTTTTGTTGTTGTCTCAGTGGGATTCTTACCGTGCCCACAATAGAGGGTTGCAGTCAAATGACTTCACATTTTTGCAGCCTATGTCAATCCACTGCTGGATGAAGGCATTCCCACGCCGTCTCAGCAATAGAGTTTTGCCTGACTATACTTCACCACGCTGGTCAATGGAGGTTGGGGAAGCGAGGAAGGGGGCTCTGGCACCAATTCTATTATCACTCGCCACTGATGTTAGCCGTGACCGGCAATCCAACTCGGATCACTCCGGTTCACAGCGCGGGGTGATACGCACAGCGCCACTCATCTCCCGCCCCTTAAGTGAAATAAAATATAAGCATATATATAGCAAACCACATCTCTCTGCTCTGTATGCATCAAGTGCACCCGTTTTGTATAACAAATGCGTCCCATCCACTCCGCATGCCACGCATCGCCTCTTTAATGACCCGCACCAAATCCCAGGTTACCGAAGACGCTTAGTGGAGCTCAAATTGCTTAATGCCCTCTTCCCCCCTACCCCCCCCCCGTCGATGCAGAGGCGTGCTAATTAAGCCATGCCACGGCGCTTAAGGGATATTATCGAGTATTCAAAACAATCAACGGACGACGCTGACCCCCCCCCCCATCATCATTCGCTCTCCTCCACTCCCGTCACCGTGTGCATGCCGAGTGCCCAACCGGGGGAGAGGTCGACGCGAATCGGAAGCGAACGTCGTTTTGGCGTCTAAGAATTTCGCCCCCCCCCCTGCTCCCCTCCTCAGCATAATTTTTTTTTCTTGCGACAAACGATGACGGCCGTGCGGTAATAAACAAAAGATCGCTGTCGCAGGTCACTCTCGCGCAACAAGCAAAAAGCAAAAAAACATAAATCAAAACCGCGACTCCCATCCTGGTCTCTTGGGTTCTCACCTGGGCCAAACAAGACCAACTCGAGCGCCTATGAAAGGCGGCAAGATAAAGTGCGTCTGGCTCACTGGCGCCGACGCCCAGCTGACGTTTACACACCGCACAGAGGCACTTGTTTTCGGCTGAGTCGACCTAGGGGAGGTCCAGGACCAATTTCAGATATTCGTCGCAGTTGTTGACCGCGAGTGGGAATCGAATTCGGGTTGCCAGCTTTATTGGACAGCGCGAATACCACCAGGCGACCGCGGTAATCAATAGATGCGTGCACCCACACGCAGACACGAGCCTAATACGACAATGAGAGGAGCATTTAATATTTGTTTGCGAAGCAAATGGAAGCAGTTACGGGAGGTAAAACTTGGAAGTGCCATTGTGCATTATTTACGTGTCAATTTCACAACGTTGGCTTAGCGGGGCACGTAACAACTTAATGGGAAATAATAGCTCAGCCCGCTGGACAGGGCGTTCAATACCTTGGCAGGTTTAACTATGAGCTGGGTGGTAACAAATTTGGCCAGGCTTGGGGATTTATTTTCACAGATTAGCGTGCGCCCTGTTCAGTGGCTAAAACCGTAACCGAATGCATTGTGGGTTTATAGGTATATATATATTTCGGCTTGTTGCGGTGACAGCGTTTCGCCGTTGTGCGAATACTCTTTCGCGGAGTTCTCCGGCGCGCTTTCGAGTTGCGCCGCGCACTGTCCGGCACGATGTCCGACGCTTCGCTCCATGCGCCAGAAGCTTCTTCAGGAACTGACAAAAAATACGTATATGCATTTCCAGGAGAGGCTCCCTGGCGCGTGAAGCGAAACGTCGGACATCGTGACGAACGACACGCGATATAACCCGATAACGCATCAGAGAGCTATATATATTAAAAAAACCCTTAATATTACTATTACAACTGGCTCCCTATACAAATTGTGGCGATTATCAATCCAGCTAAAGCTTCCGAGATCTGACAAAGCAGAGATTTAGTCAGACATATTAAGAGGGATCGCCTGCAGGGACGAAGGCAGGAGTTTATTAAGTATTTCTTTTCTTTTTTTATCCTGACGTATTTACCAACTGAAGACACGCTGTCTAGGGATTCGCGAGTTCGCAGTTCTGCTGCAGTTATAAGGCCAATTTTGGTAAAATTACCCACAATTACAGCATCATCAGACCGTCCCTTCCTGAGCCAGCGCCAGGGAAGGATGCCAGAAACCCCCCCCCCCTTCCACCTCGCCACCCCCCCCCCCCCCGCCTTCCCACGACATCGAGACATGAGGTGCAAGGCAATACTTGGCTCGTGTTCGCAGAAAATACGAGAGAGAGAGAGGGCGAGTGAGTGCGTCATTATTTTGAAATTGCGCTTTACACCCCGGTGCCCTGTGAAAGCTGGAACATTTTGACGAAAACAATTCCGCGTTGAAGTACATTTATAAACAGCGGAGACTACAGAGCAGAGCGTCCCTTAAATAGCCAAAAAAAAGTGTGCGTGTGAAGCGATTTAAATTAGAACGTTAACATTATCACACGCGACTCAAGAGTGGCGACGCAGAAAATATATTGCATGGGCCATGCATTGCACGGGCCAGGTCAGATATCGGCGCCAAGAATAACAAATGTTTAACAGTACCGATAATATTTACACTGATAACGAGAGCGAATTGTTTCGTAACTCGCTCATTTCCAATGGCTATCACATCATTCACAGTTATTGGAACCGCTGTGGTTTTGCGACCTCAAGGTGGTGCTGACAAGTTAAACCTATCCGGTCTGGGCTAATGGACTAACGCGGTGGCATTGCTGATCTCCCCACAATGGATTTCTTGAGTCACTTTTGATCATTTTCCTTTTAAGGCAATGTAAGCCGCCTATACATTTACAAGTTTGGCCTTTAAAAGGGTCCGTCTGCTCTTCACTATGTCAATACATTTGAAATGTCTTCGTCTCTCAATACAAATTTGAACAATTTTTTTTTGCATATGTCCCAGGACCTGCGCATTAATGGTGAACATAATTGTGTAGTTCAACGGAGGTTGGTAATGGGGATAAGAGTTAAAGCTTTCACAATCTACATTGGCCGCCATGCAGGAGGTGGTTGGTTCGATCCCGACCCTGACGCCTGTATATTTGGAGTGTATTCATGTTCTCCCCGTGATCGCATGGATTTTCTCCGGGTCTTTCGGTCCACTCCCCCCCCCCCCCCCCATACACATTTAGAATCACCGTCACACATTTATAGTATTTGACTGCTATAAATGTCCACGTGATGATAAGCCACTTCATTGAGCTATCACGTGTGGCCAAGTCGCTTCTGTAAAATAACTACGTAACTGCTCAGTGGGCCTTAGCTGGTAAAATAAAAAAAGTGTATTTCTCTCCTGCAACGAGTCGCCACAATTTAAGTGGACATCTCAATCAGGTTCACTTCCAAAAGTATCTGAAGGCCGCTCTTTGGAGGTCGCATCTTTCCCCCCTATCCTGACCTTCTCGTCAGATGAAAATCAATGATTGATGAGAAAACTCCGTCGTAACAGATTAATAGTGCAGGCTGTAAAACCGCATCACTGCTGCTGGCTGCCGTCAGTTATTCGGTCACATTTGCTCAAATCGCTTTTGATGGTGACCTAAGACAAGAAGACCACAATGCACATCTTCAGGAAATCACGATGGCTCTCTATATATATGCACAATGGCTGTATTCTTTTAACACGTTTTTTGTGTGTTGTTCGAAACGTGTGTGTTGTTCGAATATTTATTTATACAGAAGGAATCCGATGAGCTATACAGCTCTTTTTCACAGATGTCTAGTAGGGCCGGCTCAAGTAGGTTACTGGAGTGAGTCCATCATCACCAAATTTCCCTTTGGGCCAACCCAAGTTCTCCTTCTCGAAGCGGTTTATCATCCAATCGGTTACTTCCTGTGAGGCCATGACACCTATTTAAGGAAGCTGGATGAGCCCACGCAGTTACTCTAACTTCCTGGGGTCTTGCCCTGATGATGCTTGACGCATTTGCAAGGGAATCGCGAGGTGAAGTTGCTGAACTTAGTTGTGAAGATTGTCCTTCACCTCAACGTTGAGCGAGCAGAAGCAGCGATAATCGGCGTGATAAATCCTTGAACACCGCCACGTGACAATGAATTTGTTTGGCCGTGGTCGGATGGTGGTGGGTTCTTTACAACATAGATTTGGTCACATCGTTATGGGGCCTCACCACAGAAATCTATTACGGCTCGGTATATGTTACTGCTAAGGTGGCCCACACAACGGCTATACCAGCCCTGCTATCCTAGCAGCGCCAATTCTGCTGCTCTAATAGTCTGGAACTCGCTCCCACTGTCGACCCGCGTCCCTCTGCTCAAGTCCATGCTGAAGACCATGCTAGTGCCCCCCCCCCCCCACCAAGCCCACCCTCCTGAAAGCCCGGTGCCTGGGCTACTGCGGTCCCGTGGGCCCCAAGTGCAGTTGCACCGCCTGCACACTCGAAAGCGATGGCACCACCAGATTGGCTCTTACCTCCCATGTGTCCCAAATATTTTAACGTGGGAACGTGGTAACTCAAATAAATGTTTTGCCCACCCACCCCCAACCCCCCACCCTTTCTGCCAAACGTAAGGGGGTGGGAATGGGAGGGGTTAATAGCCCACCCTGCCAACCCCCCCAGCTCGCCCCTCGCCGCCTCCCACGGTGGCGCCGTCTGTGATGATAGCGCAGCGCGTCCACCGTGACACCGCTCCCACCACGCACACACGCACACACACGCGCACACGCACACACACGCGCCGCTGGGTTTGTGCATAGCCGACAGCTCAAGCGTGCACGGCGTTACGAGTAAACCATGCAGATGATTATAACTCCCCCGCCCATGAGTCCCCTGAGACCACTGTGGGGTTACATCCGCGGGAGATAACTTCGGCCGCATATCGAGCGAGATGCACTGTGTTGCCCATAAATGTATCATCATCATCATCTACCATCGTTAAACAAGTATAAAAAGGACGGGGGCTTGGGGATAGGTCCTTAAACTATTCGGGTGTCTTCTTCTATAGATTTATTTTCACTTGGCCTGCACATGGCATTGGTGACACCCATCCTGGCATTGATATTTGAGCGGAGAGACCCAAGTGATCGGTTGCTCACGTAAAATAAACATCTGAAGTGATAAAAAAGTCCTCCCCAATTTCTTAGTTTATGATGGGAATCGGTGTGAGCACAGGGGGAAATTTCACTGCAGATATGGTGTTCACAGCGATCACAGGTGTTGTGTCAAATTCTATGGTGTGATTCGTTTTTAATGCTTTCTACTGTTAATGGATAACACACTGTAGCAGATTTTTGTGTTCCTGGGTAGCAAGTGTTATTTCCTAATTGCATATGTCTCAAAAGTACATAAAATTGCTATTATTCCCCACAAACTTTGCTTTTGTGACTAGGACAATGATATATTGAAATTTACCTATTTTCCAGAACATTCCAGATAGATTCAGTGCTGAGTAAACTTGGAGTAACTTCGAGAACATTCTAGAACTTTCCAGTAATATAAACAGTAGTATAAATACAGGGGCCTTAAGCCCACCAGTTAAGTTTAGTTCCAGCTGCCTAAGTGGATACATATCTGCATTTTTCTGAGATGGCATCTAGAGGCTGCAAGCATCCGGCAGACGCATTTTGCTATGTCTGCGGATAATTTATCAAGACAAGAGCGAAAAAGTACTCTGTGGAAGCATCTGCTAAGATGTGTGAGGCCTACAAGCCTACAAGGCATATTTCGGCATGTTTGTCAGACATCAAGACAACCCCTGGGCACCTCATTTCACCTGCGAGCAATGCAAAAAAAACTCTGGAAGGTATGATGTACAATTGTTGCTCAGAATTTTATGTTATAAAATTTGTAAAAATAAATAAAATGGAAAAAGTTTTTAATTTTTTTTAATGTTTTACAATTTTTTTTTTGTAGGATGGTACAGAGAGGAAAAGAGAGTCATGAAGTTCGCTATCCCAAGAATTTGGCGGGAACCCACTGACCACTCAAGCAACTGCTACTTCTGCATGGTGGACCCTTCCAAACGTCGGACTGGCAAGAATGCTCCTGCTATCACGTATCCGGACCTCCCTTCATCCATCGCCCCGGTGCCACACTGCCATGAGCTCCCCGTACCCACTCCTCCGGAGAGAAAGCTGCCGTCTTTAGAAGTGAGCAGCAAGTCAGAGAGCGAGGAAGACGTTGTAGATCCAGATGACAATTCCAGAGGTGGAGCTGAGGAGAGAAACCCATACTACCCCAACCAATAAGACCTCAACGACTTGATCAGAGATATTGGTCTCATCAAGTCCAATGCCGAGCTTTTGACGTCTAGGCTCAAGCAGTGGAACTTGTTGGATGAAAGTGTGCAAGTCGCAGATCGGAGGAAGCGTCACCAACCTTTTTGCAGCTTTTTCACCCGTCAAGATGGGCTCTGCTTCTGCCACAATGCGACCAGTTTGTTTGAGGCAATCGGAATCGCCTGTAACCAGAATGAGTGGCGTCTCTTCATTGATAGCTCATCCAGGAGCTTCAAGCCGTGCTGCTCCATAATGGTAACAAGTACCCGTCTCTTCCCCTGGCTCACTCGGTGCACCTCAAAGAGGATTACAACAGCATCAAGATCTTGCTAGACGTCTTGAAGTATGATGAGCACGGCTGGAGGTCATCGGATATTTCTAAATGGTGGCATTCCTGATGGGTCTTCAAGGCGGTTTTACCAAGTTTCCCGGCTATACTCTTTGGTTTTTCGGTAAAGTCACGTATGTAAAATAAAATAAAAGAAAACAACTAAATTAAATCACGACGTTTCGGAGGCAACACAAGCTTCAGTCTTCAGGTGGAACAGACACAACAAAGTTCGCTGTATCAAGTGAACAACTCTGGGACACCAGAGCTTATATACAGGTTAAGGGGGGGGGGGGGGGAGGAACCAGGAAGGGACGTGGGTGGGGTGGGGAGGGCTAAGTTAAGGGGGGAGGGAGGAGCCAGGAAGGGACGTGGGTGGGGAGGGAGGGGCTAAGTTAAGCCGCCTTTTGTTATGCTGCAGGGGGTTCGGGGGGAGCGATGGCGTGCTGCACGGGAGCAAGCACCATCCTGGTAGAAACGGAAACGGCTGTACAATTATCAGCCAGCTAACGTTTGACTTGGTTGATGACATCTTTCCAAAAGTTGCTCAATTTGAAACCATCCTCTCAGTTGAAGTTGTGTCTGTGTTTGTATATCTGGATGGCTTCATGGACAATTCTTTGGTAATAACCGGGAGGTTTGCATAGTACTTTGGTATCGGAGAAAATAATGTCATGAGAACCCGTTGTGTTGAAACAATGATCAGCCACGGCCGAATAATTCGTTCTGTCGTGTTTCAAATCTGATTTGTGCTCGCGAATTCGGTCAGAAATATGTCGTTTCGTCTCCTGATATAGCAGTCACCACAGGTACAACTCAATTTGTAAACACCGGGGTACTGTAAGTCAGGAATGACATCCTTTACGGATGGGATCAGATCCCGGATTTTGTGTACTGTATTGAACCGGACCTGGATCTTGTGTTTGTTTCGAATTTTGGAAATCTTTTTGGTAACGCCTGCTATGTATGGCAATGTGATGGTTTTGATTGGAGTATCAGGTGGTTGTTTTTGTATGGTGGGAGAAACAGCTTGGCGGATGGTACGGTCAGAGTATCCGTTCCTCTTGAGGGCCAGATGTACATGTTTTAATTCACTGGCCAGGTGGTGTTGGTCAGAAATGCAATGAGCCCTATGGTATAATGTTTTGATGAGAGAGTTCTTTTGAGCCGGGTGGTGGTGGGAATCAGGCTTCAAGTATGAATCTGTGTGGGTGGACTTTCTGTAAACAGAATGTCCTAAAGAGCCATCCGTCCTCCTCTCAAACAGAACATCTTGCCATCTTTCTCCACTTCCATGGTGAATTTGATGGATGGGTGTCTGGAATTTATGTGGTCTAGGAAATGGTTCAAAGCTGGGAGGCCATGTGGCCAAATGACGAAAGTGTCATCCACATATCTCTTCCACAGGGAAGGGCGAAGGGTGGATGTCTGGATGGCGTCTGATTCCAATTTTTCCATGAAAACATTGGCTATCACTGGTGACAAGGGAGAACCCATAGGGGTACCCTCATTTTCTTTGTTGAAGGTACCATTCCAGGTAAAGTAAGTGTTGGTGAGGCAGTGCCTAACCAGCGTAGGTACATCAGGGTTCAGTCCATGTTGGACCAAATCTTCAATTATTGTTATGGTGTCAGGCACTGGGACCTTGGTGAACAGCGAGACCACATCAAAGCTGACGAGGATATCGTCAGGAGATAGTAACAATGTCCTTGACCGTAGAAACCAATTGGGTTGAGTTAAGTACCGCTGAGGTGGTCTTGCCAGTAAAGGGAAGCAGAGCATCCGATAAAAAGCGGGCTAGTTTGTAGGTAGGGGAGTTGATCGTGGACACGATGGGTCGTAGTGGGGTACCTTCTTTATGGATCTTGGGAAGACCATAGAATCTGGGAGGTCTTGCAGCCGTGGGTTTTAGGGAGGGACGTTTAGTTGTTTCGATTAGGGAAGTCTAACTAGTGATGATCTTGTTGGTTTTTATCATTAGGCTGTTAGTAGGATCACTTTTAATTTTTGAGTAACTCCCATCATTGAGTAGGTCCTGGATTTTGTTGTTGTATGAGTTTGTATCCATAATGACAGTGGCATTGCCCTTGTCAGCCGAGAGGATGACTATATCATCCCTCTTTTTAAAATTCGCGAGTTCAGAGCGTTCGTTTTTGCTAATGTTGCTAATGGGTTTCTTAGCATTCTTAAGAATAGTGGCTATTTCAGCTCTTGCAACCTCTGCTTGGATGTGTCCTATGCCATTGAGGGCTACATCGACCTGAGAGATGATATTCCCTGCTATCTTTGCCCTTGGGTCAGCAGGGACATCAAGGCGCACTACCACAGGCAGGACTGGCCACAGTGGACCGAGTACTCTGTGCGGAGGAACAACGTCAAGTGGGAGCCACTGGTGGACCCCCGGAAGGTGCTGATGCCACCACTGCACATCAAATTTGGCCTTATGAAAACATTTGTCAGAGCTGTAGATAAGGAGTCGGCAGCCTTCAAGCACCTTCAAGACTTCTTCCTTAAGCTGTCTGAGGCAATGGTCAAAGCCGGTGTCTTCATCGGACCACAGATAAAGAAGATCCTGGAGTGCAATTAATTCCCTAAGAAGCTCACTAGTAAAGAGAACGTGGCTTGGAACAGCTTTGTCGCAGTGGTTCGTGGCTTCCTGGGCAATCACAAGGTCCAAAACTATATGGAGCTGTTTGAGACTCTGGTGAAGAACTACGGCACAATGGGCTGTAGGATGTCCCTCAAAGTCCATATCCTTGATTCTCATCTTGATAAATTCAAGGAGAACAGGGGAGCGTACTCGGAGGAGCAAGGCGAGCGCTTCCACCAGGATATACTGGACTTTAAACGCTGCTACCAAGGACAGTATAACGCGAACATGATGGGAGACTACATTTGGGGGCTGATTCGTGAAAGTGATTTACAGATTTACGTAAATCTATAAAAACTACTCACTTTTAAATCTTTTGTAGTCAATTTTGTATTACTTTAGTATAAATACAAGATAATTTTGATTAATATGTTTTTTTCTGACTTTATGTGAACGAAAAGACACAAATTCTCCCGTTTTCTCATTGAAAATAGGTACATTTCAAAATATCACTGTCCTGGTCCCAAAAACAAAGTTTGTGGGGAATGATAGCCATTTCCTATACTTTTTAGGCATTAGCAATTACGAAATAACACTTACTACTCAGGAACAAAAATTGTGTTACAATTTTGTAATAAATGAAAATACTGTAGAGAGTTTGATTTGAACTGAGTCGGGAGGGCAAAGATCCCCTCGTAGAGCCTCCGACGGCCTGTTGGGGCAAGTGCTGTTCGTGAGAATCTATGAAGACTGGCACGGTACACGATGAGAGTGTGGGTGGCCAGCAACACGACTGGTCTCATTTTTACACACGAAACAAAGGTGAAGACAAACTTCCCCCGTACAGCCTTTAACAGACTGTGGCAAGTTCTGTTAGCTTGGCCCAATGCACACTTTCGTTTCGTGAAATCCAAAATGTGAACATCGCTTTCTTCATGTCCAGCTTTAAGTGGTGTTTATAATAATAATAATGCTTTTTATTTATCCAGCGGGGCCTTGTCCATGCCTCAAGGCTCTTTATCACAGGGCTCCTGATACATCCGTACGTTTGGCAATGCCAATAAAGTGTAAGCAGCTCTGTGTGGGAGGACACCGGAGAACACGGAGAAATACCATCTCCTGGCCACGCCTCGCAGAGCCAATGCCTACAACACCTGGAGAGCCCTGGTTGGTTGTCAACGATCCGAGTACTGATCGGACTCTAAATTTGCTTAGCTTCTGAGATCTGACGAGATTGGACGCGTTTCGGGTGATGTGGCTGCGGGCAAAATGATTGGGTTTAATGAGACTTGAGAAGAGCAGGAATTAATCCAGCAGTGGATTGGCCAAGGCTGCTGATGATGATGTTCATGAACGAGACTCTTCTTTTCTGGGTTTGATAGAGAATGAGCGCAACGTCAGTTCGCACCATGTGGCCAGCAGCCAATAGTGGCTATTTTATGGATATACTGGTCCCCGCCAAAGGAATGTGGAATCACCGCTGCAGGATTAGAGCTGCCAGTGGAGACGAGCTTTTCTGAGGCTTGTTTGAGCACGAATATTGTGTGCACGTGTGTGAAGAATTTTACTCAAGGCTGTTATTTACTTGGTGCCATGGCTCAAATTGCGAAATTCCAGTGAAATGATAATAATAACGGTGCCTCTGTGACAGGGGGCGGTCGTCTCTAGTTTTGTAAAAACAGGTTATATCAATGGGCGGGCCTGTGGTTAATTATTAGGATGCCAATCATTTGAGAGGTAATTCGCTTCAATGGGAGGGGTGCCCTCACCTGGTGAAATAAAAGACGCCTAATAGTTGGAGAAAATGAATCTCAATGGGACGCTTGTTCGGCGAATGAAATGACGTTCTAAACAAATAAACGTTTCATTCCAATAGGGCCCTTGTCTTCAAGAAAAGTACACGCATATATCTTCGAAGACGATGCATTTCAGTCGGCTTTTACCAGCTTAAATAAAATAAATAAATAGCCTCGATGGAGAAAGTACGGGGGTGGGGGAGGGGAGAGCGAAGGTATAGAAAGCTTAATTGACCCTTAACCTGGTCAAATACAGGACATGAATCATTCAAGGAGGTGATGCAAAATATCTCGATGGGGCCCCCTCACTTGGTTAAATAAAGGACAACAGCCATTTGAGAGGCAACAAATCTGAACCTGGCCATCGCCTGGTTAGATACAGTGACGTCGTCAATCAGTTAAGAGGTAACAAATCTCAACGAGTCCTAACCGGGATACACTAATAAGAGGATGTATGAAAGTTGAACTTTTTTACACCGCACGTGCTAATCTGAGGTATGGGGGAAAGACAACAAACTAAACTACAAAACAGTTCAACAGAAATGATTTTTCAATCTCGATTTGTTTTCAAAGTGCACAGCTCCAGTGGCCTCCGAATATCGTAAGGAGGAGAGTTGCAGGATGCCTGCCTCTTTAACAGCTACTCAATCTCAAAATAGGGCTCCCGCATGGCTAAATAAAGGACAAATCAATGCTACGCATGTGCCTCCTCTTCTGGAGGCAGCGCTGATCGGATCGCTCTCACGCGATGGCAATGGAAGGATACGAGTGCTTGGAGAGAGAAACTCCCCCCCCCCCCCCCCCCACAATGCAAGGTCATACAAAACAAACAGACACATACACAGCCAAAGAGAGAGAGAGAGATAGAGATATGTGCGAGAGGATGGAGATAGTCGAGGCGAGCTGGGGAACGAGAGATGAAAGGACAAAGACACACACGGGGGAAGAGAGCAATAACGCCAGAGTTTGCGGAGTGCGAAAAATTGATCAGCCGTCGACCCTTCGTGTTCTCTGCCACACCGACCAGGAGCGACGGAAAAAAAATACCAACGATTTTAGAGAGCGGTCGCGGGAAGTCCCAAGCTAAATCTAACGCGAGCCACACCAGGGGCGGCGCCGGAACGCTGAGCGCTACCCCCCAGAAACAGCGCGATCACAATCAGCAGCAGCAGCAGCGCTCGGCGTCATCGGGAATAATAGCACGATCATCATCGCTACTATAATCATCATCATCTTATGAGTTAAAGGAATCGCCATGGTAATTATCAAGACTGCCCACATCATCAACAGCGGCATCGTGATCGTCATGGGTAAATTCAGTAACATCAACGCCATCACCACCACTAACTATCCAGGCCCCTCTCGAAAATGAGACTATACCCTGGTCTCTAGAGTCCTATCTCACTCGGGTGAACAAATTAACTTCGTAACATTACCAGCAGCAGCAGCATCATCACTCGTAAAATCACAACCATCACCACTATTATGAACGCCACAATCATCAGTAATGAAACCATCACCAACACTACAGTTATCACCATAAACAGCACCACCACCACCACGGCCGCTATTACCAAAACGGTCGCCGAAATCACCGTCACTTAGGAAATGTGCCGTAAAAACGGCAATCACTTGGGAAGTGGTAACTGGAGCTATATTTAGACGGGGAAGCCACGGGGCGGTGACACGCGAGGCCCCTGCCACTTCGTAAACGGCTCCGCCACTGCTATCATCGTGAGCCACACTAATCGGGGGGCCCGCGGGGAGGGGGAGGGGGGCTATTATTCGCCCCGGCAACAAATTCCGCGTCTCAATTTTGTTTTTAAATCTCGCTTAGCCACTTTCTGCCACGACAATAAAAGGGGGGGGGGGGTAGGTGGGGCACCATTCACATTGATGGACACCCAACGTTGCCGCAACGTTACCGAGCGTGAGAGTGTCCACGTGCGATGTTCCCTCCCCCCCCCACCGAAGGTGTTTGTAAGTTCCCATACACGACCCTCGGTAAGCGAAAAGGGTTCCACACGCGCTCAATGTTCACCCACGGGGTTTTCACGCCACGCTTAATCGAGCGGCGGGTCTGAGGTGAACGAGTCCACCTCTTGTATGGATGTTGATGCATATTTCGCACCAAACCGTGCCAATCGGTTGGCTACCACTGCGGCCTTGAGAAGAAAAAAAACATATAAAACAGGCGACGTTTCGGGCAATGACTCTTCTAAACGGCAAATCAATGAAAAGTCGTCGATTATATTTTTCCCTTGTAAGGCCACAGTATTATTGACGACTGCATTGGGTTTTTTTTGTTCTTAGTTAAATTGTGCTTGCAAATAAGACGGCGTCTCTTCCTGTGCGGAAGAGTCGGATGATATAACCCCCCCGCCCTCCCCCCCCCACCAGGGCAAGGCTCGGCAAGCAACAAAGAGAGACATTGTTTTTTCGAATTCGGTACAATGAAAAGATTCCGTATTACAAGAGCCGCAATGCAACGTGAGCACGAGGAGGGGCGTGGTGCTTGATGAACATCGTCACGAAGTCAGCGAGTCCTTCAAGAGCCGCGCGCGGCTTCGGCGCCGCAGGTTACCAACCCCTGCCCTTGGGGGAGCTGTCACGACTCGAGCGCTACCGAGCTCTCTCTAGCGGAGGTCCGTCCGCCGGCAGTGACGCGAGTGGGCAATTGCAGGGATGCGCCTTCACCTTTCATCCATCGTCACGGTGCGCGTGTTGGCGCGCGCGGCGCTGGCCACCACCAGCCCCCTCGTGTGCCGTTCTGGCCTCATTAGGCGCTCGCCAACAGCACTTGCCCCAACAGTCTATTAAAGGCTATACGGGGGGATCTTTGTGTGCGTGTGGGTGCTGTGTGCAAGCGCATGTCACGTATCTGCTGTGTTCACGCGTGCCAGTTGTTTGTGCGGTCGATAACGCACTGTGCTACGAACTCGGCGACCCGAGTTCGATTCCCGTTCAAGGCCACCAACCCCACTGACGATTACCTGAACCAGTCTTGGGCTTCCCCTAGGTCGACTCAGCCTTAAGGTGAGTACCTCATGCGATGTGTACACATCTCCACGACGGAGACAGTGGCGGCGAGGCGTGGTGCTGCCCCCCTAAATCCTCGTTTTCCGTGCTAGCCCTTCATACGTGGGCCTCCCCTAGGTCGACTCAGACTTAAAAATGGAAAGGCGGTACAAAGTGTAAACATCGGCACCGTGGAGACAGAGGAGGCCACCAACAGCACTTGCCCAACATCCCCTTGTCGGCTATACGGGGGATCTTTGTCTTGTCTTGGTCTTGCGCGCGCGCACGCGCGCGCCCAAACACCCACATTTATGACAATGAGGTTTAAATTGACCGCTCTCTTTCGCCTTCCTATCCGATGCACTCACAAGATAAAATCCCGCGCAGTGCGGCTCCTACAAACGCCGTGACTCCGTCTCGTGCTGATAAAGAGGGCGACGTCACCGCCGACGTGGAGAGTGCAAATTAGCACTTTGATTCAATCTGGCTGAACGACTCCCCCCTCCTATTGGAGACAATCAAGAACGTGGTCCGTATGCAACACAGAGAGAGAGAGGAGGAGGCGCGTGAACTCCCCGAGTCGAGTTCACGCACAAAGCACGTGAGGTCCAAAAAGCAGGCTCTGCTTCGGCCTGGACACCGTGCAGGAAAGGGTTGTTTTTGTTGTTGTTACGAATGTGAGACGGCGAACGTCAGCGCTACGTTGCGGTAAAACAAAAGCCTTGGGTTGGGGGGTGAAGTATGGTCAAATGACCCCCCCCCTCCTCCTCCTCTTTAAGCGCACGGCTTGGCCTTCATCCAGCAGTGGATTGAGCAGGGGTTGTACACGTTCGGTACTTAATTAAGCACAGCAGATACTGCAAGTATACCGCATTCAAACGTGCCCTGCTGTGTCATCCGTTCATCATCAGCCATGATCTCTCCGCTGCTGGATAAAGGCCTCGACCTGCACTGACCAGCGTGGTGAAGTATGATAGATAAATACATAAAATAAAC
Organism: Petromyzon marinus; assembly: GCF_048934315.1. Classification (NCBI taxonomy): domain Eukaryota; kingdom Metazoa; phylum Chordata; class Hyperoartia; order Petromyzontiformes; family Petromyzontidae; genus Petromyzon; species Petromyzon marinus. Next base: position 5,351,926 of record NC_133699.1, read on the forward strand.
ATCTCTCGCGGCCCACAAGGCGTGGGGGAGGGCCTCATCCAGCAGTGGATTGACAAAACAAGCTGCGTGTAAGGAGACTCGCGCCTTACAGATGGGTTCAAGGATATTTGCTGTCGTGCCTGGGTTTGTATTTATTTGTGTAGGTTGAACTTTTTTCGCACCGTACGTTGCCAACCGTGCTCATCGCGGAGGTGCGGTTTGAGTGAGTGGCTTAGACACAAAGACAAGGTCCCCCCCCCCCCCCCCGTATAGCCTGAACAGACTGTTGGGGCAAGTGCTGTTAGTAGCGAGCACCTATGAAGGCCGGCACGGCCGCATAAGGCGGGTTGCTGGGTGGATTTGCGCGGTTATTGCCACGCCCGGCCGCCTTTGTCTTCCGCCCCCCCCCCCCCCCCCCCCAGCGCTGGCGTTAACACACTGCAGCAACAGGCACCAACCAACTCGTTAAAAGGCGAGGCTCGTGATCGGGGTGCGCGGGGTGAAATTAGCATCGCCACCGGTTGCCAATTGAAAAAACCGTTGACCGCGAATCGAACTTAGGTCTGCCGGCCCTCGTCAGCCCCAATCGGCTGCTAAACCACCCACGCTGCCTGGGCTCCCTGCAGAGATCAGGGAGAAGACGCGCGCACGCAAAGTCACAAAAAAAACCATTCGTCCCCCTCCTAGCCGAGCGTCTTGGATACCCTTGGGAGGTTTTCGCGCTGTAAGCCAGCGCGCGTCTATTAACGACGTGCAGCTGCCAAAAAAAGCAAACCGAGACAACTCCAACGACCATACGGGCTGTCTGGGGGCTCGTGTTGTTGTTGTTAGCGAGCATCTATTAAGGTCGGAAGAGTAGGCCTACGTTCGTAGCGTGGGTGTGTAAGCCAGCGACACTCGTCGGCCGAAATGGGTCCTTCCCAATATCGATGTCGATTTTGATTTAAAGCTTTCGTGACTGCAGGGATTCATATTCTTGGTTTTTCGGTAAGTCACGTAGAAGGGAAACAATATTTGTTATTATTTTATTATTCCCTTCTACGTGACTTTACCGAAAGAACCAAGAATCGATGTCGATGTTCATGCACGGCGTGGCCAGGCGTTTATTTAAAGCTGAGTCGACCTACAGGTGACCCAGACAAAATAGGTTCAAATTCACGAGATGCCCCGGAGTTGAGAATTGAACCCACGCGGCTGACCTCGTCACGCAGTGCGTCACAGCTCTATCCCCCCCCTTCACCCCCCCTAACACAACAAAAACAAAAGAGAAAAAAGATCCCCCGTATAACCTGTAACAGACTGTTGGGGCAAGTGCTGTTAGCGAGCACCTATGAAGGCCGGCACGGCACACAAGAAGGTGGATGGACATCACCACGCCCGGCCGCTTTTGTCTCCCCAGTGGCGATGTTTACACACGGCACCAGGTATTGATTTGAGGCTGAGTCGACCTAGGGGAGGCCCAGGGACCGGTTCAGATAATCGTCACTTTGTGTTGGCCGTGAGCAGGATTCGAACCCGGGTCGCCAGGTTCGTAGCGCAACGTAGCGCTAAGCGCTACACTACCGCTCCCCACACTATAAATACACACACACAGACACACACAAAAACACACACACAGACACACACACAGATACACACACACGCACGCGCGCGTGCAGAGGAAGCGTAGATAAGGAAGATGGAGATAAGAGATATGAGTTACGGGGAGACTTCTCCGTTGTTGTTGATTCTCAGCGTGTTGTCCGACGTTTCGCTCCGCGCGCTGGACGTGAGCTTCTTCGGCGACTCAGTTCGGTTCCTTGTCTTTGCCGATGTCCGACGTTTCGCGCCACGTGCCGAGCAGCTTCTTTCACGAAACTCAATTAATTGTTGTTGTTCAGCGCGTGGAGCGAAACGTCGGACCGTTTACTGCGAACAGCCACGCTGCATGACCCGTGAACGTATCGGAGGGAGCTGTCCCACCTCCTTCATCATCCCTCTCGTATCTGTCACTTATCTTTGTTCCCCGCTGCTGTGCGCGTGCGATTGACATCACGCCGAACGAGACACGGTAACGACCGATAACAACACATGGGAGAGCTATTTATATAAAGATAAAGATCCCCCGTGTAGCCTCAACAGACGTGTTGGGGCAAGTGCTGTTAACGAGCACCTCTGAAAACCGGATCGGCACATGGTGGGGGGGGGGGGGGGTGGGCAACAACCACGCCCGGCCGCCTTTGTCTCCTTCACACCGCACCAGGTACTCATTTGAGGCTGAGTCGACCTGGGGTTAGAGGTGTGAGGGTTGGGGAGGGTGGGCAAAAACGGAGTCGGGTCACGACTGCGCAAAGCATTCGGTCTGGCAGCACGGGGATTTGCGAACGAGGGAGGAGAGTTCTCGCCGCGACTCGCACCTTACGAACAGGATGACCCCGACCCGAGTGATGTCGTCTTGCAAGGCTCTCCACGACTCGCACACGATACGTCGCTCGTCCTCGCTCAGCCTGCGCGGCGGTGGTGGAGGAGGCGTCGGGAGCGAAAGCGCCGTCTCCTTGACCGGCTCCTTGTTCCGCGGCTCGGGGGCCTTGGGGGCTCCTCCCTTGGCCGTCGCTTTGCCCTTGGCAGGCGTCGCCACCGGGCAGCTCATTTTCTTCCTCTCGAAGAGACGGAAGAAGTTCATTGTCGGGGTGTTGTGCGTGGCGCGGTGCGAGCGGAGTGAATGGGGATGCGCACGCGCGCGAGCTGCTGCTGCTGCTGCTGTCGCTGTTGGTGCCTTTCTCCTACCCTCCCTCCCTCTCTCTCCTCTCTCTCAGCTCTCTTAGCTCCCCCCTCTCTCTCGCACTCTCCCCTCCTACCTCGCTACGATAGACTGTGCTCGTGTGCGCTGTGCGCGGTACGTGTGAACGAGAAGCGCGCCGCGAGGCTTGTGGTGGCGATGGAGGTTCCTTCTCTGTCCGTCTCTCTCTCTCTCCACCTCCCTCCCTCTCTCAATCTCTCCCTCTCTTAGCCGTCTCTCTCTGTCTCTCTCTCTCCTGTCTCACTAGATAGCGTGTCGGTCGCGGTGTGTCGAGGCTGTGTTGTCGGTGTCTTTGTCTGCGTGGCAGTGTTGTGTAGCGGCGTGTGTGTGTGTGTACGCCACGCGCGAAAGCTCTCGGCTTAAATAATAACCGTGCTCAGATTTAACGCAAATTCTCTCGAGTGTCTCTCCCCGCAGTTATCCAGCCACACAGTACACACACACACACATATATCCCTGATTATCCCAAGCCCAGTTTTGTTGCACGTATTTTCTATACGTGTGTCTGTGTCAAACAATACCTGGCTTCAAATAATATCTGGTTCTTTTAGCTTAGAAGACAAACCGATAAAGGTAAGAGATTAAGTTTAGTCACGTGTCTGTGAGCAGCGGTCCACGTTTAAATGCCCGCGTGTAGAGATCGACGTCAGAAGCTGCCCTTTACGATGATGATGGTGATGATTATGACGCTGATGGTGATGATTATGATGATGGCTTCACTCAAACTCGACCCTCGCGAGATGCGGACGATCCCTTGACTGCACTCGAACCGTTACGGCGTTGTCGGAGGCCACGAATTGAGAGCTGCGAATGGTACACACGCACACACACAGCAGATACACAGCAGATACACACACAGCAGATACACAGCAGATACACACACAGCAGATACACAGCAGATACACACACAGCAGATACACACAACACACACGCACAACGGATAACACACAACACGCACGCAACACATGCACACACGAATAGACAAAGATCACCCGTTTAGCTTTGACGGACTGTTGGGCAAGTGCTGTTAGCGAGCACCTATGAAGGCCGACATGGCACACAAGGGGTGGGGGTGTGGACAGCACCACGCCCGGCCGCCTTTGTCTCCCCAGTGGCGATGTCTACACACCGCGTCAGGTACCCATTTAAGGCTGAATCGCCGGGTTCACAGCGCAGTGCGCGCGCGAACCTCTACGCTACCGCTCCCCACTCGCATACACAGCAAAGATACACACGCACATAAACGCACGCGCGCGCACACACACACGCGCGCGCGCACAAAATTGCGACGATAAATAACCTGCTAATTAACGCTTGGAGGCCAAGTTGGGAAATCTGCTTCTGTTCGATATCACAACGGCCAGAGAGCGCGCCGTGTCCGTCCCGACTGATTGGCGATGCGATCGACAGCCCAGCCAAGCCAGCCAACGTTGCAGCCCGCTCACATGACCCCACGATTGTTGTATTTGCTACCAATCGTCATTAATCACGACCCGCGATTTGGCTCACAATGCCGATTCTTAGGCGAGGTTCTCTCATCCGTCTCGCCGTCTCTTACGCGCCAGCGCAGAACTGCGTTTAGCCTCCGTCCCGTACAAATGATATAATCGCACGCACCCGTATCTCAATTATCGCCGAATTCGTCGTAGAATATTTAACCGGTGGCGTTCGCTGATCGAAGCGTGCGGCGCTAGCGCCCGTGTGCGCGTGTGGGGTTATCGGCGCTGGTTGCGCTAGAGACCTGGACACACCGTGACGGCTCCGACAACCAAACTCCATCCCCAAATGCGCGCGAGCGATGCGGGCTCCCAGAGTTTGTTTCATGCAGCCCCCAGGATTGGCAGGATGATGGTGGTGGGGGGAGGCGCTGGGGGAGCAGGGAGGTGGGAGGAGGGGTGGGGGATCAGAGGGAGTGGATTCTCAGAGGTGGTGGTGGGGAGGAGCAGGAGGATGGCAGGAGGATGGGAGGTGGCGGGAGAGAGGCTGGGTGGAGCCTAAACGATGGCTATTGTCCCCTCGAGCCAAACATCAGATAAGACGAATTTCATCACATTGTCCTAAACTATATGAATTGACATGCGTTTAGATAGTGCCCCAATACGCACGCTCAATTATTTATTCAGCGGACGAGAGCATGCATAATGAATACATCCATGGAGTGGCGTGCACTTGACTATAAGACAAAGACCCCCCTATAGCATTTAACAGACTGTAGGGGCAAGTGCTGTTAGCGAGCACCGATGAAGGCCGAAACGGTACACGAGGTGGTGGGTGGTCTCTCCAATAGCGATGATTACACACCGCACCAGGTACCCATTTAAGGCTGAGCCGACCTACGGGAGGCCCAATAGCGTTTCAGATAATTGGCGTTGGTGTTGTCCGCGCGCGGGAATCGAACTCGCGTTGCCTGGTTCGTAGCGCAGCGCGCGCGCTAACCGCTGCACCACCGCTCCCCAATGCGATTTACTATACACGTACACGCGCCGCGTTCACGTGCGAGTCAGCCGCGGTGTTCGCCATCAGCCACGGCGAATCCACTGCTGGACGAATGCCTCCTTAAGCTGTCCACCAGCATCTGCACGAGAGATGACATTCGTCGCTCCATCTCTTCGTAGGCGCCCCTCCGTTGGCCCTATCGCACTAATTAATCGAAGTGCACTGCAGGATACATTTGACCTTCAGCGTACGCCAACGACGTTGGGGAACGCGCAACGGCAAATGTTTCCACTGCACCATTGCGACCGTTATTTTAAGCATACTTCCCCACTTTGGTCAGTGCGGGAAAGGGGCCGTCCATAAATGACGTCACGCACCTGGGGGGGGGGGGGGCGGGCGGGGGGGGTCAGACATTTGTGACGATGTGTGACGAGGGGAGGGGGGGGGGTTGAGAAATGTGACGTCACATCAAAAATGCGCAACTTTAAATCATTATAGACAACACGTTCTACTTAATTCAATTGACTTTTTCATAAATGTTTTCTACTACAACATCAGAGTGCAGCGCCACATTAAATACGCACTTCAATGACAATAGTTTAAAGCAATTTGAAGCATGTTTTTTTTTTTGGGGGGGGGAGGGGGGGCAGAGCTTTGTGACGTCATATTTGAGGGGGGGGGGTCTGACTTTTTGTGACGCCGTGTGACGAAGGGGGGGGGGGGGGGGTCAAAAATCGTCCAAAATCGCGTGACGTAATTTATGGACGCCCCCTAAGTGAAACACAACATACAATCAGCTCCTGTTCCTCTTCTTAGACGTACGCTCTAGCGTGCCTTTGCATTACCTTTGGTTACTGCTGCTGCTGCTGAGTTGGCGGCGGTGCAAAATTCACAGGACAACGAAAATAAAACAAACCCAACACGTGCGTCATCAACACTTGTGGTGGCTTTAAAGGCGGGGGGGGGGGGGGGGGAATAAACAGATGTAACCGGTGACGTTTCGGGCAATGACCCTTCTTCATAGCGAATACGTCATATGAGATGCATCCATGTCTCAATCCGCTCTCCACGCCGCGTTGGCAGTGGATGTTTGTTGACATCTCACTTCATCCACGCTGCTGCTGAGCTGCGTGAGTTGGTGAAGGGTTACGGGGTGAGGCTGGGGGGGTGGGTGGAGGGGTGAAGTAAATACAGCCAAGGCCATCAAGAGGGTACGACAAAATCGGATGGACCGCCCCGGGCTCCGCGCTTTGGGAGGCCCCGCGATTCCACGTCACGGTGTCAGATGTCATATTTCTGGTTTAGGTTGAAGGTGTCGGTGGGGTGGGGGGCACACGTGATTTTCCCAGGGGCTCGCACCTCCCCCCCGCATGGCACTGAATACAGCTGCCACTAACTGCTATCACTACCCAGGTCAGTTTAACACATAGACTTTCGAGACCGATATTGTCCATAATAGAGGTTTTTTTGGGGTGTGTTGGAGAGTAAACCCACAACATCTACATCTTCAAAGTGTATATGTTGTGTAAATGTTGTGGGCTTACTCTCCAACACACCGATGTGCTGTACTAGTAACGAATTGGCACGTTCTGTGCACGTGACAAACCTTACTAATAATTGGCTGTGTCGGGTGGTTGGCGGGTTTAACGACACATTTATACATTTACGCGATCTAACCCCCCCCCCCCCCAAAAAAAAAACCCCTCCATTACTACCCAGGTCATACCGCATGACGGGATGATTGATGGGCCGTGGGATGAGAACAGTGACGGAGTGTCATCCGAGGGATTAAACGCGTCCGAGGCAACGGCCACCGAGGAGATGGGGCAATGCCGCGACGTCGCGTGCACGTGATGATGTGTGCATCGTTGCATCGCAGGATCGTGAGAGATGGAAACTTTTTTTTGGGGGGGGGGTTTGGGGGGGGGGAAGGGCCTTCATCCAGCGGTGGACAGACCATGACTGATGGCGATACCACGAATTACAGGCACGTGGTACACCTTGATTGTGGGTGTTCTTTGTGCAGTATGCCGAATGAGAACATGGACAGACATTCCCTTTTGTTAGTGGACTGCTGGATGAGGACCTCCGCACACACCGCGTGGTTCGTGGGGGCAATTTGCCCATACTTCACCACCCGCTTGTCAGCGCTGGTTGATAAAGGTAGGTTCTGGGGGGGGGGGCAGGAAGAGGAGGACGGATGCAGAACAATTGTTTTTTTCGTGCACCGTCCTCTCCCGTTTCCGTCGTCTATGGCGCCTCTGGCGTTGACCCGTGGCGATGGTCACCCATCCAAACTTTTGGCCAGGCTCAAAATCCCGCTGTGAGCTTCCGAGGTCTGAACGATGAAATTCATCGCACAAGCCGGTGGTTCTGAACCTTTTACTTGCAGCCTTGCACCCCTTGGGTTTCCAATCGTTAAAACGTGTGCAGTGTTAATGCACACATTGGGTTTGATGAAACAAAGTTAGTTTGTGCTTACGTGCCCGTGTGCTTCCATTTGTCGTTTCGTCGATTTACCTTCTAAAGAAATCTGGCCACGTGCCGCACTCCCAAAGGGTTCGCGTGCACCCCAGGTTAAGGAGAAGCACCGGCATCGTGGGTTTCGGTGAGCACGAATTTAACTTCGCGGCGGGGGTGGGGGGGGAGAAGCTGGGCGAGGGGAGGAGGTGAAATGAATGCCACGTGGACTTAGAGACGGGGGTGTTGGTTACTGTGATGGGCTGCGCACGCGGGTTTTTTTTTATGGCACACGTGGATTTAATTAGCGTCCCAGTCGCACTCCGTCTGCGCCGCACAATTTGTGCGAACAACCGAATTGCATTAATGGCCACTATAAATACGGCCATACATTTACATAACGTAATGTCGTTTGCGGGTGGATCGTGCTGGGTTTGTTTGACCGTACTTCGCCGCCGGTTCAGTGCGGGTTGGCGAAGTGGTGGCGAGGTGGAGGAGTCGTGGTGGGGGCCTCAATACCGTGGGCCTGGAATCAAACTCGGGTTGGCGGCGGTTCATAGTATGGGGCCCAGTGAACGTCCACTGCTGCTGCGATATCAGTTGTAAGGGGTGTAACAATGAATGTCCTTGACGGTTCATTAGAATTACCGCAATTCCAGTTCGCGATGCCATTATATGTTTACATTATGGTGAATCTAGCGGCCTCTAGTGGCCGGGTGGTGTGTGGGGCGGGGGTCTTATTAACCCCATTAAAAACAGGACCGCAGGATTGAGGGCCTCGCTATGGCGTTCAGGGGCCGTAGATTTTGGTTGGTGCCCAAATTCGAAAATGGTGCATTTCAGATTTGTTGTTGTTTTTGTTGCTCCGGTTAAAAAGCATCGGCTTGACGATGTCTGTGCCAAATGTCAGCTCTGCAGCCATTAAAGAAGAACATCATTAGAATATACATCATTCATTCAGTCGTGCTCATCTCTATTCATTAGATTACACAGCGGTGACACAACACCGATCCACGCACACGTGTAGGAAACATTATTTGCGTAAATGGTGCGTTCGCAACATTTTACAATAATTGTAAAGTGGGCTTTCAACCGCGGTTTAAAATTTTACCCGCAGTCTCCGGATTATGAGACTCTCCGGAAAGTAAAAGTCGCATCCCATTCCTTGTGTCCCATTAAAAAGAAGCGATTCATACAAACGTGGTCACGCACATTAGAAGTCACACTCCTGACGTTATTAGATTAAAAGTAGTCGGAGAGAACGCGTGATATACACCCGCGAATACGGTCGTGAGAATTATAGTAACGAGCCCCCCTCACTCTCGAACAACTGTTAAGAATCAACTAAATTTACAATTGCCGACTGTCGAGCCATCGGTGAGAATTTCACTCTTTCACGAGACAAGTGCCACTAGATCCCAAAGCTCGGCCAAATGTTGACTTAACGCGCGACGGTGGTAACCGGGTCATCTTTATGAGATCCGAAGGATGAATAGCTTGTCTGGGCACAGCCGCGATATGAACCCCACGACCCACCCGCCTTATGGAATCATAATAATGTTAAATATTTCGTTGCCCTCTTTGCGATATAAACATCAAGCCAGAGCCATGTAATTTCATACACCGTACATATATAGAGTTACGCGCACACATAGTTCCGAGCGACGGAGTCAGGGGCACTGATCATCTCGGCAGAACAAACATTAAATTCTGTTCGCGAAATGGAAAAAAAAACCGTCGGGTGCCTGTGGGGGGTTTGGGGGCGGCATGCGTCTAACCTCAAACGGAACCTTTATGCATGTAGTTATATAACCTTACTTTGCGGTGACAACTCTGACATTTTTGCGGAAAAATAAATTAAATTAAAGTTCCGAGGCTGACCTGATGCCTCCGTGTTTCACGCGACTCCCATAATGGGCACGCGCACCTGCACGTAGGCGGTCAGTGATACACCACAAACCAGGTGGGTTTTTCCCCTTTCCCCGATTTTCGTCTTTCTTTTTTTTCTCTCTCTCTCAAATTTCCACGGCTATTATCGCTGAGCGATGGGTGACGGTGAACCCAATCGAACCAACCGCTCCACCCCTTCTCATCCCACCAGCAGTTTGAAAAAAATATCTGCTCGAAGGGCAGGCACAGCAAGGATCATAAGCGCGACACAAATTAATATTCAGAAATGCCAAACGACCCGCGGGTGAATTGTGAAATAACTTCAATCAGTGCCTCCACATTTAACTCTGTGTTTTAGTCCACAGCATATACTGGCTTAGCAAACTGTGGGCCAGTTTTGACTTTCTGGGTCTCATCAGCAGCCAGATTTGTTAAACAAATGCTGCTACGTGACCAGATGTACTTGGCAAGAGTGCTCCCATTTAGGCTATGGGACCCCTGGTTCAACACAAACAGCAATTTTGTACACCGACTCATTGTGAAGTTAAAACGTTGGTGTTCGTAGCCAATGCCAATGAACCGATTTGAAAAAAAAATACCCAAAAAACCCCCCTAAACGCATCAACACAATCACTCGCTTGAATTGTGCATTGTTTATTATTTACAGTCACGAAAGAAGCAGCAGCAGCAACAACAAAAAAGCACAGCCTCGGGCAAATGAATGTTGTTTAGAAAATAAAAAAATAAAGGAATGGTCGACTTGGAATTGATGCTCATCAGCGTGAAATACAACAACTTCATTTTGCCAAAAAAAACACCGTAGAATTCTATTTTTTACAAATGCTAGCTACCCGGTTTGAAAAGTGCATTCAGAAAATAACACGAGCTCTCACATACACACTCTCACACACACACGTGCGCACACACACACGTACAGGTACACACAGACAAATAGATCCACCTGTAAGCCTGCACTTGGACTGTCGGGGCAAGTGCCGTTAGCGAGCATCACACGTACGCAGATATAAACTTATACAGACACCCAGGTCAGCCACGTATAACAATTGTGGAATAAATGCTGTTAGCAGGGTGGGGTGGGCCAGGAAGGCAGATCGACCAGGAGAAACAGAGTGCCATCTTTTCCTCACCAGTGGCGACATTAACAAACTACCACCAGGCCTCTCGTTGTCGTGCAGATGACGGCTTTGGGAGGGGATTGGACGCAGCGGCTTAGCGCACTGCAACTCCGAACCCGGCTGAAGCCGAGTTCGATCCCAAGCCACGACCGACATCGAAACCGGCGCTGCCCACCACCACCACCACCCGCCGGCCCTGCCCCCCCCCCCCGGCCCCGACTTCTCTCCAACCCCACACAGACACCGTCGTGGTTGACCAGGTACGGTGAAACAGCCACCAACACGGGGGTGAGAAGAAGCGTTTCCTCGACTTGCCCGCGAGGCGATGAGTGTAAACGGGCTGGGGGGCACGTTGGCAAACAACAACAAAAAAACGCTCGCGACACCGCGCGACGCGATCTCACTTTTGTCCGGCTGCGTCCGCTCGGTGGAGGGTTTTCACGACGCAAATTTGGTCGAAATCCAGTACGTGGCCCAACACACGCACACACACTAAAGATCTATTCATGAAGCAAGGACTGAACAAGGGCTGGAAGTAGTTGATTATTTTATTATAAAATAGGGGAGGCCCAGGCCAGGTTCTGATGCCACTTGCCGCATCACGGGACAATATTTGAACAACGGTGTCTGCAACTTTGCATCTGTGAAAAATAGCTTCATAGCTCATCGGGTTCCTCCAGTATAAATAAAGATTCCGATTCAGTCTGGGATTCCCCGCGCGTCGTGTTAAGCTGTGTCACATTTGCGTCGTTCGCCCAACGGTAGCACAGGGATGCACAAAAACAAAGTACCCCCGTAGAGCCTTAACAGACTCTAGGGGCAAGTGCTGTTAGCGAGCACCTAGGCAAGCCGGCACGGTACGCGAGGGGGTGGGTGGCCAGCATCACCACGCCCGGACGCCTGCCTCCCGAGTGGCGATGTTTACACACCGTGCCACGTGCTCATTTAAGGCTGTGTCAACCTATGGGAGGTCCGGGACCAGTTCAGAAACTGGGTCACTTTGTGTTGGCCACGTGCAAGGAATCGAACTCGGCTTGCCGGGTTTGTAGCGCGGCACGCTAACTGCTGCCCTATCACTCCTGCGCAGACACACACACTCGCACACACCGACACACACACAGACACACACACAGACACACACCACTCTCACACAGGTGGGCGCAGGGGTGGGTGGTGAAGCAGAAGTCGTGGCTTCGTGCCCCGCACACTTACGAGGGTAAACGACGCGCCGCCCACGCGGAGAGTTCGTGCACAGACGACACAGAGAACAACGGCAGGCAAGAGTTAGCGGATCACCACCCCCCCTCCCCCCCCCAAAACCTTTCCTGTACCCCTCCCGCCCCGCCGCGTGTGATCAGCCCACGTACATCGAGGGTTCATGGCGCAGACGATGTTAATTCACGTGGCCCTGCGCAATCGGTAATCGGATATGAAAACATGCAATTCCCTCCTCCTCCTCCTCCTCCTACGCGTGTGTATGTGTGGTGTGCGTACATGCTGATATTGTTTTCTTCGCGCGCGCACACACACGTACACTTAACGTGCATACACAAGTGCATTTGGCATTCAATTAAGGCACAGGCAAATTATGCTATAACAGCAACGTAAAAATTGCTCTTCAAAAATGGGAACAACACAGTACATTCTCAATTGGTAATTGAACTCTTTTCCTTTGTGTACACTATTGCATAATTCAACAACATTACAAAGACTGTTAGAAATTAATTTCCCGTCTGCCAGCTGAGATGATGAATTTTAAATTGGCTCATTTTCGAGAACCCAGATTTCATGCGAGTGCCGGTGCTCAACGGAGGTCTGCAGAGTCCTTCCCCGTAGCCCGCTACGCTGCGATGGAAAACTTTGCGAAGCCACTCCGTGTGGAAAAAAACAAACCAAAAGCGCCGACGGGTTCACGGGGACAGAGAACCGCACGTTTACAATGCAAGGTCCCGCCAACGTGTAACCCTCGTTCGTCTTCACATGGCATGCTTCGCTCGTGGCAACCGCGCGACCTTGCCAGGCGGCTCAATTTTGTGCGACGGCGTCTTGACACTTTCACCAAATGCCACGCCCGTTAGCGTGAGGTCAAAAAGCATCCGGCGTTTGTACGGGTGTTATAACGTTTATTAAGACATTTGCTTTCATTTCCCTTACCCTTTAAGACTGCGTGCACCCGTTGCATTTGTAAGTTAATTAAATTACAGCGACAACAACAACAACGCGCGCGCGCACACTGTTTGTTCCTGCCGCCTCCGTTCAGCCGCGAGCTCGTCCCCCCCGCGTGCACGAACATCGTCGCTCGCGCGCCGATCTGTGCCCAGTTACGCGTGGCTCTGATAGCTCAGCGGCTGAAACCTCTCCTTCAGCTTCCGCACCAGGCTCCGCTCCGAGGAGCCCTGGGCCCTGTGTCCCGGCACGGCCGGCGCCCCTCTCCCGCCATCTCCCGCGCTCCGCCCCTCGCTCCGTGTCCGATCGTCCCCCCCGCCGGTCTCGGCGGCCCGCGGGGTCTCTGCTGCCGTGCCGACGGCCTGGGGCCCCGATAGATCGGGCGATCGGATCTCCACGTAGTCCTCGCCGTCGTCGTCATTGTCGACGAAGTTGCGATGGTAGTTCTCCTTGGCCCTGCGTGGCCCCAGCGGCGCCGCGGCACGGCGGTCGAACGCCGCCGTCGCCGCCCGACCCGACCGCCGCGCGCCGCCGTCGCCGGGAGGCGCCAGCCAATCCGCGTCGGGGCCGTTCCACGACCAGATCCGCGGCTTCTGGAGGGGGGCGGCCGAAGGTCCGTGCCCCTCCGGCGCCGGAGAGCCCCCGGCGTCCCCGCGCCACCTCACGCGCGCCGTCGCCAAGTTTCCCGTCGACTTGGCCGGCGACACCACCCGGGTTCGATCGCTGTCGCCGCCGCTGCCGCCGGCGCCACCCTGGTAGCGCAGGCGCAGGCCCCGCACGACGGGCCAGCACGGCGCGTCAGCCGGGAGCCCGGGGCGGGCGCCGCGCGAGGGGGAACCCGGCGGCGTTGCCGACGAGGGGGAACGGGAGCCGGCGCGCGACGAGACGCTGGGGTCGGGAGACGAGTCGGGGCGGCCGAGCGGGGAGCGGGCGGGAGATGTTGGGGGGGGCGTGCCGGGCAGGCGACGCCGCCCGCTCGCGGCGGTGGGCGGCTGGGGGTCGAGGTCTGCCGGCATGGGCGGCGCGTTGCCCTCGCGGATGATGATCTGGCCGTACGTGTGCATGTGCTCGGCCATCCTGGCGCCTGCCGTTGGGGAAAAACGAGACGCAAGGCAAAAACTGAAAATAAATGTGATCACAGTATCGTTACGCTGATGGTTATTTGTTACGACGACGATGACAACTATGATAATGATTATTAAAAAAAAAATTCTCGCAAAGATGGTGTTATGCTTATTAACATTAACATGACAATCATGCTAATTATGATGACTGTGTTATACGGACAGTGAAAATGATGATGGTATTGATGATGGTGATGATGACTGTGTGATAATGAGTGACATTTACTGTAATGATGACAGTTGCCGTAATCCGCTTATGATAACGGTGACGACGATCGACACGTAACGAATATTACAATGACGGTAGCTGCGATAGCTGTATTATTACGACAACGGTGACGATTGTTCTGTGATGACGACGATGATTACCATCGCTGTTGATTACGACAATTGCTACCGTTTTGATTACAATTGCTTTGCGACGACGGACGGACGGACGGATGACGACAACGATGACGGACAGCCACATTGCGACGACGAACGAACGCCCGGCGACGTCATCGCCTCGGCGAGAGCTTGCCTATGGTGCCGCTGTTGTGCGCGTTCATCTCGAGCACGGCGGGCAGCGGGGCCACCTCGGCGCTGCCCTCCCTGGCGCCCGTCACCGGCCGAGTCCGCTTGATCCTCATGCTGTACTCGCGCGCCAGCGTGTACACCTGTGCGGGGGGCGGTGGAGGTGGTGGGGGGGGGGCGGCGGGGGAGGGGGGGGAGGGGGGCACGCACGCACCCACGGGGTAGGAGCGAGCGTTAATGCGTGCGGGCAAGCAGGGGGACGCACGCACGGGGCACACCCGACGAGAGAAGTTGGCTGTGGGCTCCGTCCCCCCCGTGCCTTCCCAAGTAAATAATAATAATAATACAGTGTCATATTTATGGGCACCCCCCCCAGGTACATTTGTACCCACTTCACGGAACTTTCTTCCCCGCCCACGACCGCTCCCCCCCCCTCCTCCGCCACCCCCCCCCCCCACTCGTCCACCCTCCCCCCATCTGGCCAGCACCTCGGAGGCTCGGGCTTCGGTGGGCTACGAGGTGTGACCCCGGAGATGGGAGGCACGGACGATGGGTCCGTGCCTCCCATCTGTGTGGACCTGCGTGGACGTTACCTCCTCGGAGTATGCATCGGTGCGGTTTCTCCCCAACCCCCCTCCCCCCCCCCCCCCCCGCGCTCTCGTTTCTCGCACGACTTAAAAAAAAAAAACTGGAATTGGTCAACAGCGCGGCTGAAAAACTTATTTTGACGTTCAAACGTTTCCTGGAAGGATTTCAATATCATCACCGCAAAATGACGGCACAGCGGACATGGACACAGATTCGGAGTGTAACAATGCTTCGAAAAGAAACAAAAAACCGCTACTCCCGCTCACGGCGCACGCATCGAGTCGTTTCAGTAAGCAGGATCCACGTGGTTTGTAACGGGCTATGGGCTCACCTCCGATTCGCACGATTGGCTCCGTGCGGTGCGAGAGAAGTTCAACGTGCACGGAGCCCCACGAGTCGCTGCTACCATTGACGGCAATGGGAAATAACCAATCGATTCTTGAATCGAACCCGTGACCTTGGAACGTGACAATGCATCGGGTCGCTGGGGTTGAGGATGGGAATTGGGGGGAGAATAAATTGTTGGCACCTCCACCACACGCGCGCGCCCGGGCACGCACGGGCACGGACGCAGCACATGTGGGCACGCACGGCGAGGCATACCGGGGCGCGAACAGTATTGCACGTGAACATAATAATGTTAATAACGTACAGCCCATTCTCAATCCACTACTGGATGATTAAGGTATCAACCACACTGTGTCCGTCATCGGGGCTGTCTGATCATACCTCACACCACTCTGGCCAAGCGTGGGTTGGTGATGGGGAGGGGAGCGGGAGCCCAGGATCGGTTAGGATGTCACTCGCCACTGATGTCAGCCCTGGCCGGCAATCACCCTCGGATCATTGGGTTCATAGTGCAGTGCTCTAACCACTGCACCGCCACTCCTCTGCAGTATTATATATACGTATAGACACATACTGTCCAATTAAAATGCGATGTTAACCATGGTCGAGATTTTAATTCCGGCATCCAGGGGTCATAGTGCACTGCACACGGTGCACTATGACCCCCGTGTGTATATATGAACACAAACAACAAAGATCCCCCGTATAGCCTTAACAGACTTTTGGGGCAAGTGCTGTTAGCGAGCACCTATGAAGGCCGGCAGAGCATACGAGGGGGCTGGTGTCCAACACCACGTCCGGCTGCCTTTGTCATCCCAGTACCGATGTTTCACACTGCACCAGGTGCTCATTTACGGCTGAGCAAAGCTACGGGAGGGCCCAGGACCGATTCAGATATACTCGTCACCAATGTTTGCTGCGAGCGGGAGTCAAACTCGGGTCAGCGGTGTTCGTAGCGCAGCGGCGCGCGAACCACCTCACTTACCGTCCACCACACGTGCGCGCACACAAAGACAAAGATCCCCCGTATAGCCTTTAACAGACTGTTGGGGCGAGTGCTGTTAAGCGAGCGCGCGCACGCACGCACGCACGTACTCGCTCGCTTGTGTCGAACACACGGGGGGAGCCAAGAGAATCACGCACACGCGGTCCACGTAGGGAACACGCGTGGACGCGGACCGGGGAAGACGGCGGCTTCCGCATTAGAGAAAGGCGCTCGCGCCAGGGGAGAAGCGACAAGCGGTGACACGTGCCGCCAAACAGCGGCGGAGATAGACGGCCACGCAGGGGAGCGCGGTCGGACACGGGCGGCCGAGCCACGGACACGCGCGGACAGCCACCCCCCCCCGGAGGGGGCGTTGGTCGAGCGAGATTCAATTTTAAATCCACGGAAGCCGGGGGCCAAATTAGTTCCCGCTGTGTTTCGCTGTGTTTCGCTGTGTTTCGCTTGCTCGGTACGTCCACCCCCGCGGTGCGTCGAACGAGACGGCTTCCTCCTCGCCGTTCGCATCCGAGCCGTCGGCTGCGCCGCGCGAGGCGAATGCGGTCGCGGCTCTCCGCACCCCACGAGCGGAGTAAATTCTAATAATTTGTTGATATCATGAGCACGGAGCCTTCTCCGCAGTCCGCTTTGCAATCCGATCGCACGGCAGCCGCCGGTCACCTGCGACTCATTACGGCGTCAAACTGTCTCCACGGACGGACGTTTAGGTTGGCTGCGGTGTGGCCAACAGTCGTGTGTTTTTTTTGTATTGCGAGCCGGGTGGAGGGCCGGGAGTTGGCGGGGGGGGGCCTCTGACAGAGGCAGCTTCGGCGACTGCAGAGAGACGAAAATGAGCGAAGCATCGTGGTGGAAGCGGCACGCCCACAATCGCCCCCCCCCCCCACCACCACCACCACCCCCCCCTCCCCACACAACTTCACGCAATCAACGCTAAAACGCCCCTTTTCTCCGTAAGGCGAACAACCGCGCACGTGATTTATTTATTCATTATTTCGGTACATCATGGCAAATTTGGCGCGAGACAATGTAAAGGTTTGGCGCTCCGGACTTGCAACAGAACCGGTGAGAGGTTGCCGGATCGGTTCCATCTCCCGGCGCGGAAATTGAAACAAACAAAGAACAAAATCACCCCCACCCCCCCCCCCCCCCCATTGCCTCATGCCTCTCTGTCCACCCAGCGCTTATAAATGGCCGCAGCACGGTTAATCAATCTGCAGATTGCACGTGGTGGGGGTAAAGTGTGGGTAATCGCACCCCTTCGGAGATGTCCGACTACCGTGGAAAGGGAAGTAAAAATATCCTCTCGGTGGGGGGGGGGGGTCTCGATAACTTTCCTGAGTGGAGGCTCTTCCGCCAGCAGTGGCGTGGAAAAAGCAATTGCAGGGGCTGCCCCCCAGGTGTGTCCTTTTGCAAAGGACACACCTGGGGGGCCTGGGGGCAGGAGAACAGCGAAGATGTCGACTCTGCCCCTGAGTGTGGGTGAGCTGCGGGTTACACTGTGGGGGGGGGGGGGGCAAAGTGGGGGAGAGGGGGAGCGGGGGGAGGGGGGCAGGGGGGTACGCATCGCGCCGAGCCACGCACCCTGCTCTTGCTTTTGTCGGCGGGGAACCTCGCCGCCGTCGCCGCCGTCGCCGCCGTCGGCGTCGTCGGCGTCGTCGGCGGACTGTCCACGTCGTACATGGAGCGCGCACGCCGCGCCGGCGAGCCGGCCCCGCCGCTGCGCCGCCGCTCCCCCTCCGCGGAGATCGCCTCCTCGCTGGAGCAGAGCGAGCGGCCCAGCGGCCCCCGCGAGGCCCCCCCGCCGGCCTCCCCCGCCGCTCCCTTCCCGGATCCGCCGCCCCCTGAGCCGCTCAACCGGCCCAGCTTCTTGCGCCACAGCCTGGCGAACGACGCGCCGCCCCCGCCGTCCGCCTCGCGGGCGGCGGCCGGCAACTCCGCGAGCGACGCGCCGACGTCGCCCGCGCTGAGGCTCCGCGGGGGGCTCTCCAGGTCCAGCTCCGCCACGGGGAAGGCGGCCAGGCCCGAGGCGACCTTGCCGTGGTCCCGGTAGTAGCTCTCCAGGTCGTCGCACAGGTCATGCAGGTTCTTGCTGCAGTCGGCCGGCTGGGCCCCGTGCCCGTCGCACGGAGGGAGCGCGCCGCCGCCTTGATTTATCGCCGCCGGCCGCCGCCGGGGGCTCGCCGCGTCGCCGTTGTGCTGCGCGGCGTCGGGAGGAAAGGCAGCGTCCAGGTCCACCTCCCCGTAGACATTCTCTTCCTCCCCCTCGGAGGGCTTCTCCTGCAGGGTGGGCAGCGGCGGCAGGGCGCTGGACGAGCCCAGGCAGAGCAGGTTGTCGTAGACGCCGCCCGGCGGCCAGACCCAGTTGTCGTACACCGCCTGGACGTCCGACACGTCGAACGCCTCCGCCCCGGGGCGGCTCGGCGACGGAGTCTTCCCCGCTGCGCGAGCGCCTCCCGGCGCCGCGCCCGAGCCCTCGTCCGGAACGTCGGCGGGGAAGCCGAACAATCCCGCCGGTGCCGGTGCCGGCTCGGCGCCGTTCTCCTCGCCCCGTTTGATTTTCTGCAGCTGCTGGGCCCGCACGAAGATGGAATTCCGGACCTTCCCCTGGGGGATGTGCGCGAGGCTCTCTCGCCGCTTGACCGGGGCGGCCCCCCCCTGCGCGTCCTCGCAGCCCTCCCGGTCGTAGTAGTTCTTGATCTTCTCGATCAGCTGCCTGTCCTTCTTGGAGAGCGAAGAGGCTCGGCTCAGTTGCAGCGTCTGCCCGCGGGAAGTCGCTCTCGCGAGCGTGCCGCCGTCGCTGACGCCGTTGCCGTTGCCAACGCCGCCGTTGAAATCGTGCCACCATTCCGATTCGGTCGAAGTCACCCCGTTCCCGCCACCGTTTTGGTTCAGGAGGTGCGGCGGAAGCGGCCGAGGTTCGCCGCAAGCCTGTTTCACGTCAAACTCCTCGGCAAAACTGTCGTCGCCGCCGCAGCCCTCCAAAAACTCTTCGACTTCCTCCTCGATGATGCCATAGCCGTTGGCGTGAGAACCGAAGGGTTCACTCGGGCGATCCATGGGCGCGGGGAGAGGGCAGGGAAACCCGTTGAGTTCCGTCGCGTCGGGGAGGCTCCAAGAGACTCGATCGTCGGCGTCATCGGCGCGGGCCCCGCGTTTCGGCCGTCCGGCGGCGTTGGCCAGGACTTTGGCGGGCGAGCGCGGCGAGAGTGGCAAGCGGCGCTGCTCCGCCACCGTCTCCTCCCCCTCCTCGGTGCTGCTCCGTCGGCTGCTGGCGCTGCTCGGGTTGGTCGAGGTCGGCGTCGCGAGCGCCTCCTTCCCTTCCGCTGTCGCGGCAGTGGTGGCGGTGCTGGCTCGCTCGCCGGGCAGCGTATTAAGGGGCGGTGCGGAATCCCGGCCGCGTTTGCCAGCGTCGCCTCCGCCGTCCTCCACTCTGGTACCATCACCCTCTCGGCGAGAGCTCGGCGAGCCAAGCGTCGAGACATCACGCGCCTCGCTCAGTTCACGCGCGGAAACGTCCGCAGTAGGATACCGATCCGGCCAATCAACAGCAGCCATTTCCACTCCGCCTCCGAATTCTTCATCGTCGCCGTCGTCGTTGTCGTCATCATCATCATCGTCGTCGTCGTCGTCCTCGAGATCTTCCCCCGACGACTCTGTGATGGCGACCTGATCCGAGTCAGTGCCTTTGTTGTTGTATGCCAGACTCAGAGACTGGCGGCACCTGGGACTTAAGAGAGGCCTCAGTGTGGGCAACGGGCTGGCTGCCACATTGCCGTGGTTCAAACCCAGAATCTCTCGCAGGCCCTCGGTGTCATCTTTCAGAAGCGGCATCTCTCTCGCCGGGGAGGGAACAGTGGGCTCAGCCGGACACTAAAAAACAACAGATACACCACAACAACATTTTCAAAGCATATTAGGCATTGCATTTTGACATTAAACCAGTTTGTTTCGTAGTCCACATGTCCTATTAGAAATCTTTCTTAAAATAGCCCAGTATCCTGAAGAACTCACAACGGGAACCTTTTGTCGCCAACTAAGAGGCTATCCATCGCTCTGCAGGTCGGCGAAAAGAGGCCCAAGGACTGGTTTCAGACATTACTCGCCACCGACGTCACTCGTGGATGGGAATCGAAAATTAAGGTGGACGGTTTCAGAGCACAGTGCCCTAACCGCGCCACCAGGCCACTCCCGTGCCAAAATGTCCACCCCTTCTATTTACGTTTTCCGTTGGGAGGCGGTGTCAATGATGAATGGGGCGAGCGGCGTTTTAATTCGTACTTGTGCCCGACTGCCAACACGGTCCTTTAACTTTTAATTCTATTTGACGGAAGACCCATTATTCACACATTTAATAAACAGAACATAAATCATCGCTCTAACCATCTCACTCCGCCCGCCCTCACCCTCGCATTCCACCCTCACAGCAGGCGTCGTTCGTGATCCGAGACCGTGAACCCATTTACTTGTCACGACGACGCTCGAACGTCGCGAATGTCCCCGGACGATGCGGAGATGGGGGACAGTGGTGGGGGGGGGGGGGAAGGGGCAGTGGGGGAGGGATACCTGCGCTGTCGTGAAACCCTGACTGTGTCCGACATCGATGGGGCCCAGTGGGGCCCGGGAGGCAACCTCATCAGCACGAGGGGTCATCGCGGGGGTCACCCCTGCCGCTGCCGCCGCTGTTTCCTCGCTCTGAAACAAACGTAAACAAAAAATGTTTTACCGCGGCGATTCCTGCCGGGGGTTGGCCTGGGAACCACAGGGGACAGGCACCGTTAGCAAAAAAAAAACGTTTTTATTAAAGACAGTAACATTTCAGACACTTAACAGGAGTGGGTTTATTATTAGTGTGATCGTAGAGTGGCCTTTAGCTGGGTATAGTACATTAACCAATTAGGACTGTAACACAGACAGACGTAATAATAATTTGTCCACCTTTCTTTATAAGTGAGACGTGCTTCGTAACATACCGCTGTGTGGGGACGTGCCGAGACAAACGACTTCTCCACGGTGGGATTTTGACACGCGTGCACTTTGGTGTGTTTGCGTGCGTCCACGTACGCGTGTGGGGAGCGGTGACGCAGTGGTTAGCGCGCCGCGCTACGAACCCGGGAACACGAGTTCGTGCATGGCCAACACCAATGACAGCCTAAAATTGGTTCCATTCTCACTCATGACTAACTAATGAGTGACAAATATCTAAATCGTGTGCTGGACCTCCCTTTAGGTTGACTCAGCCTTCAATGAGTAATTGTTGCCTTGGCGACCTTGGTAGGTGCTCGCTGACAGCACTTGCCTCAGCAGTCTGTTAAAGCACGGTTGGCTACGTATGGTGCGAAAAAAGTTCAACATACAAGGCTTATTGGGGGGCTGGGAGGGGGGGAATATTTGTCGGTGTGTGTCAAACCACAGATTTACTCCATAATCAAAAATAAATGTAAAAAAGACATATTTACCTTCACAATTGCACCACGTGTGTTGTATAAGGATGATATTACAATGTTGACTGAGATTGTCTAATTTGTGGAACCGTCTGTAACCACACATCACTCCCTCCCTCCCCCCTCTTTTTATAGTGGGTGTTAGCACACAAGCCTCGGAGTGCGCCGATGCATCTACAATGCCCTTTTATTTAACCAAAGGAGAGCTTGTTATCTCACTTGCACAAAGGAGGCATGTTTAACTGCAGCTGTGTAGGTACCGGTAATTAATTTCTTTTCCAATTTGGTTAGTGGGTAATTTTCTCATCCGAGCTGTGAGTTTGGCACACGCAGTGGGTTGAGAGCCGTGCTAATGATACCCCACGTCATTGCGGTGTGGATTTAAATAGCCTCCAAATGCAACCGCACTGCATGGACGGCGTACATAAACAATGGGCCTATGTTATTTTCTCAAGACAAAGGTGGTCAATTATCGGGAGGATAAAAAAATTAGTCATGAGCGTGGATTTAGTCATGAGCGTGGATTTGAACGGAGAGGGCAAGTAGGAGCCAATGGCACTGGTGGCAGGGCAGGGAGTTCGAGACCTTGGGGGGCAAGAGGAGAATGAGCGACCTCCCACTGAGCAAATGTTGACTTGCGTGGCAACGATGCCACTGACCTTTTAACGTCCACTTTTCGCGCAGCGGTAACACGCTTGCTCCTCGCAGCCAGAAGGACCTGGGTTTGGTCCCTGACTCGGGTGCCTTTTTTGCCTGGCGGTTGCACGTTCTAAAGGCCTTCGGGCCTTCGTGCGGCAGTCTAGGTAAATAAGTAATTATCATTATTGTTATTGTCACAACAGAAGGCAAGCTCTGTCAACTCCCTGCACAATTACCGGGTGAAATAAGAAACCGACCGATGCCAGCTTCAATTAATCCAAAGCTCGCATCAAACACGCAACACGAGATCGCAAGCTGCAGCCTACAGGTGAACTGCAGACTGGCGGAGCACACGCATTGTTCTGCACAGGGACAGCTGCCACTGGGATCTCCTGGGTTCAGGGCGCAGCAGGGGTAATTGAAACGGTTGACATCAGGTGTGACCAAAGTTGCTTTGTGTTGTTGAGGCATTTAAGAAAGTGCCATGTAAATACAAATCTTTATCCTTAATTTCATTCGCGGTTTGAAGATGCTAATGATGACGTCAACTCGGAATGCCGCTGCCGCGAGAGAACGACTCAGAGGCGCGAGGAGGAACCACAGACGAGAGCCGTCATATTCTACCACCCCCAAGTTCCGTGGTCCTTTATATATGAAGCCATTGAGGTGTTCTTGCCCAATTAATTCAGTATTGACACGTTTAACCCTTTCCCATTCCGATGACGTACATGTACGTCCGCGTACGTCATCAGTTTTTCTTCCGATTCCGTTCCGATGACGTTCATGGCATACACGTACGTCATCGTTACGTCTTCACGTCGGAAGACGCAGCGAGGCTCCCACAAGGCCATGCGTGAGGGCGTGTGGCACAGTTGGGCGCCAGCTATCATAGAGTGCGGTCGTGTCGCTATGGTTCTCTGCGGGGAGTACAATGTCTTTAAAAACAATGACGCTACTAATGCTGCGAAACCCTTGCGCGTTCCGAGATTCAGCGGCGAACGGAACCCCCACCTTGCAACTTGCAGACGTCTCCAAACAGGAAAGGCTTAAGTGTCAAATGTTTGCGGGGACAGGTCCAGGAAGGAGATAAAACAAGGAAGAAAACTCGTGCACGTGCATATGGGTTTGTCCTCCAAGGTACATATAATTGGCGATGCGAACATAACGATTCAGGCCAAGGTGACGTCGCGCCGCGCGCTAGATGTTGCGAAATGACGTCGCGCGCAATGACGTCACCGAGAAGGGGAGGGAAGTCGCGTGCGTGCGTGCACCTTGACCCGAGAGGTGCATGCCTTGAGCGCCGTGTTTTTTGTTCCTCACTTTTCACAATCCTTTGATCAATCTCGCTCGTCTTCGATCTGGCGAGTCGCTAAAAGCAACCTATATTTATATTGTGCACCGCCCACTCCATTCTGACTTAGAGGCTAACCCCTCCTTTTTTCTCCACCTGATGACGACCGCTTGTGTTGCGATCGAAACGTCATAGTTTCTTCGTATTTTTTTGGAACCTATCTACGTGACTTTACCGAAAGAGCCAAAGAATACGCATATTTATATTCCCGGAGTTACTGTGCCCCCACCCCCACCCCCCCCCGCCAATAGTTACAGACCAACGACAGATAGACGGGAGTCAATGCACTAATGGGTCAAACACTCAGTAGAACCCAAGTTGGAAAGCGTTAAAATTCCACGCGCGGCGCGCTGTGCCGGTGGCACAGGTGCCCCTCCCCTCCCCCCCCACCCCCTCCGCAAATGATATTAATTTTGTGTGACCAAATTCCATATTTCCAAACAGACTTCCAGATATGTAAGCAATTTACCGGAACACGATTGTATTTCTCCGCGTCCCCTCCTTCACGTCACGCGGCTGACGCACCATTTCCAGTACACGGCGGCATTTTATTCATGCCCTTGAGAAAGCCATAAACCACTCCATCTTTAAATAGATTTTTTTCCCCCCACTCCCCTTCCTCAAATTGTTCGTGTTTATGAACCCCTATTCGACGCAGTCCTGCGTCCTCCTTTGGTCTCTCACTCGCCAGGGAACGGTGGGGGGGTAGAGCGTCGTGGCTCCCGAATCTAGAATCCCCCTCGCCGGGGTCAAATCAGCCCCATCATTGCCATTGTTTCCATCATCAACACCACATCATCACCATCGCCACACCCATCGCATCCTGATTTCCATCGATATCACTGGCATAGTTTCCATCGTCATCACTAGATCCATCAACTCCATGATCATCATCAACACCATTAAGCACATCCTTCACATGACAATCATCATCGTCATCATCATCACCACCACCACCTCTGGATGCTTCATTTAGAGATACCCCAACAATTGCCGATGATGTCACGCTTGCAGTCAAACGCTCGCAGTCAAACTCACAAAGATTCCCCGTATAGCCTTAACAGACTGTTGGGGTGAGTGCTGTTAGAGAGCACCTATGAAGGTCAACACGGCACAAGAGGGGGTGGGTGGCCAGCACCACGCCCGGTCACCTTTGTTTCCCGAGTGGCGATGTTTATACACATCGCACCAGACCGAGTCGAACTCGGGGAGGCCAAGTACTGGTTCAAATAATCATCACTGGTGCTGGCCACGAGCGGGACTCGAACCCGGATCTCCAGGTACGCAGCGCAAAGCGCTAACCGCCACACCACCGCTCTCACGCTCACTCTCACACACTCACCCTCTCACGCGCAAAATCCCGAATCAAGTCCGGATACGAACTGCGCCTACACGCTCGTGATTTGATTCTCGTTTCGGTGTGTGCTCCATTTTTGTATTCCTCACACCTCATGGGTCTCCCCGGACAATAAGCAATGTTCTCTCAACGGGATCTCACCTGGTTGCGCATAAAGGTTACACGTGAATGTAAATCAACCCACGCGGACCACACCCCCCCCCCTAATAGGGACTACTGGGGCAAGTGTTGTTAGTGAGCGCATGGCAAATGAGAGGCTCGGTGTTGCCAGTGCTGCACCCGACACCCTTCGCCTCCGCCACCGCTGATGCCTGCACACCATTACCAGTAACTCGTTTAAGGATGAGTTGCATGTACGTATGTTGAACTTCTTTGACCTAGATGAGGATCAAAAGAGGTTTCATATACCACTCACGCCTGGTTTTGTCCATGACTGACAATCAAATGTGGGTGGGCAGCAGTGCAAAGCCCTCAGACAAAACAAAAACAACGATCCCTCATATAGCCAGAATGTGCTTTTGGGGTAAGTGCTGTTAGCGAGCACCTATGAAGGCCGGCACCACGCCCGGCCACCTTTATCTCCATTGTGGTGACGTTTGCACATCGCACCAGGTACTCATTCAAGGCTGAGTTGACCCAGGGGAAGCCTTATAGACCGGTTCAGATAATCGTCTCTGGCCAGCATTGAACTGAACTTGGGTCGCCGGGTTCGTTGTGCAGCACACCAACCGCCCCACCGCCGCTTCCCCACCAGTTTACGCACCACAACGACGCTAGGCAACGCGCGTGGCAACGCGGCCGCAGGGCCCGGCACACTCACCGAGCCCTCTCCGCTGCTCCGCCCGCGATCGCGAAGCGACGCCGAGGCCGACCCCCGGCCCCCAGCGTCGCGCCGCAGCGAGGGGGGCGTGGTGCCGGCCGGTGCGCCCTGTCCCCCGTGGCCGCCCGGAGACCACGGACTCCCCGGATCGGCCGAGTCGCGGGACGGCCGGCGGACGATGTCCCACCGGGGAGATTCCCGGGACGGCCAGTGAGCCGGACGCAACAGATCGTGCGGTGGCAGAGGCGGCGACGGAGAATCGGAGGTCGTGTTCCCGCTGGGCCTACGCGTGGTCGCCTCGGGCTGCGCACGGATTCACGGGACGAGAGGGAACATCGGCGCCCGCTGCCGTCAGAGCGATTGACCCGCGATCGGAAATCGCAGGAATCAGGAGATCCTATTCAGCCCCATCGTCAATTCAGAGCGGACAAAAATCTGAGTGGTACAGCTTTTGTCGTGCGAATGAAAATGAAGTTCCCTCCGTCGCACGGGTCACTTTGAATCGTTCGATTGGCTTAAATTTGTGTAAGTATTGCACGTTATATTATATAAGGGTCACATCAATGCATGGGGTTGGAACGGTGGTGTAGTGACTAGCGCACTGCGCGATGGATCTAAGTTGAATTCTCGGCCATGGCTATCCACCATTGATGATCGAAATCTGTACCGGACCAGGGTGCCCCCCTTGCCCCCCCTTCACAAAGCTGCACTGAGCATCGTGGTGAAGTATGGTCAAACAACCCCCACTATCGAAAGCTGTGGGCAGGCCTCCATCCAGCAGTGGACTGATGAAGGGTTGTAGATTATTATCCCTTGGTAGTTTAATTTGTTATTACTCAATACATGCAGTGGGATCATGCATGCGAGAATAGAACGTTTACAAAATATTAACATTAAACGATGCGCCAATGGGGGCATTTAGGCTGTAGGAGCGAACAAAACAATACAAATGAGATGCAAGAAAGGAGAAACAATACAAAACGAGACAGTTAAAACGAGAGGAAGAGGGTTCTTGAATCAAATCGGGATCATCATGTAGCTGGGGAGTGGTGGGGGGGGTAGGCGAGTCGTTACATACCGGGCTAAATTACAGCCGGAGCTGTCCTGGGCTGAGCTCAAGAAAATATTTACCCTCCCTCCTACTGCTGTCGTGGGAAAAGGTGTGGCGGTGGCTGTGGGGTGTAGGGGGGAGGGGGGCGGTGGGGGATGGTGGGGTCTGGAATGGTTGGAGAGCCCCGGGAAAACATTCCGTGCAAAATCAAGACCTCATTATGCGCACAATTAACATCACTCGGTCGATGCGTTTCACGTTTCAGACGAATGCCGCCGTGCTCTCGACCGCGAATGCGTTCACGGCCCGGATCAAGCGGTCAAAATGTCACCGTTTAACTTGGCTTGGACGTTACGTGGGGGGGGGGGAAGTAGAGCCGATGTCAATATTTTGACGTGCGTTTATTTTCGTATAACCTTTCATATTTCATTAATATTTAAATCGGGACCAGAGACATTCATAATTCACTTGTGTTGTTCGTCCCCCTCAGGATAATGTTTTGACGCTTCATTTGTGGGATAATCAGTCAGCCCAGGTCGACAACTGTATTGGTACACTGGGCACAAGCTTTTCAGGGGGATGGCATGTGTCTAACTTTCCCGTACATTCCATTCTAGATTTGAAGCTTTCGTGACTGCAAGGATCCATACTCTTTGGTTCTATTCGGTAAAGTCACGTAGGTAAAAAATGAAACAACAAAAATCACGACGTTTCGGCCACAACACAAGTGGCCTTCATCATTGTGTTGTTTTATTTTTTACCTACGTCACTTTACCGAATATTTCCCGTACATCTTATAATGAATCCGGAGAATAAGGCGCGTGTGGGTATTCTCATCAGATGCAAAAGTTTATTGATGTTTGGCAACTGCCTGATGATGCTGGTTGTATAACTATCGGCAAAAAATTGGAACCAATTGTCAAACGTGCGTGGATTGCTCTCCGACAATGCCGGTGGGTGCTACTGAAGCGGTAATAAATTGGCACGTTTGTTCATCACGCGACAACTTTATTCATTGGCCGTGTCGGGTGGAGGAGGGTTTTTACCATTTCCCCTTTAACGGTGATCTGACCCCAAAAATCAATCACGAACATTAGTTGTGAAAGCCCACACGTGTTAAACATAAAAAAAATTCAACAAGAGCCAGAATAACGTCTCAATCCAATTCTAGAAAAACCCAAAGTAGTTGCGGAATAATTTTTTTTTATTTTGGAATTCGTGGCAGCCTGCAACGACTGTCACGGGGGTGTTTAATGCACTTTTGACAGCGGACGGATCGCCATGGGAATGATTCCACATGGGGCCTGGCCACGGTGCTGTGTGAATTTTACTTTTTTTTTTGCTTTGCCTCCACGCACGATCGGTTTCGAAGTGAGCAGACCACTTCGCCGCTAGTCTGGAGAGAACCGGCGGGTCGTAAATAATGTACCAAACGAGAAATAAATAAGAAACACAAAAAATAATGTCATACCGCAGCCGAACATCTGCGCGTTTAATTAAGAGCTTCATCTAAATGCAGATTTTTTTTCCCCCCCCGCATATTCCAGATGCCGCAAAAAAAAATAAAGAAAAAAAGAAACGAATCACGATCTTATTTTTAATAACGAAAAGCAAAACTGCCGTGTGATTAAAAATGAGCGAGAACGCTCCTATTCATTTTTCGCATCGCAATCCTATTCCCCTCTTCACCCCCCTGCTCTTGCTTAGCTTTTGCGCGCCCATTTCGTTCCCATATATTGTCACGCCCCTCTGTCACTCAGCGGAACATCGCCGTATTCTGCTGGCCATTCGCTCGTTTAATTACCGAAAAGCCTAAGTGAAATAAAAAAGCACAAACAAGAGACGCAAACCGTACCTTGCCTTCGGGTGTATTCTGATCAGCTGCGGACGAGAAACACAGGGAGGGAAGGAGGGAGAGAAGGAGAGAGCATGTTAGGTCTAAATCACAGCGGCAATGCGACGAAATGAGAAACGCTCTCCGTCTTACGCCATCGATTATTCACGCGGAGTCATCGAGGAGTGGCTGTAGTACACGAGTGTCAATCTTCGTACAAACTGATAAAAAATATATCATAGCACCACTATTCCCTATTCATTCCCTGCGCCCTATCGATTGCAATGAGCAGATGCCACGTCGCGATTGATTGGGGGAAATCAAAATGCCATACCTGTGGATGATTTTTAGGAAACAATGAAACATTGCTTGTATACATTACACGCGTGCACATTTATACGCGCACACACGAGGAACGCTCGGTCGTCGCGTGAACGCTCGGTGCACTGGACCTGCGATCATCCCGATGGTCGCCCGGTTAAACGACGATGCAGGTTTCTTCAATCGCCACCCCCCCCCCCACCCCTGTCCACCCGGCAGTGTAAACGCGCGCACACTGCTGTTAGCCGATCAGCAGATCGCCTGTGGTGGGGTAAAAGTGTGGCTACTGCCCATTTTCAAGACGTCTGAACAGGGTGTACTTTACATTTTTGAGATTTCTTTTGCCAGTATCAAAGTATGAAAAAATATTAAGAGGTTTTACCCGTTTTGCCAATAAATCAGGTGGTAAGATGTTGAAACACCAAATATAAACCTATTGCAAGGAATCAATGCTCTGTACGTATGAACAGAGAACGTTTGTCGCCCCGTACGTAGCCAACCGTACTAATCGGGTGGTGCGGGGGAAGGACAACAAACTCAACACAAAAATCAGTTCTAAAGAAATACGTTTTCAATCTACATGATGATTTAAAAGTGCCGTAGCTCCAGTGGCATCCTAATATCGGAAGGAAGAGCATTCCAGACGGCCACGCGATGCGGTGATCATCTCTGTTCGACTGTTAGCCAAAAGCCACAGCTAGCGGGGATGACCACCGGAGTTTGCGTGATGATGGTTTATGTACCTTGACGAGATCAGGGTTGTCCGCGGCATCATCGAGAGGTGTTACCCCGTGAGCTCCCTTGCGCGGAGGCCCTTCCGCCAGCAGTGGCATGAGCAAGCAATTGCAGGACAGCGCCTTTACTTATACCTTTCTCACGTGCGTGTTTCTCTTCATTCATTACGTCTGTTGCACCAAGTCAAAAGATTCCTCCTGGCAGAACCCGAGAAGCTGAGATTCTAAAACTTAGCCAAACTATATTTTATTTTAGCAGGTAAGGCCCGTTGAGCTATATAGCTCTTTTTCAGAAGCGACCTGCCCACAAATGACAGCCCAACGAAGTGGCTCATAGCGTGGAAATTTATAGCGGCTAAATACTCCGCACGCACGTTTCTAAATGTGGAGGGAAAAACCGGAGGACCTGGAGAGAAATCCACGCGACCACGGGGAAAGAGACACCCCAAATATGCAGGCGTCATGGTCGGGGTCGAACCCACGCTCCCTCCTGCATACCAGGAGAGGCAGTTGACATCTTGCCACCGTCGCACACCTTTCACTCATCCTACCCCCCCTGACACTCATCTATCTTTGTGGATGGAGAGGTTTTTTTATCATTGCCTGAGACTCGGTCATGCAGTGGTTCTCACGGTAAAACAAATTGCCATCTCCTGTTCCCGCCACTCAAGAACCACAACAGACGCAGTAGCAAAGGTGACACTCAACACACAGCCTCAACAGAATGTTGGGGCAAGTGCTGTTAGCGAGCACCAATGAAGGCCAGCAAGGCACGCGAGGGGATGGGTGGCCAGCACCACACCCGGCCGCCTGAGTCTCCCAAGCGGCGATATTTACACATCTCACCAGGGGGCCGAGTCGACCTAGGGGAGGCCCAGGACCAGTTCAGATAATCGTCACAGGCGTTGGCCGTGAGTTGGTAATCGAAAAACTCGGGTGGCCGGGTTCGTCGAGCAAAACGCGCTAACAGCTGCGCTACCTCTCCCCACACTCAACACACACACACACAGGCACTCCCATTTAGCTTTGCAGACTGCCGGGGAGAGTTGCTGCCAGCGAGCGTCTATCAAGACTGGCACGACACACGCGCCGGGGGGAGGGGGTAGGGGGGTAGGGGGGCGTGGGGGGAGGGGTTAGGGGGGGGTGAGGGGGCCAGGATTGCGCGTGGCTGCGGGTTGCCCGTGTTTTCACATCGTGGCGCCGTTCATAAGATTGCATCTCGCAATCGCTGAGGAAGCAACGGACACGCTGAGAGGCAGCCAGGCGGCGACCAGTTCCTAATCAGTGCCCAAGCTCTACAGTCCTCCACATATGTGCTAAGATGTTTTCAGCCAATTGATGAGTGTTTACACGTTGGGAGGAAACCGGAGCGCCCGGAGGGAAACCTTTGCGTGTGAATGGCGGGGGGTGGGGCAGGGAGCAATGCTCTCCACCTTACAGAAGGGGGAGATGATATTCGTCCGCGATTTGCTGCACCGCCTTCGCCTGGCGAGCCAGGGTACGGCACCTCCTGGAAGCCCTACAGGAAGGGAGTTGTGCCCACAGTCTTGCGATCCACCAACCCTCGCCTTCACAGCGCCGGATTATGGGCGGGTGCATAGCCACCACCGCCCGTTATTATAATAAAATAGAGGGTGCTTTTGGTCTTGAGTGGAATTTTTTTTAAAAAAAGGCAAGTATAATGTTTACGATTATACATTTTTTATAAGGCGCGCTGATTTCTTAAACACCCTCTACTCAAATAAATAAACCCCAAATATCCAATCCAAGGCAAGAAAAACAAACAAACAAACAAGAAACTCATGGGAAACCCAGAATACGGCACAGAAAAAAAACAACACACACCACCAGCCCGTCGCGGCATCGCGACCGAGGATTGAATCGCGATGAGCCAGCAGTCCGGTGCTGCGGTGCGAGGCCACCAGACACCAGCACCGCTGCCCTGCGACCTCATACAAACGCGCACGCACGCACGCACCTACCCACCCACGCACAAACACGCTCGTGTATGAATCCGTGGCAGCGTGAATTAACCACGCCTTGCGCTCGCGACGCCGAGCGGACATCGTGTAATGGGACGGGTGGGGGGAGCACGTTGATTAGCCGTCCCCTTTTGCAGGCTTCCAACCCCCCCCACCCCCCCACTCGGATTTGCACGTTTGCCGAAAGGTCAGCCTTGACACAATAGCCGGTCAATGAAAGCCCAGGGGGGGGGGGGGGGGGTAGAGTGGAGGCTGTGGCAGGGGTTGGAGAGGGCAGGTGGCTGTTGAATTGATGCGGGGGGGGGGGTGCTGATTGTAGGGAAGGTTGTGTGGGGGACCGGTTGGGATGGGCGGCAGGGGGGGGTAGAGGGGAGCGTGAGGATGGATCGGGGGGGGGGCACGGTGGGAGCGGGGTCCCCGCTGGCTGCCTTATCGGCTGAGAGTGGCACACATGCACGCTCCGTTGCTGGTGAGTGGGGGGGGGGGCGGGGTGGGATTGCGTATCCGGTCAATGCGGGGTTTAGCGATGGATCCCCGCTCGCCGCTCGCATTACTCCTCCGCCCGCCATCGCAAAAGCATCTTAAAAAATTCGGAAAAAGTCTGCGGCCGTTTCAATCGGGTCGTGTGGAGTGAACTTATGGAGATGGCAGAGCGTGGACTGGCAATGCAGAGGCCACCGGTTGGATCTCCCGGCGCAGCAGGTGAGACGCCGGTGCAAGTTTATTAAAACCCGGTTGGCCCCTGTCCACCCAGCAGTGTGAAAATGAACGACATCACAGCGAGTCTACCGGAATAGTCGCGTGTCGTGGTGGCGTAAAGCGTGGGTACTCCCACCTTTTCCAATACGAGCTGGTCAGCGTGGAAGAGTAGTCCAAATACACCATCTGGACAGAGGGAGTTTGTCGGGGGGGGGGGGCTGCCCCTAGTGGACGCCCTTCCGTCAGCGTTGGCGTGAGCCAGCAATTGCAGGGATGCAGCTTTGCCTGTTGCAAGATTGGCCGTGTGCACGCTGTGCACGTAGCGTGCGTGCGCGGTTTCATCGCGGCTCCGTTGGCAAAACGCTCTTTGATTAGTTGCTCTTTGTCTATCCTTCTCGAAATGTTTCCCCGTGTCCCGGGGTTTGTTTTTCCATCTCCGATTTGCGTTGCAGAGTGCTCGAGATGCTGTTGCGGCAATTAAGCGCTTAATAGCATGCAAATCCTTATCCTCCTTGTTAACGCGTTGAAGTGGCGGCTCACTCTTCGGCAAACCGCACTACGAACCGGGCGACCCGAATTCGAATCCCAGCCAAGGCTAACGTCATGAAGTCGTGAATGACATGTGAACCAGTCCTGGTCAGTACCAGTCTCCCACTTCATTCAGATGTACGTGTGTACGTTGAACTTCTTTCGCACCGTACGTAGCCAACTTGCTAATGAAAGGTGCGGGGGAAGGACACCAACAAGAAAATCGTCACTGGCATTGGACGTGAGCGGGAATCGAACTTGGGTCGCCGGGTTCGGAGCGCAGCGCGCATTAACCACGACGCTACCGCTCCCCACACGTGTGTGTGCACACACGTGTGTTTACACACATGAAACACAGTTCCTTATCGCATTGGGCGAGGTAATTTAGCAGGAAGATTGAATGACCTGCCCTGGATAAGAAGAGGGTTGTTGCACACGCCCCCGCCAAAAAAAAAAAATATCGATCTGCCACGTCCCCCAATCAAATAAGTCATCTTCTGTCCATCAGCGGGACGGCGCATGAACCCTGCCGTCCTGTCTAATTGCCGTCCAATCCGGTTATTGCAGCGCCGACGCACGACCTTACACCACGGAGCCGCAGGTCCGTGAGTAGCACGACTGGGCAGAGTGTGTACGTGTGTGCGTGTGTACATGCGTGTACGTGCATATACGTGTGTGTGTGTGTGTGTGTGCGTGCGTACGTGTGTATGCGTGTTGCGTGTGGGAAGCGGTAGTGTAGTGGTTAGCTCGCTGCGCTACGAACCTGGTGATCCGGGTTCATTTTCCGCTCACGGCCAAGACCAGTGATGGTTATCTGAAACAGTCCCGGGCCTCCCCTAGTTTGACTCAGTCTCAAATGAGTACCTGGTGCGGTGTGTAAAAATAACGCCACTGGGGACACAAAGGCGGTCGGGCGTGGTGCTGGCCACCAACCCCCTCGTGCGCCATTCTGGCCTTCATAGGTGCTCGTTAACAGCACTTGCCCCAACACGAACGCACTGCTCACACAAAGACAAAGGTTTCCTCCACACCGCCACGTACGGCCATGCAGACCGATGGGGCAAGTGCACGTGGCGAGCAACCCCCGAATGTCAGCGTGGCACACGATGAACGGAGTGTGGTCAATGCCACACAGCACCTGTTGGGACTCAATGAACGCTGAGTTCACCTTGCGGAGGTCCGAGGCGGATTTTGGATTCCCACTTGCCGTTGATGATTAACGTGACCGGGAATTAATTCCCAGGATTGCAGTGTCATTTCCTAACCAATATGCTCGCGGTCTTCACACAACAACAAGCTCAACATGATCCGTTCATTCATTATGCAGGGAGCTCAATGACGCCACAACTCATCTCATTTGCGCCACGCAAATTAAATCATTAGCGTTGAAGCTAATGATTTAATGTGCTGCATATTATAGAATTTTGCATCGAACTAGGCCCCTATCTCAAAGAGAGGGGTCCTCGCCTATAACACCTGGCAGTTCACCAGCATTGATTCAAGTAAGCCCGTGTAACTCTTTATGTCAAAAACCTTTCCAGTTTTGCTCGTACCCAATCAACGCCGCAGAAATGATGCATTCCCAGAAGGCCGTTAGGGCCGACGGGGGAATGCAAAGAAACGCATTCATTTGTTTACGTTGAGAGACAGATTACGCGCGAAGGAAACATTACCCGCTTGACTATTTTGTGATTTGCAAGTAGATGGATGCGGCCGCCCACGGCCCGTCAAACTTGGCGACAATTAACGGCAATTTTCCAGTCACGTTTGGGCGCCGTGCCGCGGGGGAACACGACGGCCCGGGGCTCCCGCGGGATTCGTGTTCGAGCGCCCACGCAGCGGAGGCCGGCACGTGACGCACGCGAAGAGCGCCGTTCCCACCGCGCGCTGCACAACGTCGCCGCCGCCGCCGCCGTTAGAGGCGGCGACCGAACGAGGCCACGGACCTGCGACCCAGTAAATGCGGAGCCGCCGGGGCCCGACGTCGGGCCGACGTCGGGCCCCGACGTCGGCCCAATGTCGCGCCAACGTCGGCCCAACGTTGGGCACGCTTACTGGGGATGTGACCTTCCCGGTGTGACGATCGTTCGCTCGCTCAGACTTTGCGGTACACGTACGAATGCGCATTAACACAGATGCACGTAAACGCACGAACATGCGCACAGATGCACGTAAAACTACGCGTATATAAAAGCGCGCGCACGAGCGAACATAAAAACACCCAGAGGCGCACGCTAACGAGTGCACGCAGTAGACACACAGAGGCGCACGCGTGTGAATAAGAACCGGGCACCTGGCAACGAGCCGCACACCTCCCGCACCCGGAGGGCTCGCGGAGCCGTGGAGTGACGGCATCGGAGCTGCGATGGCGACCGTCGTAATTGGCCGGGTGAATTGCACCGCACGATATGGAATTTCGTGAGGGTGGGGGGGGGTTTTCGCCCAGGAAAGTCTCACTGAGTCTCTAGATTTGCTTCTCAAGGGGATCCCCGCTGTGCGCCAACATCGCCCCTGCTGAACATCTGTGACAAAAGAGCTTCATAGCTCATCGGGTTCCTCTAGTCTGAGTAAAGTATCTGATTCTGATCGAATTGAAGAGAGTAATTTGCGGGTCACTTTTCCGGCATTGGGATGTGGGGTTTGGCCATGTGCGTCCGTCGAGATGCGGGAAGAAAGCCGAGAACCCGGAGGAAACCCACGCAGAACTGGGTGAGAACGTACAAACTCCACACAGATAGGCGCCCGGGTCGGGTATCGAATCCAGGCTCTTCCTGCTGCACGGCACGAAGCGTTACCGCTGCGCCACCCTGCCAGCAAAGTTAATTACATTTTTAATATACAGTATGTGGGGGAGGGGGACAGCGATCGTTTCAATCGGCTGTTTTGTTTAAAAGGCCGCATGAGTTACGGGCAGTTTATCTGGAGCCTCCGGGCCGCGCGGGGATGCGTGGTGTGCCAGGTGAGCCGTAATGATCCTCCGTGCGTGGGCGTAATTGAACTGGACGCGTAATCCAATGCGGCCAAAGCAGCCAATTAAGACGAGCGGGGCTACCCCGTGGGGCGCGGAAGGGTTGGGGGGGGTGGAGGAGGTTCTCAAATGTCCGGTCGCGGTCGCGCCGAGCGCGGACGTTACGAATGCCGAGCGCGGAAGTTGCACCCCGCTACTGGGAAGCCGACGTGTCGTCTCAGAGGGCGCTGATGCACGGTTGGCTACGTACGGCGCGAAAGAAGTTCAACGTACGTACACACATTCTCTATACTGCCGTCGAAACATCTCAAATTATTCAAACCTCGGCCGGTGAGCCGCAACGTTTTGTCACGACTGTCAAATAAGTTCTGTGCATTTGCGTCAATAGGGGTTCATGAAAAATAGAACTGATGGATAAAAATATATTTATTATGACTCTACTTCCTTTGTGAAAAAAGGCACGGTTCTCGGCACCATGACAAATATTTACACGACCACTTTTTTTTCCTCTCTCTCTCTCCGAACAAACACATTTAGGCCGCAGTGAATAAGAAAGGGTAAATAAACACGGCGCTCATTTGTATTTGTAAGACAAAAAATGCGGAGCAAATTTATCCTGTTTGTTTCACGAATAAACCTTTCATTATTGCACACATGAATCGAATTAAAATAATTTGCAGAGATGTCCTTTCCCCCCTCAATTACAGCCATTTAACTTGTTGACAATGGCAACAATTATGCGATGATAGAAATAGCAGCTCATGGATATGGGAACACACACCAATTAGAGACGTCACATTGGCTGCTCAGGAACGTAAGGGGGCTTGAGCGGAGCAGCGCCGCAAGGGATGACAGTCGTCGATGGATGAGATTGGTGACAGAATGGCAGATGAAGGAAGCAACGCGCCCAAGAGTTAAATCACCCTGGTGATCGGCTCACGTGGGTGAATGTGTGTGCAGTGGACCGCCCTATGGCACCTGGGTGTGTCTCCTGTGACCTCCTTCACGTGGCCTCAGAGTGCAGCTAACCGCACCTCGGGAATCGATTAGCACAGGTGGCTATGTACGGTGCGAAAGAAGTTCAACATATATAACCTGCCACAAGCAACATGGTGACGTCGCCGCCACTCTGTGGCGAATTTGCGGCTGTTCAATTCCTGCTCACGGCCAAAACTCCCCGAGGTCAAATCGGCCTCAAACCATTACCTGGTGTGGTGTGTAAACTACGCCACGGTGGAGACAAAGGCGGCTGGGCGTGGTGCTGGCCACTCACCCCCTCGTGTGCCGTGCCGGTCTTCACAGGCGCTCGCGAACAGCACTTGCCCCAAAAGGCTGCTAAGGCTACAAGGGGGATCTTTGCGTTTGGAGTGGTGGCATAGAGCGTAGTGTCCTGAGTTATGACCTTGAAGCCCTCCGTTAGATTTACGGCCATGGCTAACATCAGTGCCGAGGGATCTGGACTGGTATCGGGCTTGGCCGAGTCAACTCAGCCTCTTTTCAGGACCTTCCGAAGAGAGACTTGAGACTCGGTGAGGCTTTCCTGGGTAAACAAGCGTAATAGTACTACTACTCTGTGAAAGAGAGGTCACTTGAAGGCATCTCAGAAGTAGTTCTGCGATATCTGCTTCTGCGGGCCGTTTTCTAGCACGAAGGGTGGCACTGCGCAGTGAGAGATCCAGACCGATACTTTGTCTCATCACAACGTGACATTGATGGAACTATCTGGGATAAAATTTTGGGGAAGGTCCGAAAATAAGTCAGGTGTTATTAACGGCAAGATACGTTTGAGCATGGAGCGTCGGGCCGCAAGGACGAGGCCTCGCAACAGCAACGAATAGCCCAACTCTCGGCAGGCGTCGCTGCTCATTGACCCGGGGTCAAACAACCGCCGACCTTGCCCGTCAGCGCGGCACTATCGCGCCGTGACGGATGGCCGAAGATGACGACGATGGCGGCGACGACGTCACTCCGCCGATTGATCACGGCCGGTGGGTGATGACGGATGATTACAATGATTAAGGCTTTCCTCGAGGCGTCGACACGAGGGCAGGGGAGACAGCCGTTTAACGTGCGCGACGGCGCGCGACGGGAGGTGAGGACAGGAGGGCACGGATCGGCGCTAACTCACTGCCATCGATCCCGCCGCCGCCACCGCCGCCACCGCCGCCTTGGACGGAGCCGTCCCTCTCCCCTTTGCGAGGGCTGCACTGAGGCCTCGGTGGGACTGGGACGCGAGAGGGGCAGACCGGGCGCGCAGAGACAGCCCCATAATTATTATCATTATCATGGCGACTATGAAGATTGATATGACCGTATTCTCTGGATGATAAGTTGCTCCGGTGATTAACACACAGCCCCCCCCCCCCCAAAGCGTGTGTCCGATGTCAATCTAGTTATACAAATCAGGTCACGCACAAGGGTTGTGGGAAGCAGTCCCCAATTTTTTTTCTTGAAAATGCAGGGGGAGAAAAAGTGCATCTTGTAATCCGGAGAGTACGGCAGTGGCGATCGGTCATCAAAGGATGCCGACTGAACCGGCTGGGCCACGCGTACGGAAGGGCATCGGAGGGAAGGGGCCACAGCAGGGCTTTATACTGCATGTACAGCCCTTGTGTCAATACACTGCTGGATGCAGGGCTTCATGTCGGTCCCATGAAATGGGTAAACAAAGACAAGGTTGATCACTGAAGGTCTCTAACCAGAGATTAATTTCAGCCGGGTTGTGTCCGGGTCTGTCTAGGTCAATGACCCAGAAAATATTACTCTTTGGTTCTTTCGGTAAAGTCACGTTGAAAAAAACTTAAATTAAATAATAGAATACGACGTTATGATTGCAACACAAGCAACCATCATCAAGTACAAATGAATGAGAAACAAAACATAGTAAATATAATGCAGAAAATATTTCCACAACCAGCACACCACATCCAGTACGGCTCTTGCTTTGGCTGTGGCCAAAGGTCACGTGCCACCTACTCCCGTCTGCCAGTCGACCATGGAAATTTGTCTCGAAGAAATTAAGCTCTGGCTGGAACCAAACGGTGAAAACGGATGGAGCATCTGCAGCAGTGAATTTGGATTGCACAGGACATCGACAAGAGAGCAGTTACATGGGCTGCCGATCAAACATAGGCCGATCGTTTACAAACTATGCCTTCCCGTCTGCAGTGACAAGCCAAGATGGCCCTAAGCGAGCTCCCTTGGCCCACTTCTCAACTCCCGACAGCAGCCGTCGGGCCTGACGATGCAGCCAGACAGGCCTTCACCACATCCAGGTCATTCCGTGTAATTCTCAAGGCACTATATAAGTCTCCCGTCATCCTCGCAGCAGCGGTTTTGGGCTAGCCATTGAACAAAGGCGGTCATCACATCACGCGCATTCAGACGCACTTCTGCAGCCGTCTGGAATGCTCTTTTCTTCCGAATATAGGAAGCTACTGGGAGCTGTGCATTTTTGAATCAACATGTAGATTAAAAACTCATTTCATTAGGACTGCTTTTTGTGTTTAGTTTGTTCTTCCCACACACCTCCAATTAGCACGGTTGGCTACATACGGTGCGAAAGAAGTTCAACACACCTACATATGTATCACTATAGAGCCTATGCAAGTTAATGCATCCTATGTAAGCCCAAGGGGCATATTTACCCTGTGCGCATTGTGTTATTCTACGGGTCTTCATTAAGTACATTGGTCATACAGAGGTTTATGGGTCTCATGTAATTCTCTGGGTCCAATGGAATCCTATGGTTCCCTATGCTAAGCTACAGGTTGAGACCGATTAACAAAGGACTTAAGTTGGATCTGCAATGCGGAGCTCAGTGTCCAAGTCTCTGCCCTAGGAACCGCGAGCACCTGATCCTGCTAGGGATGTTGCACTGGTGTACCGGGTTATCACACGGGACTTGCAGTCCGGAGGTTGCCGGTTCAACTCCATCTTACGCCCAATTGGAAAGCCGCACGCACGCGGTGGAGTAAAGTGTGGGTACCTCAAGCCTCTTCCAAGGCGTCTGGTGGGTCATCATGGAACGGTAGAATAAACATGCCTACAGGGGGTTGCTCACTTGAGCTCCCACCAGCCGGGGGGGCCCTTTACGGCGGTGAGAAACACTCTGATCGAGTGGGTGGAGCGGGGGGGAGGGGCGGGGGGTGGAGCGGGGGGGAAGGGGGGTGGAGCGGGGGGTGGAGCGGGGGGTGGAGCGGGGGGGAGGGGGGGTGGAGCGGGGGGGAGGGGCGGGGGGGTGGAGCAGGGGGGGTGGGTGGAGCGGGGGGAGGGGAGGCATTCCACCGCACAAGGTCCAGTCCCCCCGGGTCTCCCGGGACGGCGCTAAGCCGGGGGCCGAATTAACATGCAGCGTGTGCGGGCTACGGCGAACCTGAACCCCGGCCCAATAATTACGCAAATGAGGGCCGACGTATTGATTCTTGATATAAAAAAAACACGAAACAATAACCTCCGACTTTGGGGGGGGGGGGTCGACGCAGCGAGCAGGAACGAGAAACGAGGACACGCCGAGATTACGCGGAGGGGGTGGGGGGGGGGGGGCTTCCGCCGCTGCGCGACCTCGGGGAGGTCCGAGAGGTCAAGAGGTCGTACTTAATGTTCTCAGCTTTGATGTCTCGGTGTTGTCCAATTTTACGTCTCATCAGGAAAAAGATCTTGATGGGCCAAAGTGTAAGCCAAGGGATAATGCGTCTTTAAGCCCCAATTCCGTTCCATTTACCGTGATGAAAAGCAACATTCATAAATGGTGTGCATAATGAAGTAGTTATTGCTCAAGGGAGAAATGACGGTTCGTAATCCCCCCCCCCCCTCTGTGATTGGATGAATTGTGACGATTCTGGGTCACGACTCGATTTAAGAATCGATTGTATTTTTTGTTGTTATCCTACTCCGAGCGTCTCTCGTTTGCAATGCACCCAATTTTGTATCTTCCATCTCACGTTCTTCCTCCTTAACGTTGCCTCGTTTGTATCGTCCGTCTTGTACGGTCCCCCATCTTGTTTGTACTGCCTCTTTTGCATCGCTCGTCATGTATGTCCTGCCTCATTTGCATTCTGATCTGTGTGTG
This sequence comes from Petromyzon marinus, assembly GCF_048934315.1. NCBI lineage: Eukaryota > Metazoa > Chordata > Hyperoartia > Petromyzontiformes > Petromyzontidae > Petromyzon > Petromyzon marinus. The sequence continues at coordinate 5,393,144 of NC_133699.1, forward strand.
TTCTGCCTCATTCGTTCCATTAGCTCAGGGCTGACATTAGCACGCGATGAGCATAAATCATATCCGATCCTTGCACGCGTGATTTGACGCAAGTATCGTCATCTTGGCGAATTGTGAAACGCCTATTTGCTTCGGTGCTTGACAAAAGTCCTGATGCAGCATTGCCCTTCAGGTTTGTTCGCCGTGGCGTTCGGGCCGATGTCCGACGTTTCGTCCCGCGTTCCGGGAGCTTCTTCACGAACTGATTTGAGTTCCTGAAGCAGCTCCCCGGCACGTGGGGCGAAGCGTCGGACATCGTTGCCGAACAACCTGAAAAAACACGTCGGAGGGCCGCGCGGCAGAGCAACCGCGCAAAGCCCAAGCAGCGGTATAACAAACTGGAAAATTACAACAAAATCACCCGAAGGGAACGCTTCTCCATTGAAACACGTCGCGGAGTTAATGACTCCACGTCTGGACGGAGATGTAAAATACCCCCCCCCCCCCCATCGAGCATTTTCTTAGAAGAAGAAAATGTGCGATTAAAAAAACATTCAGAAATTAAATCATTTCACAGCGGTAGCAGCCGCAGTGGCGGCGGCGGCGCATATTTTCACCACCGCACTCGCGTGCGTGCGTGCGTGCCGGCCTACGCGTGGATCCGCGTGTCCGCGCGCAGCGCTGGGGCGGCTAAAGCGCAGCGGATCGGCACAGTTGGTGAGCGCACAGGTGGTGCATCTGCCAGTCATCTTAGTCAGTCAACCCAGGCCACCTGGGTCTGTCCCGTGGCCTGGCACAGGCGACGTGGTGACGTCGCCGCCACTTGGTGGCGAACGGCAGTTGCTGCTACTGCTGTTGTTGTGTGCACGCGTGTTTCTCCATTCATTCGTTCATCACGCACAGTCAGCGAAGGACCGTTGCGCCAGCAATCGCACAAACTGCTCGCGCTGCCATACGCCGGTGTATCGAGTGCAATTTGCTGGAGTTTTTCCGTATCAAGACGGGGCGGCACGCGTCCACAAAGTGACAGCCATCTCCCTCGAAATAACCTCTCGGTAGCTAGAAGACCGGTCAGTAGATTACAACGGTGACATTTTTGCCCATGTCGAACCACGTGTTTCTACATTCGTGCCCGAACCACTCGACGTGCAATGCCACTCTTTACCTCCAACGCATGTTTGCGGCCCCCGCAGCTCAATCAGACCTTGGGCCACCTGGCCACACACGTGAATCGGAGGCGGACATTTGTCATGTTAATCGCACTTCTTTTTCCCTCCGTCTCTCGCTTTATTTAAACAATGTTAGGTTTGGTGACATCAATGTTCCCAATTATCTAATAGCAGGGGGTAATTAAATCATGCATTTGCTTGAGTACATTGTGCAAAATAACAATGTCAATAAATATATTATAATAATGGAGGTGTTTTTTTTCCCTTTCGGTTTCAAAAGCCAACATGGCAGATCGAGTGCTCTGTTTCTGCCCGGCATCGGCGAACGTTGCGATACCGCGCATGGCGTCGCTCCCAAATAGCCTCGGGCCAAAAAACCGGCCCAACGAATGAATCAATAACTTTTTTTTAACCAGGCGACATCACAATGAGACCGAGTGTCTTCTTGCTGCAAGGGAGTCCTTCGATGATATTAAAGTTAAAGTGTTATAGATGCCGCCGCCACCACCACCACAGCTGATCCTATTTATCTTTGGCCCCACTTTGCTGCCTTCCTTTTGATAACCTCTTCAATCACTTCCTATCGCGGTGGCACAGCAGTTGGCGCACTACGCTTACAACGTCGACCATCTGAGTTCGACTTCTGGCCACGGCTAACATCAGTGGCAAGTAACAACCGCCCCCCCCCCCCCACCCTCTTCAACAACCCATACTGATAAGCCTGGTGAAGTATGGTCAAACAGCTCTCCTGGGCGATTACGGGGGGGTGGGGAGACCTTCATCCAGCAGTGGATTAACAAAGGTCCTTAGACTCGGGCGTGAGTTTCTCGGAGAGTGCCTACGCCCATGAACCGCCAAGCCGCACGGCAAAGAAAATTAAACTGCGAGCAAATCGCGCTGTGAAACGCAAACAGACGCACGAATGAATTCAGGTTTATCTCCACAGAGCCCGGGGACTACGATGATTCATAAAGCCGCTCGCAATCACGCTCCTTCCCAGCCGCGATGGAAATGTTATTTTTCACGTATGCGTGTAAAAAAAAAACGTATTCTTTAAAAGATATGCTTCAGCCATTTGTTCTTCTACCGTTCAGTCGGCTCTCTTGTCAATCTAAAGGGTACAAAATGCCAATGAGATCAATCGTACGGAACGCTCGTGATTTCTTCCCACCTGCCATCCTTCGGATGCGTGCACCGCAAAGGGGAAAAGCGCTGCCCTGCGACTGCTCGCTCACGCCGCGGCTGATGAGAGCGCTTCCATTCCACTGGATGGAGCTCTGGAGAGCCCCCTGATCGAGGACAGTTGGTCGAGAGTAGCAATTTCTCGTTTAACGTGGTGGTAGCAACAATTTCCCCCGTAAAAAGGTGGGGGTTGCGAGGTATGATGTACGCACACACATTAAGGCGGCGGGATAAAGAACTGACAAGTACGTACGTATGTTGAACTTCTTTCGCACTGCACGTAGCCAACCGTGCTGATCGGAGGTGTGACAGGGTAACGCGACGTATCGTACTTGTGCGTATACCCAGAATTCCCACACCGCTCAGCCCGCGCAGCTCAAGAATGTAGTTCGCCATCGACCGCTCACAAACCGCGCTATAACGGAGCGCATTCCCCAACAGAAGAACTGTGTTGTAGCGAAAACGCGACGTGTGAAAACACGTGAAGCGAGCACTTACCGTACTCTCCTGCATGCCGGGCTAGACGTCTCGGAAGAGGAGGGAATACCCACACTTTACCCCACCACACACGGACCTGCCGAATAACTAACTGCGGCGCACACCCATTTATACTGATAGGGCGGACAGAGGTGGTGAGGAATTTAATAAAGCAGCTCCGTTGGTTTGATTGCCACACCGGGAGAATGAATTGAACCAGCTACCTCTGGATTGCAAGTCCAGTCAGTGGTGCTAAAGATTAACACGACCCTGGCAGCATCGCGTGGATTGCACAAGGTGAATACATCTTTTCCCCGGAAGCTACAACATTTGAACAGTTGCAGGAATATCGAGAGAGGGCACTTACCCAATAGGTTCACATCCAAAATAACTTGCATTGCCTGCAAGAATAACAACAAAAACACACCCATTACCATCACCATAAACATTATCATTAATACGATCATTATCATTGTTATATAAGTGATACAAAACTATATTATGGTTTTCCGGTTACAAAATTAAGCACAGAGTCAGTACACATAACAGCAGGGCACTGGACAGCATAAAACAGTCCAGAGATCCAAAGAGCACACAACACCTGTTGCAACCACATGCATACTATGCTTGCATGAAGACTCGCATGTGTGCAAGTCTTTATACGATGCATGTGTGCGAGTCTTCATTTCAAGTAAGCAACATTTGGGTAGTGTCAAGTTTTTTTTTAACCAGGTGGTGAGAACGAGAGTTCAGGATGAGTCTCATTTGCAAGAGTGACTGACCTAGGAGGCAAAAAATATCAAGAACCGATCTCTCAAAGAATGTTAAACAAAATCCAGCGTCTTTCACGACATGATTCGGCCACGTAAATGGAGAAGACCCACCACACCCCACCGCCGTCGTCATCATCATCAGCCAAGATCAATCCACTGCTGGATGAAGGCCTCCGAAAAGGCAATCTCCCACGAACCTGCGACGCAACAATCCGCCCAGCGCCCGGCGCACGAACGGCATTTCATCGATCCGTCTCCTCGACGGACGTCCTCTCGGAGGCGTCATATTTCTAGGCCATTGGCCACCGTCATCCCTCCTGGAGACGTCACACTGCCCCAAGCCCGCAGTTCAGTTCTTAGCTGTCGGAATGATGCCGTCCAGCTGCAGACACTCCCCAACCCCCCCAACTTTATTCCGTGCAAGTTGACCGATTAAAGCCGTAATGTGCTGCAACGGTATTAACTACGAGGAAATATTATATATAGAAAAAATTACGTTTCGAAACGTTCCGGCCATATAATCCACGGTGGGAGGGGAAGAAAAAAAAAGATGGTTGGTTGATACTGTGATTAATTGCTAGGCCCGCCGGTGTGACACGCTGCAGATGATGAACGGTGTCTGTGTTTAAAAAGGAAGATTTTGCTCCCAATTTGTCACAAGCAGGTGGCAGAGGTGGCTACATGTGTTTCTCTTCTCCGCCTTCGCTGTATTCATTGTGCCGGGTGTATTTTTGTTGTTATCAACGTCTTCTTTTTTTAACTCCGTCCTCACGTCCGCAAGGCGAAATGCATTTGGAAGGGAAGGAGCGCTTTGAGGATTTATCTAATCGCGTCTGTAGCATCGCACGCGTGCTCGCGGTGGGAAAGGGTCCAAAGATACAAATGAACAAAGAAGCCACGGTCTTTATTTTAAATGGCTGGTGAATGCAGTCCCTGAAAATAATTTAGTAAATTTGATCAAAACAAACTAAATTACTCATGGGAAGTCATGGACGGATGACCTTTATTTAAAACCATGCGGAAGACCAAAAGTATTGTTTTGTTAAAGGAGATTAGTGGATTTCAATCTAATTTATTGTACAAAGTGAAAACCCAATGAGATTAGTGGGTTTTTTGCATTTGTGAATTACGCACGCAATCAATTCCTCGAGGGACTTGCATTCATTTTCCTTTCTAATTTAGCCGTGGATAATACTCAATCGCATGCGCATCATGGTATCTTTTTATTTTGGAAAGTAACAATTCACTGCCCCTTCCCTCACGACCCGAGGTAAAACCCGCTGAGCTACGAGATCTTTTTCTGAGGCGACCTGGCCACAGGTGATAGCTCGGTGTGTGTGGGGTAGGCCCCGGTGTGTGTTGGGTAGGCCCGGTGTGTGTGGTGTAGGCCCCGATGTGTGTGGGGTAGGCCCGGTGTGTGTGGGATAGGCCCGGTGTGTGTGGAGTAGGCCCGGTGTGTGTGGGATAGGCCCGGTGTGTGTGGGATAGGCCCGGTGTGTGTGGGATAGGCCTGGTGTGTGTGGGATAGGTAGGCCCGGTGTGTGAGGGGTAGGCCCGGTGTGTGTGGGGTAGGCCCCGGTGTGTGTGGGGTAGGCCCGGAGGGTGTGGGATAGGTAGGCCCGGTGTGTGAGGGGTAGGCCCGGTGTGTGTGGGGTAGGCCCCGGTGTGTGTGGGGTAGGCCCGGTGTGTATTGGGTAGGTAGGCCCGGTGTGTGTGGAGTAGGCAGGCCCGGTGTGTGTGGAGTAGGCAGGCCCGGTGTGTGTGGGGAAGGCCCGGTGTGTGTGGGGTAGGCCCGGTGTGTGTGGGGTAGGCCCGGTGTGTGTGGGGTAGGCACGGTGTGTGTGGGGTAGGCCCGGTGTGTGAGGGGTAGGCCCGGTGTGTGTGGGGTAGGCAGGCCCGGTGTGTGTGGAGTAGGCAGGCCCGGTGTGTGTGGGGTAGGTAGGCCCGGTGTGTGTGGGGTAGGCCTGGTGTGTGTGGGGTAGGTAGGCCCGGTGTGTGTGGGATAGGTAGGTCCGGTGAGGCGCAACACCGAGGGACACACGCACCCGCTCTGGCACGACCGTCGGGTGACTCTTCAGGATGAGCTTCTTCAGATGTAAAGTCCACAGCCTCTGCTCATTCAGTGATTTGGTCTGAAGCGGCAGGGGCGGGGGAGGGCAATGTCAAGGAAGATGGGGGGCAGGCTCATGGGAGGGCAGGAAAGGGGGCCACACTGATTTTTTAAAATTCTAACAGTAATTAGAACAAAAATAATCAGTGCAATGACGGCAATGGTGATAACAGTTATAAGAACAATGTTAGGAAGTGTGATAGAAATCATAACGATGACAGAATTATGTGTATAATTATTAAAATGGGTTCTTAAGCGTAGTGTTTTGATGGTATCAGCTTGGTCATCATTGCCTCAGCCTGGTCGCAAATCATCACAATGAATTTAGTTCTTCAGTTAATATGGCTAAATTCCAGCCCTGATATCTAAAATTATTAGTTTAGCTGTCATGCAACAAATGCAACATTCACACACGGCAGAACGGGTCGGAAAGTGAGGCCTCCTACTGCGTGGACCACAGGTGACTTGAAGGATGACCTCAGCGGTAGCTCTGTGATATTCATTTCCGAGGGCCATTCTCTAAACATGGAGGGTTGCAACTTCTGTGCGAGCGTTGCGAATGGGGTAAATTGTCTCGTGACGTCGATGTCAATGAGCACAATGAGGGAAAAAAGCAAATCCGGGGAAAAACTACAAACGTTTAAAATAATAAACTGAAGTAATTATTATGCTAAACCTGGAAGGTGATACGAGTCTTTGGGTCCCGCTGGTTCCACACGCTGAACGTCCGCTCCTTGGTATTCTCCGACATCATCAGGTTATCGCACTGGGCAGCACAAACACAAAACAGCGGCGCCCGCAAGCAATCAAAACACAAACACACGCGAATCATCATAATCCGTGTATATCTGAATCAGCTCGAGCCTCCCGTAATCACGTGACACTCAATCGCTGGCTCTATCCAAAACCCATTCGCCCGCGCCGCCCACACCCACCCGCCAGCTCCCGCACGCTCATTTGGCGAGCACCGCGCCGGCCCGCCCGTTCTCCCGCTCGCGCCTCCCACACTCACGTTGATGCAGGACTTGTGCGTGAAGGTGCCGTCTTCACGCCGCTTGGTGACGAGCAGCGCCTTGGCGAAGAGGAACAGCGTGCGCTCCTTGCGCCCGTGCTTCACCTGGAAGGTCCCCTCCTGCACCAGCTCGCCCAGCTCGTCCAGGTTCAGCCGAGCCTTGCCGCACACCAGCAGGCCCTGGATCTCCTGCGGCGCGCGCACGACAACGGCGTTTGGTGCGAGCCCTACAACCGCTATTGAGCAAAATTTCTGTAGGTGAGCTGCATTAGCTTACGGTTGCCGAAGGAATGCATTACAAGGTCGCGTTCATTACACACAAAGTGCTTGCTACGAATGAACCGAAATACCTTGCTTCTCTCGTCAGGGAGTATCACAGGATCACCAGTCATCTAGTGGCGGCTTTAGGCTGGCCATCGAACACAGACGGTCACCACATCGCGCACTTTCAGATGCGCTTCTGCGGCCGTCTGACATGCACTTCCTTCTGATATTATAAAGCCACTTTTAAATCTAGATTCAAAACTCATTACTCTAGAACTGATTTTTGTGTCTAGTTTGCTGTTCTTTCCCCGCACCTTCGATTCGCAAGGTTGGCTACGTACGGTTTAATGGCGTTGCGAGACATCCACATTTTTGTATCTCAGAGGTGGCAGCCCTCGGCAGGGAGCCTATATCGAAAACAAATTCGCCGGTGGCAGTACAGAAGGGGTTTGGCCCAGCAAGTGACTGTTGCGCCTCCGGCGGGTGAGATCGGTGAACCGGCGGGCAAGATCGGCCGCTGCTCCTCTCTAAGGCAGAAAAAGGCCGGGAAGGGGGGGGGGGTGGTGTTACCGTCGCGCCCACCTGCGCGCGTATGGCGTGTTCGTGCTTGCGCTTCATCTCGTTAATGGACCGCGCCACGCCGTGCATCGCCGCCAGGGCCCTGTTGACCACGTCGCGACCCTCCGCACCATTGTCCAGCCGGCTCGCGATGTCCTGCGACGGACGGACGGCAGGCGGCACCGCGGGGTTACGGCGGTTGACTCGCGGCCAAGCTCCATCGTCGTCGCGTTTGTGCGCCCCGGTTATGACGGTGGGCGCACTGGACTCGCGACGGAGAGGGGTCAGCCGGTTCGTTTGGATCGCCCGGCGCGGCGGTTGAAACGACGGCGCGAGCGCTTTCTTAAATCGTCGACCCCCCCCCACCTTGGCCACCGAGCGGCACGAGTGGATTCACCGCGGAAAGCCGATCGGCAGGTCGCGTGTAGTGGGGTACAGCGTGGATACTTCCACCTGGTCAGTATGGAAGAGTAGGCCAAAATAATCGAGAAGCGGGGCTCTCCAGGGCACTCTCGGAAGCGCGAGAAAGCAATTGCAGGGCTGGCACATTATCTTACATGTACAGGATCCCTGACGGAAATCCATCGCTGGATGACTGAGGACAAACAAAGACGTCATCTCTAAGCACTGCCTTGTAGCAGATAAACAGAGGGTAGGCAAACATTCATGAAAATGACCCCGGTTTAACGGCGACACAAACATTGACTCGCTTTATAGTTGAGATGACACTTTATAACGCGGTGCCTTGGAAACATTGCGAGTGCTGAAGACGACGGCTGGATGGAGGAACGATATTGGATTGAGATGCGAGCAGATGACTGTTTTCTATCGGCCGACTTCGAACAGTAAAATAAACGCATTAAAAAAAGGGAAAATAACTGTTATCATTTCATTAATAAAATGGAAATCACCGAGAGCTTGTTCAGAGATGAGCAGATCTAAACCATTAATGTTCAATATTTAAGATGTCATTTTCTGTACCTCTGTTGTGATAGATTTTGTTTTATATGCCTTTTGTTTTTATACCATTTCTTGATGAGTGAATTCATTAGAAAATGTCTGAGGAAGTTATTTACCTAATAATTGCTACATAAATAGAATGTATCCCTTCATGTGATTATGCATGTAATTATTGTACAGCGTCGTGAGATGCAATTAGCATGAATTATGATTAAAAATAAACTATTATCATTATTATTATGAGACGCATTATCCATTCAGTGGCCAGGTGGTACAGGGGTCAGAGGCACTGAGCAATTAACTGCTGAGACCCTGGATTCGAATCTGGGATTCAGCCACCTGCAATTAAACCGGGTTCTCAAGGGTAGTGAGTCGATGGCCTCAGCCCGTTCACAAATTACCAATGTCATATTGAATTAGTTTTTTTTTTTTAACTTGGAAACATTTCTGAGAATTAAAAAAAATATATATACAGGTTTTATGGGCTTGCGTAGACCATTCTTTCCAGGACACATCAAAGGTGTGGTCACCATTGTAGACAAATAGCTCGATTGAAGCGGCTTCAGAATTAGTTCCGTGATGTCAACTTCCATCCAGGGCCAGTCTTCGACACAGGGTGATGCACCGCTCGCTGTGAGCGTCCCGAGCGAAAGTTCATTCATCCCACTTTACCACCACGTCGCTGGCACTTATCAGGGATGCAATCGGCAAAAACGCACCTTTCGCAACGTGAGACAATGAAACATCGCGTGCGGGAGAGGAGGGCGCGTGGGCCACCTTCAGGAAGAGGTGGTACTTGAGGATTCGCTGCACGGGCTTCAGCAGGTACGAGCCGAGCGGCAGCGAATGCCGGAGAGCCGTCTGCCTCTCGCGGAAGAACGCCACCAAAGTCTTGTTCTTCATGCAGTCGCTCAGGATGGCCATCGAGCTACGCGGACACCACACATACGCACGATTACACAAAGATACCCCCACCCACCACCAACACCGTCGGCTGGGGCAGGCGTTGTTATCGCGAGCACCAATTGAGGCCGACGTGCCACCACAAGGAGGGTGGCGTGGCCGGCGCGGCCGGCGCGGCCGCTTTTTGATCTTCCTGGTACTGACATTTACACGCCGCGTCGGGTGCCACATTGGAGGTTGTGGTCGAACGGGAGCGAGGCACAGCACCCGCTTTAGATGTCGCTCGCTTCGCTGTTGACGTCAGCCGTGGCTGGGAATCCAAACTCGGATTTGTAGGGCGGTGCACTAACCACCGTGCCACCGCACACACACACACATGCGCATACACTGATGTGCACACGCAAAGAGGGTTTTTTTTTTAAATTATTCAAGCTGTATTAAAATGTCGGTGTGAGCGAGTGCCTATTTATTGGCTTGACACAGCAATACCAGCAGGCAATGCGGTAAGTGCAACGGGCGGCCGCCTTCATCTGTCCCTCGCATTTGCGTGTGTTGTCGACACATATTCAGAGGGGATAAAGTACTAATTTCTGGCCAAGTTAACCAGCAAGAATCCCATGGTTTTATTCATCAATGGCACACAACGAATATTCAGCAGCATTCACAGGGAAGACAAAAATGTCACCCCCCCCCCGCCATCCCTCACGCCCTTCTCCCCCCCACCATTCCTCTTTTCACCGAGGTGGACTGATCAGGCTGGCAGTTGACAAGAGCCCTGGGAAATTCAAAAGCTCCTCTCACACCGATGATGAATTCTCCATTGGGGAGGATGAGCGGTCTGTGAGTGTTGCTTGTCGACATTATTGTGAAAGTCACGGTGATCTGCCGAGCTTACATTTTTTAAAGTAAACGTATATATAATGACTTGACCGTTGGAATGCAAATGGCCTGGCACCGATGTACTTCATCAGGTGCTCGAAACGATAAGCGTTAACAAAATGGAAGTTTTGAAAGGGACGTGGCAAGAAAGTGTTGCAGGTGCAATTGGAAAGGGATGTTTTAGGCTCGAGTGCATGGTGGAGGAGGGCAAGTTGAAATCAGCCACTCGTCAATTCAAATTTGTATTTTTGCTTCCTATATAAAAAAAGACAAAGATCCCCCCGTATAGCCTGAACAGACTGTCGGAGCAAGTGCTGTTAGCGAGCACCTATGAAGGCCGGAACGGTACACGAGGGGGTGGGTAGCCAGCACCACGCCCGACCGCCTTTGTCTCCCCAGTGGCGATGTTTACACATCGCACCAGGTACTCATTTGAGGCTGAGTCGACCTAGAGGAGGCCCAGGACCGGTTCAGATAATCGTCACTGGTGTTGTCCTTGAGCGGAAATCGAACCCGTGTCGCCAGGTTCGTAGTGCAGCGTAGCGCTAACCGCTACACTACCGCTCCCCACATTTTGCTTCCTATATATACACACACACACACACATGAAAGCACGTCAGAATTTATGTTTCTTTTTTATTTGTAAAGACTGTATGTAACGGGCTTGCGTCACCCCTTCGGTCCCCAGAGGCCACCACATTCAAGTTAAACGCCATAACCGCTGCTCAGAAATGCGGCAATCCGTTGAATTGCTGCGAGGGGTGGAGTGCCATCAACCTTGGCCAAGGTGACCTCTTGACCTTGGTTATAGCTACGTGAAGTCATGAGGCACGATTTCCCTATCGTCACAAAAAGCCATCAGACATCTCTGGAATGTATGGGGCAGCAGGGTGGCGACAACCTCGCCCCTGATTAAAGTTCGCAGGTTCCAACTCCCCCCCCCCCCCCCCAACTCAGATGCGTCCTCATTGTATCCCCATTCTCTGCTGGATAAGTTCACCTTGTTCCACGAGGTTACAAACTGGGCTATCTGATCATTCAAGTAATCGTCCATTCTAACCGATAAGTGCTTTGAATGCTCGACTAATCGCACAAAGTGAAAACGGTCGAAGGTAAATGTCTTGCGCATTTCACCTTTACGTGCCGCTGGAGGGAGGTAACGGGTGACGCATGCCAACATCGACGACATCATCGGCGCCATCGGCCATGACACGCCGGGAGTAACTTGTAGGGGGGTTTCCTGCCTTCGGGAGGCAGAATCCGCCATTTTTAAAAGGGGTCCGAGTCATCGCATCCCGGACAACCCGTACAGTTGAGCCGTATTCCTGTACAGGGAAATTAAGTTTTCAGGTCCATACGGCGTACAGCCGTTTCAATACGGGCATAAAAAAGCAAAAAAACGTGTATTTGTTTATGTTTCTCCATTGTGATGGGACTTTGTAAGGTGAACGTTGAGATTTATAAGGGCACGGGGTGACCAATAAGGTTGTAATTGGTCTGTAATAAGGTAGGGCATTGAGGAGGCATTGACAGGTATGAAATCGACCACACAAAAAAGCAGCCGATGAGAAATGTCCATTCATCGATCGGCGTAATCGATCAATCGTCCCCAACTCTGCCGAAGTAATTCACACCCGGTTGTCCCGCCAGGCATCTTTGAAGATGCGGGAACAGACCTCACAGCTAGCCACAGCTGCCAACCACGGACAAAGACGGTCGCCGAAAAGTGCGCTGTGGTATAACTTTCCCGCCGTGTTCACACTCTGCACGGCCGGACGGCTTCGAGTGGGGGGGGGGGGTGCCCAGCATCGCGAACCGGCTGCGTCTGGATTAGCGGAGCCGTCCGTGTCAACGTGGAGGCATGCGTTGGGTACATAAATTGCATGAGCACGCTCCAATAAATCACACCATTCCAGGACGTCCGTTCCCATGGCTTAATCATTTTACCAGCGAGCCGCGATGTTTTGGGTACTAACGGAGAGTGCCCAGTTGTGGGTCCTTAGCAGAGAGGTAAAACTAAAATAAAAGTAACAAACATTTCAGAATTCCACCACTGGGATTAAGGACTCCCCAAGCCCATTTTGGAAGTGGTGGTACAGCGGTTAGCAGGCTCACGCTGTGCTGTGAACCCGGCGACCCCCCGAGTTTTGTTCCCGGCCGCGGCTAACATCAGTTACGAGTGATATCCAATCCGGTCAAAAGTACCGCCCGTTCACCAACCCGCACTGATTAGCACGTGAAGTATGGTCAAACAAACCACCGTGACCAAAATGTAGTAGGGGATCCGCAAAGGGCCATAAATTATCGTTATTTATTTTAAATGAAAATTGAAAACAGTCCAGACATCCAACTCCGTGGCTTTCCCTCTATCTGCTCAAGGGCACGGTTGAACTTTACAGAGAGACAGATTGCGGATAGACTACCTAATTTCTGGCAGAAAAAAATAGATGCGCTTAAAAAAAACACACTTTGGAACCTTGCAAACGGAGACCTTAACCCCCAGGGGTGAGTGTGTATATCAGGTGGTGTAAGGGTTATAAAAGCTTGCACACGGCTCCCTTGTGGTGACGGGCGTCCCCTCGGCTCCGTCTTTCTCCCGGGTGTGCCCACTCACTCACGCATGCACCCACTCACCCAACCGCTCCGATGATTACGAGCGACAGACTTCAGCACAGCAAAATTTAATGGAATGCCAGGGGCTACGCAAACACTAGAGGTGGTGAAAATCTGGCCGTGACCAAAATAGGATGGAGCTTGGAGAAATCATTACGTTACTCTGGCCGGAGGAAAAAGTAATATTTTTATCTCGATTTTTTTAAAGCGGGAACATAATGCCCGCAATGCACTTCCTGCTTCTCTTCTCTGATCTCATGATCGGTGTGGCTGCTTGAGGACAGACAGACATATGGATGGACGGACAGACAATAAATGTGGAAATGTAGGGTGGGGCTACTTGAGGATATTAATCAGGGTTTGGGGAGAAGAAGCGGTAGCTAAAGGAAGGAACGCATCCGATGGAACATCCATCGTGGAGACGGAGTGACGAAATTAGCTCATGTAGGTGCTAGACGGATTGCTACCACATAGGACCACCGCATCAAATAACCACTAACAGATGGCGGCGGCGGCGGCGGCTTTCATCCAGCAGTGGCTAGCTCACGCCTCATGACCATGATGGTCATGATGAGAATGCCCTCAAGGGGGCCCTCCAAGTTTAAACACGTACACAATTTGAATAAGCGTAAATACACTCCCACGCGCTGCCCCACCCACTGAGCTGCGGCCCCCATCGCAGAGTAAACGGCGCGCTCGGTGGTCGTCCGGCTTGTTTTGGCCGTGCGCGGCCTCCTTGTACGGTTGGGCTGACGCGGCTGCCGATCCCACCCCCCCCCACCACCGCCCCCACTAAAGGATTAACGGTCGCATTTTTGCACCGGTGCCCCTCGGTGCCAAAACAACAACTCTGAACTGAAATAGAGAAGTAAAAACAAGGCGAGGGGAGACGGGCCCAGGGGGATATTTCTGTCAACCTGTCTCGCTGACGGGGGTGGTGAGGGGACAATAATCCAAGTGTGAATGACCGCCGGTTAAGGCCCTTTTCGTATTCACCCGCTTGCCAAAGTTCAGAGGCAACGGCAAGACGCACACACCCGAGAGAATGATTTATTGACGTCAGTAAAAGTGGGTTTTTTTTCCATTGCGCTCATCGCGGAGGCTTGCTTGGGTGTTTCGTGGCTTGAGCAAGGTGCCGCGTAACACTGCGCGTGGTCAAGCAATGCCACCTGATGATTTGATTTAAAAAAAAAATCGTTCTCCTTACTCACAAACATCGCTTTGTCAAGTCACTGCTGAATGAATGCCTCCCCAGTCACGCGGCTTTTAACAATCGGTGTCGATCATGGGAGCTGTTTGGCTATACTTCATCACACTCACGAATGCGGGTTGTGGCGAAGGTGGAGGGGGGATAAGGTACGGCTCGCCACTGCCATTAGCCCGTGGGCTGCCAATCGAATGCGAGGATGGAATTTCAAATCTAACATATATATCTGAGCTAACAACACTGGTGACATCTAAAGCAAAAAAACTCAACTCTATTTTTTGTTATTTTACCAGGTAAGGCCCACTGAGCTATAAAGCTCTTTTTCAAAAAAGGACCTTGCCACAAATGATAGCTCAACAAAGTGGGTTATCATGTGGAAATGTATAGCAGCCAAATACTAGAAGCGCGTGTTTATAAATGTGGAGGGGAAAAAACTGGAGGACCCAAAGAAAAAGCCACGCTACCACGGGGAGAGCATGGAAAATACACACAACCTCTTGCATACCAGGCGAGGGAGTTAACATCTCGCCACCGTGGCGCTCGAACAACGCGCACAGCCAACGGCACTCCATTCCGCGGTGCAGCCGAATCCTGGGCCAGATGTTTCTTCTCTCCGCACAAGCGATTTTAAACAGCGCCGTCGCGGAAATGATTATACCCGCCAGCCGCCGCTATCTTCCCGAAGCGTTTCACCGAACCAAAATAAAAAGAAATCTAGATTCTTGTCTCATTAAAGGGGAAATCTACGTTCACATCTGCCCTCTGCTGCTCACTCAGAGACCCCCAGCATCATTTTAATTAAAGCTGAGCAAAGCAATCTTCAATTGGAGGTTTCGGTTGGTGAAAGCAAAACACGACGAAAGCTTCTAAAGTTTTAGATGTAGAACGAGATAGTTGTGTGCATAACCACTCTCCCTTTCCTGGCTGGGTCCCCCGAGGATGCCCTGGGAATTAGTGCTGCCCAGGCCACCCCGGCTTCCATGGCTGCCCTGGCTGTCCTGGCTGTCCCTGCTACCCTGGCTGGCCTCGCTGCCCCGACTGCCCCATCTGCCCTAGCTTGCCTGGCTGCCCCGACTGCCGCGGATGTCTTGGCTTCCATGGTTTCTCCGGCTGCCCCGACTGTCCCGACTGTCCCAGCTGCTCTGGCTGTTCCTTGAGTTCGTTGTTGGTGCTGGGCACCGGTTCGTTCGGTTGCTTCATGCTGGGCTGTACTCGCGTGTGCCCCTAACCCTGACCGCCGCCACCCCCGCTGCCACCCCCTCTGATACCATACTTCCCCCCTAATGCAGTTTTCGTGTTCGTAAGGCGTCTTGAGACGCGATTGCCTGTCGACGCTGTACATGAATCGATAACGCCGTTGCTGCCTGCCGTATTCCTTTGCCCGTGAGTTCTACCCCGGGGGGGTGGGGTGAGGGGCCGTGACTGTGAAACGTGGCTTTGGTGAGGGAGATCGGCTAAGGCTGGTGCCGGCCATCAGCTATCAAAATCTGAATATTTATTTGTAACCAGAGGAATCCGATGAGCTATAAAGCTCTCATTCACAAGTGTCCAGTCGGGGCGGCAGGTCAGAACGTGACAACAATTGGCGCCGTCGGCACCGAGACGATTTGGAAAATGCGGTAAATCGTAAAAAAAACCGAAATCTAATTTTCAATCATTGTTATAATGAGCTTGTTATTATTTTTACGAAAACAAAACAGACGTTAAAGCCAGGAACTCTTCCTGGGAATCGTCTAATTGTTCCCCTTAACGTAACAATACGTACCTGGGATAATTAGTGCAGTATTGAGTGTAGATCTTGAAGTCTTCGCTCTATAAACGAAACGATCATAATTGCAGTAATTAAGATGAGTGGCACTTAGTGGCGCGGGCTTCATTACATTACTCGGATCGCCGGCCACGTCAAGCACGTCAAGCAACCGAGATATAATCACGGCCCATTGTTGAAAGCAGAGATGAAAAAAACATTTGGTCGATTTTATTTCCCAAATCACCAGCGTCGCATTCATTCACTTATGCATAATGGACTACTTGTACAGGGCTATTGTCCGGTAAATTAGACACCGATGCTAAATGAGTGCACTAATGTCCCACACGCTGGAGCACGACAATTCTGACGCCTACGCGACTCCAAAGCTTTATTTTTATTATTTTATTTCCACTCTACGTGGCTTTACCGAAAGAACCAAGAAGATGACTCCAAAGCTGTGCCAATGCTGGTTTTGTACAGATAGAGGCGCAGTCCTGCGATTTCTCACCCACGCCGTTGCTGCACCTCCGATTAGCATCATTGGCCACGTACAGTGCGAACGAAGTTCAACATACATACAAAGGTCCTCCACTCGGAGGGACATCTAGAGAGCCCCCCCCTCCCCCCGGCCACCCTCTAGAGGGTATTTGGCCTACTCTTCCACGCCAGCCAAACTGTAGTGGAGGCGGTGAGAGGACCCACACTTTACCTCACCGCACATGCATCCTGCCAATCGACTAACTGCATTTTAATTACTGGGTGGACAAGGGGCGGAAGGGATTTAAGAATCCGTCGTTTCAACTGTCGCTCCTGGAGGTCAAACCGGATCGAACCGACGAACTCTCTGTTATTGCTACACTATGGTTAACATTATCATTATTATTGTAGTTATTGTAATTGTTGCAGGTTACTATTATTATAATTGTTGTTGTTGCGTACCTTGAGCACAAAGCAATTGGCGATGGCCACAACATCTCCAGCGCAGGCCTCCAGGCTCTGTAACAGATCACTGACGCACGGAGATCACAGAACGCATCGCTCGCAATATGTTTTACATCAAACACAATTCGCGTACGTACATATAAAACCATGTGTCACTCTGCTGCTGGACGAGGCCTTCTCTCCCCCGCACTGCCCGGGTCGTGCAAGATTATTCGAGACGATACTTCACCGCCCTTGGTTCGGTGAAAGCGGCGGAAACGTAAATGTGGGATCATAGAAGGGCAGTACAACAACGGATTTTGCCGCACTGCCCTCTGCTGCTCGTTAGAAAGCCCCGTAACCTATAGAACACCTGTTAAGCGCGGCGGTCGCCCGTTCAAGCACCGTTATCCAGGCTCAACGCCTGCTTAGCATGCAAGATCTGATGAGATCGAGCGAATTCCGAGTGACTGTCGTTTACAGAGTTACAAATATCTCTCAATACGATCGCATCTCAACGCGTTGCAGCTGATCCCCACCAGGATGAGGATTCGCTCCAGGGCTAACTTGAGCTGGCACGGCGAGTAATATTTGCTAATTCTTATAATATAACAATCAGAGTTTTAAACTGGTAAACGGCTTTAAATGTCACCGCACTTATAGAGCTTGACGCTTCACTGGGAGCATGGGATATCATAATCGGAATATATGTTCATAATAGAGGAATCCAGTGAGCTATAAAGCTATTTTTCGCATTTGTCCAGGAGAGGAACAATGCTATTGATGAGTAGCATGCTAGAGGCCAGAAATTGAATTATGGCCAAGAGGGTAACAGACAATTTTATTTGAGGAGGAGAGATGAGTCTCAGTCTTAGTCAATAGAGAAGAGGGAAGACTTAAGCCTGGACTTGAGCAGTGGCTGGGATCTCAACAGTGCAGAGAGGTCCAGGAGAATTCCAAACAAGAAATCCCTCAAGTTCACCTCCGCTCAGGAGAATTCCAGACAAGAAATCCCTCAAGTTCACCTCCGCTCAGCAGAATTCCAGACAAGAAATCCCTCAAGTTCACCTCCGCTCAGGAGAATTCCAGAAAAGAAATCCCTCAAGTTCACCTCCGCTCAGGAGAATTCCAGACAAGAAATCCCTCAAGTTCACCTCCGCTCAGGAGAATTCCAGACAAGAAATCCCTCAAGTTCACCTCCGCTCAGGAGAATTCCAGACAAGGAATCCCTCAAGTTCACCTCCACTCAGGAGAATTCCAGACAAGAAATCCCTCAAGTTCACCTCCGCTCAGGAGAATTCCAGACAAGAAATCCCTCAAGTTCACCTCCGCTCAGGAGAATTCCAGACAAGGAATCCCTCAAGTTCACCTCCGCTCAGGAGAATTCCAGACAAGAAATCCCTCAAGTTCACCTCCGCTCAGGAGAATTCCAGACAAGAAATCCCTCAAGTTCACCTCCACTCAGTGGGTGGCTGCGCTAATTCTCCTCCTCCGCTCCTCCTCCCCATGGGTCTGGAAATCCTTTCCCCCAGCCGTCCGTGCTGCTGGTTCCCCACCCCTGTTTAAGTCGAGGCTCAAAACCTTTTCCCCTTTTTCTCCACTCTCCCCCCCCCCTCTGCCTCACTCAAAAAAACCCTGTAAGAGTACGCCAACCGTGTCTGCACGTTGCCTTGAGATGCGGTCGCACCTCCGGTATGCGCGGCATGGCTACGTACGGTGCGAAAGACGTTCAAACATGCAATGCTCGATGTAGATCAGCACCGTATTGAATTATAAAAGGGCGGTGGGGGCGGGCAGCAAGTGGCAGGTAACGAGCGACGTCCCAACGACAGTAGGATGACGTGACGGGTTTTTATTTTTTTTTGTCTGGCGGAGGGCTGCGTGCCAGCGTGGTCTCTTTCCGCAAAACCGAGAGCGCCTGCCCCGGGCGAAGATCAAATCTGGCGGAGGGTAAAATCCGTCGCCGCGCCCGAGTGCCCAAGCACCACTGCCGCTATCCCCCAATTTGCAGCAGGCGTTGGAAGATTCTCACGATGGGATTTATTCAGGGGGAAAAAAAACGGGGGGGGGGGGGAGGAGGGGCATAATCTCAAGCCACGACGCCACGGAGAGGCCGTTCCTGAGTGGGCTTTAGAAGGTGTGTGCGCATGTGCGTGGGAAAAATGTTGCCGCGAAAAATCCTCACGGCTCATCGCGCAAGGTCCGAGGTGTGAGCCGCGTTCCGGGGCCGCGGCGCCACCGAGCATCACGTGACGCGCACGACGGATCCCGCGCGCCGGCAGTGACATTCATTTGTAAAAGCACCCGCGCGCGCAAGGCGTTCACGTAGACAGCCATAGAACATAATGATAATTTAAAGCCTTCCGTCGATCCCGCTGCTGGGTGAAGGCCTCCCTACGCTGCGTTAGCTGTGGGAGTCGTTTGACCGTACTTCACCGCGTCGGTCAGTGCAGGTTGGTAAAGGAGTGCCCAGGATCGGTACGTCACTGAGGTTACCCATGGCCGGCAACTGGCCTCGGGGGTGTAACCAGGTTCATAGTGCGGTCCGCTAACCACTCCGCCACGTATATTCTATACTGGCGGTAAATGGGGTGGAGCGGTGGCACAATGGTGAGCACGCTGCGCTCAGAACCCGTCGAGTTCGATTCCCAGGCACGGCTGAACAATCGGTGGCGAGTGACATCCGAATCGGTGCTGGGCTCGCCACCTTCGCCAACCGGCACTGACCGGCCTAGCGGAGTGCGAACAAGCAAATCCTCGCGCGACCGAAAGGATTACAAGTGCGGATCGACTTGGGGCTGTGAGCTATCGTGACTTGTTCTTCTTCTTCTTCTTTTTATAGGGGCAGCGGAGAAATGATGTGAGAATGGGTCACCTGTTGAAGGGGTAGATGTATTCGATGTTGCCAAAGAGTGTGTAGACTTGGCCGCGCGTGAGTGGGAGTGCCTTCCTGTCGATGATCACTGACAGGTAGTCCTATGAGAAGGGGCAGGCGGGAGGGCAGCAACAGGCGGGCAGCGCAGGGCAGGCAGGGAGGGAAGGGAGAGAGGGAGAGAAAGGGGGAGGCGGGAGGGGTGAGAGGTCCACACGGTTCAGAGAGTTGTACAAAAATCATTGTCAAAATGAACAAAATCAATGCCATTTTTTTATCACCTTTTCAAAAATCGATACTTTTGCTGTATTGCCATCAACCAATCATGTTGTTTCTCCTCGGGGACGAACATTCCCCCGACCATTCGCGCGTCGAGCACTTGTGCAGAAAAGTCAGCGACGTAGCTATCGAGTGCGAAGGAGGCGCATTAGCACTGTGGGCCTTACGAACCGCAATGGGCCCTGGCCGCCGGCCTATGGAGAGGCGAGGAAATTGGACCGCACCCATTCCCCGCACCAGGGCCCCTCCTCAAGCACCCCACTGGGGAAAGTGCGCGCGCGCGTGTGTGTGTGTGTGCGCTATGAACCCCGGCGACCTGGGTTCGATTCCCGCTCACGGCCAACACCAGTGACGATTATCTTAACCGGTCCCGGGCCTCCCCTAGGTCGACTCAGCCTCAAATGAGTATCTGGTGCAGTGTGTAAACATCGCCACTGGGGAGACAAAGGCGGTCGGACGTGGTGGCTGGCCACCCACCCCCTCGTGTACCGTTACCGGCCTTCATAGGTGCTCGCTAACAGCACTTGCCTCCTACAGTCTGTTAAGGCTATACAGGGGATCTTTGTCTTTATCTTTGTTGCATGCTAAATTAATTTCGCACGGTACGTAGCCAACCGTGTTATTCGGAGGTGCGGTGGAAAGACAACAAACTAAGTCCCAGCGTTGATTTGAAGCTTTCGTGACTGCAGGAATCCATACTCTTTGGTTCTTTCGGTAAAGTCTGATATCGGAAAGGAAGAGCATTCCAGACGGCCGCCGAAGCGCAGCTGAATGTGCGCGATGCGGTGACCGTCGTCTTTGTTCGATGGCTAGAACAAAGAGCGCTGCTGCCAGGATTACCGGAGTTCACGTGATCATGGTTTATGCTCCTTGACGAGATCAGCAAGGTACTGGCGGTTCATTTGTGCGCAAGCACTTTGTGTGTAATGAGCGCGACCTTGTAATGTATTCGTTCGGCAACCGTAAACCGTAGCGCCGCTCTAATGAGCACTTGCATTAATACTGCCGCGCGAGTTGCTTTAACGAGTAACTTCGTTAAAAATTTGAAAATCTGTCATTTACGTATTAAAAAAAGAAAAAGTGGTTACGTTTGAATCGCGACAAACGTTGCGGAGGAGGAAAGAAAACACTGCCGTCAATGATCAAAGAAGTGCTCATTCTAACCAGGGTGAAGAAAAAAAACCCAATGAGAATTAACAGCAACGTCGTCATTTTGCGAGCACACCCGCTGGCATGGAGTGCACGTCGGTCCATATGTTCAATTTGACACGAGGGGCCGCCGGTGGATCACCGCACAGTTGTGGTGGAACTCCCTTTCCCGCGGGCGTCGTGGAAGTTTGCCGTACCTCTGGGCTCGCCAGGAGCAGGCGCCGCAGCGAGCTGAGCCGTCGCGATCTGTTTCGAACTGCACGGTTTTTCCGCGTGTATTATAATAATCGTTATAATAAAGACCCACTGATTGTCTGAAAACATCTTACAATAGATGTGAAAACAATGCAGAGACGTTCGACTCAAGCGTGGCATCTCCTCGATAAATACATACAAGTGACGAAATAAAAAAACATGCATTGTTGTTCCTGCGGTACAGAGGCAGGGGTATGTCGGTGAGTAAAGCAGTAGGCTCAACCAGTGAGGCCGTGGGTTCAAATCCAGCGAAGATCTGACTAAGCCCATGATCCCCTTCAGGGTGGATAAAATAAGCACTGCCTTGCGAGGCTGAACCACCGAGTGCGGCGTCCATGCAATCAGAGGCCTTGTTGTGTGGACCTGTCTTAGGAATATGGAATTTTAATAGGCTCAGGAACAACAACGATAGTGAATAGAGCCTGCTAGCAGTGAATCATTTAGTGAACGCCTTACCGTGGGGTGAAAGCCTGAAGCAAATACATCACCAAAAACGATTAAGTAAATGATAAACAAACAATTGATTGCATGTATACATTTACATTGCAGGATGGATTGCGGGGAAGTAGTGCCCACTGTTTATTTACGGTTAAACCCACGAACGTGTAACATCAGTTACAGCATAAACAAGCAGACGGATCATAGTTTATTGAAATTAAAAACATGAATCTTGTTTGCGGACGAAATTACAGTGAACATTAAAACCATTCATTCTCTGGGATGACAAACAACCGTGGAAAAAGGCATTCACGCTGTTACTGAAGCACACGAGGAGAGAGTTGCCGAACCATTATTTGTAATTCAATTCTCTCTTCAACGACGCTCGGATCGGAACTCGTGTGGGAAAGCCCGGGGGGGGGGGGGAGGGGGGTCTCGCAAGGAGGGGTATTCATCGACAAGGGGGTCACGTGAAGTCAAGTGCATTTGTTCAACCACGTGAGGAATCGAGCGTCCGGAGCCGTCTCGCTCGCAAGAGTGACGCGAGGAGGAGAAACGTTTCAGTGCCGTAGCGGCAACGAAGCAATGGGAAAAGCAGAGACAACCGCGAGACCGCAGGAGAACGCATTCGTTGAGTTCGGTTCTCGTTTGGGTTGGACACGGCGCAAGAGGGGGCGATGCGGCCGGCGAGACGCGTGGCTCCTTGGGGTAGTGGCCCGGCGCGCAAACCGTTGCACCGCCGCTCCTCGCAAAAAAAACACTCCTGCGCCCACTCGCGCATTCAACCACTCAATCGTGCGCACGCACGCCACAGGTACAACGCGTGCAGGGCCAGCACCGCTCACACAGCCGTGTCGGAACGCCCCCCCCCCCCTTGCACGCGGGCACACGGACGCGCGGACGCACGTGTGGCTCTGCACATCCTGCCGGATCCCGCTGCTCAGCTTTAACGGAGGTTGGATCACTTCCCGGAAGAGGCAAACGACATCGCACACGACCATCCACAATCTGGTGCCGCCCCCCAACCTCCAAACCACCACCACCACCACCCCCACCACCCCCACCACTCCATCCACCACCACCACACATTGCTCTGCACCCTCCGGCCCCCTTCACCCCAACCACCACCACCCCCACCACCACCACGCTCCTCTCCCACCTTCCTGATTTCGTGCAGCCTAATTTAGCGCAAGGATTTTATATAAAAAATATATATGTGCTGCTGTTAAAATCCTTGCCTAGTCATATATGTATTTATTCAAGCAGACGAAAAGTGTGGATTGTGCCTGAACTCGTCGCATCTCGGAATCTGGATGGCGCCTGCGTGTGTTACCGCACTAACAGGGGGCCAGAGGTGGCTGCGAGGGCGCTGCTACGTTGTGGGCGACAATGTCGCCCTGCGATTCTACGCTCCCACGTGAGCGCTCCTTGCCATCGGGAACGACGACACCTCAGGTCTGCTGCTACTGCTGCTGCTGCTCACGGTGATTTCGTCATCGTCGTCGTCGTCACACGAAGCTGGCCTAAAGACGCACGGAGACCGCGCGTGACGACACGGCAAATGCGTAACTAGAGATGCTATCCGCATGATTGTGCGTTCCTTAAACGACTATTTACGTTACAATGCAATGCATTCACCAACCCCGCACTGACCACCAGCGTTGTCAACTGAACCCCCGCTCCCCCCCCCCCCCCACAACTCACATGGCACGGGGATAGCCCTCGACCCATCAGTGGATCAACCCAAGTTCAATTCCCGGCCGGCACGGCCAACGCGAGTGAACCAGTCGTGGGCACCACCACCGCCACCGCTCCCTCCCTCCTCCCGCCCACCGTTCACGCATTGACCGGCGGCGGTTGAAGTTTGGTCAACTGACCCTGCACGGTCACGGGGGGAAGTCGCCATCCAGCAGTAGATTGACAAAAGAACAGTCCCGCGCGCATCTATTTATTTATTTATAACGCTTCCTGAAATCCCGGCCGAGTTTGGTTCATCCTAGCGGGAGGTGAAACGGCGATGCAGGAAGCGGAGGCTGGTCGGGAGGGGGCGGGGGATGCGGGTTCGGTGCTGCTTGTTTGGGGCTTCAGGGTTCCGCAGGGAGACGCTGACCAAGGGTACATGGCACAAAAGGGATCTCTCCTTAACGAGGCCACGCTCATCAATCAGCCCCACACTCACTCAGCGCCGGCCTCTCCCCCCTCTCACCTCTTCCACACCCCCGCCACTGAATCCCAACGGTCACGAGCTGCGCAGCCCCGGGCCAGGCTGACGTAAGTCTCCAAAAGCAGCGATCGGGCCCCGCCCTCCCCCCTCACCAAACATCAACGTGAAGGAACGCAGCCTCAGCGACCCTCGCTTTGTCCGGTGGCGTGTTCCCAATTTCCCAGGTCCATGCCGCGATCCGCAACGCCTCCGGTACGTCTCTCTCTCCCGCGCGCGAGAGAGAGAGAGACGACGCTGGATGTAATTCATCTCCCAGAGAAACGTTGGAAAATTTTTGTTGACTAAATTTCGGTTGCTTTTCAACATCATTTCGACTCCGGTTTGCTCCAAAGTAAAACCACATCAACTGGCGCAGTTGCCCATGTGACAACTTGATTTGATTGGTTGTGTCGGCCGGTGGAAGGTTTATTATTAAACGTTGGCATGGTACACAAACACGATCTAATCCAACAGAAAAAAAAATAATTACGGATATAATTGAATACTAATTTGCGGTGAAGTAAAAAGTGATTGTCATGTTGAATAGACTCGACTCCGCCATAGAAATGTGGAATTACCCCACTGGCTCAGGGCTGTAAAGGGGAAATTAGCACCGTCTGGATGCTCAATTGCACAGGAAATAACTTTGAAACCTCCTTTCTGTATGTATGTGGTACTTTTTTTGCACCGTACATAACCAACTGTGCTGATCAGAGTTAAGGGGGAAGGACAACAAACTAAACACAAAAAGCAGTTCTAAACAAATGAGCGTCAAGATGGTTGACACAAAGCACGCACTTTACACCCCGACGTTATAAAATATATATAGAGTTAACATAATCACAAAAACAATCATTTACAGCCCTTGGTCCATACATTTCTGGATGAAGGTGTCCCCACGTGGAGTTGGCCGTTGGGGCTGTTTGCCCATAACGCACCTCGCTGGTCAATCCACCGCGGGCCAGTGAATATCGTGGATGCGGGGGCAGTGCGGTGCAGTGGCCTGGGACCGATTCAAACATCGCTCGCCACCGACGTTAGCCACGGGCCGGGCGGGGAGGTGGTTCGGAAAGAATCAAACAAAGTCGACGTCTGCCATGTTCCAGCAACGCGCCACCAACCACCGCGTCACCTCACCCCCCCCCCCCCACGTGACGCAGATGGCGTCAACGAAAAAAGCGCTGCGGTGAATAATAATATAATAATACGATTGTCAAGAAAGCCAGAAGGGGAATTCTCGCACAGTCGTCGCAGCAGCAGCAGCAGCAGCAACCGAGTGGCCACTTCCTCTGCGACAACACAATCGGGAATAGCACAAGGCCAGCCGGCCGGCCCCTCATTGTGGGCGACTCAAGTGTGCCGTGCACCTTGGCTCCCATTCCGAGCACCTGCGTCGGGGGTCAGCGCCGGGTCAGCGCCGCTTCCTGTTGCCACGACTCGCAGCAGAGATTATTATTATTATTCTTTTAAAATATTAACTCTAGAGGGGGGCGGAGGGGTGGATGGGTGGAGGGTTGCGACGGACCAGACTTACAATCCAGACGTTGCTGGTTCTCTATTCCGGCACAAGCTTCCTAGCGACCCACCTCCCATCGACCCAGCGGTATAAATAGGAACAACCGCGGTAAGGCGATCGGGCACGTCACGTGTGGTGCGGTAAAGTGTGGGCACTCCAGCCTCTTGCATTATGTCTGGCCAGTGTGGAGGAGTAGGCCAAATACCCTCAAGAGGGGGTCTGCTCGCATCACTGCTAGTGGAGTCCTGTCCACTAGCAGCGATGCGAGCAAGAAATTGCAGGACTGCAACTTTACCTTTTTACTAAACCGAGGAGGGAGAAGGAACATTCCAGAAGAATATAACAACAAAAACAAGATTTTCCCGTACAACTTTAACAGACTGTAGCAGCAAGTGCTGTTAGCGAGCACCTATGAAGGCCACCACGGCAAAATGAGGGGGTGGGTGGCCAGCACCACGCCGAATGTAAAACCCAGCCGGCCGCTGGTTAACGCCCGTGGCCGTGCCATTTAATTTAACACGTGGGCTTTCGCGAGCAATATCATTCATAGTAAAGGTTATTTTGGGTTGGATGGCGTGAATATAGAGAACGCGTAAAGAGCGATGACGACGATGATGTCCGAATAGACGAATAAGTAACATTTTTACCATGGTGGTAATACTCGGGCCTCACGGCAAAGAAGCACCTGGGTTGGATTCCTGACTCGGGCGCCTTTCTGCGTGGAGTGTGTACGTGCCCCCCCCCCTCCGTATGTACGTGCCCCCCTATCCGTATGTACGTGCCCCCCACTCCGTATGTACGTGCCCCCCCTCCGTATGTACTACTCTGCCTCCGTATGTAGTGCTCCCCTATCCGTATGTACGTGCCCCCCCCTCCGTATGTACTACTCTGCCTCCGTACGTACGTGCTCCCCTATCCGTATGTACGCGCTCCCCCCCCCCCTCCATATGTACTACTCCGTCTCCGTATGTACGCGCTCCCCCCTCCATATGTACTACTCCGTCTCCGTATGTACGTGCATCCCCTCTGTTTGTACGCGCTCCCTCCGGGTTCTCCGGTTTCCTCCCATTGGTTAAAAACACACAATGGTATTGGTCCATATTTGTTTGTGGGTTCGGTAACAAAATAGGACACCTCTGCTGTTTGCGGATTCATGGAACCCAACATGAATAAAAACCTAAAATAGATGTTGTGTTGTCTATGAAAACCTACGTTTAAAGTTATTGTAATCGGGGTTGGCCAGACTTTCCAATGCAGGATGCTCCCGAACAAGTATTTTGTACTCAGTGTGGCCTTACTGGGTATAATCATCATTATTATTATGTTTTCGATGTTAAGTCTCGAAATCCAGTCAAGGACTTGGGGAGGTGGAGAATGAATGGCGGAGAAGTTTCCACAGAATGCCTGGAATCATCATCATCATCATCACCACCGTGAGATACTGCCTATCTACTGCTAGATGAAGGTCTCCCAAAGCTGGGACCCATCACCCATGGCACCGAGATGTTTACAATGCATGGCGCTCTCCTTCGCGTGAACTAACCTCGTCACTCCATCTCCGCGGGGTGGTTGCGGGAGTGATTCTGCGATTAAAAAACAATCCTCTACGGGCACGATGCGCGCATCGGAATCGTGCGGCCGCGGGAATCAATTATTCACGGCTTACTTGCGCGTATGCAAATCGTACGTCCGTACAACCCCTGAGGTTAATGGGATGGAAAATATGCAACCAAAATTGGTTTTCATTCATTCTTAAATCCAAACATGGACCTTGAATAATTAGAAATAACAAGCGATGTTGGATTAATGAGCCAAAATATGGGAGCACATCCCGCGACGCACCGGGCGGCTACGCTGCGGCCCCGGTGGTAGAACCACGGTTCGAATCCAGCGGCCGCCCTGGTTAATCGTGCGGTGTGGAGTAAACGTAATGACAACGATAATGACACAACACGGTCCTGTCTGTTTCACAGCGGACGTTAAAAATCCCTTGAAGTCAGATTCTGAATATTTATTTATACTGGAGGAGTCTGATGAGCTATCAAGGCCCTTTTCCACAGATGTCCGGCAATTCCCAAGGGTCCAATTTACCTGCGAATGACTCGACTGGGATGAAACACAGCAGGAATCTTCACCTCCAACTGGCACACAAAAGCCCCAGGTCACTTGAACATTTCCGTACAAAGCAAGTGCATGAATATCAATAAATATAAACAAATATAAACGACATACCCACAGAGTGGAGGGGGGGATTGGTGGCACAGTGATTAGCGCACTAAGTTATGAACCTGGCGAGGCGAGTCAGATTCACGATCAAAGCGAATGTCAGTGGCGAGTGATATCTGAAACAGTTCTGGACTAACCAACCACACCCTTCACCAACTCACGCTGACCAGCACGGTGAAGCACGGTCAAAATAACTGCGATGATTAACACATCATGGTGAAGTTTTAATTCAGCAGCAGCGAATTGACAAAGGGCTACTAATTGCAATAAAGCATCTTGAGTCACCGGTGACAAGATCAATACATCGGCACGTATAAATAATATATTTGTAACCGTGGCTGCTAAATAATTTTGGCATGAAACTACCAGCACGTACCCTAACCCAACAACAAATATGGATTGTACGATCGCGATGAATATGAACATTAGACGCAAGCAAATATAAGTAGCGCGAAAACTCAACGGGCCCGACAGGTCGAGTGGCAGCCTGACACACTGCGCCCACGTGGTCTCAGAGACCCCCACCCCCGTGCTCCCCAACCCTAATGCTAAACGTAATCAGACGTGAAAGAAGAGCCTGAGGCAACAGCCAGGGTTAACTTGGGAGCAAGTTGGGTTCACGATTGGGATGGAGGCTGGCAAAGTGGGAAACGTGCGAGAGGGAGGGTGCCCCGAGGGATACGGCTGACGAGATACTCATTGAATCGCCCGGGAGGCGAATAATAACCCCCTCGGATAACGCGCACGGGACGCCGTTTATAATGCCAATCAAACAAAGTTGTCCGATGGTTGGCACACTGGACTTGCCATCCAGATTCGATCTCTCGGCGCGGAACTTTAAATAACGGTGGAGGTTCCTTCGACCTCCCCAGCCCGCAGCCTCTGTCCACCCAGGATCATAAATGGGTTCGTCCACATTTAGTCGATCGGCAGGTCGCGTGCGTCCGGGTGGGGTAAATTAGCGGGGGGGGTGGGGGGGGGGGGTGGTTACTCCCACCTCTTCTAAGATGTGTGGCCAGCGTGGGAGAAGAGCGGGCCAAATAGCCGTCTTAGAGAAGCTCTCGACAGTCCGTGCTAGCGGGGGACATTCTGCCAGCGGCGGCGACGTGCACCAGATATTGCGGGGCTGCGCCGCTACCTTACCGGGCACGCGGCTCTTGGCGAGCCATTGAACACAGACGGTCGTTGCATCGCGCACTTTCAGATGCCCTTCTGCGGCCGTCTGGAACGCTCTTATTTCCGATTTTAGGAAGCCACTGGGGCTGTATGGATGCACTTTTAAATCTCGATTGAAAACGCATATCTTTAGAGCTGTTTTTTGTGCTTAGTTTGTTGTCCTTCCCCCCCCCTGCACCTCCGATTAGCGCGATTGGCTACGTACAGTGGCGGAAGAAGCTCAACGTACGTACGTGGCACGGAAGGTTTGGCGTTCTTTCAAACGTGTTACACGCTGCCGGACGGTTTATCGTCGTGTTTGGAAGGGAGGCCAAAACGATCTCGTGAAAAACGACGCAGAGGAGGAGGAGGAAGAGGCCGTCGGGTTTGCCCAAACAGGTGCACACATCACCGCTCCTCGACCACAGACCCGCAGGCGGTTCATCGCTCGAGCTCCACTGTTGTTTATTTATATATATAAAATCCCTTCGTGGCAGCTTTTAGTGAAGAAATCTAAATTGGCTGCGTGACGAATCTCTCTCCGCTGCGTAATCCCTTTCTTTTCTTGTTTTCTCAGAACAGACGTGAAAGATGGCTCTGTGGGAGTGGAATGAAACGAGCATCAAGGAGACGCCCAAGCGTAATTATTAATTCTCTCTCGTCCTCTGCAGTTTGATGCCCAATTTTTTTTTAAAAGATATATTTAAATATATATATTTTTCAAACTTAGGCGAGCGGCGTTTCGCGCCCCCGGCCATAAACCCATTCACTTCCCTCCCAAATAGTTTCAGTCATCGGTTCGACCAGGGGTCGGGTAATCCGTTGCTCTTTAGGGACCGCTGTGTGACGTTGTTTATTAAGGACCGCCGTCTGGTATTCACCATGCAGTGCATTGCGGTTCTTAAAATGTCGAGTTCTTCACCGAATTCGAAACAAATGTCTCTTTTTGTTATTTTTTTTGCTGACCCCAAAAGCACGTCACACAAAGGTAAGCGTCTTAACGGATTTGCGTACAAGACGTTAATCTCCCGATTTTTTTAAATACAAATGCGCGTTAGATAAATAAATAAATGCGGCTAAATTCTGATGTAAAGAAACGAAGCCACCCTCCCCCTCCTCTCTCCCTCGAACCACACCCGGTGGGATTGATTAAAACACCACGGAGCAAAGCTCTGTCGTGAATGGGAGCCTTGAGGGAAGGCCAGCGTTCGTTTTAGTCACCAGATCCTTGCGATGAACGAGATGGACTCAGATTACATAGGTTCCGTCAGGGTGAAGCGCATTATCGTGACATTTACATTGGCACGTCGGCTGCCTTCACATCCTGCCGGTTAAATACACGCGCACACAACCACCAGCCAGCCACACACACACACACGACCACCAGCCAACCACACACACGACCACCAGCCAGCCACACACACACACGACCACCGGCCACACACGACCACCAGTCACACACACGACCACCACCAACACACACGACCATCAGCGACATACGACCATCAGCCAGCCACACACCCTTCAGACTGTAGGAGTAGGCACACGATTTCGTAGCCACAGCAATAGCGACCGGCATATTGGTTGTCGTGTGCTGGGTGAGGAAACAAGAATATTTTGGTCCGTTTGGTATCCGGGCCATTCTACGGGCGCAAGTCCGTCAGGAAGACGGGCGACGGTTCACCGACAAGTGCAGTCTCTGCCAGTGGGGGGCGATGCCGCGGTGTGATTTTACGAAAATACAAAAAAAATTCCGAGTACATTTTTCAATCTTGGCAACCTTGGACCGTGACGCCGGCAATACATGTGACCTACCTACCCACCCTCCTCCGAATAACACCACGGGGTCTTTTTAAACGTTCCACCGTTGAAGCCGGGGATGCAGATTTAGCATTAACCAGGGCTACCGCTGGGCTCGAACCGTGAACCTCTTCAACAAGTGGAGAATAATGCTGTGCTGACTGCTCGGCCACCGCCCCAGACGACACCGGGGTGAAATTAACCCCCGGGGTCAGTGGGAGGGGCAGGCTGGTCGGCACCTGTGACCTCGTCCAGGGTCGCGGTGGACAAGGGGGAGGTCCGACGGCGAACCCCATCGCGTCCAATTTTTTTTTTTCTACCTTTGTAAAAGCCTGGGCCAGATTCCAGGAATGAATGAAAATAAATAAATACATAACGATAGCAGGGATCGCGAGCGAGGGAGGGCGTGGGAGGATTGGCGGGGGCACCGGGGGCTGCACCTTGGCTAAAGCTCGGGGCCCGCTTGCTCCCCGAGCCGTGAGTCGCCGTGTTGCGGCACGCTCGCGCTCTCGCTGGCACGCTGCCGCGTGCCTCGCGCCGTACCTCGCGTGGGAGCGTTCCTGCAGTTGCTCTCGATAACGCCGGGGCTCGAGCGCGCGTCCGCCGATTATTTTCGAGGGCTTTCGAGACGTGAGAATACTGTGCCCGCAGACAACTGTGGATGTTTGGCTGACCGCCAAGCATGCATGCCATATAAATAGGCGCGAGAGTGATGATGATGGCGATGATGGCGATGATGATGGCGGTGGCGCCTGTTGGGATTTCAAACTGCACACGAACAAGGTGCGCATGTGGTGTTGCGGCGTGTAACAATTCAGCAAGGACCCACGCACGAGCCAGTTTCATCGCTCCATCTCCCACGTTCGACGTCCGCTCGGGTGCGGTCCGTTCATTGGCTTACCGCTCCATTGCCCTTCTGAACCATCAGTCATCATGCCGCGGTGCCCTACCCAAGCCCCTAAGATTGGGAAGGTGGCGGGGGAAGGAAGTAGCCATAGTAGGCCATGTTGAGTAGCCGGGAAGGAGGGGGGGGGCGCATGATTGCTGGGCATGGTTACTGTGGCTTCATGTTATAAACAGGACCATTTGTGCAGAGGTGGCCGGGAAGCACGGGATCAGGGTGCTGAGTCAGCACGACCAAGGTCATGGGTTGGCATCCGGATTTCCGTCACCCATGTTTAAACCAGGTTATATATAAAGTGCATCGAGTTGATGGTGATCAGCCCCGGCCGTGCCACGCACGGGAAGAAAAAAAAAATCCATCGCGTTAAATTCGGTTTGCTTTCGACTTTGGCCCAATTCCAGATCTGAGAATTTAAACAAAAATCCCTTTGACTGTCGTGAGGGAAACAGTTGCACAGCGGAGAGCCGTGTGGGAAAGTGTGGACGTCGCTGCGCGAAGGATAAACAGGCCGATTGGAAGGTTGTTTTTTTTTTTGGACGCTCATCGGAAAACGCGAGCACTGCTGCAGACGCCCTGCGATGCTCACGAATGGATTCTAGTCTCGTGGCAAGGGATGCCCGGGAGCGCATTTGGGATACGGTGTGTTCGATGGGGAAGGCCAAGTTCATAAAAAAAATGTACATCTAAAAATGATTAGAAAGGATGCGGAAATAGTTTATTACATGTACATTTATTATTATTAATCAGAAGGAAAATAATATTCTGCAAGTCAATTCAAAGTCAAAAGTGTGATGGAGCACTTATTGATGGTTCAGAGCCAATGGTGGAAATTCGACGACACCATGACAGGGACCAGTCTATCCATAAGATGCCCACTGTGGACTCTCTGCAAAGTTGCACTCGTCCTCGGAGATACGTTTGAACGAACTCGAAAAAAAAACCACGTTCATAAAATGAGGTACCGATCCTACATCAAACTCCCCCCCCTCCACCCACCCACGTGCAACGCAACCTGCATCACACGTCAGGCAAACGCACGCCGAGGGGCACTCAAATCCCTGCGTCCCTCATTTCGTCTCGGCACAGAGCGGCACGCGGCGCCGCTGCCGCCGCCGCCGCAGCCGCCGCGCGGACCACTATTCTGCCAAAATCGCCCGATGATGCTGGATGTAAATGCTGTGGATTTACTCTCTAACACACCGGTGGGCTGAAGTAGTAACTAATTGTCGCGTTTTGTTTACGTGACAAATCCCTTACTGGCTGTGTCGGGTGGTGGAGGGTTACGACACATTTACACGTGCGCGATCTAACACAAAAACCGTTATTGTGAATAATATTTGGTCGCGAAAGCCTGCCACGTGTTCAACCGACAAAGCCTCCCGTGGCGCAGCGCCACTCGTAGATGCGCGGCACCGACGCACCGAATTGGCAGCCGAATCGTCGCAAAAAATCTGACGTCAGCGCCGTCGCTATCTGATGTGCAGGCTGCACCAGGATACACGGGGAGTTGGGGCCCGGGCAGCGTGCTATGAAGATGCTACACCGCCTAGATCCATAGAGTGGCGCAGGACTCGTAGAATGGCAGACTGGCATAGGGCCCATAGGCTGACATAGAACCTATAGACTAGCACAGAACCCATAGACTAACATATAACCTATAGACTAGAATAGGAGACCCATAGGCTGACATAGAACTTATAGACTAGCACGGAACCTATAGACTAACATATAACCTATAGACTAGAATAGGAGACCCATAGGCTGACATAGAACCTATAGACTAGCACAGAACCCATAGACTAACATATAACCTATAGACTAGAATGGGAGACCCATAGGCTGACATATAACCTATAGACTAGCACAGAATCCATAGACTAACATATAACCTATAGACTAGCATAGGGGACCCATAGGCTGACATAGCACCTAATCGAGGAAAACAGCCATTTTGCCATTCATCAGGACCTCACTAACATTCCTTGTGATCGTTTTGAAGTGACGCCAAGCCCTTTTGGACCCATGCACTTAACCTTAAACAATGCGAGCACAACCCCGATGAAACTCTGAGAGCTGAATGGAGTTCAAAAGAACTCGCAAACGAACACCTTGTTGTGAAAGGCCCAATGCAGAAGATCCTTCCACGAAGCTCATGGTCCACCCTAAACCGCATCCAGTGCACAAACCATGGCAGCAGATGGGGGATAGCTGATGCACAAATTTAAAAATAAAATTAAAAACTCTCCAGCAGTGTGCGACTGTGGTCATCCAGAACAGACCGTACACAGCGTATAACCACGCAACGCCCCGATCCACAAACACGAACGAGACGTCGCAGCGATGATACGGTCCACATGCTCCAGACGCGGTTGTCTGGGCTTGACCAGCTGAATGTGACATCGTCGTTGATGCTCTGCATCCACATCAGCCGTACGGAAGAAGACGAAAAAGATCAAAGCCATAGATGGATGCAACGCTTGTTATTCAAACATGAGAACAGATCACCATGTTCATCGTCAGCGCATCACTGTTTGCTGATGATGCCCGACAGAGCTTTTATTCCCATTGTGCTGCTCAATAACGCATCGTTATTGTTTGTACATCAGCAGAACACGCGGTGTGGAGCACAATGCACTGCTTCTGTTACAATGTAGTAGCCGTGCACTTGACCCTCTCTGTGTGGGAGACTAGCACTGTACATCCTTCTGCAGCCACAATAGAAATTAACCAAATTGCAGTTCATTTTCAGTGTGTTTTTGAAGCTGCTATACTGTCCGCAGCTGCCCACAATCGAACCCAGGTCCCCAGGTCCTCGGGGGGGGGGGGGGGGTGGTGCAAGGGTGCAATGGTGCATGGGGTCAACGAAACGTCGGAGTACGGCGCAACACGTGGGCAGGCGACCGCTCTTCAGCAGCGAAGCCGGTGCAAGTGCGCGCCGCACGGTGCACAGAAGCGCGAGCGACGCTCCTGTCAGACTCGGCAAAAGATTATTCGGCAATAGGGGGCAACGCAGTCAGAGCTATTCATGGCTTGGGAGGGGGGGGGGGGGCACACACTCGGAGCTCACGGCGGCGCTTAACAAAACGGCCACAACTTCGCACACGTAGAGACAACCCCCCCGCGCCCCCCGCCGCACCTACCGCCCCCCGCGCACACGAAGACTCCTCTCCACATGCGCCGCGGTCGTGATTAATGACGAGCGGCGGCTTAGTGGATGAGAGCAGATGTGAACACGGAGTTTGTACACCAGTGTCTCACGCAAGCCTCCGTATGGCGAACTGGCCAGTGTGCGGTGAACAGAAACAAAAGAGGAACGGACAAAAAACAAAAATCTGCAGGTTTTGTTTGGTCGACCATGGGGGCTCGCGTGGGGTGGAGGAGGGGTGGCACAATGGTTAGCACGCTGCACTGTGAGCCCGGCCACCCAAGTTCGATTGTCCGCCACTGTTTACAACCACGTTTGTCAATTAGCATTTGTTGTTGTGGAAATGGGTTTACCCCTGCAGCCACTAGAGGTGCTTATATTTAAAAAATATATATTTTTAAAAAAATTCTGAATTGTTCCACCCTGATTTTCTCTGAATACACGCAAGTTTAAATAAAAATTTACAGTAAAATTCACCGTCGGATAAAGGCCTCCCAAAGCCGTACCAGTTATGAGAATTGTTTGACCATACATCACCATGCTGGTCCAGGCGTGGGTGTTAGGTATTGGGAGGGGGGTGAGGCCTAGGACGGGTTCAGCTATCACCGATGCTAGCTGTGGCCCGGAATCGAACTCGGTTCGCCGGTTTCACAGCACGCCGCGGTGATGTCGGTTGTTCACAGCGCGCGGCGACACCACTGCTCCCTCTCCCACCCACCGCCTGTCCTATGCCTACCGCTGTTGACCCTCAGCTCCCGCCATCACTCTTAACTGGAATATTTCCCCGGACCTCAAACGGCATCGTGAATATTTTATGGACGCGAGAAAAAACACGCCGCTCGGCGGCCGCCGGGCTCCTGAAAAGTATTCACTACAAATGGTTTAAGTACTCTTTGGTTTTATTCGATAAACTCACGTAGGTAAAAAAATTTAATGAAATAAAAATGAAAAAAACAACTAAATTAAATCACGCCTGACGACGGAAGCTTGTGTTGCTTCCGAAACGTCGTGATTTAATTTAGTTTTTTTATTTTATTTTATAACTACGTGACTTTACCGAATAAAACCAAAGAGTATGGATTCTTGCAGTCACGAAAACACTCAAATCTAGAATAAATGTTTTAAGTTTCAACAACAAACCGCGTTCCCTGGAATGACAACTCGCACGAGGCATTTACTCACGTAAATAATTAATAATACATGTTACCATTCCTTTATAGGGGAAACAAATACTAATTAACTGATTACTAACGTAGCATATAATTACAATAACACAAATTACAACTAATTACTAATCTACAACTCATTACTAATCGTAACAATTGACTGATTACCAATCTATTATATAATTAAAATACCCGCCCCCCTCTGCCTCAAATCACTGCACCTGAATGAGTTCAATGATGACGTCACCCTGCTGCTGCTCTGTTTGAGAGCGGGAGCAAGTGGAGAGGGCTTCATCATTCTGGCGAATTGCCCGATGATGCTGGATGTAATTACCAGCGAAACGTCGTACTCAAAAACTGTACATGTTGTGGATTCACTCTTCAACACACCGGTGGGCTAAAGTAGTGAACTATTTGTCTTTTGTCAACGTGACACTTTTTGCTGATTGGCTGTGTCGGCTGGTGGAGGGTTACGACACATTTACAAAAACGCGATCTAACCCAAAAACGTTTATTATGGTTTATATTTGATTGTTTATTATTACTGCTGTCATATTCCACTTGAAATCAAAGACGTCCCCACTTTATTATTTATTTCGTGTAAATCAGCGGTGGTGGTTTACATCGTCTCAGCACCGTGCGATTTGTGGCGAGGATGTTTCTTTCATCCCTGCATGAAATCAAACGCGATGGAAAACATTGCCCGGCTGTGAAGTGCGACCCTGCGCGCCGTTATAATTCTCCTGCAGGGGACGCTGAGAAAGGTCCACGCGACACAGGGGAGAGAGAGAGAGAGACACACACGAGCAAACTCCCAAGTGTATACGCGTCAGGGTCGGGATCGAACCCACGACCTCCCGCACACCAGGCGAGGTAGTTAACGCCTCGCCGCCGTGGCCCCCCGCAGCTCCTGCATAAACGCGCACGATGCTGCTTACCCGACGACGGTGATGGCCGAGATTGATCGCAATCGTGCGCCGCCCCCTTCGCGGCAGACTTGAACATTCCGTTGAGGTTATTCGCAAAAGGGTTTGCCACGTATGCCAGCGTCACGCGGTTACAATATTGTTTGTTTACCAGACTGCTTGTTTTTTTTGTAAAAGCCACGTGGTAAAATCGACGGACTGCACCTATCCCTTGAATCACGGTGCCTCCGCGATAACCCTGCGGTAAGAACGGCATGGGTATGGGGACCAAATTGCTATTGTCACGACGGTGGGTGCCTGCGTTACCATCGGTGAGCTGGGTGGTATTGCAGGCAGCCCGTTCTGTCCTTTGTTGGCTGGCGCTGTTCGCGAGGGTCCGCTATCGCGGCCAGCAAACGGTTTCGTCATTGTTTTGACAAGGAGACAAAAGGGCAGAAAGAACGGAGTTGGGAAGTGTCTCTCCTTCCCCTCCCCCCTCGTCCGTGCCCACCCGCCCGCCCCACCCCACCGCCCCCATGTCCCCGCCAGAACGCCACATTGTGGAGAAAGACAGGCCAGATATGCTGTAACAACTTCAAGCTCCCATTTTCAATTCAGACGGCGGCTGATGTTGTGATTGTCGAGAGCATTTGTTAAAGGCAAATATTGAGGTCTTGCCAAACGCATGCGGGTATGCGTACAAAATGGCCTTTAAATTTAATATAGTACCGACCGCTTGACCTACACGTGCGTTGTAGCTGCTGCTGTTTTGTTGTTGTTGCTCCCGTTGTTTGCGATCGTAGCTGCTCGGCGCCTGGAGCACTCGAGCAAATTGGCGAACGTTTGCTTACGTACGGACGCGCGCTTGCTTGTTATTTTCTTTATTCTGCACTTTGGCCTCCGAAGGTCTCATCCGGGAAATGCGCAGTTGCCAATAAAGACGTCACGCTGCAGTGCTCCCGGCGCGGTCCCCGCGCGGCACCGCGTGCCGTTCGGCACGATGCCCGACGTTTCGCCAACCACGTGCCGGGAGCTTCTTCGGGAATCGATTCGAGTGGATCACTCGATGGTTACTTTAGAATTTGCAGCTGCAGCGTCGAGAATTGGCAACACGAACAGTGGCGGGCAACGCTGCACGGTCGAGGGAGAGAGAGAGAGAAACATCGGACATCTATAAACTACAAAAATATAAACTGCTTTTTATTTTAACAGGTAAGGCCCACTGAGCTATGTAGCTCTCTTTCAAAAGCGACCTGGCCACAAATGATAGCTCAACGAAGTGGCTTATCACTTAAAAAATGTATAGCGATTCTGAATAGAACCAAAGAGTATAAAAAATGTATAGCGACCAAATACTCTAAACGCAAGTGGATTCTAAATGTGGAGGGGAAAACCGGAGGACCCGGAGAAAAATCCACGCGACCACGGAGAGAGACACACGCAAACTCCAAATATACAACAGGCGTCAGGGTCGGGATCGAGTTTGCGTGTCTCTCTACCGGTGGTCGCGTGGATTTTTCTCCAAGTTCTCCGGGTTTTCCCTCCATATTTATAAGCATCCGTTTAAGAGTATTTGACTTATATAAATTTCCACATGATAAGCTACTCCATTCAGCTATCAATTGTGGCCCGATCGCTTCGAAAAAAGAGCTACGTAGCTCAGCGGACCTTACCTGCTAAAATAAAACGTAAAAAAAAAGTTTAGTTCAGACATGAGGTCTCTGCACCTCCCTCTCCCGACCGTTCACCACCCTCACCACCGTCGTTGTTAAGATCCCATTCCACACTCACAAAGTATTAATCAGGGCAGCCCACTAGGCTCAAACGGCAAACCCTTACCATGTGACTGCCTGCAGCAACTGGGCGGCAGCGTGGGGAGGGGGGGGAGTGTCGGTCGTGCAAATAGGATAGAATTAAATTCACAGCGCCGGGCGTGCGTGCACGTACACGCAGTCGCGTGCGTGTGTATGTGTACGCGCAGTTGTGTGCGTGCGTACGTGTACGCGCAGTTGTGTGCGTGCGTACGTGTACGCGCAGTTGTGTGCGCCCCCGGGGACCGCTCCGCGTCCCGGCTGCTCCGCCGCAGATTTATTCCGCGTGAACTTTGGATGCATTATTTATGACTGGAACGCATTCTGAATGGCACCTTCACGTCATGTAAATGAGGGTAAAGTGAGTTTGTTTTATTTCCGTCCCCTGAAGGCCATGTGGGTGTTTTTATTTTAATGTAGCACTTTCCAATCAAGGGTGAAAGCGTTAATGCATAAAAGCTCCGTTGGTCCCCCCCGTCCATCTGTCAGTCTGTGTGTCTATAACATGGGGGTCACGATAACGCTTGTAAAGACGGTCCAAAATACATTTCATTTTTGTACAATGCTGCAATGATCTTTGTGACTTGCGCTGTGGAAAACTGGATCTCTTGACAAAAGGGTTGCCCGAGGGTGGAGGGGTTTTAACCCTTGTGCAAAGGTCAGTGGCAACTGGACTGGTTTATACTGCAGAATAGGACCGCATGTGCATCACTGGGACCGCGTCACCAGTTCACCCTGGCACGTGGAATGACAGCGATGAAAACGTCTCGTGATTGGCTGTCAAAACGTCCGGGGGCGGAGCTAATGAGATTACTACGGTCTCTCCTTACCCATCGTTGTTTAGATATCGAAAACCCAGAGGTAAATTAAACATTGCCTCGCGATGACGCCTCGAAGTGACTTCACCTCGCTGCGAGGGCAAAAACGCATGGCGGGGGGGGAGCGTTCCAGAACCCGCGCGTGTGCACGATTTTTACTTCCTCGTTTAAATTAAATCATGAGGGCAATCCAAGGTTAGTCTTAGAAAATGTTCAGGTGAAGTTAAGCGAACGAGACGGACCCTTGGGCCCCCCCCACCTTTGTGCCACCCTAGCAGACTTCAGTTGTAAGAGACGCGCATCACCCGAACTGTACAGCGCCAACACTCTGTAGGCTTCGGATTCTTTGACAATTTTCTTTCACGAGAATATCCACCGCACAAACAGGGACCCCCCCCCCTCCACAGCCCCTGGCCGCCGCCAGCGCAACGAGCCAGCGCCCCCCACGACAAGGTCCCAGAAGTGACCCGTCTTTCCCTTTACGATTTACAGCTGAACTTGTGAACCTTAATGGCCACCCAGGTGAAGGAGGAGGTAAGGGGGGAAGCCCTGCAAGTGCTTGCTCACCCCACTGCTGCCAGAAGGAGCCTCCACTAGAGGCAGCCATAACGTCGTTAAAGAGGCGGGAGTGGCCCACACCTTACCCCACCACACACGCGACCTTCCGATCGGCTGACCGAGGTGAAGCCGTTTATTACCGCTGAGTGGACAGAGGCGGGAGAATTTCACACACTTGCCCATCTTTCAATTCCCGTGGTGGTGGGGAGGTGAATCCGGCGACCACTGGATAGGTCACATAATCGGGTGCGATCTGCGCGTACATTTTATCCACCGCCCTAAAATTCTTGGCGACTGGCCAGGCATCTCGAGCCAAACATCTCCTGAAAATAAAAATGAAAACAGCTTTTGGGGAGACCGCCAAAGAGAAATGAGCACGGCCTAAAAAACGAATTTGACCGCGCAGGTTATCCGGCTTCGCTTTTCTCGCAGTGGATAAGGTTGCCGTGAAAATTTCCAGTCAGCCAGCTGGTGATGGAGGGAGAGGAGGAAAGGTATTTTTTTGAGAGGGTGGTAACGGATGCTGCCAGTGCAA
The DNA here is from genome assembly GCF_048934315.1 of Petromyzon marinus. Lineage (NCBI taxonomy): Eukaryota > Metazoa > Chordata > Hyperoartia > Petromyzontiformes > Petromyzontidae > Petromyzon > Petromyzon marinus. The sequence continues at coordinate 5,433,636 of NC_133699.1, forward strand.
CAGATCCCGCGCAAGCTCTCGCCACAAACAGCGGCGGTGACGTTAGGGAATATAAGCAGCAGGGGCTTATTTTCTCACTCGATATTTTCCAGAACGCTCGCCATAAAAGGCAATAAGACACAACCACCAGAGCATAAGGCACATGCCTACCCGTAATGTTTCATAGATTATTTTACCCCACATTATTGTATTACCCGATGTTGCGTCACCTGATATTATGCCGATAATCCTATAAATGCATTCGTTAAACACAGGCCACATGAAAGTGGCATTTCAGAATAATTTCCGTTCCGGGCGGCGGCTCTGGCTGAAATGAAGCGCCGAACAAAACCGGAGCGAGAGCCATCGACATAAACTGGAGTGAACAATATTGGCAGTGAATTACTAAGCCCTTGGTCAATCCGCTTGTGGATAAAAGCCTCCCCCACGCCGCATCGCTCTTTGCCTCGAACGCAGACTTCAAAACAAAATAACTACGACGACAACAACAACCGCGAAGAGCAAATAAGATGCGCCGTGCCGCGGCCGCGACCAATAGCCGGTGTAAGAAGACACCATCTGGCAGGTGAGTTACGGGCACACCACCCCCACCGCGCCGAAATCGGCCAGCTGCTTGCCCGTGCCTGCAAAAGGCTGGCACGGGCCACCGCTTCCAGACGCCGGTTTCAAAGCTCTCGCGCTCAAGAGCTGGCGATGAGCCACTTTGCGCGGCGAGAGCCGGGGTCACGGATCGGTGTCCCCAGCGCCCGCGAGACACAGCGGGTGTAGCGAGGCTGCTGCTGCAGCTGCTGCTGCTGCACTCGTCCTGGGGGTCGTGCTCCTTGAGAGTACCCCCCACCCCCCACCGCGCGCCCCCAGAGAAATGAGACTCAATTGGATCTCAATTGGCGCGCCGGGTCAGGTGTCTGCGAGAATGATTTTTGAAGTTGCGCGGCAACTTCAAAAGTAAGGCGCGTAACGATTCGCCGATTGGTCCATTTGAATAAGCTTCTTGCGCTCGCGACGCGTGCATCGTGCCGTGTACGTAAGCGTCCGTCGTAGTCTGAGATTCCCTTCCCCCAGCCGTCCGTGCTCTTGACTCCCTGGCCTCTGCTCAGCACCAGGTTCACTCGCAACCTTCCTCTGCCGATGACGCAAGTCTCCGATTAGCACGGTTGGCTACATACGGTGCGAAAGAAGTTCAATCATACACACACATATATGTACAAGTCTGCCTCTGCCTCTCTCAGTCTCCATTAAATAAATATGCCCCGCTGTTACTGAACAGCGGGGCCGCAGTCACGTTCAGACAGGGGCGCGCTGCAGCAGAGAATGAGCAATCTTCCATAGAGAGGAGACTGACTGATGATTTGAGAGAGGGGGGGGGGGCTCGGGATGACCGCAGAATTTCCGCAATCAAAATCGCCGCCGAGAAACAGAAAAATGTGCCGGCTGTTTCAAATAATTTCAATCATCATTAAAACACAATGGGGGTGTGCACTACGTGGGTGTGTGTGTGTTTGACTTCGTAGGAAGTGGTGGTGTAGTGGTTAGCGCACTGCGCTACGAACCAGGCAACCCGAGTTTGATCCCCGCTCATGGCCAACAACAGTGACGATTATCTGAAGCGGTCCTGGGCCTCCCCTAGGTCGACTCAGCCTCAAATGAGTACCTAGTGCCGTAAGTAAGCATCACCACTAAGGAGACAAAGGCGGCCAGGCGTGATGCTGGCCACCCACCCACGTGTGTGCCTTGCCGGCCTTCATAGGTGCTTACCAACAGCACTTGCCCCAACAGCTTCACGTTCCCGTTGTTGAGGTTCCATAATGATATTTGTTATTATTTCGTTCCAAGAACATACTGCACACGCTGTAGATTGTTAAAGATGTTTGTGTGTGCGTGTGTATATATGTCATGCCGTGCGTGTGTCACTTGACACCCAGGGCAACCGGGATTGTTTCCACCTCGAGGGATGATCCGGGTTCAAAAAAATGTTTGAAATAAAATGAAATAATAAAACAACCGCTCGATGTAATCCTTCGCACCGCACCTGAATGACGAAGGGGCAGCTGCCGATGTTCCACATCGCGTCAGGTGGCAGCTCCTCTGCCACCTTTCACAAAAGAGTTTCTGGCGTCTCTTTCTCTCTCTCTCTCTTTTGCATGGCTACGGGTTGAGCAGCAGCAATAAATCGACATCTGCGTCGCGAGCGCAGCAGCTACTGCTGCTGCTGGCTAAGGAGCGTGGCGAGCGTGAAGAAACCCGCACCCTCGGAGAGCGCTCGCCCGGTGGAAATCCTCCGGGAAAAATGGAGGAAGGAAAAAAACCCCGAAAACGAAGACGGGCCAACACACACCACGGAGCCAATCCCGGCCTACACCAGAGAGCTGCGCAGCTGCCCGAGGTTTTTGCGTTGAGTTGTGCGTGCGAGCGAGCGTGCGTCCGTAGGTACGGCGGTGACCGCTACGCTGCGCTAAGAACTCCTGCGTCCCGAGTTCGATTCCCGCTCGTGGCCAACACCAGCGACTGTTATCTTAATTGGTCCTGGGCCTCCTCTAGGTCGACTCAGCAGTGTGAACAAACATTGCCACTGGGGAGACAAAGGTGGTCGGGCGTGGTGCTGGCCACCAACCCCCTCATGCACCATGCCGGCCTTTGTACGTAGGTGCTCGCTAACAGCACTTGCCCTAAGAGTCTGTTAAAGGCTATATGGGGGATCTTTGTCTTTGTCCGTACACCTAGCATGGCACTAGTGCCGGTTATTACTGTTATTCTGTGTACTTTTGTTGCAAATGATAGCCACAACATTCTTATATCTATCATCACTGACAACTGCAACATATATCTGTCATTCTATTGTGAATGACGTTCTACAAAATACGGTGACGGTCGCAAGACACATCTGCCTTTATACTCTAACCGAAAACCACACCGCACGACACGCCTTTTCTCACGTAATTGGCAATCATCACAAAATACATCCCTGTGGGCCCGTCTCTTGTTATTTACAACCATGGGATACACCTGTCCCGCTGGAACTGAGAATGGCACAATGCATCTGTCGTTCAGCACCGTTCGGCTGTTTTGTGTCGCCACCGCCGCTGCCCGCCGCGGTGAGCAGCATTGGCGATATGTAACCAAGCGTCTATTCGGCGAGGGACATCGATTCCTATGCTCGAGACGCACACAGGCAGAATTGTCGTTTGCAAGAATCCATTATTTTGCGATTATTGCAAATTTTGTTACGAGCTAGTCCATCGATCTGGCTGCCGCCTGGTGAAGCTAGTTGTATTACTGGCGAAACGTCGTGCTCAGATTGTAATTGTTGTGGCTTGGCTCTCCAACACACCGGTGTGCTGTACTAGTGACGAATTGGCATGTTCTGTTTACTTGACAATCCTTACTAGTTGGCTGTGTCGGGTGGTGGTGGGTTTAACAACACATTTATATATTTACGCGATCGAACCCAATACACCTACCTGTATTATGGATGATATTGGTCGCGAAAGCCTACGTGTTAAACTATTCCATCCTTGTACTGTACTTCTACGCTCCAAAGTACACGGCTCCCCATCATCGACAACCCATGCCGGGGTATGGTCATGATTCTGATTTCGATTTATATACTCACGATACGTTTCGACCTATGGCGCTTCCTGGGTGGCCCATTTGTGCCAGAAAGGGGCCACGTGTCAACCAGAAATAAATTCCGACCTGACCACAAAAATACGGCTTGACCAAAACAACAATGGCGAGAAGAAAAGTGCAACTAAAGAGAGTGGAAAAGGTAAACAATCCATTTGTGGGTCGCAATGAAGAACCCGAATTCACCACAATTCATCGACTCACTCCCTTGGGGTGGGGGGGGGGCCTCTATTTGTATCGTGCTTTGTAAACACAGAACGATCACTCCGCTCTAATCGCTGTGCTATGGGGCAGACGGTGGGGGGAGGGGGGCTGCAATAGAGGAAGTTGGCCCACCAAACTTGGATTCCAATAAAGTGTGGTTACTGAACAATGCCGCCGCACCTTGCCCACACGCAAACTACCCCCCAGAGGCCTTGTTTTCAATCTGACTACACAGCCCGGGAGCGTTCGCAGTCGGCAAGCACCTATTAAGGCGAGCATGGCTGGAGTGCGAGTGGGTCACGCATTGTCCCCTGCTACTTGGGTTGCCACGGATTCGTGTTTAACTCCTGTCCGGGTTTGACCCGGGACAGTCCGGGAATCGACACCTGTGTTTGGGCGACAGAAATTGATTTGTACCATCCGATGTTGTTGTTGGAGGGCGACTGCCTCCAACTGCCCAGACTCGTCCGTCACGAGCCTCCTCCATCGAGGCCAAAGTCCGTTCAGCTCCAAGTCATCCTGCACCGCATCAGCCCATCCCTTCTGTATTCCGTGCCGTGCCAAACAGAAGATGATTGGGCAAACGGTGGCTGGCCATGAGGCCTACATAACCCAACCAACGCAGCCTTGCTTGCCAGAGAAGCTCCCCGATAGGACTGTGTCCAGAAAATCGGTTTAACCCAGGATGTATCATAGGCTGGCCAGCCTTCACTTTTCAAACCGGCGCACGTGTTCCTGTAGGAGGGCATAACTGTGACCGAGAAGACCTGGAGCTTGGTATGGAGCGGTAGGGCAGGCAGCTTCCACACGCTCTGCGGCGCGCACAACACACACACGCACCTCGATGATGGAGCGCAGGTTGGCCACGTAGGTCTTCTCCGTCTCCACCAACTCGTCCACCACGTGCTTCACGTACAGCTCCTTGGCAGACATTGGTGCTGCCCTCCCAGCGGACGCGGCGGTCCCTCCGCCCCCGAGGCTCGACCTCCTGCCGCCGCCACGATCTCTCACCGGCTGGATCTCGATGCTCTCAGGACACCCGGGCCTTTTAGAGCCCTTCGCCTGCAGTCGGTTCATGATCACCTTTCTCCGGCTGCGCTTCTTGGCGGAGGGCAGGTCGCCGTTCCTCAGCGACGGGGAAACGGGCAAAGCCACGGCGGGCCCCCTCTCCTCCGTCTGGTGGATCATGGTCATGGGAGGCGATGTCAACGTGCCGGTGGAAGATCCTACGGCGGGAAACATCGCAACCGCCAACCAGCGGTGGGGTATCAGCACAATCGTCGCCAACGCGGTGAAGCCACCACCATCTTCACACCACCACCAAGTCACGATAATCGTCGCCATCGCCGCCACCGCCGCCAGTAGCATCGCGTGACCACCACCGTCACGTGACCACTATCGTCCGCTTGTCATCATTTTCTTATCGCCACCGTAAGCACCACCGCCACAATCGCCATAATCAACACCACCGGCGGCATTGGGACAATTGCTATCGCTGCCGTCACGCAACCGCCATTGTCACGTGTTCACAACCGGGACAGCCATATTTACTGCAATTACCATTCACCAAGCAGATCTGAGCCTGGATTGTGCCGTGGTCCAGTTCTATGCTTCCGGTAGTTGCTAACCCACTCGGACCAGACCAGCGAGAAGTAGCGTCAAGTAACCCTTAGGACCCACATGGGGAAGCCCTCATCCAGCAGTGGATTGACAAAAGGGCTGCACGTGCACATTCTTTAACTATATTCACCGTGATCACCACCATTGGAGTCAATGAACGTGGCCACCGTCACCACCACCACCACCACTATGATGAACATCGCCACCACCATCACCATATTCACTGCCACCATAACCTGCAATTCCACGACCATGATTCTGACATGACCACCACCCAAATGCAACGACCTTCATCATAAGCAGCACCGGCTGCCGTCCGCCACTGTGTCGATGGCGGTGCATGTGCCAGACTATGTTGCACGTTGTCGCCATGCAGAGTGGTGAAATTCCGGCTGACTGGAGGTCAAAGGGCAGACGCAGGTGTCAAGGGTCACCTTTCGGTCTGCAACATCCTCATAGACATCCTCATAATCGCCACCTCCACCATCGCAACAACTGCCACCGGCTTTAGTCAGTGCCACAGTGGTGGGAAAAGGGGCAGTTGTAATAGTAATAATTAGTACTTTTGGAGGTTAACCGCTGCGATTGTGAAATTCAGTTGGTTTTCCGAATGTTAAACATCAACCCAGTCCCAGTGTCAGTCACAGGCATCACGTGGTCATTCACGCGCTGTTTACAGTGTGGTGGTGTTAAGTGCCCATAGCACCCAGTGTTTGCCCCTTACACTCATGGGCTTTGAAGAAGTCCAATTTACCAAAGCTTTTTTTATATATATTGTTTTTACACGCACAGCCCTTTTGTGAATCCACTGCTGGATGATCGCCTCCCTCCCCCATGCCGTGTCTGCTCGTCGGGGATCGTTTGACCATACTTCGCCACGCCGGTCAGTGCGGGTTGGTGATTGGGGGAAGCAATACATGTGGGTGGTATATGAGTAGAGTACATCAATTTATGTTGCTGTGCTGCACCCAATGTAGCACCTGTTAAGCACGGTTGTTACCCATGAAAACTAAACTTCTAAACAATTTTTATTTGACCAGGTAAGGCCCAGAGCGATATAGCTCTTTTTCATGACCTGGCCACAAACGATCGCATTGAAATTTATAGCAGCCAAATAGCCGAAAGGCACATTGATTTTAAATGTGGAGGAAAAACCGCAGGACCCGGAGAAAAACACACTCGACCATGGGGAGAGAGACACGAAAAATCCAAATATACAGCAGCAGATGTCAGGGTTCAGGATCGAACCCACGAACCTGCTATGTACCAGGCGAGGTAGGTAACATCTCGCCACCGCCGTTCAAGCATCTGGGTATGCTCAGCTCTTCCTTATCTTCCGAGATACAATGAGATCAAGTGCATTTCAAGCCACTTGGTAACATGTTTGTGCTTTTATTATTATTTTTTATCACACACTTTCACAGGGTCGCGTGCTGTTTTCAATGACCGTTTACTTGGCCATAGATCACGCTGTTCGAGAGTAAATTAAAAGCACAACAATAGTTATGAATTTAAAAAAATAAAGTTTGGTTGCAGTGGCGAAAAGGGTGGAATAGTACAGTCGGTGTTTGGTGGGCAACTCACGATGTTTTATCGTGGAGCAGAACTCCACATATATAGATATATGTTTTAGGCCCATCAGCCAATTGGCTTTCCAGACCAAAATCTTATTGAGCCCCATTTGTTTAAGCAAACAACCTGTGGCCTCGTTTCGACCTTCTGTGGGGTCACTGGACGTTATTGATACGAGCACTCCCATCTAAACGACAGTTGTATACAAAACTCATGACGCAATGTTGTGGAGCATCATGGGTAAAATCATATATAACATATTCTTGGTTCTTTCGGTAAAGTCACGTAGATAGAAAATAAAAATAAGAAAATAAAATTAAAAATAAAATGCACATAAAAGCAAAAAATCTGATTGGCTCTCGAGACAAAATATTAACTCGCAGCATTCGTGAGCGAGGAAAAAAATGTTGCAGGGCAAGGAGCCACTGGGAGCCCAACACGGAAGCCAAACCCTGCCCAGTCCTTTTAATAACCCCGCATGCAAATCGGCAGCCGCGGTCCCCGAACACAGATGTCGCGTGTCTCTACAGTTTTATTTCGTAAAAAAAAAACAACTGCACTCGTGAAACACGACAATTTGTGCTTCACAAGCGCATCTCAAGGCACTAAAAACAAATAGCGGAAACAGGTCGATCTAGAGCCAGTTGAAGAGGAATTTGTATTAAATTACAAACAAGCAGATGATAACAAACTGCACTCGAACAGGCATGAACTCCCTTTCAACGTGTCATTGAAAATCAGCGGCGTGACATTTCACGCTCCGAATTATTGCATCCGACCCCCCTAACACCCAAACTCAGCAACCCCCCCACCCCCACACACTTTTCCCAGCTGCTCACGTCCACAGAATCCGAACATTAAAAAAAACCTACAATCGGGTGAATACAAATCTCACGCTGTGGCCATGCAATAACTGAAGCGATTAATTCCCAGGCGACCCGAGCGCCGTGGCGACGAAAATCGCCGCCACGGCATTCTCCAAACGACCAAATCCGTAGGGAGAAATCAAAATAAAGAAATAAACAGGACGTGGAAACGAACCCCCTACCCCCCCACTGCTCTCTCGTATAATTGCCCCGGCCCTGTTTTAAACGACAACGTTCGTTGGTTTGTTTTCTAAGCGGAGGACAAACTCAAGGGGGCACAAGATGGATCGATCGCTCCGTGGCACCGCGAAACAAACCGCTCACTTTTCTCCGTGCCGCACGCGGGGATAACAACAAGCGGAAGAAGAGGGGGGGATAAAAAAAAACCTCAAAAACTCAACTGCAGACCACAGACGACGAGAGCCGCGACAAATTTAAAAAGGCATCTACACAGCGGCAGCGGCGGCGGCGGCGGCAAACTAATGGAAAGACGACGGATGAGAGAGCGGCGCGTTACCTGCTGCGCAGCGCTCGCCCGAGTAAATCCGCTAAACATCGGCACCGCGCGCGATCGACTCCAGCTTCACGAACGCGGCGGCGGTCTCGCGCGCGCGCGCGCACGCACAACGCTGCTCTCCGGTTTAAAACGGCGGAGGGTCCCGTGACGGTCAGGGGGGGTGGTGGTGGTGGGGGGGGTCTCTCAACTTCGGCGCGTCACGGCGAAACCAGCAGTGACAAAACACAGGAAAACCCCCCCCCGCCACGCCGCCACGCCACGATCCATGCATCCGGCAAGTGACTAAAGTGCACTGGAGAGGGCGGAGGGTTGCGTGGCGAGCGGCTGGGCGATGTGGGGCAGGGGTGGCTGGGCGAGCGTGCGTCATGCTCCAGGTGCAGCACCGCCTCTCTGCGGCCGGCTAAAGTCAACGGTTGGCCGCGGTGGCGAGATGTTAGCTGCCTCGCCGGGTATGCTGGAGGTCGTGGGTTTGATCCTGTTGTATATTTGGAGTTTGCGTGGCTCTCTCTCTCTCCTCTCTCTCCCGTGGTGGCGTGGATTTTTTTTTTTCTCCGAGTCCTCCGGGTTTTTCACTCCACATTTAGACTCAGCATGTGCTTTAGAGTGCTTTGGAGCCTGCTATCAACTTCCACGCGATAAGCCACTTCGTCGAATTATCATTTGCAACCAGGTCGCTTCTGAAAAACAGCTATATAGCTCAGTTGGCCTCACCTGGTGAAATAAAATATAGATTCGTTTTAAGTTTAGGGGCCGTCCATAAATGACGTCACGCACCTGGGGGGGGGGGGGTCAGACATTTGTGACGATGTGTGAAGAAGGGGGGGGGGTGAGAAATGTGACGTCACATCAAAATGCGCAACTTTAAATAAATACAGACAACACATTCTACTTAATTAAATAGACTTTTTAATAAATATTTTCTCCTACAACATCAGAGTGCAGCGCCACATTAAATACGCACTACAAAGACAATAGTTTAAAGCGAATTGAAGCATGTTTTATTTTTTGGAGGGGGGGGGCAGAGCTTTGTGACGTCATATTTGAGGGGGGGGGGTCTGACTTTTTGTGACGCCGTGTGACTAGGTGGGGGGGGGGGTCAAAAATCGTCCAAAATCGCGTGACGTCATTTATGGACGGCCCCTTAGATGTGGAGAAGTGTGCACGCATGCTGGACGGATGTCGGCTCTTTGCACGCTCGGATTCCCCGGAGATCTTATCAAGCTGAACACTGCTGACTCAGGGGCCAATGAGTGGGTGAATACAATTTGGCAGCATGTTGGTGATTTTTGGACCTTATCTGCTTCTTGTATTGTCCACATGCAACTACGATGCAGTCTATTACATACAATTAGCTCCACGGTTTTGAACGCTTTGAAGACGAGAGCATTCGTCCGCTTTCAATCGTGAAGTGGATGTTTACTTGGGCGCAGTCTGGCAACCGATTAGAACCGGAACACAGCTCGCAAAGCACCACCGTCATGCCGGATGCATTCCGACGAACCCGACTCATTCTTCCAAGCTGGGCTGGCGATGGTGCATATTCGGCACCGCGCGTGTCGAAACCACCAACTTCGCCCGTGAATACGCAACGTTCGCTAAAACCATAATTCCTATTTAAGGCGATTTAAAAAAAATTGCATCCGTGACCGTTGCCCAACTTGTGGAACTGCCCATGCGGAGCTCACCGATTGACGAGGGCCAATTTTAACTGAGGTCGCCAAACGCCATAGACCTCCACCCCTCGTCTCCGAGCAAAATGGTCACACGCATGTGAATGCCTGGGCCAAAAGGGTTCGTGCGTCATATCTGCAGAGCTACGCTGTCCAATTATTTAGGTAATCCGTGGCCCTGTCGATTATCGGTTTGATTGCTAAAACAATTGGACAAATAGAGCCCCGGTTAAGGAGGAGAAGAATATGCTATAGTTGGAAGAAAAAAAAAGTTCCACCTCTGTTCACACGTGCCGCTGGACGGGAGGTGATGGATGGGGCTTTGGCATCATCGACATTATCAGGCGCGTGACGCTGGCCGTGGTTTGTGGGGGGGGGGGGGGGTGGCGTGGGGCGGGTCCCACCTTCAGGAGGAAAAATGTGGGGTCGGCCATCAATTTTCAAGGGGCCGAGTAAAGTCTACTAAAATGTCTTAACCGATTTTTCTATCAACTTAATCAAGCAATAATTCCAGCTCTAAATATCCCGCACCTCTGATTAGCACGGTTGGCTACGCAGCATACATCCAGAGAGGAGTGTGTTGCGGTAAAGGTGCAGCCCTGCAATTGCTGGCTCGAGCCACTGCGGGCGGAAGGGTCTCTCCCACTTGTAGGGGCGCTTCACAGAGCCCTCCTCCCCGACGGGTATTTGGCCGAGCCTCCCACGCCGGCCAGACGTCTGGCACGAGTCAGTTTTAGCCTTCGCGAGCAAGCGACGACGTGCTCGTTCGTGGCAGCTGGCGATGGCAGACGCTGGCCAGGCGTGCACTCCTCCCCGGCTTCGAAGGTCAGGCACGGCTGGGCTCAACGGGGGGAGGGGACAACTGCGGATGCGAGACATGAAAGAAACGCTTGGGAAGGTTGCGTTGGCGAGCGGTGTTTGCACGTAGGAGGACGTTTGCGTATACTGTATAATACAAGGGTGATCCATTTATGGATACCTCACTGGTTTTTCACGACCCTCTCGCTTCGTTGCCGAAGCGAGATTGATTACGCATCTTAGCGAAGGAAAATGTGAAAGTATATTTTAACGGGCGCGATTGAAACTGGCGGGAAAGGCACGCGGACGCCTTGATTTAGCTTGCCGTCGGCATGGCCCATTATTTCTCGCCATTATTCGAGTGGCGTATCAATAAATAGATGTGTCATTACGAAGGGTCATTGCCCAAAACATCACCGATTATACTTTTTTTTCATTTTAAAACTTTTCCGTTTCGAGACGTCTGCCAGCTTCAGGGTCCCGTTCACTGCTGCATCTCGGAACGCGCAAGCGGTTTGCGTTTAATTGTATTTAGAGGGGCGTAGAGCCGTCGTTTGTAAACACATCGTATTCACCGCAGAGAACTCTAACGGCACGACCACACTCTACGATAGCTGGCGCCAAACTGTAATGCCCTGTGCGTTCCAGCCGGAGCCACCTCCCGCATGGCCTTGGGGGAGCCTCGCTACCAATAAAGTAATTTTATTTGATGACGTACATCATCGGAATGGGAAAAGGGGGGTTAAGGCCACAGTGTGGTTGACGGATGTGCTGAATCTTTCTTGCGCTGCGTAGGTTCGGAGCGGCCGAAGGGTCCTGCGTGTGCCGTGAATACATCCCCCCTCCCGACTCTCTAGCAGCTTGCCTGTGACCGCAGGTCACGCCCTCCTGCGAGAGAGAAAGAGGGAGGTGCCTTGTGCTAAATAACCCGGGTCCCTCTCATCCTTGAAAGCTTGAATAGTTCTAAGTTGTAAAACAAGCTTTGAATCTAAACTGATGGCGAGGAGGGGGGGAAGACGCCTCTCCAAAACGTTAACCAAACACCCAAAATCAATAGTCCTTTCGTGGACAGATGACCTCATTAGTTTAGACAAATAAAGATACATCTAACAAATGATTCATTATGGTGGGTAATAAAAGTATAATTAACAAAGGTGCAAATAAGCAAACAGTGAGAGCAGTGTGCATTGGCCTTCACGATGGTGCCGCTGTACGGCTCTCCGTTGAACTGCGCATCGTTTGGCACGACGTCCGACGGTTTGCGCCATGTGCTGGGTGCCTCAGATCCTGCAGAAGCTCGGTTCGATGTCGCCAAGTGCAATTGGGATCACACATAGCGACGTCGCCCTCCAACTGCGGTTGCTGAAGAAGAAGCACCCCGCAAAAACGTCGGACACGGTGCTGAACAGCACACGGCACAATCCAAAAGCCGCGTCGGAGAGCGGGCAAAGCTCCGTGTAAGAGAACACGGGTGGACTGCGCCTGCAGCAGGCATGTGGCTGAGCAGCATACGGTTTGCGCGCTCATCGCGCACGAAAGTGCTTGCCACAAATGAACCACAATACCTTGCCGATCTCGTCAATTAGCATAAACCACCATCACGCGAACGCAGGCCATCCTCACTTGCAGCGGCTTTCGGCGAACCGTCGAACAAAGACGGTCACCGCATCGCGGGCTTTCCAGATGCGCTTCTGCGGCCGTCTGGAACGTTCTTCCCAACCGATATTAGGAAGCCACTGGGAGCTATGCACTTTTAAACGTCGATCGAAAACGAATTTCTTCCGAACTGCTTTTTGTGTTTAGTTTGCTGTCCTTCCACCGCCACTCCCCCCCCCCCCCCCCCCACCTCTTATTAGCACGGTTGCCTACGTACTGTGCGAAAGACGTGCATCTCGAATTACATCTCCAGACGAAATTTGTCTGCTTCCGAAAAGGAGCCAGCGCCGCGCCATCGGCTAAATGAACACACACTGCCTCTACGCAGGGCCGGCGGGGACGGCGGGGACGGCGGTGGCATCGTCTGCGTGTGACGAGCGGTCTGAACGCTCTTGCAGCTGACGCAGGAGCGCGTGCACGTCGAGTTCGCTGGTTTGTCGTCTTTACGCAAAACCCAACGCTCCGGGTCTAAAGCGTACGCTGTGTTTGTTAACGCTTTGTTTTGCCAGTTACAGTAAGCCAACAAAAACTGCCGACCGTCGTGTGTGGCTGGAGTGGAGGGGGGGGGGGGCACCGGTGAAGCGGCAGTGAGCGGACCGCGCTCCGAGCCTCACGGGCGAGGTTCGATTCCCGACCAGAGCCAAGATCGGTGCCGAGTTGATATCTCAATCGGTTCTGGTCCCCCCCCCCTTTCTTTACCAACCCCGCCCCCTTCTTTACCACCCCCCCCTTCTTTACCAACCCCCCCCTCCTTTACCACCCCCCCCTCCTTTACCACCCCCCCTTCTTTACCACCCCCCCTTCTTTACCACCCCCCCTTCTTTACTACTCCCCCTTCTTTACCACCCCCCCCCCTTCTTTACCACCCCCCCCTTCTTTACCACCCCCCTTCTTTACCAGCCCCCCCTTCTTTACCAGCCCCCCCTTCTTTACCAGCCCCCCCTTCTTTACCACCCCCCCCCCCCTTCTTTACCACCGCCCCCCTTCTTTACCACCGCCCCCCTTCTTTACCACCCCCCCCTTCTTTACCACCCCCCCCCTTCTTTACCACCCCCCCCCTTCTTTACCACCCCCCCCCTTCTTTACCACCCCCCCTTCTTTACCACCCCCCCTTCTTTACCAACCTGCAAACGAGCAGCTCGGTGAAGCATGGTCAAGCAACCCACGTGAACCGACGCTGTGTGGGGAAGCCTTCAACCCGGCAGCGGATTGGCAAAGGGCTGTAACAATTATACATTCAAGGAGGGGGGGGGGCGGTAACTTGTCCCAAGTAAAACACGTTTCATCCACATCGATCACTTGGGATCCCCCCCCCCTCCCTCACACCACCCATCCATCCTCAAGTAAGCTGCGCGCCTCTTTATAATTCTGGGCGGACACCCGATCGAGCCCAATGACCGCTCGTTCCAGCAGAATGTTTGTCGCACGCGTACGAGGCCTCGCGGTGCACTCGCTCACGCGCGGCCACTTAAGCAATTGGCAATAATGACAGCGCGAATCTTAACGGCTCTTCAAGGGCCTGGGGGCCCTTTCACGAGGTGGCTCTGGCTGGAACGCACGGGGCATTATCCAAAGTGTGCTTAAGTGTATTACAATTATTTCAAACCTGGCCATTAATTTAGACCAAAGAGCACGCAGCGTTAATTCACGGGGAGGGTGGGAGGGTAAAAATGCGCTGAATTATTGAACAAAGCGGCAAATGTGGGCATATCTAATTTGAGTAAATGCGTGCACAGATTGATCTTTCATTAGCGAGGGTTTAAAAAGTAGATAACGTGATATAAGAACTACATTTTAATTAGCGTCTCGCTTGACCTTCAAAACGCCGAGACGAGCCATTTTGCAAATGATCGGATTTTTTTTCTTTAATTCGTTTCCACACAAAAGCACTTTAGGGGCCAATTAAAACCTGCGACCAGCAGAATCGCGTGCACGATGAACAGAGCGGTAAATGTTGCAGCGAGACTAATTTGGGGCCACGTGTCAGCAGACGACTCTTTCATTCGACCAGCTATAAACAATTTACGTGATCGTGACAAAAGAGAAAGCTACTTTTAAATTGCTCGACCCCAAAAATAGACTGACGCAAGCGATTTTTAAAACGCGAGGAATATATTTTTTTATTTGTTCAGCTATTCACTTTCAATCAAAGCTCCACGCAGAAACATTAACCAATGAGGTCCACAAAGAACAAAGCGGTAAATGCCGGAATATATATCATTCGAGTAAATGTTTGGACACAGTTCTTCCATTTGCACGGCTATATAAAGAAATGTACTCTATACATTGCGATCACAAAATAACAAATTAGTGAATAGCTGGTGTCACAGTCGTCAAATTTGAAATATTACCACCGTACATCAAGGCCGTATCCATGGAGTCAACATTGGGGGGACCAAATCTTCCAGGGTGTCTGGGGGTCCTCCCCCCACCCCCCCCCCCCCCAGAAAAAAATTTTGAAAACTAATTTCCTGCCTAAAATATAAAAAAAAAATTCACTAACACATAGGATGGAGTTTTTATTTAGTTTTTACAATAATGTCTAATAGTGTATTGTATTACATTGCTCTGGTTTCATTTTTTTACCTGTTCTTGTTTCATTGCAAGTAACGGCAGAGATTAGGGATTAATAAAGTACAACCATAACCACAATCATATAAACAGAAATGTATTTTATAGCAATATATTAGAGGGGACATTTTGAGCATATTTTAATATTGGGGGGGATATATTGGAGGGGGATGCGTCCCCTCCAATATATATTATAATTACGGCCTTGCCGTACATATTACGTTGGTAATATTTGGGGCCCTGTGGTGCGATCGGACCGCGGTGGGCCGAGGAGCGGAAAGAGAGATGGCGCAGGACAGGGCAGCGTGGAGAAGGTCGGCAAGGACAGCGGACCCCGCAAGAGTGGGACAAACGCGTGGAAGAAGACGACGACCAACGTACATTTCATATTACGTACATAATACATATTACTCGGTTGGGATTATATACACGGCAACAATGCGCCCCCCCCCCCTACTCTGGAACTACTGCAGACTGCGTCCGCGAGAGATAACAGCACCACCTACCTTCGTGACAGCCTCGCGCTGCAAGAGCAAGCATGGAACAAATTCCACACGTACTTCATTAATTAGTATCATTAAGTATTGACGATTAATTCTGGCGGTTACAAACGCTCGGTACTGTTTGGAGTTCGTTTTCGCACAAACGACTTTTTGGCGCCCGTCAAAATCTGCCGCCGTGAAACCAGGCACCCGCGAAGGCGTCTCCTTCTCACCCTGACAAGGGGGGGCCCACTCTGGGGCCCTCTCACACAACCGCGGGCAGTGCTGGATGCGCATGTGGCACGAGAACACGCAACGGCCCCAACGCCACGGCCTCGCCGTGCCCTCCGAGCTGCACACACACGCGTCGCCTCTGCGACAGCGACGGGACCGCTTTGCCGCAGCTTGCCAAATCTACGGCGGAAGTAGAGCGGCAGAGGTGAAGCTGCTCACAGCAAGCAAGGAGCGTTCAACTCTACCCTCGCAATGCATTTCGTTTGGGGCGCCGCGGTGGCGAGATGTTAACTACCTCGCCTGGTATACAGGCGGTTGTGGGTTCCACCCCGACGCTGACGCCTGCTATTTGGAGTTTGCATGTCTCTCTCTCTCTCTCCCCGCGGTCGCGTGAATTTTCCCCCGGGTCCTCTTGTTTTTTCCCTCTGCGTTTAGAAATATGCGATCGGTGTATTTCGCTCTAGTAAATTTCCACACGATAAGCCACTTTCGTTGAGCTATCATTTGTGGCCAGATCGCTTCTGAAAAAAAGCTGCATGGCTCAGTGGGCCTTACCTGGTAAAATAAAATAAAGTTCAGTTTTACTAGTTCATCTGTGCATTCGGGTGCAGGGCAAGGTGCATGATCGCGGTGCCGGTGTGCGCGTGCGTGCGTCAATTTGCACGTTGCGTGTGCCCAAGGGGGGTGCGCCGGGCCTGGTTCGTTCTGCGTGCATAAGCATTACGCAACGACCTCCATACACCACCGGTCGAGATTCCCACTAAGCCGGCCCGGGCCGTTGTTCGGGGCCGGGGTTGGGGGGGGGCATATTATTTTCCAATTACAGCACAGGCTGATAATAACACTCGGAGGACTCGTCATACCGACATTCCAGACGCGTGCAGCAGCAGCAGCAGCCAGGCCGACTGCATCACCGCCACCAACGAGCGGCAATTCTGAGCAATTGTAACTTTGTGTGGTGGGGGGGGGGACTCGCCATGGAGAGGGCAGCGGTCCTAATGTGAGTTGATAGTTGGTGGGGCATCACCTTTTTTTTTGTTCCCCGTCCAAATGAAGCGAGAGGCTTCGGCCGGATTGCGCAGTGGAATTTTGTCCGGTGCGTGGGTAACGGCTCCCTACTGCTGCCCAACCGCTGCCTAAGGAACCCTCACCACAAAGGCCATTGACGTCAAGGAATATCACCCTAACCCAGCGGCATCGGCCACGTGAAGTCGAATAAGTTACTTTGATATCCATTGACAGCCCTCTGTCGAACAACTGCTGGATGAAGGTCTCCTGATGTCATGCCGGTTATGGGGAGGTTTTTGACCATACTTCACCATCCTGGTGAGTCCCGGTTAAGGCGAGGAGTGGTGGTGGTAGTGGGGGTTGGCGCTGCCACTCAAAACTGGTTTAGTAGCCTTCGCTCGCCAATGACCACGTTAGCAGTGGTCGGGAATCAAACTCAGGTCACCAGGTTTACAGCAGAGCCCGCCAACCTCAGTGCCACCGCTCCACTCCGACGTGAAGTTGAAACGAAGCCATGGCTCGCCTTAAACGCCTTTCCCAAGACGAATCGCGGTTTCCTTAAACTCATCTGTAACGTCCTCTCCTCCCCAAGCAGCCTAGGCTGCCTCGCGGTGCCGTTTCATTTCCATCCCTGGGTTTGCGGAGCGATGTTTCTTTAGGGAGCGACTGCTCACGCCTTATGAATGCCTTTGCTGAGGTCGCCCTCAAGCAGAATCATTACTCCAGGTTGCGGCGGTGGTGGTGGCGGTGGTGGTGGTGGTGGCGGTGGTGGTGGTGGTGGCGGTGGTGGTGGTGGTGGCGGCAGCGGTGGTGGTGGTGGTGGCGGTGGTGGCGGTGGCGGTGGTGGTGGTGGCGGTGGCGGTGGTGGTGGTGGTGGTGGCGGTGGTGGTGGTGGTGGTGGCGGCAGCGGTGGTGGTGGTGGTGGTGGCGGCGATAGTGGCGATGGCGGCAGCGGTTGCGGCGGTGGTTGCGGCGGTGTGGCGGCGTTGTGCCACGCTACGAACCCCAGTGGGCTCAGGTTTGATTCCCGCTCACGGAAAACGACAGTGACGATTATCGGAAGCAGTGCTGGGCCTCCTCGAGGTCGACTCGGCCTCAAATGAGTACCTGGTGCGGTATGTAAAAAAACATAGCCACTGGGGAGATGAAGGTGGTCGGGCATGGTGCTGGACACCCACCCCCTCGTATACCGTGCCGGCCTTCGTAGGGGATCGCTAAAACCACTTGCCCTCAGAGTCTGTTGAAGGCTACATGGCGGATGTTGCACAGTCACATTAACAGAGCCGATTGCTTGATGCGCCCCTTCACAATTTCACTGGGAATTCCTTCCAATGTCATTTGAATAAGGATTTGTTTTGTAATATATAATAATAATAATACTAGACATCTGTGTAAATTAGCTTCAAAGCTTGTCGGAATCCTCAAGTCCAAACAAACATTCTTATTCTGAAAGCAACTATAGACAATATATAGTTAAATTTTTTCTCGTCCTGTCAAATTTTCTACGTCTATGTTTTTGAGTACGAATGCGATGGCGCTTTGAGTGGCAGTGCCAGAGAGGCGTCACGCATTTAAGCAAATAATAAAATTAACTTGACGAATGAAAGTAAGCCCCCGTATGAATTCGCGGGTGTCTCGGGGAGCGCGCAGCTCCAACAAAGGGAGAGAAACGAAAGTCAGCCCAGACCGTGTAATGCGATCTCCCCCTTCACAGTAATTAATTCTCGATGGTGCTGCTGGTGGGTTGGCGTTGATGCACCAGCACAGACAACAAAAACAACTCGACACGTTCCGCATCCACAGCACTGTTGTGGCCTCGAATGTAAAACAAATGTTATAGCAAGGTGACGTTTCGGCCAATGGGCCCATTTCTTCATGGCGCATAAAACCCACCACACGCACAGCATCGCGAGGGTAGCCATGTCGGACCATCCATAGGGGATACATTAATAGGGGGGGAGGGGGGGAGCAAGCAATATACTGTCGCCCCTAAAACTGGAAATTGAAATCACTCATTGGCCACCTAAGCTACGATGTATAAGCCCCCCACGGCTACCCGCTAGCATGTAATGATTTTTTACGGCATATTACTTCTGTGATTTGATCACTCCGTAATTGCCACGGTGTGGGAATCGCAACGATGATTAGGAGAAGAAGAGAAAAAAACGAGATTTGTTTTGAGCTTGCGTTTTCACCTCCTCGTTTGTACATGTCCACTCCCCAACGGCCACTTGGCGTTGGCTTCCTTCCCGTCTCCTTTACCCATCGACGGCGACCGAGAGACGAAAACAAAAATCACGGAGCTCATCCACACAATAAATTCAACTCATCGTAATCACGGTCAACGTCGTCGACATCATCGCGAGCGTCGTCGTCGTCGTCGTCACCATCGTTCACCTGGCCCGCGGCACTGCAAAGCTACACAGATGTCATCGCCCCAGATGCGTTCTCTGTTTTTTTGTGAAAGCAGGGAGGAGGGGAGAAACTACCTCACCCCTGCTGAAAAAACACCCCCCACCCACCGCCCCCCACTCTCTCTCTAACCACTCTGCCACCACCGATGCTGGGACGAGTGTTTATTGTTCGAGATGGTGCGAGGTTATGCCCCCACTAAAATTAGGGCTGGCCGCACACGTGACCACCCTCCCCTCCCCGAATTGGGGGCTCCCTACGCATTCCCAGCCAACACTCGGGTGCCCTTACATCCACCATCATCCCATAATTCACGCTCAACCCCTGTGACCCCGACACCTATTAAAACAGGGGGTGTGGAACCTTTTCCCCTACTAATAGACCACGAGTTCAGACCAGATATTTTCAACTATCGGTACCCCCTGAGGTGACATAACTTCAGTGGTTCCAATATCCTTCGGTGACGGTCGTTTTAAAAATTTAGTGAGTTATCGAATAATTAACTCGTTTTTTACCCACGTAAAAGAGGAATGTTCTGATAACCTTGGGTGGTTACAGTACCAATTTCTGCTCGGGCCCCATCGCCTCTCAGGGATGAATTTGACTTTCAAAGTCCCTTTTTGGCGGCGGGCGACACATCAACAGACGCACGGTCACTTCCTTCACAGCTAGGGAGACTCTTGAGATGACCGACAGCGCTCGCGTTAGACACGCAGTGCTTGCCAATGTCGGATACGCTGCCCTCTGGTACCCGATTAGTGCGGCCAACTACGTTTATTAAATCCATAATCATTCTCCACGATCGCGCGGGGAGGCAGACAGCCGCCTGCCGAGCAGCGCACGCGGCACACACAAACAAACTTTGTCCAACGGCCGACCGCATGGCCGCATGTAGAGTGAATTCAAAGAATAAATAAGAGAGTCTTGGGTAGAAAATATACGCACAGCGCGAAATCGCGCAAACGGAGCCCACGGGGAGCAGGGGGTAACCCAGCAACGGCAGAGAGGGCCCAGACACGTCGGGGGGGGGCCCAGACCCGCACACGCTGCCACCGGCCTTGCGGAATGTGCGACGCGCGCCGGGGATGGGCGAGCACGCACGTCCACGCCGCCGGCGCTGAGAATCTAATCTCGCAGGGAACCTGAATCTACCCGCGAGTGCCGCCACTCCGCCAACATCCCTTCCTTATCTATCGGTCATTCCGTCTCCCACCCTCAGCTGCCCGCCTCCCCGCTCTGTCTGTCTGTCTGTCTACCTGTCCGTTGTGTCTTCCTTCCCCAGGTGAGGCGACCTCCCTCTCGTCTCTTCCGCTACTCTTTACTCCCTCCGGCCTTCGCTCTTCCACCCCTCTGTTCGCCTACCTCCTTCCCGACTTTTCGCTCCCTTCGTGCCCTCCAACAAGTCCAAAGCTTTGTAGTGTTGCTGGGCATGCTCCCGTGGGCTCGGCTATCAAAGTGCGCAGGCGGTGCAACTGCAACGGGGCACACGGGCCGAATGGGCTCAAACGCCAGGCAACGTAATAGGGAAAATTGACGGGGCAGCGGGAGTGGGGTGGGGTGGAATAGGGGGGCGGGGGGGGAGCATCATTTCATTACCTGCGCCAGGGCGCATGCCAAACACGCTACGCCACTGGGCAGGTCGCTACCAGCACGTGTTGTGTGCACGCACGGAGCGTTCGGATTGCCGGCTGGTTCTTTCCGGACGACCTCGAGAACGAAATCAGCCTCCGCGCATCACGAGAGAACTGCTCGCGCGCGCGCGGCGACTGCAAAAAAGCAAGAAAAAAAATCCAAGCGCGTTCGCAAAAGAGTTCAAGTCCTCGCTAATAAATACAAAAAAAAACCCGGCGGCTTCAAAGTCACCTTGTTCACAGCGGTGCGCGTGCGTGCGCGTGTGTGCGTGCGTGTGTGCGTGCACACGCATGTATATTTTTAAGTCTTTTTCAGGCTACAGGGGGATCTTTTGTATATTTTTGGTGAGGGAGCCGGGGGCAGAACAGTGGCATCTTGCTCGATATTTTCCAGTCTCCCGGGGTTTTATTTCAAAGTCTGAGGCTTGAACTTGCCAGCGGTGAATTGGTCTCTCTCCGTGTGTGTGTGTCTCTCTCTCTCTCCTCCCCGCCGGGAATGCTGAAACTGACACAAGTGGCCGGCTCGATGATTATGAGAGTCTTGCGAAAGAAAAGAAAGGCAGCCAGGGAGGGGCAAAGTTCAACCCGAGCCTGACAGAGGTGAGGGAACGCTGCTGCTCACAGACCATCCAGTCCCCCCCCCCCCCCTACGGAATTAAACAAATCAATTGGAGCGTCCTTTATTTGATCAGGAGAGAGAACCCATTGAGATTCATGAGCTCGGACGCAATGGAGACCGAGGTAAAGGCGCAGCCCCGCAACTGCTTATTCACACCAGTGCTGGCAATACGCCAGCCCCCCCCCCCCCCGCCTACTACTCTAGGTATTTGGCCTACTCTTCCATCTAGGAATAGGTGGGAGTACCCACACGATACCCCAATGCATGACGACCTGTCGATCAACTGCACTTGTGCCCATTTAAACTGCCGGGTGGATTGAGGCGAGGTGGCTTTTAAGAAACTTGGACCATTGTTTCAGCTGCCACGCCAGGAGATAGGATCGAACCGACGACCTCTGGATTGCAAGCCCAGTGGCATAACCGTTACACCTCTGTGGAAAAAAAAATCCATGGATAAGTATTCGCGACGGGTTTATAATTTTTCGTAATGTGGTTTCTGGTATATATTCCCCCCCCCCCCACGTTGATGATTCACGCTTTGGCAGGAGAGCACGCAAGAGTCCAGCGACTGGGGGAGCAACGTCCCACGGGAGGCGAATGAGGAGGGGGGGGTAGGCGAGTTCGTTGCATCACCCCGAGAGTTATTTAAACAAAGTTGCTTCAATGTTTTTTTTTGTTTGACAATACCGCACCGTGTCACCGCTTCCTTCCACCCACCCCCCTCCCCAAGAGCGAGCGAGCGCCGTTTAAATTCCCAAATCCTCTCCCTCGTCTCCCTTGGGCGGGAGAGGAGGTGGGGCGGGATGACTGTAAGGAAATCCAGTTTCTGTTCCTTTCTGGGTCATTCCGAGGAGCGAGTGCTCCGGCTTGCCGAGACCTGTGCCGCTCCGAGCACCTCCCCCGCCCCCTCCGCTGCACACCACCGCTCGTGGCGGAGCGGTCGCGCGCGCGCGCGCGCGTACTGCGGTGCCGGCGTGCTGCGCTTGCGTGCTCCATCTGTCCCGAAGGCAGCAGTAGGCGGGCAGCGCCGAGGGTTTGAACGCGTGGTGCGCGATCGTTGGCGGGGAGCGGTGACAGCGGTTAGCGCGCTGCCCTACGAACCCGGCCGCCCGAGTTCAATTCCCGGCCGGGCGCACATCAGTGGCGATTACCCGAACAGCCCCTACCCGTTGAGGGCATGCCGATCGTTGGCGCCGGGGAGACAAAGGCGGCCGGGCATGGTGCTGGCCCACACACCCCCTCGTGCGTAAGCGTCGACCTTCGTAGTTGCCCGCCAACGGCGCTCCCCACCCTCTTCCAAAAGCCTGTGAAGGCTATACAAGGGATCTTTGTCTTTGTGTGTAGCGCGCGATTGGCTTTATCTCACTGTATATCCTGTGCTGCCAGTATGAGCACCCTTACGAGTCAGTGCATGAACACATCAACAAACGTCGGGCGGCGCAAATGAAACTAAACCCGTGCGGTTATTTGCGAGGCCGGCGACCTCGGCTACAAGGTCACCCCCCCCACTCCCCATCGGGGTCGCAGGTTCCAGACAGAATCCCGCACACGGGGGGATGGGGGTAATGACTTAACCGGAGCGGCGATCCAAGAGCGTGGCCCCACTTTCTGAGCAGTTGTTTGAACCGTCGTGCCGACACACTGCGCCAAGTTTTTTTTTTTTTAAAAGTGTATTTTATTTTACTCACTGGATGCGATATTCATCGTGTAAATGTTATGACTGCGGTCGACGCCGACCGAAGTGAAAAAAAGGATCTTGATGGAACGTGAACGTGTACTGCATCAATGATTAAATTGTGCGTGTGTGCATACGTGTCATGACGTGTTAGCTGTGTGTCAACTGGCACCCCGGACGACTTTGCAAATGAGATGTGTTCATCTCAAGGGGGGTGGGGGGGGGGTCAAATATTTCATAGAAACGTTAAATACATATTTGTTCAAATAGTGCTATCAACGCGGTGTCATTAGGCAAAATCATTCATTTGGAAATCTTGCAGCAGAGTGTGCTCCCCGTGTGTGTCGGAGAACGGGCCGGCAGACGACATCCTCTCAACACTTCAGATAAATCTCTCAAATGCCAATGTGTATCCTTTGTACAGTAGGGCCAACACTTTCCCACACTCTCCTATGAGATTGTCTATCAAATGACCTTCAAAACGATATGTATAATTATTTGAGCTGGAATATGCTGAATTAAACGCAAACCCATTTTTTGTGGAGGGGGGGGGGGGGATTTCGTGACTGTTATTGGCCATCAATTTGCCGCAATTGAGAATCCGGTTTAATCACAGGGGGAATAGAACCCAGACTCATAATCCTGGGTCTCAACTTTGCTGCCTTGGCACCATGTACTCTGACTTACCATGCCACTATGATTACCCTAAAACAATTTCATCTGAGCTCCTCCACTTTACAATAGCCTGGCTTCTCCATGCCAATGTTTAGGGCATCATTTCAGCTGGGTCTGTCTGGGTCATCGAAGCAGAAAACGTGTTTGTGCCCGGCACACCACATCCAGGACACTTCTCGTTATGGCTATGGATACTAGTCACGCGCCACATGCTCCAGTCCACCAGCAGCAACCGGAATAATATTCAGTGAGACGAAGCCCTGCCAATGTCACGCAAG
This sequence comes from Petromyzon marinus, assembly GCF_048934315.1. Classification (NCBI taxonomy): domain Eukaryota; kingdom Metazoa; phylum Chordata; class Hyperoartia; order Petromyzontiformes; family Petromyzontidae; genus Petromyzon; species Petromyzon marinus. The sequence continues at coordinate 5,457,748 of NC_133699.1, forward strand.
AAGCCCCGAAGGGCCTGGCTTATTTTCTCTGAAAAAGTGAAAAACTCTCCGGCCCATTCCTCCACATTAAAGCGCGGCGTTAAAAAAATAAAAAAAAACCCTTCCAACAATGGCGCGTGTGTCCAAAACGAGTAATTTGTGCCGAGCGGCAAGCCAATGAATCGGCTGACTTTATTTATTTAACTCGGTCTCTCTTTTTTACACTACGTAAATGTAAGCACAGCTTCAACTCGACCGGTTCTAAATCTAGGGCCCCCGCGACTAATCAAATGCAGCAGAATCAATTTCAGAGGAGGACCATTTTTGCCCGCACAGTGCTTGAAACGCAATCTTCATTCGCCCCCCCACCCCCCCAAACTATAAACTAAAAAAGAAAAGCCACACTTTGCACAGCAGCCGTACAGTGCTTCTAGCAGCGAGAAAAACCTGGTTCAAACAAAGCGTGTTTGCTTTCAACATTCGCCCGAGTGTGCTGTGTGCATTTTTGTGCGTATTTACTAGCAACGCAAGAGAGCCGTTCTCCTCCCCTTCAGTCTTCCCGTGCTGTGTTTTTCAAATCCATCAGCCGAACGACGGGGCTCGAAATTACTTTTCACTCCTTGGAACCCGCAACGACGCTGTTGTTGCTGCTGCTGACATGGCTGCAATGGCGCGGGAGCGCCGGACTTACAATCCGGAGGTCGACGGTTCGATTCTATCTCCGGGCGTGGCAGTTGAAACGAGGGGGGGGGGCAAAATTCAAAAAATCTCCCCCCCCGGCCACCCCCATTCGCTGTCCATCCAAGCAGTATAAACGGGTACACCACAGTTCGTCCATCGGCAGGGCAGTTTACGTGAGGTCGGGCAAATTGTGGGGTACTCCAACCGCTTACAAGAGACGCCTGGCCTTCGTGGAAGAGGAGGCCAATTGCCCTCTAGAGCAGCGGTTCCCAACCCGTGGTCGAATGGGCACCGGTAGTCCGTGGAACTATTGCCGATAAGATTTATTTCACAATTTTTGTTTCTGGGCGGTGGTGGCGCACGCCTGTGATGCAGGGTTGGTGGATCACATGGATGTGCAACTCCCTTCCCGTGGGCGTCAATGAGGTGCCATACCCTAGCTCCCGAGGTGGTACAGCAGAGTGTGGACTGATATCATCTGCCTCCTCTGTATGGGATAGTGTTGTCCCCTCGCATGTGTGGGTTTTCTCCGAGCTACTTCAGTTTCCTCTCGCATGTATAAACACTGACGAATAAGCTTAGAGCATCTTAATCTATAGAGAACCACAGAGCTTGGGCAATTGTTGTCACCGGCTCACCACCTAGCCATCCGCCAGCTTGTCTGTGGTGAGATGCAATTTGCACGAACGACGCAATCTAAAACACCTTTATGTCACTGCATGGCAGTCAGCATTTAGTTTTTGCGTTGACAACGGTCATACGTTACTCATTGGTTTTTTCGGTAAAGTAACGTATGTAGAAATACCATAAAATTATATTAAAATAAATCAATCACGACGTTTCGACCGCAACACAAGCGATCTTCATCAGGTGTAAAAAACAAACAGCGAGGGAGCATATAGGGCGACACCAACGCAACACATAGAGAGCGCCAAACTGCACGGAGGTAAATACAACAAGAAGATAAGAGACGAGAATTCAACAAACCTAAGAAAAAATTACGTGATGCAAAACCAGTCAGGCCAACAACACAGTTAGACACTTACCTGGCGGACCACGAATTTCAGAAGAGTGTTAAATTTCGTGTTCATCCTCTAGATTGAACATACCAGCATAACCAGTGTACCTCGTATATGTTCACTCTGTCTATGCTGGTATGTTCAATCCAGAGGATGAACACGAAATTTAGCACTCTTCTGAAATTCGTGGTCCGCCAGGCAAGTGTCTAACTGTGTTGTTGGCCTGACTCGTTTTGCATCACGTAATTTTTTCTTAGGTTTGTTGAATTCTCGTCTCTCATCTTCGTGTTGTATTTACCTCCGTGTAAGTCTAACACTCTCTATGTGTTGCGTTGGTGTCGCCCTATGTGTTCCCTCGCTATTTGTTTTTTACACCTGATGAAGATCGCTTGTGTTGCGGTCGAAACGTCGTGATTGATTTATTTTAATATAATTCTAGGGTATTTCTACATACGTGACTTTACCGAAAAAAACAATGAGTAATTTATGCAGTCACGAAAGCTTTAATTCTTTATTAACGGTTATAAAGTTGGGAAAAGTTGGCAACTGCTGGACTAGCGGGGCCCTCCAGAGCTCCCTCTAGCGGAGGCCATCCCCCCAGCAGCGGCATGAGAAACCGCGGGGTTGCCACCTTTGCTTTAAACAGAGGTCTGCAAAAACCCGTTCGCCACCACCATCAACCGATCGCTCGGTAAACAGGAGCAGATCTGGGCAGAATAAGCGGAGCCGCCGCCGCCGCTACGATGAGCCCAAAACCGCAGTGCATGCGACTTTCACAGGAAACTACATCCTACGTCTTGAACTGGAAATGGCCCTGCAGGCAGGAGACAGAAGCAGGGGGGGCGGTGGTGGTGGGGGGGAATGGTGGGTGGTGGGGGAGATGAGAGGAGGAGGACAAGGAGGAGGCGGAGGGGGAGAAGAAGCTTTTGGACAGTCTGGAAGGATTGCGAAGAGGAGGCAGCAGGCAGGAAACAAATTAATCCACCTTTGGTCTTTTTTTCAAAGTCCCCCGTGTGTCCACGTGTGGAATGCAGCAGAGTCAACATCGGCTGTTGCCGCTGTTACATTATTCCGGCGGGTTGTCGTTTCAAATTAGCACGTGCTGGGTCTCAGGTGGCGTGGAAAGTTAACGACAAAGCCACGATAAATTATTCTCCACTCCCTCCAGAGGGGGCGCCTTGCGCCTTGCGCTACCGCCGAGCGCACCACGAGGCCTCGGCAAGGTAAAAGGTAAAAACAACGAGCCTACCTTTACCCTACCTTTTGCATTACCACAGTACAATCACTCTACCCAACCTTTTACCCTTCAGCAGGTAAGGTAAAAGGTTCAAAGCAACGAGCCTACCTTTACCCTACCTTTTACCCTTACCCCATACAAATTACAGGGTAATTACTGGGGTACTACACATGAAAAAGGTTTATAACAGATAAATGCTAGGTAGAGCGCTTTATTCATATAGAATACTCTCAATGATTCCAATTTTACACGCTTTCTTTTAACTCACTCTGTCTGTTGTTGTCGTTGTTGTTGTATCCTCAAATCTTGTAACTCAATTTTAAGCCACTTCCCAAAGTGGTTTCGACTGCAAACTTGGTATACTTATGTCATACTGATGACAATACTATATTCTATCATTAAAAATAAAAGAAAAAAATATTTTTAAACATTATTTTACATGTTATGTTTCGGCTTGGGTCTAATTGTCCACTGTCAACTGATGTTGGCTTAATTGACCACGGTCCCTTTACGTTATGGCAAGCTTCGGGGCCACTTCCTGGAGTCGTGGACTCGTGGAGTTCTGCCATTACTAGTAGGGTACATTTCATTAAAGCGTGTTTTTTAAACAGTTTTGTTTAAAATAGTACTTATTAAATGGTAGGCCACGGACTGCGCCACGGAGCTTTTAGCGGTAAACAAGGCACCGTATTTACCGGGTAATACTTCGAGCTACCTTTACCCTACCCTTTACCTTACCCCTTGGCATGTCGACACCTTTACCTTTTACCTTTACCCTTTTACCCGGTAAAAAAGGTAAATTACCTTACCTTGCCGAGGCCTACGCGCCACGTCTGAGCGGAGCCATCGTCACACGGTCAAACGAGGAGAGAGGATCGAGCCATAAATGTCCACCTGTAAATTCAAACGTAATGGAGGCCTAGGACTCTGGCTGATGAGAAGAGTCCAGGTTTTGTGCATTAAAATACAGGGCGGCCCAAATGTCAGGACGACTGCTCGTGTTGCGATCGAAACGTCGTAGTTTTTTTGGTATATTTCTTTGAACCTATCTACGTGACTTTACCGAAAGACCCCCCAAAAAATATGAATTCCTGCAGTCACGAAAGCTTTAAGTCAAGATTTAATATATTTATTTGAACAAATCACATAGGGTTATTTTATACATTTTGGAAAATGTTCGAACCGACTTCCATTCACATTAATGCATGAATTATCTTACATTTTACCTTAATTCATTCACGGTTCTTGGTCGAGTTTTAAACGACGGATTTGAGGTGACCCCCACGGGAAGACGAGAAAAATAGATATTAATGATAATAGATAAAATATTAACCTGATGAATAAACAATCCCAGCGTTAAAACAAATTAAACAACCCTACGTGCCCTGACTTTTGGGCCACCTTGTGTATGGAGCGCGACAGCACATATGAACGCATAGCAAACATAGCAGAGTTGCAGACAGAATTTAAATACGCTCAGAGAAATGTAGGCGATTACGCAGATCTTATTTACAAATGGATAAAATTAATTCGTATTACGCACGGGGGGGCGGTGTGGAGCTGCCCCACGGGGCTGGCAGAAAGATTCGCAATCCAGAGACCGCCGGCAGTAGAAAACAAATGGAGCTCATCTGCCGGCAGTGGTGTGAGCGAGCAATTTGCACGGCTGTGCCTTTACCACATATTTGGCTTGGTGCTCTGAAAGCAATGTGCGGGGTGTGGGGGAGGCGTCGCGGTCTTCCCCACGTCGGAATATGAACCGATGACCCGAGTTACATTTCCAGCCGTCGCTACCCTGAGTGGCGGAGTAATCTCTTGTCCTGTGCGGCGACACGACCCCCCCCCCTCGCCTCTCTTTCAATTTGTTTTGGTACCACGCGACCATGTTACGGCAAAACAATACACATCGATGGGATGGGGCTCACGCAGGGTGTGGAGAACATGCAGAGGTCAATGAAATCATTCGAACTGTTCGGCAAATCAAATGGGCTCGGGCAGGACATGTTGCTGGAAGGGATAATGGCCCGTGATCAAGAATAGTGATAGATCAAGAATAGCGGCGGCCAAGGAAGGTGACGCATCTGGGAGCACGACCGGCAGGGAGACGGAGTGATGAAATCAGCTCGCGTGGAGGAGCTAAGTGGATTATTACATAGTAGGAGCACGAGAGATGGTGACGGCTTGGGGTGGTTTTCATCAGGCAATGGGTTGACAATTGCTACTGCTGGTGATATACAGTGAGGGAAGAAGTATTTGATCCCCTGCTGATTTTGTACGTTTGCCCACTGACAAAGAAATGATCAGTCTATAATTTTAATGGTAGGTTTATTTGAACAGTGAGAGACAGAATAACAACAACAAAAATCCAGAAAAACGCATGTCAAAAATGTTATAAATTGATTTGCATTTTAATGAGGGAAAGAAGTATTTGACCCCCTCTCAATCAGGAAGATTTCTGGCTCCCAGGTGTCTTTTATACAGGTAACGAGCTGAGATTAGGAGCACACTCTTAAAGGGAGTGCTCCTAATCTCAGCTTGTTACTTGTATAAAAGACACCTGTCCACAGAAGCAATCAATCAATCAGATTCCAAACTCTCCACCATGGCCAAGACCAAAGAGCTCTCCAAGGATGTCAGGGACAAGAGTGTAGACCTACACAAGGCTGGAATGGGCTACAAGACCATTGCCAAGCAGCTTGGTGAGAAGGTGACAACAGTTGGTGCGATTATTCGCAAATGAAAGAAACACAAAAGAACTGTCAATCTCCCTCGGGCCTGGGGCTCCATGCGAAATCTCACCTCGTAGAGTTGCAATGATCATGAGAACGGTGAGGAATCAGCCCAGAACTACACCGGAGGATCTTGTCAATGATCTCAAGGCAGCTGGGACCATAGTCACCAAGAAAAAATTGGTAACACTACGCCGTGAAGGACTGAAATCCTGCAGCGCCCGCAAGGTGCCCCAGCTCAAGAAAGCACATATACATGCCCGTCTGAAGTTTGCCAATGAACATCTGAATGATTCAGAGGACAACTGGGTGAAAGTGTTGTGGTCAGATGAGACCAAAATGGAGCTCTTTGGCATCAACTCAACTCGCCGTGTTTGGAGGAGGAGGAATACTGCCTATGACCCCAAGAACACCATCCCCACCGTCAAACATGGAGGTGGAAACATTATGCTTTGGGGGTGTTTTTCTGCTAAGGGGACAGGACAATTTCACCGCATCAAAGGGACGATGGACGGGGCCATGTACCGTCAAATCTTGGGTGAGAACCTCCTTCCCTCAGCCAGGGCATTGAAAATGGGTCGTGGATGGGTATTCCAGCATGACAATGACCCAAAACACACGGCCAAAGCAACAAAGGAGTGGCTCAAGAAGAAGCACATTAAGGTCCTGGAGTGGCCTAGCCAGTCTCCAGACCTTAATCCCATAGAAAATCTGTGGAGGGAGCTGAAGGTTCGAGTTGCCAAACATCAGCCTCGAAACCTTAATGACTTGGAGAAGATCTGCAAAGATCAGTGGGACAAAATCCCTCCTGAGATGTGTGCAAACCTGGTGGCCAACTACAAGAAACGTCTGACCTCTGTGATTGCCAACAAGGGTTTTGCCACCAAGTACTAAGTCATGTTTTGCAGAGGGGTCAAATACTTATTTCCCTCATTAAAATGCAAATCAATTTATAACAATTTTGACATGCGTTTTTCTGGATTTTGTTGTTGTTATTCTGTCTCTCACTGTTCAAATAACCCTACCATTAAAATTATAGACTGATCATTTATTTGTCAGTGGGCAAACGTACAAAATCAGCAGGGGATCAAATACTTTTCTCCCTCACTGTATGTATTTGAGTGTCTCCTCAATTATACGTAAACATCACGTACATCAAACATTTTCCAGCCCATAATTCAAATGACTCCTTTCGACCACCGTTCTTCGCTCATGAGAACTCAAGTACTGAATCTGTGAAACGTTCGGAGGCAGTCAGGATTTACGGTAATTCCCTCGTTCTTATCGCGAGTCGAGTCACACAACAAACAACCTGGAGGCTGATTAAACAGCAGTAAACAACCCACTGATCAAACACGGGACCCCCCCGGTCCGGATGACTTGGGAGCCACACAAAACATTGGCCATAAAACCCAAACACGCATGAAGTCATGCTGCAGCCCATGCTGTTGGCAAGGCAACAAAGCCCGTTCGGCCCTACGCCAGGCTTGACAGAGAGATTATCGCTCCCCTCCCCACCCCCCCTAACTGGATGTGCGGTTAAGGTGGAGCCCGGGCTGAACGTGGAAACGGATCACGTGCCTCATCGTAACGGATAAGGGGCCGTCCATAAATGACGTCACGCGATTTTGGACGATTTTTGACCCACCCTCGTCACACGGCGTCACAAAAAGTCAGACCCCCCCCCTCAAATATGACGTCACAAAGCTATGCCCCACCCAATTTTTTTTACTTGCTTCAAATCGCTTTAAACTATTGTCATTGTAGTGCGTATTTAATGTGTCGCTGCAGTCTGATGTTGTTGGATATTTTTTTTATTAAAAATTCTATTTAATTAAGTAGAACGTGTTGACTATATTTATTTAAAGTTGCGCATTGTGATGTGACGTCACATGTCTCAACGCCCCCCCCCCCTTTTCACACATCGTCACAAATGTCTGACCCACCCCCCTTAGGTGCGTGACGTCATTTATGGACGGTCCCTTATGCCTAATCGTGTGCCAGTATATGTCATAAGCCCGATCACGTAATTGCATAATTGTATACCCACCGTGTCAATTTGCTTAACCATGATGCTTAATCACATGCCCGGCTTATCATTGCCCAACTCGCCTATAGCCCGCCCAACGACGCGTGGATATCGGAGTTTTTCTGAAATATTCAATCGAAAATAATGACCCGCTCATGATTATTAATGAGGGGGTGCGGGCGGGGTCCACATGAGTGACGTCATCAGCTCATGATTATTGATGAGGGGGGGGGAGCTCCATGTGCAGTGACGTCATCCGCTCATTATTAATTAGGGGGGTGGTTGCCCCATGTGGAGTGACGTCACCCGCTCATGATTATTAATGAGGGGTGCGGCATGTGGAGTGACGTTTCGCGCGGGACACACACACACATTCTTGGCTTATTATATTAGTAATGACGATGCCTAATTATATACAGGAGGTGTCAAGATATTCAAACACCAAATAGACACCTATTACAAGGAATCACGTCTGTATTAACCACACATTTGCGATAAAACATGCAAACATGCTTTGAAAAATGTATGCCCCGTCCTTGAAGCTGATTGGCCTACACCAGACAGGCTTTCCGATTGGCCTACAACCTCAAAAAACCGCAGGTTTTATTGAACTAACTTAGCAGTCTGGTACTGTACCTTTCAATTGCAAACGAAGGTAATGTTCCACACAAGCTGGCAGTGTTTGCTAAACAGTCTAGTACAAATGCACTGATCTATGGAGCAAAGTAAAACAAAACCCCACATCCAAAATGTGCTAAACGCACACTGGCACTTTGCAAGGGTCACCTCCAAAGCTCATGTTGACAAATTCCAAAATTCTTATGGAAGGGGTCAAACGTAAAGGGACGCTACGGTGACGAGATGTTAACTACCTCACTTGCTGTACGGGAGGTCGTGGGTTCAATAGCAACCCCGACGCCTATATATTTGGAGTTTGCATGTTTTCTCTCCGGGTTGGTCATTTGGATTTTTCTCCTGGTCGTCCGCTTTTTTTCCTCCACATTTAGCAACATGCGTTTAAAAGGACGTGACTGCAATGAGAAACTACTTCGTTGAGCTATCGTTTGTGGCCAGGTCGCTTCTGAAAAAAAGAGATATATCGCTCAGTGGGCCTTACCTAGTACAATAAAACATATTTTTAGTTTAGTTTATAGATCGTAAGGGAGGGGGTCCCAAAATTTCAAGCTTTTAAAAATACAACAAGGCGGTCCAATAACAACACAAATATTCAACGTATTCTCTACCCCCATTATCCCATCACCACTGCAACCAGCTACTGTTAACTTTCCACAAAGCGGCAGTCATTTTATTTTCCCCGCAAGAACGATGGGAGCAGAGTAAAACAGCAACCAGAGTAAAACAGCAACCAGGAATTGAACTGTCAGTCACATTTCAGACGTAAATCCATGATTGCGAAAAATTTCACGCAAAACAATGCGAGCTGGGCGGATCGAGAACCGTCAAGACACGTTGCCTCAACCACTGAAAACCCACTGGCGACGAACGGTGCAGTACGTACGTATGTTGAACTTCTTTCACATCGTACATAACCAAGCGTGCTAATCGGGGGTGCTGGCGAGGGACAATAAACTCAACACAAAAAGACGTTCTAAAAGAAACGCGTTTTCAAACTAGATTTAAACGTGCAAAGCTCCAGTGGCTTCCCAATATCGGAAGAGCGTTCCAGACGGCCGCAGAAGCGCATCATGAAGTCGCGCGCGATGCGGTGACCGTCTTCGTTCGACGGACAGCCAAAAGTAACGCGCGACGACGATGGGAATGGACGGACGAGCAAGATGGGTGTGGAAGATGAGAGACGTGGTTGCGAGCACGTGACCTGTCAATGGCAGGCATGCGGTGTGTTGTTACGACTGAGTTCGCTCGTAATTTAAAGGTTGTACAGATGGCCGCGCCCCCCCTCGTTTGTTGTTTGTTTCTGAGCTGGCTCGGCCAGAACTGGGTAAGGACATCGACCAACTTTCGACCCGGGCAACCTAAGAAGAAGAGCACAGACTCAAGACGTTTCTTGACTTATCGCTATAACGACAATGAAATATACTTAAGAACGCGCAAGTTAAAGCAAAACGAAATATCAAACATACAATTAATGAGAAGAACTGAAATATTATATTTAAACTTAAAATCTTATCAACGATTCCCATGCTGGTGCGCTTAGTCTGCCGGCTCTGACTCGGAACGGCCCCATTGAAATACAACTGTAACAAGATCAAGGGACATGATGTTACAACGAGTTTCGCGACTGCAAAGCCAGCTGTTCAGCCTTATCAGCGCCGGCTATCTCTGGCGTCAAATCACACGCCCAAGGAATTTTCTAAAGACACCTCAGTGCTGCATAGAGGCCACCCATGCAGGTAGACTCCACATCACGGCTGTCTATTGTCTCGCGTGAAGTGTGCCGTCTGTGTTACATATACGCGTGTATAGAGTTAGTTGTCTGTTCACCCTGACTTTGATGGCGCTCAGAAGATAAGCAAGGCTGAGCCTGGTTCCTGCTTGGAAAGGAGCTTGCCTTGGAATGCCAGGTGTTGTAGGTGTGGAGGATGCCAGTAGATGGCAGCACAGCAAATGAATCTTTGATCTGTCTGAGCTTTGAGCGTTGTCTCCTCGTATGTGCGGATTTTCTCCGGGCACTTTGGTTTCCTCCCACAGTTCAAAGTCGTTTTTCCCCCCTCTACATTTAGGAACATGCGCTTAGAGTATTTGACTGCTATAAATGTTCACATGATAAGCCACGTCCTTGAGCTATCATTTGTGGCCAGGTCGCTTCAGTGGGCCTTAACTGGTAAAATAAAAATAAACGTTTATTAGTAGTTTAAAGTCACGAATGGAATGGGCCAAAACATCCTCACTCAGGGCCCTCCTGAACAAGTTTTGAGAATCAGTGATGGCTTTCCTGGGTAATTACTATACTGTGAAGGGCATCATTATAATCATTCTCAGTGGTGGAATACAACGGTAAACCATATTCTGTGAGTGGTGTAAATGCCACATTACCAAACATGTGCACTGTTCCGAGAGGTTTCTATTCCTATGCTACGATGTTTACGCAGAGGGGAAGCGACGGGAGTGAACGTGAGCGGCTGCTGCATGATCAGGGGGTACCGTGGTGGCGAAATGTTAACTATCTCGCCGGGTATGCAGGAGGTCGTGGGTTTGATCCCGACCCTGACGCCTTCATATTTGAAGTTTGCATGTCTCTTTTCCTACGATCACGTGGATTTTTCTCCAGGTCCTCTGGGGTTTCCCTCCGCATGTAGAAACATGCATTTAGAGTATTTGGCTGCTCTATATTTCCACGTGATGATAAGCCACTTGGTTGAGCTTTCATCTGTGGCCAGGTCGCTTCTGAAAAGGAGCTATATAGTTCAGTAGTAAAATAGAAAGTTTAGTTTAGGTTTCCCAGCTGGACTCCATCATTTTCATTTTGACCACTGATAATTGCCATGATACGACTCTCGCTAAAGATACTTCATACATTTAGCAGTACTCGCCTCCAATGGATATTTGGGGTGAGTGGTGTAAATGGCACATTGCCATCGCAGGGCCCAATAATACTCTTCACTAACTAGTGCGCAGTCACATTTGCACATGGTGGCACGTCGAGCAGGCAACACTCAACTAGTCATTGTACAGAGGGCTGGTGTCCGTTGATCGTTTTGGACGATGACCTGCATTCAAACTCAAGCTTTTCCGAGTCACATTGGACGGAGGGGGAACTTGAGCCATTGACCTGGCCCTTGGGCAGAGGAACTTTGTGAGAAGAGGCCATCAGACGAGAGAAAAAAACCACGTAATTTGCCTCTTCTGTAAAGTGACACAAAAGCTGATGGATAGCTTCTCTGCCGGTTTAGTCGTGCATTGATCATGGCAACATCAGCTGGAGTGAGCTATCCGTCAGCTTTAACGACCTGGGGAAGCCTTCATCCACCAATGGATTGATTCTGGCTGGTGATCAATCCACTGCTGGATTAAAACGTCGCCGCACCGCTGACGGTTTTTTGCAACGCGCTAGCGTACTACACAAATAAGGGAAATGAAATGGGACAAACGTACAACACGGGGGTCACGACTAAACAACAAATGACTACAATTGCGAAATAAATCATCACGTCGGCCTAATGAACTCCGCAAGTGTTGCCTCGCTCTTTGGGAATTCGCTCTGTGCCAGACGCTGGCGCATTTAGCGCAGAGCCGTGTTCCAAGGAAAACATTACAGCAGACGTAAATAGATCCTGAATGTGCTCGTTCGGGGGGGGGTGTGTCGGTTTGCTTGTGTGGGTGGGGAGCGGTGGTGTGGGTGGGGAGCGGTGGTGTAGCGGTTAGCGCGATGCGCTATGAACCCGGCCACACGGGTTCGATTCCCGCTCACGGCCAACACCAGTGACGATAATCTGATACCGGTCCTGGGCCTCCCCTAGGTCGACTCAGCCTCAAATGAGTAGTGTAAACAACGCCACTAGTGAGACAAAGGCGGTCGGGCGTGGTGCTGGCCATCCACCACCTCGTGTGCCGTTCCGGCCTTCATACAGTGAGGGAAAAAAGGATTTGATCCCCTGCTGATTTTGTACGTTTGCCCACTGACAAAGAAATGATCAGTCTATAATTTTAATGGTAGGTTTATTTGAACAGTGAGAGACCGAATAACAACAACAAAACCCAGAAAAACGCATGTCAAAATTGATTTTCATTTTAATGAGGTAAATAAGTATTTGACCCCTCTGCAAAACATGACTTAGTACTTGGTGGCAAAACCCTTGTTGGCAATCACAGAGGTCAGACGTTTCTTGTAGTTGACCACCAGGTTTGCACACATCTCAGGAGGGATTTTGTCCCACTCCTCTTTGCAGATCTTCTCCAAGTCATTAAGGTTTCGAGGCTGACGTTTGGCAACTCGAACCTTCAGCTCCCTCCACAGATTTTCTATGGGATTAAGGTCTGGAGACTGGCTAGGCCACTCCAGGACCTTAATGTGCTTCTTCTTGAGCACACCCCCTGCACTCCTCCTGCACCCCCCCCCCCAACAAGAGACCTAACTAACACGCGCGGCCGAGTGGAGACGGAGCAACTGGGATGATCGATCGTCGCTCACGGAAAACCGAGATAGGGAAGACGCAGAACGTCTGGCAAGACGAAGCCCACAACGCGACTCCATGTCCACCCCGCCCGCCCGCCCGTGCGTGCGTGCAACCCGCAACAAATCAACAGACTTACCAGGCTGCTTTGGGAGTGGGGCAAGTGATTGCCGTTCGCGAGTAGCGCCCTTGAAGGCCGGTTACGGCGCGTGGCCAGCACCACGCCCGGCCGCCTTTGTCTCCGAAGTGGCAACGTTGCCCGAATGCGCCAGGTACTCGCTTGAGGCTGCGTCGACCTAAGGGACGGGCCCAGGACCGGTTCAGAGAAGCGGTGAGCGGGAGTGGAACCTCGTGAATCCGGGTTCGTAGCGCAGCGCGTTAACCGCTACACTACCGCTCCCCACCACCAACAACCCCAACAACGCTCTTACATCACCACCAACCTCACCTCGAGTGAAACTTGCATCTTCACCACGGAGCAGAAGTGGTGGACATCGCGAGACGACGTGGGGTTGGTCTTCTCATTTCAAACGACGGCACGAGCCACACGCGCTCCAAGACGCAGATAAGAAGCCCCTGTAAGAGAGTCAGCGTGCGTGTGTGTGTGTCAGTGTGTGTGAGAGCCAGTGTGTGTGTGTGTGTGAGTCGGTGTGTGTGTGTGAGTCAGTGTGTGTGTGTGAGAGTCAGTGTGTGTGTGTGTGTGAGTCGGTGTGTGTGAGTCAGTGTGTGTGTGTGAGGGTCATTGTGTGTATGTGTGAGTCAGTGTGTGTGTGTATGTGAGTCGGTGTATGTGTGTGAGGGTCAGTGCGTGTGTGTGTGAGTCGGCGTGTGTGTGTGTGAGTCGGTGTGTGTGTGTCAGTGTGTGTGAGTCAGTGTGTGTGTGAGGGTCAGTGTGTGTGTGAGGGTCAGTGTGTGTGAGTCAGTGTGTGTGAGTCAGTGTGTGTGTGTGAGTCAGTGTGTGTGTGTGAGGGTCAGCGTGTGTGTGAGGGTCAGTGTGTGCGTGTGAGAGTCAGTGTGTGTGTGTGAGTGTCAGTGTGTGTGTGTGAGAGTCAGCGTGTGTGAGAGTCAGCGTGTGTGAGTGTCAGTGTGTGTGTGAGGGTCAGTGTGTGTGTGTGAGGGTCAGTGTGTGTGTGTGAGAGTCAGCGTGTGTGTGTGAGGGTCAGCGTGTGTGTGTGAGGGTCAGCGTGTGTGTGTGAGTCAGTGTGTGTGTGTGAGTCGGTGTGTGTGCGTGAGGGTCAGTGTGTGTGTGAGAGAGTGTGTGTGAGTCGGTGTGTGTGTGTGAGGGTCAGTGTGTGTGTGAGAGTCAGTGTGTGTTTGAGGGTCAGTGTGTGTGTGTGTGAGTCCGTGTGTGTGTGCGAGGGTCAGTGTGTGTGTGAGCGTCAGTGTGTGTGTGAGTGTAAGTGTGTGAGAGTCAGTGTGTGTGAGTGTCAGTGTGTGTGTGAGAGTCAGTGTGTGTAAGGGTCAGTGTGTGTGTGTGAGAGAGTCAGTGTGTGTGTGTAAGGGTCAGTGTGTGTGTGAGAGGGTCAGTGTGTGTGAGAGTGTCAGTGTGTGTGTAAGGGTCAGTGTGTGTGTGAGAGGGTCAGTGTGTGTGTGTGTGTAAGGGTCAGTGTGTGTGTGAGAGAGTCAGTGTGTGTGTGTAAGGGTCAGTGTGTGTGTGTAAGGGTCAGTGTGTGTGTAAGGGTCAGTGTGTGTGTGTGAGAGAGTCAGTGTGTGTGTGTAAGGGTCAGTGTGTGTGTGTGTATAAGGGTCAGTGTGTGTGAGAGCCAGCGTGCGTGCTGTTTGCGAGCGTCTACCTAAGTAAAGCAGCACGGTACTTGCCCCATGTGGCTGTGTTCGGCTATTCGGGGGATCTCTGTTGTTTGCGCACGTGTTGCTGTTACTGCTGATACTGCGAAAACGATAAGTTTGTGCTTGGCTTCCTACTCCCGTTGCTGCTCGATAGTCGTGTTAAAATGATAACTTCGTAGTCGCTGCCGCTGCTACTGCTAAACCCGTAGACACTGGAAGAGAGAGAGCAAACAAAGAGACACAGCTGAGAGTGAGCCGGAGGAGGAGTGAGCCAGACGCAGCCAGACAGAAACGAGCTTCATTCATCTTTGTTGGGGCCGGACCAATCGTCGTGCCCGCACACGCATCATCAGCAGCCCCGGGGGGACGGAGTGCGGGGAGGTATATACGGTAATGGGGGGGAGGTATATACGGTAATGGGGGGAGGTATATACGGTAATGGGGGGGAGGTAAATACGGTAATGGGGGGGAGGTAAATACGGTAATGGGCGGGAGGTATATACGGTAATGGGGGGGAGGTAAATACGGTAATGGGGGGGAGGTAAATACGGTAATGGGCGGGAGGTATATACGGTAATGGGGGGGGAGGTAAATACGGTAATGGGGGGGAGGTATATACGGTAATGGGGGGGGAGGTATATACGGTAATGGGGGGGAGGTAAATACGGTAATGGGGGGGAGGTATATACGGTAATGGGGGAGGTATATACGGTAATGGGGGAGGTATATACGGTAATGGGGGGGAGGTAAATACGGTAATTGGGGGGTTGTTGAACATATACGTGCTAAGCAGTCTTTACTTATCGTTCATTTACAGTGCCGTTGTTGCTAACGCCTCTCCCAAGACGTCCTTTCACCACCCTACAACATTGTGTTCTTGTAACTTTCACCATCCTACAGGATTGTGTGGTTGTAACTTTCACCACCCTACACCATTGTGTTGTTGTAACTTTCACTATGCTACAGCATTGTGTTATTGTAACTTTCACCACCCTACACCATTGTGTTATTGTAACTTTCACCACCCTACACCAATGTGTTGTTGTAACTTTCACCATCCCACACCATTGTGTTGTTGTAACTTTCACCACCCTACACCATTGTGTTGTTGTAACTTTCACCACCCTACACCATTATGTTGTTGTAACTTTCACCACCCTACACCATTGTGTTGTTGTAACTTTCACCATCATACACCATTGTGTTATTGTAACTTTCACCACCCTACACCATTGTGTTGTTGTAACTTTCACCACCCTACACCATTGTGTTGTTGTAACTTTCACCACCCTACACCATTGTGTTGTTGTAACTTTCACCACCGTACAGCATTGTGTGGTTGTAACTTTCTGACCACCCGCCCCTACTGGACGTGTGTGAAAAAGAGCTGCATAGCTCTTCGGATTCCTCCAGTACAGATCAATATTCTGCTCCTGACATTTATAAATGCTTCTGGAAAAGGTCGGGCCGGTGGGGGTGGTGGTTCGTGGAGCTCCATTTAGCAGTTACGCGAGCAAGAAATTGCAGGGCTGCACCTTTAACCGTTTTCTTTGTTTTTCCTTTCAACTGCCTCTACCGGAGGCCACCGAGTCGATGGGCCCTTTTTCGACTTTGGGCAAGCGTCAACATGCAGTGGCTCAGCGACATCATCCATTGCTTGTGCTGCACCACGCTCCCGCATGCAGTGCTCCCCCCCGCCTTCGCCGAGCCGTGCTGGACCAACGTGGTGAAGTATGGTCAAACAACACCGCCCGCCCACCACCTCGTCCAGCAGTGCATTGACAAACGACGTTACGTGTTGTCGGGCGTGGAGGCACGCATTGCACGCCTGTGTTGCAGAACTTTGGAGGCAAGGGTTGGTGGATCACGCAGAGATGTGTGCGGCACGTCAAAGCCCGTTGGCCTGTGCGGCGGGCAGACGGCGGGACGGCCAGGGGGCATCGTCGAAACGCGTGTGCGGGATTTGAGGTTTGTATCCATTCCGTTACGTTTGCGTGGTGGGGGTTTCTCCGGGTCGATTTCCCCCCCCCCCCCCCCGCACGAAGCAAAATCACGAATTTAACTGCAATTGGAACAAACATCCCCGTGTAGCAGGGCCCTCCTACAATAGCCTTGCGACTCCCGTGCGACTTTCCTAGACACATTACACGAGAGTATTGTCATTATTAAGATACGTGAATGTTTGCTCTGTGGAAGGAAACCAAATTGGTATTATGATGACGATGATGATGCTGGCTGCGGTACTCAAATAGATTCGAGCCGGGAAACCACTGCTGCATCCACACGGAACAGACTCGGAACGAGTTCCCCAGTCGAGTTAGCTGGGACCAGTATACTGTGTCCACGTGCCATGCAGAGGTAAAGGCGCAACCCTGCAAATGTTTGTTCACGCCACCGCTGGCGGAAGGACCTCCTACCACACGAGCTCTTTCTAGCGGAGGGCCCGTGGGTCATTTTCGCCCATCCACCGTAAGCGTTGTTGGTTAACGATTCGATTGAAGAGCTATTACTATCAACGAATAGAAAGCCTCGATTCTTACGCACGCTCACGTGCACGCTGATTCATGCCATGCACCGTGAGTTAAATAGTCGACGTTAATCGTTCACAGCTTCAAGCCAATGGATCGGCTTGTATTCGACAAGAAGAGATGCACGCTTTCATTGGGAGACAAGGATTGTACCTGAGTCTCTACTGACACCTGCTGGCTCGAGTTCTTCACTTAGATCCGCTGATCAGCTGAGCTTCTGTTCCATTCTAGTCCAGTCTAGGATATCCATGTCTTGGAATCCTTTTTTCTGACCCAAGCCAAAGTGATTTCCAACTCAAGTGAACATTGCGATAGTGCTCACCTCCAATTTACAGCCCTGAGCCAGTGATGGGAATTCCACATTCCTATGGCGGGGGGAGATCATAGAGGACGACCTTTCACAATAAAGGGGTTTTGGGGTAGGTCGCGTAAATATCAATGTGTCGTTAACTCACCACCACCCGACACAGCCAATTAGTAAGGTTTACCACGTAAACAAAACGTGCCAATTACAAAACGTGCCAATTACTACTTCAGCACACTGGTGTGTTGGAGAGTAACCCCCCAACATTTACAATTCGAGTACATAGTTCCGATCTAGTTTTGAAAAAAAACCTTTATAGTGACTAATATGGGTCGCGAAAGCCTACTGCGTGTTAAAAGGACAACCATCGTTGGCTTCCCTGCAAAGTGGTACAGTTATTCATTTTAGTTACTGGGGGTGGTACTCGTTATTTTCTTAACTGAGGGCCGAATAGGTCTTTCACAAAGCCCTTTTGGCAGGAAACCAACTAATGAGCACACACACGCACCTGAGTCACTTCCGTCACTCTGGCAGAGGGACCCTCGTAGTGACAGAAGTGACGTGGTGCCGGCAAAGATGCTCGCGGTGACAGGCAGGTCAACGCCGTTTTCACTCCGTTTTCAAAGCGGCCGTTGGCCGCACGAAAGAAGCTCGCGGGCCATATCCAGCCCATGGACCATAGGTGCGGCCCTGCAATTACCTGTTCATGCCACTGTTGCCAGAAGTGCCTCTGCTTGTGTGAGACCTCGATGGATCGCCCCCCTGAGGCTATTTTCGCCTACTCTTCCGCACTGACCAGACGTCTTGGAAGAGTTAATTTCGGAAGTTTTTTTGTTTGTAAACTAAACTATTTTTTTTGTTTTACCAGGTAATGCCCACTGAGCTATATTGCTCTTTTTCAGAAGCGGCTTGGCCACAAATGATAGCCCAGTAAAGTGGCAGCAAAACACTCTAAACACGTGATGTTGAGTCTAAATGTGGAGGGAAAAACCGGAGGACCCGGAGAAAAATCCACGCGACCACGAGGAGAGAGAACACGCAAACTCCAAATAAACAGCAGGCGTCAGGGTCTGGATCGAACCCACAACCTCCTCCATACAGGCGAGGTAGTTAACATCTCGCCAGGTGGTGAGGACTCGAGAGACGAGGAATGTGTCTCATTTGCAAGCGTGACCTGGGTCATCAACCTGACAAAGGCAAAAACGAAGAACTTTAAGTACAGAAATTAAGAACATATAAATCAGAAGAAGAAAAAAAAACAACACACGAGATCTACATTACACGAATCGTTTCTTATTAAAATATTTCACCTGGAAAATCCATGGAGGTGGAACGCCTCTATTTGTAAGGGTGTCGATTGACACCCAGCAAGTGCATCCCGGTGCACGTACATGCAGCATCCATTACTTACACAGTGTGCATTTATACCGTGTGCATGACACGCAGAATAATTAAATTTTGCTTACCACTGGTTACTTTTTTACTAAAGTCAACTATTTGATTTACCAGATTAAGCCAACTGAGCCGATAGCTAAGGTTCAGAGGCAACCTGCGCACACACACGATAGATGATTGAAGTGGCTTTATATCTAAATGTGGAGGGCAAACCCTGGAGGAACAGGAGCACAATTCCACGCGGCCACCGGGGAGAGTGAGAGAGAGAGAGAGAGAAACGCGTGAACTCCAAATATACAATTACAGGCATCGTCAGGGTTCAGGGATCAGGGATCGAACCCACGAGCCCACTCCGTAAGGGAGACATCTCGCCACCGCGAACGTAGCTGAGCAGCAACAGACGCGCATGTTGCGCGTCGTGCGTGTGTGTTTTCAACTAAATATCGTAATAGTGGCACGTGTTATTGCGTCTCGTCTGGGAGATGGTTCCACGTTGAAATGTACGTGGTAGTCAACACACGCCATCAGGTCCACGATGTTGTAGCGAGGAACAATCAACCCAATTGTCTTGTTATCTGTGTGGCTAACAGACTTCGCTTGTGGGTCGTGTGTTTTGCTGTAGGAGTGATTTTTTTTTATTTTTATACCAAACGCGTTTCAGATAATGGTTAGAAGAGACGGGCAATTTCAAGGCAACACCCAATTTTCCGATTCATTGTCTCGCGTGTTTTCCAGCTGAACGTGTTTGTCACACGCAATGAAGCCAGAATTGCTTACTCTAAGCAATGCAGTATATCGATGATGATGATGATGTTGATCATTATAACGTCATCATTTGTCAAGGAATATCTCAATAAGTCTCGAGAATATATTTTTTTTACAAATAATTCTGAACATTTGATTTTGGCGATAAACAACAACAACAACAAACGGAATAAACATACGGAGGTTTTTGCCGGTGGCTATGCACGCAGCTTGTGACAACAACACAACAACACAACACAACAAACCCTTCATCGCGTTGATGTAAATATCCAGGAACAATTTTCTGCTATGATTTGCCCGAATGGCAGTCTGTTATCGATATTTTTCTCCTGTTACAAGGCATTGTTAATTGTGAATGTGGTGAGTTTGTTTTACCTTCATCAATTCGGAGCCTCCGCCCGAGTGTTCTTGAAACGACTCCATCCGCGTCGCGTTAACATTGCTGTGCCCAATTACACCAGCAGATGGTAACAGTGGAACACTGATGGTCGAGGAAAGCCCTCTCACTTTCGTCCAAAGCACCACAGGACAGCATACCTGTCAACTCGTACGGTTTACCCCGTATTCTTGTAAAGGGAAATTGAGTTTCCAGGTCAATACGGAGTACAGCCGTTTCAATACGGGCAAAGAAATGTGTTTGTTGTCTATTTGTTTGTGTTTTCCCCTCGCGATGGGACTTTGTAGTATGAACGTTTACATTTATAAGAGCACGGGGCGACCAATACGATCTGAATTGGTCTGTAATAAGATAGGGCACTGATAAGGGGTTGACAGGTATGGAACAGACTCACTGCAACCTGTGGGTTCATCCGAGCCTCAAACCCGCACGTCTCTAAGCAGAGCCTCAAAGAGACAGGCATCGAACCCATCTACCTTAACATCTGAACCGATGTCCCAAGGAGGCATTGTTGGTTTGTGTTGAATTTGACTGCTCAGTTGCTGCTCCCCACAGCTCAAGTGAATAATAAGAATCATTTACTTCACGTGTCAAGGCCTATCCCAACGCCGTGTCTGCCCATGGGAAAGTTGGCCCATGCTGAATGAAGGGAACCTGTGTTCAGGACTGATTCATCGGCTCGTCAGGCTTGAGCCTGCCTAGTGCTCAGTAGGGAGACCGCCATGCATACAAAATGTGTCTACAGTCTGCCGCAGGGCTATGTTGGGCGGCACGGTGGTGGAGGATTGACACCACTCGTGCCTCGCAGCCAAGATGACCATGAGTTCGATTCCTGCCTTAGACACCTTTCTGTGTGGAGTTTGTATATTCTCTCCCTCTGTTTTGCATCGGGTTCCTCCGGCTTTTTTCTGGGGGTCCCCCCCCCCCCCATAGCTAAAAAAAACAATGAAACATGCAATGCAACTGGTATTGACCAAAAAATTCCCAGTTCTGAAAAGTGACCTGCAAATTAATTGAGAGATCACCCGCTACTCCAAAATCTGGCAGGAGCCTTCTAAAAAAAAGTCTGGAGACTTAGTGAGGCTTTGCTGGCTAAATAATAGATATAAATCGTTAACGGAGGGCAGTTGCACCAAATGAATTGTTGTACGGTACTATGCTGCCAACCCACACTGGCCAGCGTACCTGACAGGGCCTTCATCCGGCGACGCTGGCACGCCTGGATCTGTAAATGACAATCAGAGTCATTAAGCAAGCGAGAGAGTGATAAGGTCACGCCAGGCACCTTCCCTGCAGGTCTCGATGGCGTTCAGCGAATACATTAACAGGACACTACGGTGATTTAGGTCAAGGATTGAGTTTAAGCTCAATATGACTGTAACAATGCAATTATCATTGGCATGACAGGTTCGCATGATGTGTATTCTACCCCCCCCCCCCCCCCCCACAGCAATACATATGAGACACGCAGTAAGTGCTGTAGAATACACATTGGGTCATGTGGCCCATAGCGGATGCAGTACAACATCTTCCATCTGTTGCTGCGCGCGGCCGCTGGTTGACTCACTTATCCAGTGTCTCGCGTAGTTCATAAATTATCGATTTATATTGACATTGAGGAGCAATAAAAAAAAACATTTCAGACCAGTGACTGTCAAACACCATTCACATCACCTCCCACGACCTATCTGTCCCTCCAAGTTACGTCACTTACGATGAAATGTATTCGGCCTGCTCTCAAGCATCAACAGTTACAAAATACATCCAGCTATGATAATGTCGTCACAAAGCATCTGTGCAATGCGGTTGCAAGAAGTTGCACAACATTGTCCATTCCATGTTACATGAAGCCGCTTGTGTTAGTCGTAGATTATTATGTTTACTATACTTCACCACGCTGGTCAGTTCAGGTTGGTGAAAGGACTATGAGTCCAAGAACAATTCAAATATTACCTGTCACTGATATTAGCCATGGCTGGGAATCGAACCGAGGTTACTGGCTTACCGAAGGATGATAATATCCACTGCTCCATCCCTTTGCAAATTTGCGCATCGATATTTGGCACTCGAATATAAATTGTCCGATGTAGCTGTTAGATGCAGTTATATGTTTCGCACCACAATGTGGAAATGTACATTCATCTCTAAGGGGGTGAGACAAAGGGAGTTGGAGAAACAACCATACATTTCAACGATGCCACCGCAAATTTTGCAACAACAACAACAACAAAACGAGGAGTTAGGGGAAATGCGTGCCTCTCGTTCCAAAAACTCCGACGTGCGCGCTTGCAAAGTCACCGCGAGGCTTGAGCAAAGCTGCAAGGACGGGGCTGACCCTGCTGAGATTGCACTGAATACGCCACGGAACGCCGCGGACAGCACCAGTGGCTGACAGCGGGCTTTTTTTTCTGGACTTGAGGACCTCTCACCGCTCCCTCTCAACATCTCGGCAGGCCCCCTCTACACGAGAGAGAGGATGAATGAGTCATTAACGTGGCAGGATGTATTTATGATTATGCCTCTGATTGGAGGTTGGATCATCACGGGGGGGGCAGGGGGGGGGGTGGTGGAGTGGGGAGGGGGAGAGGCGCGGGAGGGGGGCTTGAAGTGCTGACGCACTCTGGCCAGAGATGCCTGGGGAAGGGGGGTGTCAGGGGTGGGTAATTGGGGGGGGGGGGCGGGATTTACTCCCCTCCCCAAAATGTTTAGATGGCAGTTGTGGATCACAGACCATTGGTGAGATGTTTCACGAGGGTAACATTAGAAATAATGACCACGTGTTGGTGCATCTTTTAGCTGAGATGTACTGCGTTTAATAGCATGCAATGCAAACTTCGGGCGTATGCAATCAATTGCGTTTTCTTTCAATTGTGTGACGTTATGACGGCGGAAACAATGTTGTACCCTCTGAACCTTTATTTTATATAAACTAAAAAGGTAATGGCTACTGAGCTATATAGCTCTTTTTCAGAAGCGACCTTGCCACAAATGATAGCCTAATGAAGTGGCTTTTCACGTGGAAATGTATAGCAGCCAAATTCTCTAAATGCATGTTTCTAAATATGGAGGGAAAACCCGGAGGACCACGGCCTCCTGTATATCAGGCGAGGTAGTTAACATCTCCTAGCCACCGTGGCGCCCGGCCCACGGAACACTGCCGCTGGGTCTGGACCCCGTAATCTCAGCTTTTGCGGAGCGCCACGAGAATCCTGCCAACACCCAAGGAGGAGAACGAGGCGGGGGGGGGGGGGGGTAGGGGGCTTTCCCCATAGGTTTGTAACTACTGGGGGGCACACAACAACCCCTCATCACCCCCCCCCCCTAGTCAGACCCTTCTCCCGCCCCAATAGGCAATGGAATGCCCCCTTCAAGAGGGAGCCGAGCACGTCACACGCGCATGTGATGTCAGAAATTCGGGCCGCTACATTTTGTTTCTATGGCGGTGGGGGGGGGGGGGGGGTGCGGGCGACGCAGACAGTAAAGCAGGGGTGGAGTGTTGATTGGAAGAGATTCACGGGTCGCACCGCTGCTGATTGTCGGGGTGACTAAGTGGCACGAGCCTGATTGGGCCTATTCAGACCACGGATGTGGTCGGTGTTGAAGGCCTCCCGTCGCATGCCACCTGTGCGTTTGGTGCGTAATTAGGGGGGGGGGGCTTTGTCAAGGTTCGTCCAAGGAAAGCAGGGGACCTTTAACGGGGCCAGGGCTGCCTCTTCCAATGCTCGCATTCGTTAATATTTAATTGGATAAATAATTATTAACGTGTGGGTATAGCCGACAGATGGCGCGTCGTCGTGAATGGCGGATATGGAAATATCCTTTCATTTCAAAATGAATGAACACATGCTTATAAAAGATGTCTGTGTTTAATACTTAATATACATGGATCGTTTGAATGCAAATTATGCATCTTATTGGCTCTTTGATTTAATGCTAAATTTTTACGTGAATTTGCAATTAGATAACATGGTGGTTCCGGTGTCTTGAGTTGGCATATCTCCCATTCGTATTCACAAATTCAGGGTCGATTTGGCCGAATGTCATCTTGTTCTTTTGGGCCATTACCCCCCCCCCCCCAAAAAAAATCAACAACACGCCACCCACAGAAAGGTAAAGGTGCGGCACTGCAAGTGCGCGGCCACACAACTGCTGGTTGAAGACCCTCCAATGGAGCGAGCTCTATTGGAGGTCCCCTCTGAAGGGTATTTGGGCCTCCCCTTCCATGCTGGGTAGTACCCACTATTAAACCCTCCACAGTCGACTAAACTATTAAACGATAATATTATTGATCTATTTACGTATCTATATTTTTGTATTTAAACCGCTTGGTGGGAAAGAGGCGGGTGGGGGGAGTGGGCAGCTAAGAAACTGGCCCATATTTGAAGCTTTCGTGACTGCAGGAATCCATACTCTTTGGTTCTTTTAAAACAGTCTGCCTCAGCAGCAAACCATGCTTTTCCCACCTGATGATGGACGCTTGTGTTGCGCCCGAAACGTCGTGATTTATTTTATTTTATACCTACGTGACTTTACCGAAAGAACCAAAGAGTATGGCCCCTATTGTTTCAACTGCTGCGTCGGGAGGTGGGATCGAACCGACGACGTCTGGATTGCGAAGCCAGCGTGCTCTTGATCATCACGCCGCGGCAGAGGGACAGCATCCCGGTCACCACACCACCCATATCACGGCATACACCTTGCAAGTGACGGGTATCCCTCACAGGCCCAGGCTAAAGCGGGTGGATTTACGAGGAGATCTCCAGAAATCCCACCGCGGCTCCGAAGCGCAGAGCTCTGCACGGTTGAAAATGTTCCGGCTGATGGTAATAAAATGTTAAAAACGTATACGTACAATATAATTAATACATACACCAAAGCTGTTCCGGTAGAAATACAGACGTGCAGTTCTCTCTGTGTTCATCGAATGCATTTCAGCGGAGGACAAATCTTGCGAGCTGAAGATGTCGAAGGAATTGGGAGACAAAATTATTTCCACAAAGTGGTTGATAAGCAATTTCGGCTTTTTACAGCCACGAAAATAGGGCACGCTAATGGGCTCCTGAATAGCCGCTTCCACTCCTAGGAACAATTCGCTAAATCACTTTGCAGTTGCAAATTGGTTTGACCCATACGTAGCGTCCTGGCAGTTAATTCATGTATATAAAATAATTTCTGATTGTGTTGCCGTTATGCCTATCTCGGTCATTAATGAAGATTAGATCCTAGCACGTGTGTGTATGCTCTGACATAAATGAGGGTACAGTCAAGCGCATAGCTGCACAGATATACGAGACAGATGATGCCAAAGGTTTATTTTTTTGTTCAGAGTGCGTTTGCAAGAAGCAATAGGCATTTTCATGCGCAAAAAAATAAAATCAAAATTTGAGCCATGTTCTGAATGCATATATATATTCGCCATTATTGTATTTTTTTAAATTAATATTTCGCGTTCTTCGTAAGCCTTGAGTGCTTTGAAAAATAGTAGTAATAATATTTGCCTTTGTTCGTCGGCTAAAAAAACCCACCTCGCTGCACTCCGGTCGCGATTTATGTGGCATCAAACGAAGCCCACGTTAATGTGATGTACCCTCTAAATGGGCCCTTGAGTGCCGCGCTCATGTCAAATACAAAGGTTAAACGGGTTACTTGGCGCGGGGCGCGCATCCTCTCTTATGTGACCCGCGGGGATCGTTGTGACGAGAGATGACAACGCTGCGACCAAGGCCATGTCTACAAAAGCCCGAGGGGGGGGGAAGGACAAAATACATCTATGAGGGTTTCTCCGATTTCATCGCGTAAATATATAAATGTGTCGTCAAACCCGTCACCACCAGACACAGCCAATGAGTAAGGTTTGTCACGTAAACAGAACATGCCAGGTCGTTGCTCGTACAGCAAACGGGTGTGTTGGAGAGCATTTATATATTTACGCGATATAACCCCCCAAAAAAACCTGTATTATGGATGATATTGGTCTCGAAAGCTTATACAGCACAACCGCATAATGAAACCAGTAAAGCCTCTGAGTTTTGAGGATGTACTTGCCTGAAACGGTTTGACCAGTCCCTCATTAAGCATTTTAATAATGCAATTATAATTATAATAACAAGCGTGTCAAGTTCATTTATCCTGAAAATCCTCGCCGAGTCTCAATACTGTGTTTGCGCCACATCCCTGCTTGGGATGTCGTGTTTCCAATTCCATTTCAAGTGCTGGAGGATACTTCACTTATATAGCTCTGCAGCCTACTTGCTGTACTACCTTTTTGTCCATGCAGATCGATGTCTCCCGAACACGATGGCCCTATCTGTATACGACCTACCGACGACACTGCCACGCTGCTGAATTACGGCATGGCCGTTGTCAAATTGGGCCAAAGCCATTAAATATTCAAAAATGGGCCCAAGGAATTACATATTCAAATGTCACAGTGACCATAGCTAGTCATCATCCCTCCATGGTAACTCAAACGACAAGAAACTTGGATAGTAATTCACACTCGGTGGTGGTGGTGGGGGGGGGGGCACTAACATGGCTCTCGCCATTAATGCGATTATATAAAGTAGTCATAATAATGATGCCCTTTATGCAAGCAGGAATAACTCAGTCTTACCCTGCCTGCGTTGGCTTTTACTTGGCCGATTTTTTTTCAATGAGTGGGGCGAGAAAATAAGCCGCAGTGCACGGACACAGTCCGAACAGAAATATGTGGAAGAAAATGTGTCACAATGAATTATTAATTACATTTATTGTCTTTGTTGGCGATTCATGTGTGTGCACTGTTTTCGATTTCACCCGAAACGCCGTTGCTTAATTGCCATAATTTGCTTACATATCATACAACGTTTCAAGATGCATTTGTATTAATTATGCAGTGTGAAATATAACTGTAAATTTTTTTTTTTAAATCCGATTTCTATGAGGTTGTTTTTGCACCGATTGTTGCGTTTGCTTCATTTTTGTCTTTTTTTTGTCTGCGTGGCCCAAGTCAATTTTGCAATTAAGACGCACTCCGGTCTCCTGAGTTCTCACCCGGTTTATCAACTTGAAAGCTCCACCAAGGATACATTCAAATCCACTTGCTGCACTGCCTTCTCCTGTTGACTTTACGGCACGGCGAGCATCACAAGTCTCGACGCGTATCATCCACCAACCCTTCCTCGCGTCCACACGCGCTGGATCACAGAGGCATTGCTATGGCAGTGTCCTCCGCACCGCCAAATGGCAATATTGATTTCCATCGCACGAGACTTGTAAAAGCACGGGATCAGGGTGTTTTTTAATGTTTCTCTGTCTCCCTCACCATGTGCCCACCAAAGGACAGCAAGCACGTGGTACACACAATACTGGGCCAGCTTCAGTGAATCCCCCACAACCCCAAAGCTCCTTTGAAGATACGGGGATTAGTGTGTTCGCCGTATGCGTAGGTTTACCTGCATTGTGTCGCCAAAGCTCTTCTTTTGCCGCGTGATTTGTTTCATTTATTTCATATATAATTTTTGAGCGGATGAGTGAATACAATGAATTGAAAGGCAAGTGGGAAAACACACAAAAAAGCGTGCTCCGTTGCATCCTTTACGGAAACATTTTAGTTAAAATAAATTGATAAAAATTCATGGGCCCCAAAGAAAATGCGACGCTCACGCACACTTGAATCAGATCACATGGCCGAATAAAATAGATGAATGGTCAGAATTAGAGAATGCAACATTTTAGTAGTTATATCTACACCCACTAGCATAAAGAGAAACCGAATTCAATTACGATGTTATTTAAAGACTGCTGATATAGCCGTGCAAATATGGTAGTAAATTATAATTTTAAGCCTTTTCACAATCATCTATTGAATGAAGGCTTGCCCACACATTTCAATCATAGGGGAAAAAAATCAAACTTTTTCAACAAAACTGACATAAAATAAAATAAACCCTAATCGGCGACGTTTCAGACAATGTACCTTCTTCATAACACAGAGAAGCCAGAGAGATGTGGTTAACAATGTTTAGAAACTGCACTAAACATCATTGGGCCTGAGGAGAATTACATTTTATAAATGTTTTCTGATCACAAAATTTTAAATCCACATACACATAGTGGCCGAAAAGTAGCTATTGAGTAGCAGACAAATCCTTCGATTAAAAAGGTATCACGAAATAAACGAACTTATATTCAAAGTAAAAACGTTAAATGTTGCCAGCGGCAATGCGTTGTGTTAAGTTTAGTTGTCGCAAGGGCAAAATCGGCACACCCCCCCCCCCCTGGCATTGCGTTGATGGGGCCTAATTATAATTTCAACATTGTTTATTGACCATACTTCATCACGCTTGTTTGGTGAGAAGGGCGCAACTCAGGACCACATTTTTGACATCGCCCGCCACGAATGCTCACCGTCAAACGGGAATGGAATCCGGGTCGCTGGGTTCACAGCGCAGAGCGTAATTTTTATTTATTTATTTATTACTAATCATTTTGAAACTAATTGTTAAATAATGTTCCTCGTGCAAAGGTATTTCACAAATCTCCGCGTTCACTTGTTAAATTAAACAGCCTAAAGAACACATAGCTCTGGAGGGGGGGGGGGGAAGGGAATTGCATGAATAATTAACAATTAATTTAATTACATGCAGTGCCCTGACGACAATACTAATCATAATGATAGAAACCCGTTTGACTGCACGCATTTTACAAAAAAAAAGTCTAATTGGCATCACGTACGGAGACTCGATAATTGGCACCTCCAGCAATCAGTGCGAGTTTCCCTCTACACGTCTGCATAGTTGCGCCTCCTCTCGGTCATTATGGCTTGAACGCCTTCAACTTCATTGTTATTTATAATGAACGTTTTTGGGTTAGATCGCGTTATTTATAAATGTGTCGTAACCCTCCACCACCCGACACGGCCAAATCAGCAAAAAAGTGTCACGTTGACAAAAGACAAATTAGTTCACTACTTTAGCCCACCGGTGTGTTGAAGAGTGAATCCACAACATTTACAGTTTTTAAGTAGTACGACGTTTCGCTGGTAATTACATCCAGCATCATCGGGCAATTCGCCAGAATGGTAAAGCCCTCACTTACTCCCGGTATTAAATAGAGCAGCAGGGCGACGTAATAATTGAACTCATTCAGATGCAGTGATTTGAGGCGGGGGGGGGGGGGGGGGTATTGTAATTATATAATCGATTGGTAATCAGTCAATGGTTATGATTAGTAATGAGTTATTATTATGACGACGACGACGACGACTGCCGCGGCTGTATGAGTTATCGACAAAATCTCTTGGGAGTGTGCCCACGTCTCGCGAGATCTCGGCGGCTTGGCACGGCGGTTTCGAGAGCTCTGTGGAAGGTGTCTGGGATGCTCGTACCCGCCGTGCCAAGCGGGCGTCAGGGGCGAACGCCCACGACGCTCCACGGTGGCGGATGTGATGGAGACGGTGCAGCGCTGTCAATTGTCGTACCCACGACGACGTTTCTACCACCCCATCTACGCCCTGCAGCCCTTTGGTTCGCAATCCGTAAACATTATTTAATATTTTTGGTTCTTTCGGTAAAGTCACGTAAGAAGGGAAACAATAAAATAATAAAAATATAAAACAATACAATTCTCACGACGTTTCGACTGCAACACAAGCAATCATTATCAGGTGTGAAAACCACAGCAAGAACATTTGAAAGTTTTCTTGCTGTGAAAAATTGCAAATTTGAACATTTTCTTGCTATGCAAATTTGAAAATCTTCTTGCTGTGGTTTTCACACCTGATGATGATTGCTTGTGTTGCAGTCGAAACGTCGTGAGAATTGTATTGTTTTATATTTTATTATTTTAATGTTTCCCTTTCTTACGTGACTTTACCGAAAGAACCAAGAACATGAATCCCTGCAGTCACGAAAGCTTCAAATCAAAACATTCTATAATGTCAATAAATGCATAGTTCTTACTTACGTGCCCGTGCTTAATT
This sequence comes from Petromyzon marinus, assembly GCF_048934315.1. Lineage (NCBI taxonomy): Eukaryota > Metazoa > Chordata > Hyperoartia > Petromyzontiformes > Petromyzontidae > Petromyzon > Petromyzon marinus. Next base: position 5,487,653 of record NC_133699.1, read on the forward strand.
TGTCTTTCGATGATTTACCTTCTAAAAATGAAAATCTGCCCATGTCTCGCACCTCCCAGGAAGGGCATCTCGCACCCCGAGAGGATGCGTGTGCCCCCAGGTTAAGAACCACTGCTCTACGCTTTCTCAGCCTTTCATCAACCCTCAGTGACCAGCGTGGTGAAGTGCGGTCAATTAACCACCGGCGACCCACACGGGCGTGGGAAGACTCTCATCCAGCAGTGGATTATTGACAAAAGGGGGCTGCATGCATACAATAATATCTCATTTGTCTTCTCTCTATTCCCATAGGAATATTGGAAAACATTATTTGTCTTGTACCAGTCCCACGTTGAGTGTGACACTGGAAAATGCCGTGGCCTACTGCTGCTGATAGTGATGTCACGGCATCTCTAATTCCCGTGCGACCATGGCAAAAATCCAATTGGATTTGAACCCCGACAGGTCCGGCCGGTCGTTGTGTGACCTGGAGGTCAGCACTGCCCCAATCACCACGCAGCGGCGGTTTTGAACGAACGCTCCGCTTCAACTCCCCGTGGCGTGCTGCCGCGCGGTTATTTATCCGTTCGGTGAGAAGTTGCATGACTTATCAAAACACAACCGACTGGTGCTGAGTCAGGTTTCCATCACCGGCTCCCTAGCACCAGCGGAGATGTTTGATACCGACCAATCACTCGGGCGGACGAGGAACGCTTTGATACGTCACGTCTGATGTATGTATGTTGAACTTCTTTCGCACCGTACGTAGCCAACCGTGCTAATCGGAGGTGCGAGATTAATGTTCCGTTGGTGAATTAATGCTGAGATGCATAAATTTTTGACTTAATTCATTCATGCCGGCATTATTTCCATTTCACACATCCCAGCATTCGTTCACCAATGGGGGAATTAATCCGACAAAATATCGCTTCGCTGCAGTGTTTGACTTGGTGGCTGGAACATTGCTTTGGCTATCGATCCATTTCCCAATTGGCATTTCTTTTCTATAACCAACATAAGAATGCATAACACTTAGGTGCGGGAACCTGCAATGCATTTCTCAGCACGAACAATCCCTGCACACCCCGAATGCGCCCGATCTCATGGGATCTCGGAAGCTAAGCAGCTGAGCCTGGTTAGCGCTTGGATGGGCGACCACCGGCCCTGCCAGGTGTTGTAGGCATGGGGCTTGCGAGGGCTGCCAAGTGGCCAAGAGATTGGCAGGAGAGGGTGCGTGCGGTCGACAGATGTGTTTGGTATACTCAGTGGCCGGAGTCTCTGGAGGGGATCTGTCTGTGTGGTGCTCTCGGTGTTTTCTCTTCATGCGCACGAAGTGGCTTTGTCTCAGGGTGCTCTGATCTCCTCCCACACAAAGCCAAAATGTTGGTGATAAAATGGACCGAACATCCCGGTGTAGCAGCACCCTCCGAATGAGAAGAGTCTCAAGGCTCATTGAGGCTTTGCTGGATAAATAATCGAATAATCGGCATCATTGAATTATAGGCGGGTGCGTTATTTGGGGAGGGGGGTTGCAATTGAGTGGTGGTAGAGCGGTTGCCGCACTGCTCTGTGAACCGGGTGATTCCCCACCACGGCTGACATCGGTGGCAAATGACATCAGAGCCGGTCCTAGCCTCTCCCTCTCTCTCATCAACCCGCCCTGACCAGCGTTGATGAAGTATGGTGGGGAGTTCCCAACGTAGCAGTGGACTGGCACACTCACATCTAAACAATTACTCTTAGTTCGTGTTATATTTACGTACGTGGTTCCGCCCGTTGCTGGATTGAGATCGGCGGGACTTAACGTCGAAGGACGGCGCTGCGGCCGTGTGCACGAGCGAGACAATCACCGCACAACCTTCAAGCGCTCTCGCCCTGCAACTCCCCTCGCATCGGCGGCGCGGTTATTCGCGCAGCGGCCGAAGGCGATGTCGCCGCAAGACGACGACTCGTCACGACTCCGAGCAGAGTCGCGATTGAAGGTGGATCGGCGAGGAGCTCAGGGCCGGTAGAGCGCGCTGGCCGTGGGGATGCGGTTCGCTGCGCGTTCCACCGTCGCAACGTTTGCTGGTCGACCAGCCCGCCCTTGGCATTTGAGCGTCGCCGGCGAGTCACATTCATGAATAATTTGGGGAAATTCCGCCTACTTCTTATTGCGGCATTAGCTTCTGCGGTGGGTTGTGACCGCCGTTACGTGATGGACACGCAACAGAGAATCGTTGACCCCCGCTTAGCCTCATTTTGTTTGATGCCAAAATGGGATCGAGTGTTTTTTGTTGTTGTTGTTGGTTAAATTGTCATTTTCTTTGGTTCTTTCGGTAAAGTCACGTAGAATGAGAATAAAATAATAAATTGATAAAATAAAATAACACAATAATATTCTCACGACGTTTCGGCCACAACACAAGCGGCCTTCATCAGGTGAAGGGGCGAGACTGTCTGGTAGGACAGCGCTGGAGTGAAAGAGCCACGTTCAGATCACGGCCTTTAAGCTGTGTGAGAGGAACAAAGCGCCATGACAAAGGAATTAGCATATAATTTAGCATTGAAATGGCTGAATGATTAGCTTGTGACTGGTCACAGAAATAGCTATGTTAAAAGTTAAAGCATACACATCCGCAGAGGCACCCATTGTTAAAGGAATTAGCATAGAATTTAGCATTGAAATAGCTAAGTTAAGGCATACACATCCGCAGAGGCACCCCTTGACAATGGAATTAGCATAGAATTTAGCATTGAAATAGCTGAGTGATTAGCTTGTAACTGCTACAGAAATAGCTACGTTAAAGTCAGAGCATACGCATTCACCGAGGCACTTAGTACAAATCAAACAGGAGAATTTAGCATTGAAATAACTAGGCGAATTTAGCATTGAAATAACTGAGTGATTAGCTAGTGACTGGTCACAGAAATGACTACACATCTGAGCTATTCACAGTACTATATAGTGAACCAATAAAAACTAAAATATAAATTACCTTCATGTTATCAATAAACTCTATATTCTCCAATCAGCTAAGCTACCAACAATAAGTCGTTATATATCACAATGCTATATGGCGAAAAAATGGGTGGTAAGAATCCACCCATTTTTTCGCCATATAGCATTGTGATATATAATTCCTTTAACAATGGGTGCCTCTGCGGATGTGTATGCTTTAACTTTTAACATAGCCATTTCTGTGACCAGTCACAAGCTAATCACTCAGCCATTTCAATGCTAAATTCTATGCTAATTCCTTTGTCAAGGCGCTTTGTTCCTCTCACACAGCTTAAAGGCCGTGATCTGAACGTGGCTCTTTCACTCCAGCGCTGTCCTACCAGACAGTCTCGCCCCTTCACCTGATGAAGGCCGCTTGTGTTGTGGCCGAAACGTCGTGAGAATATTATTGTGTTATTTTATTTTATCTATTTATTATTTTATTCTCATTCTACGTGACTTTACCGAAAGAACCAAAGAAGATGAATCATTGCAGTCACGAAAGCTTTAAATCGAAATTTAAATTGTCATTGTTGTGATTAATTTTACCGTGATTAATAGTACAAGCTGATATCTGAACCGATCATGGGTTGCTCTCTATTGCCTTCATCGAACACACTGACCGGTGCTGTGGTGGTGGTGGTGATGGTGGTGGTGATGGTGGTGGTGGTGATGGTGGTGCAGTGGTTTTGCACACAGTGCTATCAGCCCCGTGACCCGAGTTCAATACCCAATCACAGGTCACACCTCCGATTAGCACGGTTGGCTACGTACGGCGTGAAAGAAGTTCACCATACATACATGCATTGGTGAGTGATAGTTTAACGAGTCCGAAGGGCTTGCCCCTCTTCACCAGCATGCACTGATTCCCCGACCAGGGCTAACATCAGTGGCAAATTGTAACAGAGCCAGTCCTACACTCCACCCCTTTCAACAACCTACACTAACCGGTGTGGTGAAGTATGGACACACAAACTCCATGACCGTTACGGTGTTTGCAGGCCTTCAACCGGAAGTCGATTGATGAAAGAACGTTAACATTGTCGGTGGTGCCCTTTCTTGCTGGCCGCTAAGCGCGTTGGGCTTTTGGGCCAAAGTTCAGCAACCACCGTGCAGCGACGCTCATTTTTCATGTTCGTGATGAAAGGTCACGACACAGCGACTCAGGATGCCATGCGACTTCAAAGTGACGATGTCGTACGGTCTGCAACGTCCGCGTTGCAGGTGACGCTGCGTAACGTATCGGTTGTCTGCGGCGCAACTAGATCCATCGACTCCGGCTATCCAACCTGAGCCCTGCGCCGAGCACGCTGACCGCCAGACTATTAACGTGTGAATCACCGGATGACGCAGAGATTTAAAAAAAATATATATTTTTGGAAAAGGGCATCGCATTGGAAGTTTGCGTCAATATCACCAACGCTTTGCTCAAAATGCATTCGACAAGTGCCGCGTTATCGACGGAGTGGCAGCCAAAGGCGCAACCAAGCCTGGGGGGAAATGTCACGCCCCCGGAGATGGAGCGATGATATCGCCTCGCGAACAGTGGCCAGATTTTCGCGAGGCCATGACGGACGGCGTCAGCTTGGGAAGGCCTTGTGATACCAACAACAACAATAATAGTTTAATAATGATTACAACTTGTAACTCTTCACACGGTATTCGCCCTCACTCTCGACGAGAGAGAATGACTCCGAGGGACGATGAAACAACAAACAAGCAGCAAGGGCAGCGGTGAGGAATGAAGAGCAGGCGCCAACAATTGCCCGAGCTCTGCAGTCCTCTATATATGAAGATCTTTTCATCAAATTACATGTGGGGGGGGGGGAACAGGCGCACCTGGAGAAAACCCCGCGTGTGCGAGGGGGTGGTGGAAATACTCTCTCCCGTACAGATGGAAGAGGTGGCGTCCCTATTTACGACCGTCTCCTCGTGAGCCAGGGTATAGCAACGTCCCTGGCGCCCGCCGGAAGGGAGTTTCACTACATCGGTGCGATCCACCAACCCTTGCTGCGTCCAGAGCGCTGGATTACAAGCCACGTGCAGGATAGCCACCACGGCCCGGCCTTCGTCCAGCATTGAATAGATGATGGCTGATGACGCTTTGAAGCCCCATCTCCGTGGAAAGATATGTGGATGTGATGAGGCCATTGCTGTGTGGCTAAGTCTTGATGTCACGGTCGAAAAACACGAGGTCGATGCCGATAGCATCAGGAATCTCATCGACGGCCAGGGCAAATGTGTGACAACGGCTGGAGACTGCGTGGAAAAGGAATTATTATTATTTGTATTGTTTTAAATAAATCTCGATAATCGCCATGGAATTATTGAATCATAGAATCTTAATACGAAGGGTTTTCCCCTCTTTTATGGCAACAAAACTGAAACCTTTTTTTACGAGGATTCATGTCTGCATTAACCAGAATACTTGCAGTCAAAATGCAAACAAAAAACACACTCTGATAATATATGCGGCATTGTCCTTGAAACTGATTGGTCCACACCAGAGACAGCTTTCTTTAGAGCCTGGTCTCAATTGGTGTTAGACCAGATGACGCCAAAAAGCGTTCAGCTCAAAGAGTGTGTTTTTTGTTTGCATTTTGACTGCAAGTATTGTGGTTAATGCAGACATGAATCGTTGTTAAAAAAAGGTTTCAGCTTTGTTGCCAGAAAAGAGGGGAAAAATCCTCGTATTATATTTTGGTACTGGCAAAGGAGGTCCAATGATGTAGATGCTTACCCCGAGCCCTCATTACTTTGATAGTCTTTGAGCTGAACGCCTTTTGGCGTCAACTGGTCTAGCACCAATTATTATTTTATTGTTTCCCTTCTAAGTGACTTTACCGAAAGAACCAAGAATATGAATCCCTGCAGTCACGAAAGCTTTAAAATAAAATGACAATACAGTTTCATAGCTTGTTGGATAAACTAGTGATCTTTAAAAAAAACACAAATTAACCACTACAATAACTAGGGCTTTGTTATTCTGTGAATTAACAAAATTACCACCGCACTCATCCGTGTTCGGATTCTAAATGGGCCTCTCGCTCATCTGCCACCAACAAACCTCCCCTCTTTCTCGCCGTCTGATAAGAGGATCCGCGGACAGTTCTTTTTTTAATGGGTAGAACAGCTCCACCTTTTAGGGGCTTGTTGGGGACGACACGGTGGAGCACCACGTGGCAACGTTAAACCGACGCAGTGCCATTCCCTTCGCGTTGCCATCGCAGACGCCGTCAACGGGAGCCGGCACGGCACACGACTTCGCGTGCGCGCTCGTGCGTGCGTGGGTTTTGAGTGAAGTGAATGCGTCCTGATTATTGAATTAACACCACACTGGGATTGAATGGTGGCACAGCGATTCGCGCTTGCACGCTGCGGTTTGAAATCCCAGGCATTGGTGGGTTTGCTTTTCGAACCATCAGTGGTGAGTGAAATTTGTACCGGTTATCGTAATAGTACGCTGGTATTCTTAAAGCATGCATGCATGAACTTACCAGGCTCAAACCCACGTAGTATCCCAAATCTGGCGATATGCTCATAGGTCTTACTAAATAACGTTGCCACGCGCAATTGCTGTCGTGCATGCTTGCAGTAACGAGTCCCTCGTAATAGACCACAAAGACAAAGATCTCCCGTAGAGCCTTCATAGACTTTTGGGGCAAGTGCTGTTAGCGAGCACCTATAAAGGCCGGCACGATACACGGGTGGCCAGCATCGCGCCCCAGTGGTGATGTTTTAAAAACACCTAATTTGAGGCTGAGTCGACCTAGGGGAGGTCCGGACCCGTTTCGAATAATCGCCAATGGGTGTTGGCTGTGAGCGGGAATCGAACTCTGGTCGCCGGGTTCGTAGGGCAGCGCGCTGACTGCTACACAACCGCTCCCCAGTAATAGACCCCCCACGCACGCGCAGAGCAGGGAGGCGACGTGCGCATGGATTCAATCCACCCCGCCCCCCACCCCCCCACTGAGTTGCTCCCGCGCCCCTACAGCCGCTCGATGCGCGTTGATCGATCGCCTTTAATTTCGTCTGCCTCCGTTTGGCGGAGTATATTGATGACTTTCTTTTGGCAGCTTAAGAGTTTCCCCCATCCCCCCTCCCCCTGTCTCGCCTCGCCCGCACCTTCAGCTTGCGGTAGGGAGGTGCGGGTGACCTTATGGGGGCCACGCAAAGTAATAACGACGCAACGCGCGCGCGCCTGGAGTTGCGCGTGTCGCTTCCACAGCCCCTTCCTCGTCACGATCCACTGCTGGATGGGAGCCTCTCCCCGCAAAACGCCGTGCGGATCGTGCGGAGGGGCCGTTCGGACACAGGTCGCCCCGCACTCATCACTGCGGGTTGGTGGAGGCGGGGAGTGTACATGTTGGAGCATAGAATTTGGTTAATTCCCCGAACAGCAAACGCCCTGGTTACTGTAGCAAATAAGCCGAATCTGTGTTTTTAAAGATCACTAGTTTATCCAACAAAGGTATGGAACTGTATTGTTATTGTTTTTCTATACAAAAACAACGATTAATTCGGATTGACTTTTTGTCATGACCATGGATTTTACTGCACTGCATTCTGCTGTTCACCGCAAAAATTATTTTTAAATCACGGTTACTGAATACAGCCTAAAAAATCCCAAAATCATCGAGCCGCCAGCAAAACACATCGCTCTTGTATGTGTAATAGATAAGAGTTAATGTGTTTCTTGAATTATGCGACGTAGGATGTAATGTTGTGCACAGTATATGGGGCTTACAAAGCCCCGCAAGAACAAGAACTACGGCAGAATCTTCTTTGGTTCTTTCGGTAAAGTCGCGTAGAATGAGAATAAAATAATAAATTGATAAAATAAAATAACACAATAATATTCTCACGACGTTTCGGCCACAACACAAGCGGCCTTCACCAGGTGAAGGGACGAGACTGTCTGGAGGACAGCGCTGGAGTGAAAAAGCCATGCTCAGATCGCGACCTTTAAGCTGTGTGAGAAGAAACAAAGCGCCTTGACAAAGGAATTAGCATAGAATTTAGCATTGAAATGGCTGAGTGATTAGCTTGTGACTGGTCACAGAAATGCCTATGTTAAAGTTAAAGCATACACATCCGCAGAGGCACCCCTTTACAAAGGAATTAGCATAGAATTTAGCATTGAAATAGCTAAGTTAAATCATACACATCCGCAGAGGCACCCCTTGACAAAGGAATTAGCATAGAATTTAGCATTGAAATAGCTGAGTGATTAGCTTGTAACTGGTCACAGAAATAGCTATGTTAAAGTCAGAGCATACACATTCACAGAGGCACCTAGTACAAATCAAACAGGAGAATTTAGCATTGAAATAACTAGGCGAATTTAGCATTGAAATAACTGAGTGATTAGCTTGTGACTGGTCACAGAAATGGCTATGTTGAAGTCAACGCCTACACATCTGAGCTATTCACAGTAACTGGGTATACACTACAATATATAATGAATACTACATAGTGAACCAATAAAAAACTAAAATATAAATTACCTCAATGTTATCAATAGACTCTATATATTCTCCAATCAGCTAAGCTACAAACAATAAGTCGTTATATATCACAATGCTATATGGCGAAAAAAATGGGTGGATTCTTACCCTCAACTTTAGCAACACGGATAGCTACGGGCCACGTTCAGACGGACGAGTTCATCCATGGTCGGAACAGAGGAGGGGGAGAGAGACAGCTGCGAGGCGCTGTTATACTCCATGTTGTAAACCATACCATTAACCGTGGTGTGAGAGGTATTAAGAGGCAATGCCAGCGAAAGAGCTGCGGTCTGAAGGTTATCGTAAAATACAATTAATTAAGAACGGAAATGGTTTAAAACATCTTTCCAATGGTTAGTAAGCCATAATACGGCAGAATGTTTGTGTTCGGTGGTCGCCAACGCAAGCAATGCCAACGCGTGAGATCGGAGATCTGATGATATCGGATCATTCCTGGCGATTTGATCATGGGTAGATATTGAGTTGAAATTCCAACCAGGGTTGACACTGACCCAATCATCATATCATCCTGATCATCTTCATTCCACTGTGGTTAATTAAAGAGTCGCCTCCTTCTGAACTGCACCAATCAATGGGAAGTCATGCGCTGTTGTCCGTAGGAGAGATTGGTCCTTGCAATGCTGAATTTGCATCACTGCACCAGGAGCAAAAATAACTTCCCAAGCATACGCAGAGGGCCCACTTTAGACCTTAAACGCAGTGACTTTTCAAAATCCACACGCACAAAGTTAATTCAACTTATACTGCCATGTGCTTCGTGAATTTAAATCGTGTTTGTTACATGTGGGCACCCAACATGTTTTTTTTACACTCGCCTTGCTCAATGTGCAGCTGCGTAATCCGTAACACAAACAGCAGTTTGCGTGTGAATTGTTTTTTTCTGACAAATGCACGATGCTAAAATCGTTTGCGATTATTTACATTTTTACTAACATTTTTTTTCAGTTTCATGTTCACATTTTGTGCCTTGTTTGATTGTCCTGAAATTAAAATGAGCTCTGTTGGAAACTCAAATACAAAATAACAAAATATATTAACACAATGCCTCGCTGAAATATTTAACATTTTAAATCCTACCCCCCCCCCACAAAAAACCTCACAATAAACCATCATTCGGGTGTGCACTTTAGGCAGATCAAAAGCTTGGTTTACTTATTAATACCCCACTGATTTATAATAACTATCCTACTTTGATCTCAACAGACGATTGAAGAGTGTGTAAGTTGTGGCTTCGTATCTCACGCACAAGAGCAGAGAAGGAAGGTGATAGCTAGCACAGATGAAGATTCCCTGAGCTATGTTGTTCACACACAAAATAAAGATCCCTCGTGTAGCCTTAACCTAATGTTAGCGCAAGTGCTGTTAGCGAGCACCTATGAAGGCCGGCACGGCGCATGATGGGGGTGAATGGCCATCCTCACGCCAGACCGCCTTTGTCTACCTAGTGGCGGTGTTTGTGCATCACACCAGGTACAGTACCTATTTAAGGCCGAGTCGACCTAGGGGGATGCCCAGAACCGGTTCAGATAATCGCCACTGGTGTTGGCCGTGAGCCGGAATCGACCTCGGGAGGGCCAGGTTCGTCGCGCAACGGCGCTATAACCGGCTTACACCCACCGCTCTCTCACGCGTACACGGACAGCTTGTCTATTCCACGAGGCACTTGTGTGTGGGCCACCACGTAGGAGAACGATTTACAAATTATACCACAAATCCCGTGACGCACGTGAAATAAAGACGGAGAGAAAACAACTGTGATAACAGAGCATGTGTTGCATGTGCGAGTTGCCACGCTAAGCAGCTTTCAATCAGAATTTACACATGTACAAATGTATCCCTATTATGTGGGTGGAGGTAGCTGTGAATGACAAGAAAAAATTCAACGCATTTGTCAAGAATACCGTGGCCTTGAAAGCAAGAAATATATCATCGGCGATATTCCAGGAAACGGGCCTTTTTATAGCACAAGTGGTGTATGTGCTATGATAAAAATCTGCTCAGCTCAACGGGCCTTAACACATCTCAAAACAAGTCTAAATGACTTATGTGCAATGAATAGGGACTATTGACCGAAACGTAGGCTGTTATATATATTTTTACTTCTCAGGCTACGCAGTGTTCTTGTCGAATGCGTTACGTTTTTGTCGTTATTTGTGCACCACCGCCAACGCAGCAGCGGCAGCAGCGGTAACATCACCACCAATAAATAGTGAACATGTATTATCTATCAATGGGTCATCATGTATTATCTATCAATGGGTCACCATGTATTATCTATCAATGGGTCATCATGTATTATCTCTCAATGAGTCACCATGTATTATTTATCAATGGGTCACCATGTATTATCTATCAATGGGTCACCATTTATTATCTATCAATGGGTCACCATGTATTATCTATCAATGGGTGACCATGTTTTATCTATCATTGGGTCACCATGTATCATATATCATTGGGTCATCATGTATTATCTATCAATGGGTCATCATGTATTATCTATCAATGGGTCACCATGTATTATCTATCAATGGGTCACCATGTATTATCTATCAATGGGTCACCATGTATTATCTATCAATGGGTCACCATGTATTATCTATCAATGGGTCACCATGTATTATCTATCAATGGGTCACCATGTATTATCTATCAATGGGTCACCATGTATTATCTATCAATGGGTCATCATGTATTATCTATCAATGGGTCACCATGTATTATCTATCAATGGGTCATCATGTATTATCTCTCAATGAGTCACCATGTATTATTTATCAATGGGTCACCATGTATTATCTATCAATGGGTCACCATTTATTATCTATCAATGGGTCACCATGTATTATCTATCAATGGGTGACCATGTTTTATCTATCATTGGGTCACCATGTATCATATATCATTGGGTCATCATGTATTATCTATCAATGGGTCATCATGTATTATCTATCAATGGGTCACCATGTATTATCTATCAATGGGTCACCATGTATTATCTATCAATGGGTCACCATGTATTATCTATCAATGGGTCACCATGTATTATCTATCAATGGGTCACCATGTATTATCTATCAATGGGTCACCATGTATTATCTATCAATGGGTCACCATGTATTATCTATCAATGGGTCACCATGTATTATCTATCAATGGGTCACCATGTATTATCTATCAATGGGTCACCATGTATTATCTATCAATGGGTCACCATGTATTATCTATCAATGGGTCACCATGTATTATCTATCAATGGGTCACCCTCTATTATGAACAGGGGTGCGTGGCGAACGTCGCCGCATCGCGTGCTTTCAGATGCCCTTCTGCAACCGTCCGGAACGCCCTAAATTCCGATATTAAGAAGCTACTGGGAGCTATGTACTTTTAAATAATCTCGATTGAAAACTAATTTCTTTAGAACTGCTTGTTGTTGTGATGTCTGTTGTCCTTCCGCCGCACCTCCGATTAGCGCGGTTGGCTACGTGTGGTGCAAAAGAAGTTCAACATACATCCATTCAGAATCACTGAATGTTGGCCCTGAGAAAGTGATGGAATTTCCCATTAAATACAAACAACCGATTTGTTTGGATGAGTCAAAATGTGATGATGGAGGTGATTGGGGAGGGGTAGGGGAATTTGTATGAAATGTACTTAATGGAATCGAGCTACGTACGGTGCCAGAGAAGTTAAACGTACGCAGTAAATAATAATAATACAATTCGATTGGGCTCCAAATTCTGAACGTCCAAGGGCAGGGGAATTCTCGAGTCTGGACGCCGTTGCAGGCGACATCCCCACGGTGGTGACCCGCGGTTGGGAGTCGGGCGCCGCGGTCACTCTGACACACGAGGGCCCGATGTGGGCGGCAGCTGGGAGATATCCGGTGGAGTTGTCCGTGAACGAAGTTTGCCCCAGCGCTCAAGAGGAGGGAAGTTGCCTCTGTGTGAAAGAACGAAAGTGCGTGCAGTAGGCTGCGTGGATGTTTCGTAAATGCAACGCTTAATTTGCCAACACCGATATGAAGCATTGTGTTTTTAAAAAAATATTATTATTACGAGTGTTGCTATTTTGTTTAGCTGTGTACAACAGTACGAGACCTCCTATGCTATTCTATTTCGAGTCACCCTCTTTTTTTAATGAGCAATGGCGTATTATCTATCGAGCTGAGCTTCCGAAAGGAATTGTTTGTGATTGTTCCGAATCGTCGTCATCATAATCATCATCATCATCCGACATGGGCGGGGGTCGGCAGCCTACGGCTCCGGAGCCGCGTGCGGCTCTTTAAGCGACCGCTTCGTGACCGCTGTTTATTCAGGACCACCACCGTCTCGTATTCACCAACGCAGTGCATTGCGGCTCTTGAAATGTTGAGTTGTTGTTGTTGTTGTTGTTTTTTACCGAATTCGAATTAAAAGCCTCATCCTGTCATTTTGTTATTGCCGATCCCCTGGTTTTGTGCAGGTTTTGGGCAGGCAGATTTTTAGTTTTTTTTTTGTTGCCCGCATTAATCGGCCGATTTGCGCATTTGGAAGCTACAGCTGTCAGCCCCGAAACATTTTTCGCCACTTTTCCGCATCGCGGCGTTCAAACGGATTGGGCAATCGCGAGATGACCGCATAAATACATCGTGCGCGAAAATGTTTAACTTCACAGATGGGATCAGATCACGAGTTTTACGTACTGTACTGTACATCCCACAACGTTGGGATACTGTACGCAAAATTCGTGATCTGATCCCATCTGTGAAGGATGTGATCCCTGACATGCAATACCCCGGCGTCTACAAACTTAGCTGTGTCTGTGGCAGTAGTTTCATTGGGGAAACTAAGCGATATGTCTCGGACCGTGTACGTGAACATAAGGCAGATCTGAAACACGGTAGGATCAATACCTCAGCTGTGGCTGATCATTGTGTTAATGTGGTGGACTCACACGAAATTGATTTCTCTAAGACAAAGGTACTTTGCAAGCCCACTGGCTATCAACAAAGATTCGTTCATGAAGCCATCCATATATATAGACACAGACACAATTTCAACCGAGAAGATGGGTACAAACTGAGCAATCACTGGAAGGATGTGATTAACCAGTTTAAGTCATAACTGGCTGTGATATTTCCATCCAACCTTCCGATGTTCGTAGTTATTTTCGACTCTCTGGTTTTACGTTAATAGGTTAAATGTCTCCCACTAACACAGCCACCGTCGCTTGTGTCCTCGATGTGGCGGTGGCTCTGCGATCTTACATTGACATGATAATCTCTCACAATACAATGGCCACCTCCATGCCTTCGTCATGGAGGTAGCTCTCCGACCTTGCATTGACATGCAAATTTCTCACATTAACATAACAAGCCCCGCCCACTTCGTTCATGACCCTTGGGCTACACCCATTTCAAACATTTAAAAACAGCCTGCCTCAGCAGCTTTACCACTATTTTTTCTGCTGATGACGATTGCTTGTGTTGCGATCGAAACGTCGTAGTTTTTTTTGTTATTTCGTTATTTTATTTGAACCGATCTACGTGACTTTACCAAAAGACCCACGAATGTGAATTCCCGCAGTCACGAAAGCTTTAAGACAAGAGTCATTATTGTCAATTAATTTATTTCTAAGAACATAGCGCCGAATGTTATTGTCCTTTTGCTATGAGTTTTATGATAATTTACTTGCGATGGAGTCACGGTCTGCAGTGGTTAGGACACTCGCGCACTCTGAGCCAAGTGAACTGAGTTTGATTCCCGAAGAATGGCTAACATCAGTGGCGAGTGAAATCTGAACAAGTGCTGCCCCCGGACCCCGCCTTCACTAGACCACACTGATCGGCATGGTGAAATATGGTCACCCAACCCCTATCGTTGAAATGTATGGTGATGCCTTCATCCAGCAGTAGATTCACAGGGTACTGTGAATGATAATTAATATTATTGTATTGTCAAAGCGGTGTAAAGTTCAGTCTCCAACTCTTATCATCATCTCTATCGCTCTGGCCTCTCTGTGTTTGCGCCATGGAGAAGACCCATTGCCGGAAACGTCTCCGGATAGATATTATTTTAAGACGATGCGCTGTTGTTGAAAAATGTGTTGCTTTATTGTTGTTGGTTTTTTCTCTTGTGCACCACTGCCCACGCAGCAACAGCAGCAGCAGCAGCGGCAAACAATGAATCGTATTCACAGATAGGTTGATGGGAATGACACGCATCTTGAGACATGGACATCCGGATAGAAACACAGATATGGAGTTGGATGGATACGCGGATAACCGAGGAAGAGGCCCCTTGAGCCAGCGATATAATAATAAAAAAAATATTTTATATAGAGTAATTCATGCAATTGCATCCCGCAACGCTGCACACAAATTATCCAGTTCCCTACTAAAAAAATATATGATATGCATCTGTGGTACGACGTGGACATGACTTGGCGTGGGCGATTGCATTAGCTGCACTGAGTCACGTGCTTCCATTCGCGATCTGTGCGTCCACTGCCTCTCATTCAGCGCCCATGCGAGCTCACAGCCTTGGACAGCACCCGCGCGAGGCGCGTGATCATGCACGCGCCACCCACTCCTGGTGGCACAAGGACAGATGTTTAAACAGTCCAATGAGGTCATACGTCTGGATGTTTGTGAGTGAGTGGAATGAGCCAGTTTTACGTACATTCTAAATTGATTCATAAGAAGGGGCAATTTTATATTTATATTCTGCTCAAAATGGGTTGAATGTACAGTATGCTCATACTTAGAAAAAAGTGAAAACCAAACATTTTGAATTTGGGCCCTTCACAATGTAAATATATCATCAGATTTAATGCTGTGAACATAACATTATTTTTGTGGAACCCCGTAACAATTGTTGAGAACATTTTTGAACATTTTTGAAACGTTTTTGTGTTTAGGAGCTCAGGCCTACAAAGGTCTGTAAGTCAAAGGTTCTGAAGAGTGCTCGAATAACTCCGTCCATTAAGTTGCTTATTTGAAGGGTGTGACGATGAAGCCGATCGAAAGTCCACTGCAAGTTCCAAGCGAATACACGGACGAGTTAGGTTCCAGAGGTCTGTTCGTAAGTCGATATGTTCGTAAGTCCAACTTTACTCCCGTCTATTCCGAACACGTTGTACGGCGTGTACATTAAACACTGGGAATGACTTTAAAAGTTGTATATCCTCCTGTAGATGTAGATGCCACTGGTTCTTCACGTTCTGCAGATGTAGATGCCACCACCGCCAGCTATTGTGCCGCAGTTGAACTTACGAATCTCGGTGCGAACAGGCAACTGGTTTGCTCGTCTCTCTGAAAGTTCGTAAGTTGAATGTTCGTAATTAGCACGTGCATGTGAATTTGTGAAGGCAGCTTGGGACGTGAATGCTCATTTGCAACAAGTTTATGTCCGGCAGATGTTTTATTTTTATTTAATGAGGTGAGATATTTCCACGACAGCAAGGAAATAGTGCCATCAATAGCTTAATCTTGTCACATCTCATTCCTTTAGAACTGCTTTTTTGTGTTTAGCTTGTTGTCCGCCCCCTCCCCGTTCGCACCTCCGATTAGCACTGTTGGTTACGTACGGTGCGAAAGAAGTTCAACATACATACAGATCTCAGAAGCTGAACAGGATGGCGCTTGGTGAATACTTTGCACAGCAGACTGCCAGGGAATGAGGTGTTGTGGGCTTGGACTGCGAGGAGGTGGCCACGAGATGGCAGTACTGCAATAGATGTAACCCTAATAATCGCCGGTTTGTGTAGTTTAGATCGCGTCAATATAAATGTGTCGTTAAAACCGCCACAACCCGATACAGCCAATGAGTAAGGTTTGTCACGTAAACAAAACATGGCAATGCATTACTAGTACAGCACACCGGTGTGTTGGAGAGTGAACCCACAACATTTACAATTCGAGTACGACGTTTCGCCAGATTTGTGGAGAAATACTCCTGTTTCCTTCTTAAATAGAGGGATAAATAGAGAGATGTAACCCTGCCCGTGCAGAGCTTCCTGCGTTATTTTCCCAAACGTGCGTTGATTTCTCTCCAGGGAATCAGTTATCCTTCCCATTTGCCAAGCGCTCGTGGATTCAAATTTGCCACGCTCCCCAATGTAGAAGCATTCTCAAAGCGGGTCTGTCTCGAGACACACAGAGAGACTGTTCTGGCTTCGGGGGTAATAATATTATAGAGGGCAGTGAGATAGGGAAGGGGATTATTCCTGGTAATTTCTAAATTATGTACTCTGTACTATAAGCTATATATCTAGCCGTCAAAATGCTTGCACGGTACGAGAGAAGTCAAAATAGTAGGTTATGCGTGCAAATTCACAGTTATTACGGCTCTACATTAACCAATTCCATGCCCTGCAGCGCTGCAATGAAAGCATGTCCCATTAAAAGTACACAGTGATGATAATTAAAAGTCTAACTTTTTTTGTGTTTGGTGCACTTTATTTTATAGCTTGTCAGGTTTTTTTTTATTACGACCCTTTAAATATAATGTTTACAGAGAGAGAGAGAGAAAAATAGATTGTCAACATTTTAAAGAAGTTAATTGAATCGGTGGAGTATAACAGCAGGTAGCCTGGAAAAGCGTGGCACGCAATCAGAAAGTGGCGACATGTAACTCATAACAAAGCACCTTTTGTGACAGAAATCTCCCCGAGCTTTTCACCTAATGCAGGATATAAAAGCACAAGAGAGGGAAAGCAACAAATGGAAAATAAATGAAATTACCGCGAAGTTTTTTTCTTCTTCTTGAAAATTTGTGTTTTTTGTTCACTCTTGAATACTTTTAGATAAAACACAGTCAGCAGCTGGTGGCATTCCACATCCAGGGCTCGGGACGACCCAGCCTACCACCAGTCAATTTAAATTGACAGCAGTTGTCCTTTGGAAAGACTGGTATCGCCATGGGATTGTGGAATTTCCACCCGTGGCTCAGCGCTGTAAACAGCTCAATGAAGTGGGAAACCATTGTTATTATATGTAACGGTAGTGTTATCGTTAGCTCGCATAATCTGTTATCCCTCTCGCGAGTGGCTTCTGAATAGGGCCCCATCGCTCCATGTCCAGATCTGAGAGCCAAAACCACAACCTCGGGAGAAGCTGAATAAATGCATTTGTCCATATCTATACACACACCAACGTAGCTATCTGTGAGCATGACTTATTGGCTGAAACAAATAAGGCAGCGGGATATAGTTTATTTTCAAATTACAACAGCATTAAAATCTTTTTTTTTAAACCTACGTTTACCAAATGTCAAAAAACACGCTCACACATTGCTTGGGGTGAGAAAAACTACACCGAAGGGTGTGTTGGAAATTCAGCTCTCTGATCGTGTCTCCAGATCGTGCCACGTGTATTGCTCGGCACGACGCCCCGACGTTTCGCCACACGTGCCCGGAGGAGCTTCTGTTCCCAGAACTGTTCGCGAGAAAAAGAAAAAAAAGCTCCCACAGCACGTGCGGCGAAACGTCGGACATTCGCTACTCGATACGCTCTCCAACCTCCGAAAGCACATCGCAGAACCGCGCAGCAAGGCTCGCCGGAACACCCCAACTCAGTGGGATGAGCGATGCCACCAGAGGGTTGCTCTGTGCGGTTATGCCGCTACAAAAAAAAAAATATCGCATTATCCCGTGGAGCTGCAAACGCTCTTCAGCTGCACCGGTACAGCTCTGAGCTCGTGGATCAAATCATCATTCACGCCGAGCACGGATCCCAGGGGCCGCTGGCTACAAACACAACGCTGCGCTATGAAGCCACGCTCGCGCTCTCTCCCCCCACGTGTTAACTCTCGAAGCCGCTGCGGCAGGACACCGCGGTGTCGCGGTTATTATCACGCTGGTAAAATGTGGACAATGCACCTCTCCGATACCTTTGGCCAGCGTGTAAGAGTAGACCAAATGCTGTCTAGACGGGGCTCTGCAGAGGCTTTCCCCTTATGCCAGCAGTTGCTGTGAGTAAGCAATTGCAGGGCCGCACCTTTGACATTTGACATTCAGCCGCTGCACACGCGCACACGGGGTTAAATCGTTAGCCGCTTTTGGGCTCCACCTTCGTTATTATATTGCGCGTAGCGTTTCCATTCAAACGGTCATTTATTTATAAGCCTGTGAGCAGGGCTTCACTTCTCACGGATTACATTCTGGGTCGCTGGCTGAGACTGTTGAATCGTAGTAACCACAGACGTAACGGGAGTTATACTGGATGTGGTGTGTGTGGTGTGGACATTTTTCCGGATCGCCGACCCAGAGAGACCAACGCCGAAATTAATCCCTGCCGGTGAGAGCCCTTGAGACCAATTTTTTGGTGTATATACACAGGGTGCTTAAAAACAAACAAAATGTTTAACACATCTGAGAATTTGCAACAATACCACGTGACATGTGCTGCTGCTGCTGCCTCCGGGCTCTGGAGACCACCTGGAGAAGATTCCAGACCACGCGTCGACATCGATAGCGAACAAGTGGGAGACTCTTTGACTTTTTGAAGCTATTAACATTACATTCGCTATCACGTTACAGTCTATTATCCGCCCTTTCCATTCAAAACGATAGTCCCATGTAAGTGTTGAAACATTTGTGAAGCACCCTGTACACGATGCACGTCACAGCTATGCAAAAATTAAACGTGGGCAAAAGCTGAAAGGTGCGCAAAGAAGCCCGGAAAAAGGTGCACACTTGAAAATGTTTTACTGAGACAGCAAGAGGAGCACACATGGGTTCGGGAACGAATACTACACCACAGACACCTACATCGAGTGTTTAAGAATAGTAAGCGGGGCATGGACACAACATGTCGCTACGAGGCATTGATGGCTGATGGACGAGACTGGTGACGGAATGGCAGCCAAAGGAGGCACGAAAAAACGCGGCGTAAAGGACGTGCGCCGTGGAGATGGAGCGATGAGATCAGCTCACGAGCAGGGGCGAGGTGGGTCGCGGCGTCCTAAGGCTGTAACGAACGGCGACGGCATGGGAAGGCCTTCAGGCAGCAGTACACGGTGACGATGATGATGATGATATCATATACCAACCTATTCTTAATTGACTATACCTCTCTGGACTCATGTTGTGTTTTGAAGAAGGGCCATTGCGCGAAACGTCGCCTGTTATATACATTTTCGTTTTAAGGCAGTGTTATTGACGAATGTGTTGAGTCTTTCTTATACTGTATCTATTATTCGTGATTGTGCCATGTTGTGAATGCAGTATCGACAAATGATTGTATTTATGGGATTATTCTAAAACGGTCATTTGTTTACACAGAAAAGCTTCTCCGCATCGCCAATACAATGCCATCTGTCTTCCTGGCTCCTACGTTCGCGCACACAATGAGGGCATCGGTTATAAAAGGCAACCGAATACATCCTTAATCCATTGACCCGGGTGTTATATAGAATCGTACATTTTAGTCCATCAGAAAATTTTCGCCAGTGTCTGGCCTGTTTGACACCATGCCGAGAGACCTCGACTCACACCGCGGGACGTATTCGACTGCAAAGCAGCAACAAAGTACGAGACTCCCACAATGCGCCTCCGAGGATGACTGTGAGTCAGGATGACCGTGAGTAATCCTCGTCTGTCATCCCAAATCCAGGGCTCGACGGCCTTGCGTCTGCAACTATTTATGCCCCCCCCCCCGGTCTCCTGTAACAGGTTGCATTGTGCATGACCTTGTAAACCAAAACCACGTCCAATTCGCTGATCAGTCCTTCGCTCCTTCGTCTCACTTTTGGTCTCTTGCCCTCAATCAATCTCACGAGCGTCGCACGGAATCTCGCCAAACCCTCTTGTCTCACTGCGTGTTCCAAAAAATGTTCCCTTTTCGATTTAAAGCTTTCGTGACTGCAATGATTCATCTTCTTTGGTTCTTTCGGTAAAGTCACGTAGAATGAGAATAAAATTATAATAAATAATAAATAAAATAACACAATAATATTCTCACGACGTATCGGCCACAACACAAGCATGAAGGCCGCTTGTGTTGTGGCCGAAACGTCGTGAGAATATTATTGTGTTATTTTATTTTATCAATTTATTATTTTATTCTCATTCTACGTGACTTTACCGAAAGAACCAAAGAAAATGTTCCCTTGTTCGTGGCTTCGACCTTTATGAAGTTGACGATTTTGCTCTTCCACTCCTTGAAATACGTTTGTCATTCGTCATTCTTTTCAGCCGCCTTAAGGTCAGCAAAACACTTTTCAGAATCCACGTTAAAGTTCTGAACCAGCTTTTGCTCCATCGATTTTACTCATCCTCCGCTGTGAGCGTTTGTTCCGCCGCGTACAATTGAAATTAAATTTGTCCATCAACCAATGGGCGTCGTGGATCCACTACTTTCTCTCGGAATTACTTTCAGCACCCTAAATCTCTGCACGGGTTTCAACCTTCCGGGTCTCATCGGCAACGAATCCCGCTGCCTTTTCCCAATGCGGAATTTTACGAGCGACAGCGTCGAAGCGTTCAACCCTATTGTGTCATCCCGAAAAAAAAACAACTCGCACGTGATGACAAGCAAAATAAAAGTTGTACTTACAGCCAATGGCGGAGCCAGGATTTTCAGGTAGGGGGGCAACCCCTCCAGCAATGAAAAATGATAGAGGAGTTGTTAGTAAGTAAGGACTTGTTAGTAAGTAAGGAGTTGTTAGTAAGTAAGGACTTGTCCCTTGCTTTTTATTCGACGAGGGTCGAATTCGAACCGCGTTGTGTGATCGGCATCGCGCTCGCTGAAGGTGTTGATGCCTTCAGGAAAGTCGTGTACTGTATACGCAACTGCGCACAATTATGTGAGTCACTTATAACTGCTTTGCCGTTATTGCTAATTATGGATTTAGACTATTGTCCTATCATCTCAAACAGTCCGTGGCACGTAATAATATGCTACACAGTGGCAGTTGGGGTCGCAAAATGCCGATTTATTACTAATAAACCCCAATGATCCGATCTAAATTCGGGATTATCATCGGAAAATTTGGGGGGCACGTGCCACCGCACCCCCTCCACTGGCTCCGCCAGTGCGTACAGCAATCAGCGACGAGCACTCGCGCAGCCTTTGGTGATGTGCGCGCGTTGTCCCGGCCTCGCGGTGCCGACGCACGCGCGCTACGGCCGCGTGGGCTTGTTGCTGCAACGACGGCGAGCCGGCCGCGGATAAAATTGACGCGGCGAGGCCGCAGATCCACGCCGTCAATGCTCCTCGCTCGCGTCGGAGGCGGCGGGTGCAAGGAGCGCTTTGACGGCGCGGGTGTGCGGCCCGCGCTTTGCCGGTGCCCGCATCCCAAGGAAACGCGCGGCCGGCGCAAGCCGCCGAGCGGCCTCCACGGTTCGTTCGCGGAAACTTCTCCGCCGTGAACTCGATGAAGAATCTGCTCGGTCCGTAGGACTTGGACGACGATGCCACCGGGGGTCAGGGGGGCAGGGTGGTGGGTGGGAGGGGGCATTCGCGCCGCTCAAATTCCACGCGTTAGCGTTGACCACGAATGCCCATGGCAACAAGCTGAGGGCACTCACGCACACGCACGCACTCTGGCCTTTAAATAAAAACACCCCCAATGATTTGGCGAGATGTTTTAAACTCGAGCAAGGAGATTATAGCCGTCATCCCACGTGACATGTTTGTTTGTTGCCTCTCCCCCACAATCGCACTCGGCTTAAGGTGGTAAGATTGAAATGAGGCGGGGTGGTGGAAGGCCGTGGACACTCGTGTGCGCAGCCCATTGTGTAATTCTGAGAGCCTGCATTCCACCAATGTCCCTCTAGACAGCCACGGGAATTGGAAGTTTATCCACGCATGACTTGTTTTACATTAATAAGGGCGAGGTGGTATGACATTGGAACACGACGCTTGCTGGGGCGGTGGGGGATGGGGGGATTGCTAACAGCGGAGAGTTCACAAGCAGTCACATGGTTCACGAGCAGTCCCATGGTTCACGAGCAGTCCCATGGTTCACGAGCAGTCACATGGTTCACAAGCAGTCACATGGTTCACGAGCAGTCCCATGGTTCACGAGCAGTCACATGGTTCACGAGCAGTCACATGGTTCACAAGCAGTCACATGGTTCACGAGCAGTCCCTTGGTTCACGAGCAGTCACATGGTTCACGAGCAGTCCCATGGTTCACGAGCAGTCACATGGTTCACGAGCAGTCCCATGGTTCACGAGCAGTCACATGGTTCACGAGCAGTCACATGGTTCACGAGCAGTCACATGCTTCACGAGCAGTCACATGGTTCACGAGCAGTCACATGGTTCACGAGCAGTCACATGGTTCACGAGCAATCACATGGTTCACGAGCAGTCACATGGTTCACGAGCAGTCACATGGTTCACGAGCAGTCCCATGGTTCACGAGCAGTCCCATGGTTCACGAGCAGTCACATGGTTCACGAGCAGTCACATGGTTCACGAGCAGTCACATGGTTCACGAGCAGTCCCATGGTTCACGAGCAATCCCATGGTTCACGAGCAGTCCCATGGTTCACGAGCAGTCCCATGGGTCACGAGCAGTCCCATGGTTCACGAGCAGTCACATGGTTCACGAGCAGTCCCATGGTTCACGAGCAGTCACATGGTTCACGAGCAGTCCCATGGTTCACGAGCAGTCACATGGTTCACGAGCAGTCCCATGGTTCACGAGCAGTCCCATGGTTCACGAGCAGTCACATGGTTCACGAGCAGTCCCATGGTTCACGAGCAGTCACATGGTTCACGAGCAGTCACATGGTTCACGAGCAGTCACATGGTTCACGAGCAGTCACATGGTTCACGAGCAGTCACATGGTTCACGAGCAGTCCCATGGTTCACGAACAGTCACATGGTTCACGAGCAGTCCCATAGTTCACGAGCAGTCCCATGGTTCACGAGCAGTCCCATGGTTCACGAGCAGTCCCATGGTTCACGAGCAGTCCCATGGTTCACGAGCAGTCACATGGTTCACGAACAGTCACATGGTTCACGAGCAGTCACATGGTTCACGAGCAGTCCCATGGTTCACGAGCAGTCCCATGGTTCACGAGCAGTCCCATGGTTCACGAGCAGTCCCATGGTTCACGAGCAGTCCCATGGTTCACGAGCAGTCCCATGGTTCACGAGCAGTCACATGGTTCACGAGCAGTCCCATGGTTCACGAGCAGTCCCATGGTTCACGAGCAGTCCCATGGTTCACGAGCAGTCACATGGTTCACGAGCAGTCCCATGGTTCACAAGCAGTCCCATGGTTCACGAGCAGTCACATGGTTCACGAGCAGTCCCATGGTTCACGAGCAGTCACATGGTTCACGAGCAGTCACATGGTTCACGAGCAGTCCCATGGTTCACGAGCAGTCCCATGGTTCACGAGCAGTCCCATGGTTCACGAGTAGTCACATGGTTCACGAGCAGTCACATGGTTCACGAGCAGTCCCATAGTTCACGAGCAGTCCCATGGTTCACGAGTAGTCCCATGGTTCACGAGCAGTCACATGGTTCACGAGCAGTCCCATGGTTCACGAGCAGTCCCATGGTTCACGAGCAGTCCCATGGTTCACGAGCAGTCACATGGTTCACGAGCAGTCACATGGTTCACGAGTAGTCACATGGTTCACGAGCAGTCACATGGTTCACGAGCAGTCCCATGGTTCACGAGCAGTCACATGGTTCACGAGCAGTCCCATGGTTCACGAGCAGTCCCATGGTTCACGAGCAGTCACATGGTTCACGAGCAGTCCCATGGTTCACGAGCAGTCCCTTGGTTCACGAGCAGTCCCATGGTTCACGAGCAGTCACATGGTTCACGAGCAGTCCCATGGTTCACGAGCAATCCCATGGTTCACGAGCAGTCCCATTGTTCAAAGTTGTTCACCACGTTCACGCTGTGGCATGCGCTTTGACTTTCCATTTGTAATTGTTGCAATTCTCTTATTTGTCGAGGAGAACCACACCGATTCGCAGGACTATTTTTCAAGAGGGTCCTGCATTAGGTTTATTTATTTTATCTTAAGCTGTTTTAAAACCATTTCATACGTGCTGGTGAAACTCGGAGCACCCATAGAAAACCCACACACGCACGAGAGCAACACTCTATCCCAGTAGAGTTCGATACGGATGGTCATTGCTCCACTTGCTGTACAGTCTTCTCCCACCGAGCCGAGATATTGTACCTCGTCGATGTCCACGGGAAAGGAGTTTCACAACATTTGTGTGATCCACCAACCCTGGCCTCAACAGCGCAGGATTATAGCCGTGAACAAGGTATCTGCAGCGTGCAAGCGATGTTACCAACGCATTACATTCACATTTGCCAATTGCTATCAAGTGCTAATTCCTGGACCACAATTAGAGATTCTGTTTGTTTTTAAATGCTCATGACCACTGTATCGAAAGCCACGAAAAATGAATGCTGAATTTAATGAACAACAGCAGCGTGCAGTCATGCACAGCACCGTGTGCACCCTTAACCTTACAAATGATTCCTCACATGTCCCTTGTTCGTAGTACACAATGCCTTCTGAAACCCATCCAGCTTTGGCAATATGTATACAAAATGAAATTCAATTGTCAGCGTAATTGTTCTGATGCAGAGAGCGTGGGTTGTCATAGTCTCAACCAATGATGTCAGACATTTCATTGATGCACCCGCGGTATACAGTGACCTTCCAAAAAACATTGGCAATCGTACGGTAAGAGTTGTTTTAAATTGCAATTTTAATTGGATAAATCGTCAACCGATTTTTTTTCCTGAAAACAAATATCAATTATGGCTAAGTTTTGTATGGATTTAAGGATGCGTTCATTGGCCAAATAACAGCTGATGTACAGGACAGGCGGCAATGTGAATGCATGTGATTAGGGAACATCAGTCGTGCCTTTGGTGGTTCATCAGCGATGCAATGAACCCTTTAGGTACGTGCACACAAAGCCAAAGAAATTAGAGTGAATTGTGAAGAGCCATTGCTTGATGTGGAGATTGAATTACTTTATACTCCTCCAAGGACTCCAAGTATATTTTAACACGCCCTTGATTATCACAAATAAGACGTAAATTGGCAATAATAGGCTTCAATAAATGGCAGCGATGGAGATGGAGTCCGTCAGTTTGGTAGGGGTTTTAGATTTTATTCAACGTAACTGGATAACACGCAGGAGAGGCATGGATGGCCACCGAGCCATGCAATGTCTTGTCAGCCCCTAAACTGCAGATGCATGTTAAAATTACGTTTCACTTCTGCGCGTGCATGTGTGTGGACGCGCACAAAGACAGAGATACGCCGTATAGCCTTTAACAGACTATTGGGGCTATAAAGACAGGGGAGACAAAGGCGGCTGGGCGTGGTGCTGGCCACCCACCCCCTCGTGTGCCGTTCTGGCCTTCATAGGTGTTCGCTAACAGCACTTGCCCCAACAGTCTGTTACAGGCTATACGGGAGGCCTTTGTCTTCGCGTGATCGCGCGCCGTGCACACACACGGAGGCTATTCATTCGCTATCCACGAGTTAACCCATTCCACGGCCGAACGTGACGGCGCACGTGCGGCAGTGTGATTGCACTCATTCACGAACCCGCGTTACCTCCTCGCGGTCAATCAAAGCTCCTTCGAGCAGTAAACGGTGCGTTCAGTTGCTTCAAACTGCTTAATAGACAAAAGCATTCGAAAAAGAACGTCGCTGCGCGTTAACATCGCGGAATGGGGACGGCGCTCTGTTCGGTCGGTGTAAAGATCAGGGGTAGACTTTGCATTGGTGGGGTCGGGTACATTTTTTAAAGTTAGGGGTATGTGCTTAGGTGTCTGTGTACAGGTTCGAGAATAGCGAAGGACCAG
The DNA here is from genome assembly GCF_048934315.1 of Petromyzon marinus. Taxonomy (NCBI): domain Eukaryota; kingdom Metazoa; phylum Chordata; class Hyperoartia; order Petromyzontiformes; family Petromyzontidae; genus Petromyzon; species Petromyzon marinus. Next base: position 5,513,939 of record NC_133699.1, read on the forward strand.
CCCCAGCATCATTTGCAAAGGCTAATTCCAACCCCTGCTACGTAAGTAAATAAGTACAGCATGACTATTCGGCAGCTCCGCACCACGCGAGCAAAACAGCGCGTGTGAGGTCAGATATGTGGGCACCGCCGAAATAAGCTGCTGCTGCTGCTCCTGGTAGTGGTGGGGGTCGTGTCAGTGATGGGGGGTGATGGCGTCCCTAAGGCTGTGGTGGTCTGGAGCGGCGGCGGCGGTGGTGGTGGTGGTGATGGGGCGGGAGAAGGAGGAGTGGTGGGAGTGGTGGATTGACAGGCGCAGCAACTTTCAGCACCACCGCGGCAGTGGACAGCGCCTCGGCTCCCACCGCGTGCGATGAGCGCAGCCCACGGCCGGCCACACTCAGAGATCGCAGCAAGCGCGGCCGCCCCGGATCATGGAGGCTCGCAGCGCGCTCCCTGTAAAGAGACCCGCGGCCGTGGAGATTGAAGGCGACGGGTAGACATCGTGCTTCAACAGCAGCAGCAGCAGCGGCGGCGGCGGCGGTGGCGGCGACGGCACACGCGCAGTACGGTACTCGCCTGTTGCATCGGTGGGGTGGGGAGGGGGAAGGGCTGCATCGTCTGTCGGCACTACACCCAGGGCACTTCCACAATAGTGTGTGTCGGGGGGGGGGGTGGAGAGGGGGCGCGCAGCCTCTCTGCCTGTCTGTCTCACTGCCAGTCTCTGTTGTCGCTCGACAGTATCATTCGCGCGCCTCCCCCTTAATAATACACACTCTCTCAACCGTGCTGGGAGAGGTGTCCCGCGGGGGGAGAGCGAGAGAGCACCCGCGAGATAGCAATAGTGAGCGAGCCTGCCGACTCCTCATCCTCATGAACGTTGCCTGCTCGCCGGGGTCCAACGTAACATGCCCGCCCACGGCGGCGGAGGAGGAGGAGGTGGTGGAGGAGGCGATTGCGCTGGAGGTGGTGGTGGGAGCCCCGTGTGTGAAGACAACGCACGCTTCGCTCTCCTTGCGCTGCTCATCGTGTGCTACATGCTCTTCGGAGCCGCGGTCTTCTCGGCTCTGGAGCGACCCGCCGAGGAGGAGGCTCGACGACGCTGGTGCAGCAGGCTGAGCAACTTCACCAGGACTCACGGCGTGAGCACAGTTGCCATGGAAGAGCTGCTCCGGGACTACGAGGCGGCCAGCCTGCAAGCCGCGGTCGGTGCCGACGAGCTGAAGCCCCGCTGGGATTTTTCGGGAGCCTTCTACTTTGTAGGCACCGTGGTGTCCACCATCGGTGAGCTGCGCTCCATGTTACACGCGGCGGTGTCTTGCGGCGATTCGGTTTGCAGCGCCCGACGGTTCGGGACGAGCGGCACGGCATGGTTAGGGTTGCAACGCCGCATCCATCTCGTCCTATTTTTGGCCACGTACTTTGGATAAACCTTAAATAGGAAGATATGACACAATACTAGCAACAGGATTATTATGGATACGTGTACATTGTGTCCGAGTGGTAGCGCCTTACGACAATAATTCAGGTTCCAAGCAAGCGTAGCGGGGATCTTCCAGAAACATATTGAGGAGACAAAAAGCCCAGTTAGGCGTCACGATCGCCAAATGTGGATGTCTCCGATTTGAGTTTGGTCTCTCCCTGATCCGCGCGTAATTCCAAGCGTGCATCTGGACAACGTCCTGCTGTGTGCACGTGTAAGCCTTGCGTTCGATTTCCTCCGTCAGTGTCAGGAGTCAGACGCTAGAGCGGTGATTCTTGACCTGGGGGGTGGCCAGATTATTATTTTGTTTAGAAGGTAAATGATCGACACACACAAACTAAGCACGGGCAGGTAGTCACAAATACTTTGTTTCATAAAACCCATGTATGTAAGAACATTATTCATACTCTTTGGTTCTATTAGTTACACATTATTCATGTGTGACTATTGAGAAACAAAGGGGCTGCAAGTAAGGCTGCAGTCAAGGTGAAGGAACCACGGAGTTAGGGTTTGGCTGCTGGCCAGCGCGTGCCGTGAGATTGCCTCGTGGAGGCGTGAGACCACCCGTGGGCACTGGGCGAGGGGGAAACGAGAAAAAGACACGGCCAGACAAAGACACGGCCGGACAAAGACACGGCCAGACAAAGACACGGCCGGACAAAGACACGGCCAGACAAAGACACGGCCAGACAAAGACACGGCCAGACAAAGACACGGCCAGACAAAGACACGGCCAGACAAAGACACTGCCGTACAAAGACACGGCCGGACAAAGACACGGCCGGACAAAGACACGGCCAGACAAAGACACGGCCGGACAAAGACACGGCCGGACAAAGACACGGCCAGACAAAGACACGGCCAGACAAAGACACGGCCGGACAAAGACACGGCCAGACAAAGACACGGCCAGACAAAGACACGGCCGGACAAAAACACGGCCGGACAAAAACACGGCCAGACAAAGACACGGCCGGACAAAGACACGGCCAGACAAAGACACGGCCGGACAAAAACACGGCCAGACAAAGACACGGCCAGACAAAGACACTGCCGGACAAAGACACGGCCATACAAAGACACGACCGGACAAAGACACGGCCAGACAAAGACACTGCCGGACAAAGACACGGCCGGACAAAGACAGTTACCCAAAGAGGTATCGGTCACGGCGGGTTGGGGTTCACGTGGTCATCTTCTCCACGGTGGTCAGTAAAAGTAGTGCGGGTTGAAAGCGGGGAGCATAGACGTTGGGAGCATGAGTGCAATACAATGGTTTTGCTGCACTGCCCTTTGCTGATAACGTAGCCCAGCATCAGCAGCAACCGATAAAGGCGCGTTTACTGGAGGGGTGGTCGCCCATCCAGGCACTTATCCAGGCTGAGCCCTGCTTAGCTTCCGAATAGTGACGCGATTGGGCGCATACTGGGTTCATCTTGGGTTACGGGCCCTAAATTTGTAGCTAATTCATGTTGGCGTGACTCAGTGAACCGGGTGAGTTTAAACTGTCGTGATGTTCCAGCGCAAGAAGCTGAACTTTGGAACGCACATACGTTCTGTGCTTTTATAAGTGCAGAATAAACATCTGACACGCGACATGTTACGACTTTGTGTCCGCCAAACGTCGACCCCGAATCAACTTTCGCGTCTTTGTTAATAAATAAGAAAATCATTTCTTACGCATCCCATCAGCTGCACGGCCTTCTGGGAGGCCATCACGTCAGCAGCGTTGGTTCAAGACAAGTAAATCTCTGAATATTCTGAAGGCTTATTGTGTTTTTTTGTTTTATACTTAAATGGCAGGGTCAGCCTAAAGTTTTACGTTGCCTTAGTTTTCGTGCTTATCACTTAAATAAATCCCCGTTGTCAGTGAACCGAGTAATTCGCTTCCCGTGGAGCGTGAGACGCTAAAGCCGACGGAGAGTGGGTCAAGCCTCCCACCGGTTATGCACGCAGTGTAAATATGGTTACATCTAAGGGGTAAAACCTATTCGTATTTGTCATACATGCATACGATTGCCACCTTTTCCATAGAGCGAACCCGCACATATTTCTCAGTCAGCCAGGGTCTGAAAAAAAGTTGTGCAGTATGCTGTGATATTAGTTCAACAAAACCCGGACCAGATCTCAGTGCGAATCAATTTCTGCCACCCGAACACAGATTCCAATTCCCAGACTGTCCCAGGTAAATCCTGAACAGGTGGCGACCTTACGTATAAAGTGTTAGAGGCACGGTTAAGGCCGAATTAAAACCGGACACGAGCGTAGACACACATTAAAAACATGTTTTTTTTTACATTTTCTAAATATGGCACCGATTCATGTAAGTAAATGCGTTCATTTATTATTAAGCAGGTTCCACTTGTAAGAGATGCTGGGGAGAAGTCTTGGGTGAGAAACCACATTATGAACATAATTGATGTATACATAATAAACTGATCATTGATGTATAATTTGAAGCCCCATGCCAATCCACTGCTGAATAACGGCCTCTCCACACGCAATTTTTGGTGGTGAAGTATGGTCAAACAACGTCATGCCGTGTCGTTCGTGAGAGTTGCTTAAATCCTGTTTCACCACGCTTGGCCAGCGCGGCTTGGTTAAGAGAACAGGGAGTCCAGGAACCACGTGGGATCATCGCTCGCCCCACGGATGTTAGCCTTGGCCGGGAATTGAACTCCAAGTGGCCAGGTTGATTGTGCAGTGTGCGAACCACTGCGTCACAGCTCAGCCTATTGTCTCAGCTTTGAAAATCAACCTGATTGAGTGTAAAAATATACATTTTTGGCGTGTGACATTTAATATTGTTTCATCCTGAACACACGTTTTTCTTCTCCCTTCTCAATTTAGGGTTTTCATCGATTTGGGATAATATTGACTTGAATCTTGATTTGAAGCTTTCGTGACTGCAGGAATCCATACTCTTTGGTTCTTTCGGTAAAGTCACGTTGGTATAAAATAAAATAATTCAACGACGTTTCGGGCGCAACACAAGCGTCCGTCATCAGGTGGGAAAGCATCTCTATGAGATATGTATTTGAAAACACAGTGGTATTTGATAAAATACATCTCCAATCATCATTATCCCTGGTCTATCCACCGCTGAATGAATGCCTGCTCCCCTTTGCCGTCGACAATCCTCATGGTCCTGCGATGAAAACATCCATCCCGCTCACGCACGCCAACTGATCTTGTTGCCCCGTCTCCGTAAGGGGTTATCCTCTTCGCCATGCTCTCTGCTTCCATTAGCCACACACACACACTCCACGGGCATGTTTCACACATGCACAGAGCGACACATATGGAGTATATTAGAATAAAGGCACGTGCACGAATGACATGCGTGCACCGTTAAGTGTTTAACACGATCCCCACTGGGATTTAAAAGTCACTAAAGCTGCCCAGTGATTTCCTGCCGGGATTTTATGTTCCGGAGCGAGTGACGTCGTACTGAATGCATTGACCGAGCATTGTCGAAAGGAAGCCGTTTTTTTTTTAATATATATACATACAAATATTAAGAACATGGCGTTAATTAAATTATGCTTGTAATGTGCATTATCGTACGATCAACGTTGCTTATAATCGCTGCCAATTTAAACCTGGTAAGAAGGAATGAAGCCGTGGCACGCCGTTTTGGAATCGACATCATTTTCCGTGATGGTCTTTTGACCTTGACCTTCAGCTAGCAATTGATGCTCCGCACAGTCAGAACATTTGTGAAGTTCCTTTCAATGACTTCATCATCATCATCGTCGTTGTCGTCGTCATCAGCAACAACAGCAGCAGCAGCAGCCATGATATATCAACTGCAATGTCTGTCAGAGGGACATAACTGCTAAACACGTGGGTGTAGAGTACGGGCAGTTACTGAAAGTCGACCGCTATCAAGACAAGCAAGGAGGCAATGCTTTAGGAAAACTGAATTTGAAAATAAAAAATAAAACAACTCAAAAGTGCAATGTCACCTATTTATATATATATATATTCCCATTTGAATGCCACAGTGTTATTGACGAAAGTGTTGAGTTTTTATCGTGTTTCTTTGCTTTTGCTCAACTGCCAGTCCAGCAGCAGCAACAGCAGCAGCACCGCCGGCAAACAATTATTGGATTCGATAACAATAAGCAACGCAGCAATGCGCCCGAGTGAGATGGCTTCACACGGCTTGCTTGGCTGCTAATTGGTCCATCGTGACATCACTGACTGACCCACAAGGCAAACCGAGCTAACGTGCTGCTGCCGTGCCCGTGGCTGCAAAGTGAACATAGGTTACTCGGGTTCGACAACATTTTAGCAACACGCGCTTCTGCTAATTCGGTTACATTGTGCGAGTCCATTGCACTCGCACAATATTAACTTGGGACAAAATGTGCTGCATGATGGAAAAAAAAACACAACACAAGTAGAACATTTGTCTGTTCACAATGTCCTCTACCCGTCTAAGTATAAACCAACCAAAATAATGTTATCATACGCTGCCACAATGAAATACATCATCGTTATTACTATTATTTAAGCACTGTGTCAATATCATGTAGGCAATTAAAGTCCCTAGCAACCCAAATGAAGCCTTCAACTAAAATGTGTGTAGTTCACTCTGAAAATGAATTGCTCATACGAGATCATCATCAGCAGCCAGGATCTATCCACTGCTGGATGAAGGCCTCCCCCCCCTCCTCCCGATTCCATGCCGCGACGATACTCCTGCACGCGAGCCGAACATTGAGACATCCTTCCCGGTGCGTTCCGTCCTTTGGCTGCCACTCCTTCATGAGTCTCGACCAGCGGCCGTCACCCCCTTTCGAGCGACGCGTCCTGCCCAGGTCTACAAAAGACACAGATACTATGATAATATATGCATTGTCCTTGAAACTGATTGGTACACACCAAGAAAGCCGTCCCTTGGTGTGGACCAATCAGTTTCAAGGACAATGCATATATTATCATAGTATGTGTTTTGTTTGCATTTTGACTGCAGGTATTGTGGTTAATGCAGTCATGAATCCTTGTAAAAAGGTTTCAGTTCTGTTGCCATAAAAAGGGGGAAAACCCCTATTATTACTCTGAGATCATGGCTGTGCTTCCGGTTTGATGAGTCCCTTTGCCGGTGCAGCTCCCAGACGACAGGAGGCTGCGCTATTGGCAATAAGGCAATCGGAGTTGTTTAGGGGCTATTTAAGTCTGTCCTGAAAACTCACTTCTTTAAATTTGCCTTCACTGACGTTTCGCCAGTAATTACAATCAGCATCGTGAGGCGACAGCCAGATTTGTGGAGGAATCCGCCTCCCGTTTCGTTCTTCGCTTCACCTTTCAAAGAACATTTTCGGTGGCGGAGCCAAGCCTGAGCCGAGCCGTGACTGACAATACGGGGGGCCTCATTTGCCAGAAGGAAGCCTTCCCGGTGCCGAGATTGTTTTGGAGGTGTCTGGTCGGATGACCCCGTGGTTTAGAGTGCATGAGTGACAGTTGTGAGGTTGCAAAGGTCATACTACAAGCGGGGGGGGGGGGGGGAGGGCGGGTGGGTGGGGTCAACCCAAGCAGTGCTTATTGCCGTGGACATACTCGCTCGTTTGAGGCTGGATACACCACGATTGTAAACAATGAGGTGCACGTGCTGTTTGCACCTTCAGAAACACACACCTGATCGCAACAGCAAGGCTCCAGGTGGCTCACTCGGGGGGAGCGGTAGCACAGCCGTCGGCGCACTGCGCTTCCGAGCCCCGTTGCACGGACTTGGATTCCTGGCCAAGGACTAACCCGTCAGTGGCGAGTGAAGTCTGAACTGGTCCTGGGCCCTGCCCTCCCCCCTCCCCACCTACTTGACCAGCCCGCACTTGACCAGTGCAGTGAAGTTCACCTCCGTGACACACGCGGCATGGGGAGAGACTTCACCCAGCTGTCTGTACAAAAACAAAAATGTGTGTTGCTAACTTGTGCTCAACATATCTGGCTGCTGCCTGATGAAGCTAGTTGTAATTACTGGCGAAACGTCGTGCTCAGATTGTAAATGTTGTGGCTTTGCTATCCAACACACCGGTGTGCTGTACTAGTGACGAATTGGCACGTCCTGTTTACTTGACAACCCTTACTAGTTGGCTGTGTCGGGTGGTGGCTGGTTTTAACGACACATTCATCTATTTACGCAATCTAATCGCAAAAAAGCCTCTATTATGGATGTGCTCAACATGTCAGCATTTTCCCCCGAATCCACTTTCCATGCTTAGTGGATGTCATTTTCTTCCCACGCAAGACAGTTTGGACAATTTATTACTACTCACAGCTATATAGAGCTCTTTTTCCAGAAACGACCTGGCCACAAATGATAGCACAACGAAGTGGCTTATCAATGTGGAAATGTACACCAGCCAAATGCTCTAAACGCTTTTTTCTAAATATGGACGTGAAAACCGGAGGACCCGGAGAAAAATCCATGCCACCACGGGGAGAGAGAGAGAGACGCAAACTCCAAATATACACCAGCAGCAGCAGGCGCCAGGGTTGGGATCGAACCCACGGCCTCCTGTGTACCAGGCGAGGTAGTTAACGTCTCCTCTTCACCGTGGCACCCAAATGTCCTCATTCCCGAGACATGCATCATCTGCGCGTTCACACCGCACATCACCTCCTGGAAATTAGTGCACACTGTCAGCACACGTCACATTTAAGCGGAAGATCACGTGACAAAACTACCAACTGGTGCAGTTCCATTCCGATGTGTGCTTACTCATTATCAACGGGTGCAGGCTTGTTACGAATTTTAAATCATGAATCACGATACTGGTCTCCCACTAAGAATACAAATTCATCGCAGTGTCCAGCAGATTTTCCAAATTGGCTTTTTCTCTCTCTCTCTCTGTTCAACGACAACAACGGAGAACCATAGCAAGGCATCAGGTTATGCAACCTCTGGGAGTCTCGATGATCGGCGTAAATAATCATGGCCAGAGTAGGCAGTACCCCCCCCCCCCCTCCGCAGCGCTGAAAAGCGAAACAGCGGAGAATGATTATAAAGGAAAGGCGATAATAAGAAAGAGATATGGACGAGGGGAAGAAATATTTTTTGGCGTATGGATGGGGGGGGACAAGTCGGGGAAAGAAGGGTGAAAATCGTGAAGGCATCAACAAATGAGACACTGTTTATATTTTGGATACCTTATTGCCAGGACCCTTGCTGACACGTCTGTTTGCATGTTTCGTCACAAGTATGTGTGGTCCATGCAGACATGATGCCTTGCAAAAGGTATATGCAGTAGTTTGTGTTTGAACATTTCAACACCTATTTTATTGCCAGACAGGGTAAACGCTATTCCTCTTTTTCATCAAATCAAACGCTGCTCAGCAGCAGCAGCGGCAAAGGGTGCACCGGTGAAATTTGAAAAGTTTGGTCGTTTTAAAATAAGATGCAAAAAAATTATATGTATGTGAACTTCTTTCGCACGGTACATAGCTAACCGTGCTAATCGGAGGTGCGAGGGAAAGGCCAAGAAACTAAACACAAAAACACGTTCTAAACAAATGCTAAACACAACAGCAAGCAGTTCTAAAGAAATGAGTTTTCCCGAAAAATATTTGTTTTCAATCTGAAGAAATTAGTTTTCAATCTGAAGAAATTAGTTGTCAATCTGAAGAAATTAGTTTTCAATCCGAAGTAATACGTTTTCAATCTTAAAAAAGGAGTTTTCAATCTGAAGAAACGAGTTTTCAATCTGAAGAAATTAGTTTTTCGTACAAAAGAACACAGCCATTTGTTCAGCCAGAGCACCAGCCCGAGCAACGGAACGGAATGCCTTTGTGGGGATGTACACAGGGGAGGCGTTGAAGCGACGAATCTGCCTCGCCTCTGTGTGGCTCGGTGGACTGTTCCACTGCAGGTTGTTGTGAGAGATGGCGACGGCATGGGGAGGCATCATCCAGCAGTGAATAGATCGTGGCAGATGATGATGATGATGATGGCGAAAGCCAACCGTATCTCAAGACGCCGGGCACACGAGGATGGCGCATATTATGTCGAAACTAGGCCTAGATATGTTACTTTGTTTTTTTACAGAAGAAGCAGTCAGTCACAGGCATGGAAGAAGAGAAAGGTTGAGATTTAGAGCCTGGTCTCGTACAGGAGCAGGGAAACAACAGCACGGATGTCTGGGAGGGTGGAGGGGGTGGGTCCAGACAGTGGGGGCAGCATATGAGAAGGAGCGACCTACCTTTGCGCAATAGTTGACCGGAAGCAGAGAGCTGCGTGGGCGAGAACCTTGGGAGACAAGAGGGTGGCAGTAGGCGTTAGCGGCTCCATTGAGGGTCTTGACGTGTAGACCATCGTGAACCAACGCCATACCCTGAAACAGTGAACCAAAATGATGTGACCTGTGTAACTACGATGGCACCGTGGGTCCCTATCACAAAAGGGATCATGACATTGACTGAACCGGTTTGATTGCACTGAAGGAGAGCGCGAGGACTCGGGGATTATAGGAGTTGGGATTGTACGGGTTCCTAATTCAACAAATATTGTGGTGATTTAAGGAACCGCCCAATCAAAATAAATGGTCTTGTGTGTACACTGCAAATATTTGTTTTTATTCAAATATATTTCCACAATTTTTACTCAGGATTGCATAATTTTATTTTCTCAGTTTTGTCAATTAGATGTTTTTTTCCCCGAAAAATCTAATTTAACTCTCACTCTACCAAGTATTCTCCCGCGAGGCACTTATACGTCACGGACAATAGAACACGATTTAAATGACCCAACAAAAAAATTAGCGATCCACATGGAAACAAATATCAGCAACATTTGAATTCATCTGCCAAGGCACATCCAATGCATCATCATCATCGGCCATGATCAATCCACAGCTGGACGAAGGTCTCCCCAAGCTGTAGTCTTCTCTCGTGGTTCCACGATGGAGCGATTCCGCTTAGCGGTCTGCACGTGAGCCCTTTTCGTTGCTCCATCTCCTCAGTGGCTGGACCTATTGGGTGCGTTTCATTCCTTGGCTTCCACTCCGTCATTATTTTTGACCATCGGCCATCATCATCATTCGATGGTCCCTCTTCTTCACAGTTTTATGTCACTAACTTGTGTATGTTCTCCGATCCTTGTTGTTTTCAATCAATGCATACTACCCTCTATGGCACGGCTTACAAACACGGTCAATTAAAAAATGGAAAACCCAACTGAAAAAGTGCATAAACAAGCATGGAATGATGAATGATTGGATCATACACAACGCCCTTCATGATACGCTGCCATGGTGGTTAATGATTGGCACACTGGACTGGTTCAATCCACAGGCTTGGAAGTTGAAATAATCGTGCAAGTTTTTTTTTTATATATATAATAAAGATATTTATAACGCGCCAGATTTTTGCAGACACGTCAACAACTCAGAGACGCGGAGACAAAGTTCAGGGCTGCTGGAAAGCCCTGTGCCAGACACAGATATAGAGAGGCCTTTAGATGTTTCTCACAAGTCAGAAGTGCATTTGATGTTGCGGATGTGCAAAGGGATAGAGTTTCACGCCGATCGGGCGACAGCAGCGAACCGACGTGAGTCTGTGACAGTTCGAGACCACGGTGTCCGAAGCAGATTTTGAGTGACGCTGCGTAGGCTTCTACCGTGATCCCTCCCTGCCTGCCTCTATCCGCCCAGCGGTAAAAATGGGTACACCGTAGCTCGTCAAATCGACAGGCCGCTTGCGACGGGGTAAAGTGTGGGTGCTTCCATTCATCTCTTCTAAGACGTCTGACCGGCATGGAAAAGTAGGCAAGGTATATCCTCGAGATGGGCTCTCTAAAAGCCCTCTCGAGTGGGCGTCCTGCTGCCGGCAGTGGATGGTCAAGCAATTTCAGGGCTGCGCTTTTACCATCACTCTTTGACCATGTGCAGCATTGAAGCGGTCACTGCACAACGGGCGCTCTCAGATGCGCTTTTGCGGCCGTCTGGAACGCTCTTCCTTGCGATATTGGGAAGCCACTGGAGCTATGCACTTTTAAATCATTCAGATTGAAAGCTTATTTTTTTAGAAGTGTTTTTTTTTTGTGTTTAGTTTGTTGTCCTTCCCCCGCACCTCCGATTATCACGGTTGGTTACGTACGGTGAGAAAGAAGTTCAACATACATACCTTCAGAGTCACCGAGTTGTCATGCTCAGTGTAATCCTGCTCATCTCTTTTGTGTCCCTGAGAAAGTGATGGAATTTCGATTGGTTTGGATGAGTCAAAATTTGATGATTGGGGTGATTGGGGAGGGATAGGGGAATGTGTATGAAATATAATAAATGGAATCGAGCCTGAATAATACCTTGATGCTGTGGTTAAACCTCAAGCTTACGCAACAATTTAGTGCAGCAGCGTCTTAACAATAATAAAAACCGGCTCTGTGATCCCAATTCTTGAGTACTATGTTTAATTCCAAATAAGTCATCTGACAGGTGGAAGCTTAACGTGGGTTTTGTTTTGCATTTCGTACCTATAAATCCTGGCTATGGATGTACCTATCCCCACTCATTTCTGATAGATGGATGTGTTCGATGATAATTACAATGATGACTTCAGAGGCATCATCTGTGATGGTCTCTTTGACTACAACATAAGTATGTCCGCCGTTGGTGTTCATCATCATAATAATACTACTACTACAAACTCAAACTTTTATTTTATGAGGCGCCATTCACACAAGGCTTCACAGCGATTTAAATAAATAAATATAACCACCCCAGTCATTAACAAAGCCTTGATAAATAAAACGGAATAAATGTATATCACGTGCAATATTTCACGGACATAATTGACCGTCCCTCTGGGGCACGTAGGCGGTCAAAGGCCGCGCGAATATGTGGGGACTTTTAATCGTTCTCTTCTTAAACCGTCGGCGTTAATTGAACCCCTGCAGCTGCCTTGAAAGTACAGCAGCAGTGTGGACGAGGAGGATTATTGTGGTGGTGGTGGCCGCGTTCCAGACGGCGTGGGCTGCTGCGGCGAAACTATGTCCGGCATTGACCACGGTGCGGGCTTCCTTGGTGGAGAGACGAGGTTGTGAGTCGCGTTTCGGAGAGAATAAATGCAGTCGCATTCATAACAATAATAATGATTCAAAGACCCCTGTCAATACATTGCAGTATGAAAACCGCCCCACGCCGTGTTGGTTTTAGGGGTTGTTGACCATACTTCACCATGCCGGTCAGTTCGGGTTGGTGAAGGGCGGAGCCCAGGACCGGTTCAGATATCGCTGGCTGCTGATGTCAGCCGTGGACAGGAATAGAACTCTGATGGCTGGGTTCAAGTTTCAAGGTTTATTTTGTTTAACGAGGCGAGATACTCGAGAGACAATGATAGAGTCGAATTTTGCATTTAACCGGAGTCACCAAAATGATAAAAGCAAAAAATACAAAAAAGTGCGATGATGGAGAAAATACAAAAATTATAACCAAAACGGCGTTACGTGAGCAAGAATTGCACAAAACATCAATGTAAAATGAAATAAAATGAAAAAAATCCCTAGTAACCGAAGTTGGCTCTGTCAGGTTATTTTTTTTTTAACTGATAATTGCACAATTACAAAAATTAAGTTACAGAAACATTCAACAGACAGACGGTGATTTATGCACTCTGTCATCAGACAAGAACATACGATGGGAAACGCAATTGCAAGTGTAGTTAGCATAAATAATCGGCTGTTTAGCATCAAAATTGTAACCGGGGACATTTTCGAGTCGTTGGAATAATGCGCTCTGGGTTCACACACGTGGCGCACCATGTGTGAACCACTGAACCACTGCACTGCTGCTGCAGTGGTTCACACACGTGGCGCACCGTGTGTGTGAACCACTGCACCGCTGCTGCAGTGGTCCACACACGTGGCGCACCATGTGTGTGAACCACTGCTGCTGAAGTGGTTCACACACGTGGCGCACCGTGTGTGTGAACCACTGCTGCTGAAGTGGTTCACACACGTGGCGCACCATGTGTGTGAACCACTGCTGCTGAAGTGGTTCACACACGTGGCGCATCGTGTGTGATCCACTGCTGCTGCAGTGGTTCACACACGTGGCGCACCGTGTGTGTGAACCACTGCACCGCTGCTGCAGTGGTTCACACACGTGGCGCACCATGTGTGTGAACCACTGCTGTTGAAGTGGTTCACACACGTGGCGCACCATGTGTGTGATCCACTGCACTGCTGCTGCAGTGGATCACACACGTGGTGCACCGTGTGTGTGATCCACTGCACTGCTGCTGCAGTGGATCACACACGTGGTGCACCGTGTGTGTGATCCACTGCACTGCTGCTGCAGTGGATCACACACGTGGCGCACCGTGTGTGAACCACTGCACCGCTGCTGCAGTGGATCACACACATGGCGCATCGTGTGTTAACCACTGCACCGCTGCTGCAGTGGATCACACACGTGGCGCACCGTGTGTGATCCACTGCACCGCTGCTGCACCCCTTAACTTATAAATGACCGCAATTCTCTCGATCATAAGACGCACACATCCCCCCCCCAACCAACCCCCGCCGCCCCCGCCGTGCGTCTTACCATCTGGTAGATGTGTAGTGTGCGTGTGTGATATCAGATTTGTATAACTTTATGGACACCGGGTGTAAATGCGGGGTGTGTCTTACTTTCCGGAGCCCGCATAATCTCTAACTAAAACAAATAAGGAATCGTTAATGGTCACTATTTATTCAAGGGGAAACTCTCACTGAGCCTCCTGCTTGGGATGGTGTATGATCGGGGTAGGACGTGTCGTTGACTCATTGATTAATATCATTCGTTTACATACCAGCACAATCGTCGCCCCACATCTAACGTTTTCATCTCAAACCTTATATAGGTGTTCTAGATTTGAAGCTTTCGTGACTGCAAGGATTATGAATCCTTGCAGTCACGAAAGCTTCAAATCTAGAATTAATAACCTCTACGGGGAGGACTTTCACCTATCTGTTAGAGCTTTTCTACTGTGACTATTCCACCTGAAGACGGAAGCTTGTGTTGCCTCCGAAACGTCGTGATTTAATTGTTTCTTTTATTTTATTTTACCTACGTGACTTTACCTTATATAGGTGCATGGAACAGCGAGTGTACGCTTTTTTACGCTATTCGAGTCGCGCGAGGAACCAAAGGTGATGGCTTCGCATCACCTGCGGTGAAGGTGCTAACCGTTGGACGCAAGTTGAAACCGAGGCGATGAATCTCAGCGATATCCGTCTACAGAATGACCTCAACATCCCTTTCCCACCGTGTGGCGATAACATTATCGACCGCAGGCAAAGACAGAGACCGGACTAAGCCTGATGTCCGACAGGCAGATATGAACCCACGGCCACGTCCCGATTGGGAGCCGCTCCGCTCTAATGACAACATTGGCTGTAATGACACGCTGGCGGCAAGCAAACACGTGCCCGCTCACACAAAGACAAAGATGCCCCGTGTAGCGCCCTTAACCGAATGTTGGGGGCAAGTGCTGTTAGCGAGTGGCATCGCCGATGAAGGTCAGGACGGCACACAAAGGGGGGTTGGTGGCGATGGGTGTCCAGCACCTCGCCCGGCAGCCTTTGTCTCCCCCAGTGCTGATGTCTAAAACACCGCACCAAGTACTCATTTAAGGCTGAGTCGACCACGGTGTCACAGCTATCGGTCGTGGCCGGGAAATGGAACTCGGGTCGCCGGGTCCGTACGTAGCGCAGTGCGCTAACCGCTACGCCGCCGCTCGCCCACAAACGGACAGGCGCACAGTGGGGGTGCTGGTCCATTGGGGGCTCAAGGCAGAAATTACGTCCCCCCCCCCCCACATTAAATTTATAAAATCACAACGAGATGCCAAGCAGATAGAGAAACTGTACGGGCATTCAGCGAGATTAAAGATAAGCGAGGTACATATAAGACAGACGCATTGAAATCAGAGAGATGTGGACACGAGACAAATATTCGCGTTTCGATGCTGATTACGATTTGAATTCGAGTTGATAATTGGTTCTTCCCTGGTCGTTTTTCACAAAACGAGGGCATCTCAAGCAATTTGTGGCTTTCGCTATTTTCTGAGATTGCTTTTGCCGAGTGCCACCCAATGGACATTGACACGCGTAATGGGACAATAAGAAAAAAAAGTTCCATGCGCGTATGTTGAACTTCTTTCGCACCGTTACGTGGCCAACTGTGCTCATCGGAGGTGTGGAGGTTCAAGGACAACAAACTAAACCCCCCAAAAAATATTTTTTTGAAAGAAATGGGTGATGGACGTTTGCATTCATGCTGAGAGACAGAGAGCGGAACACATGGATCGGGAAATATATGGCAATTTGAGACTGCATATTAACTGTGAAATAAAAAAAAATACACGCCGACGTGGGCAAAACGCGACGCGCGAAGGGGCTGATGGTCCGGTGGTCGAGAACCGAGTGTCACGCCCGCGAGAACGAGAACCGTGGAGACGGAGCGACGAGGCCGGATCCACGTACAGGAGGAGAGGGATTGTGGCATCGCAAGAACCTGGCACCAGAGTTCGAGTCCTGACAACGGCGAGTGATATCCGGGCCACTCTATTCAGCAATCCGCAATGACCCACGTGGTGAAATATAACGCTGCTGGCTAACATGATGTTGGTAGCGCCCTTCATCCAGCAGTCGATAGACAATGGCTTATAACGATTATGACAATACACGCCTCCTTGTTACCCAGTGACGCACACGCCCGCAACATTTGCACAGCGTCTTCATAAGCAGTTGCATTCAAATGGTATTCTGAAGCCCCTGCCCGGGCTGAGTTGACAGACACTGCGCGAAACGAGCCCTTCATCCAGCAGTGAATAGACCACAGCCTCCTAACGACGGTTACGACAACACCACCTCCTCCTCCTCGTCGCCACGCAGTTACGCGCACGCCGCCGCCACTCTGAGACGATGCGTCCAGCGTGATCGGACCGTTCTGTGAATCCAATCGTGCTGTGCGTGAAGTCCTGGCTGCCCCCCTGGACTGCCCCCCTGGGCTGCCCCCCTGTGCTGCCCCCCTGGGCTGCCCCCTGGACTGCCCCCTGGGCTGCCCCCCTGGGCTGCCCCCCTGGACTGCCCCCCTGGGCTGCCCCCCTGGACTGCCCCCCTGGACTGCCCCCCTGTGCTGCCCCCTGGGCTGCCCCCCTGGGCTGCCCCCCTGGGCTGCCCCCCTGGGCTGCCCCCCTGGGCTGCCCCCCCCCTGGGCTGCCCCCCTGGGCTGCCCCCCTGGGCTGCCCCCTGGGCTGCCCCCCTGGACTGCCCCCCCCCCCTGGGCTGCCCCCCTGTGCTGCCCCCCCCTGTGCTGCCCCCCTGGGCTGAGTGAACTATGGTGAACCGTGGCAAAACAACAAACAAACACTCTGGCGTTGTAGAGGGCAGCTGTGCCGCCTTATTAGCTGCATCATGGGCGGGTGGGTACTTAACGCGCCTCTGGAGTGGCGGCGCCCCGTTGGAGCGGCGACCCCTCCGCACGAGGCCGAACGCACGAAGCCAAACCCTCCTCCCCGCGTCGCCCGGCAACCGCCGTGCAGGTCGCGGCATCAGCAGCAGGAGCAGCAGGGCAAGTAGCAGCTGTAGCAGCAGCAGCAACAGCAGCAGGGCAAGTAGCAGCTGTAGCAGCAGCAGGAGCAGCAGCAGGGCAAGTAGCAGCTGCAGCAGCAGCTGCAGCAGCATCAGGGCAAGTAGCAGCAGCAGGAGCAGCAGCATCAGGGCAAGTAGCAGCTGTAGCAGCAGCAGGACGGGCAGCAGGGCAAGTAGCAGCTGCAGCAGCAGGAGCAGCAGCAGGGCAAGTAGCAGCTGCAGCAGTAGCAGCAGCAGCAGGGCAAGTAGCAGCAGCAGGAGCAGCAGCATCAGGGCAAGTAGCAGCTGCAGCAGCATCAGGGCAAGTAGCAGCAGCAGGAGCAGCAGCATCAGGGCAAGTAGCAGCTGTAGAAGCAGCAGGAGCAGCATCAGGGCAAGTAGCAGCTGCAGCAGCAGCAGGGCAAGTAGCAGCTGTAGCAGCAGCAGGAGCAGCATCAGGGCAAGTAGCAGCTGCAGCAGCATCATCAGGGCAAGTAGCAGCTGCAGCAGTAGCATCATCAGGGCAAGTAGCAGCTGCAGCAGTAGCAGCATCAGGGCAAGTAGCAACAGCATCACCAGGGCAAGTAGCAGCAGCAGGAGCATCATCAGGGCAAGTAGCAGCAGCAGGAGCAGCAGCATCAGGGCAAGTAGCAGCTGCAGCAGCATCAGGGAAAGTAGCAGCTGCAGCAGCAACAGGAGCAGCATCAGGGCAAGTAGCAGCTGTAGCAGCATCAGGGAAAGTAGCAGCTGCAGCAGCAACAGGAGCAGCAGCAGGGCAAGTAGCAGCTGCAGCAGCATCAGGGAAAGTAGCAGCTGCAGCAGCAACAGTAGCAGCATCAGGGCAAGTAGCAGCTGTAGCAGCAGCAGCAGGGCAAGTAGCAGCTGCAGCAGCAGCAGGAGCAGCATCAGGGCAAGTAGCAGCTGTAGCAGGAGCAGCAGCATCAGGGCAAGTAGCAGCTGCAGCAGCATCAGGGCAAGCAGCTGCAGCAGCATCATCATCAGGGCAAGTAGCAGCAGCAGGAGCGGTTGTTGTTGAAGAAAGCTACGGCAGCGGCGGTGATAGTCAGGGCAGCGGGCACAGGGGCACTGGTAGAAGTGGCTGCTGCAGCAGCAGCAGCAGCAGTCGGAACACTACGGCACAAGCCCCGGGTCGCAAGCAGAGAGTCCCCGTGCCTGCTCGCCGCCGTTGCGTTCGAAGGCAGGCCGTTTAATAATGGTTATTAATTATAATTAAGCACCGCGAGACTCGCTGCGACTCGCCCTAGATTGGTTGCTCAGATTTGAGATTTGAATGTCGAAACTAAATAATTTACCCCACCAGTTGCGGCACTAGGGTTGCTGTCACCCAGTGCGGGAGATCGTGGTGTCGCCCCTCATGGACCTCCGCCCGTACCAGACCATAGAGAATCCTTAGTAATGCTTTTTTGTACTAATGTTACTCGTAAATCGTAATTCCCGTACATCACTGAATGTAATGGCAATAGTAGTGACATAAAACAACTGGCAACATTTAAATTACACCTTTAAATTAAAATATTTCCTTTAATTATTGCTTAATCATCCAAAAAGTTATTGATAGGGGTTAACAAATACTAATTACCACAATGTTGTAGCTAAAACACCAGAAAATTTGAGCAGCGACGCACACAACAGCGCGTGCTCGTAGCGCGTGCAGACGAAACCACGTGACTCGAAGCGTCACTGCAGTTGGGTAACAATGACAGCTCAGACCGGAGCACCATTAGAAGGTTCAAAAAGTAAATTAGCATAGAGTTTTAGCCTTGTAGGTATATTGATACTGCACATGTAAGCGGGACTTACGAAAAATGTTTTTGCTGTTATAACTAACTACAGGGGTATTTTTTTATGAAAAAGAATACTTTTTTTGCTGAAACACGGCACAAAAATTGTATAGACAGTCATTTTGGTGTCACCTCACTCTGATGGTGTCACCCGGTGTGGTCCGCACCACCCGTACCCCCCTAGAGACGTCACAGTACCCCACCCCCTCTCCCCCCAACACCCACCCCATTCGTGACGTCGGGCGAAGGAAACCCCGTGCGTCGCTTTTCCACGTCACCACGTGACCACGTGGACGCGCTTACGTAGGGGGGGGGGCACTTTTCTTCGTCCCTCGATCGATCCCTCGGCCAGCGGTGGAGGACATCCCGAGTCCGTGTCTGCTGTGGGCGTTCGACGAGGGCGAGGGCGGAATCCGCTCACCGTCCTCTTGAAGCCAGCAGCAGCGGCAGCAGCAGCAGCAGGGGTTCCGACTTGGAGATCGACTTCTAGTTGCTGCGCAAGTCACATCCATATTCTGCAAGGGGAGGGAAAGAGTTTGTTCTTAGGAAATAATTATATCAAGTGGTTGAGTTTGGGGCGACACGGTGGCGAGATGTTAACGACCTCGCCTGGTATACAGGAGGTTGCAGACTCTTTGGTTCTATTCGGTAAAGTCACGTAGGTAAAAAAATAAAACAACAAAAATCACGACGTTTCGGCCACAACACAAGCGGCCTTCATCAGGTGAAGGGACCAGACTGTCTCGAGGACAGCGCTGGAGTGAAACACAGCCAAGCTCAGACCGCGACCTTTAAGCTGTGTGCGAGGAAACAAGGTGCCTTGACAAAAAATCTAGAAAGGAGGTTGCAGGTTTGATCCCGACCCTGACGCCTGTATATGTGGAGTTTGCTCGGGATGCGCCGGTTTTTCCCTCCACATTTAGAAAAGCGCGTTTAAAGTATTTGTCTGGTCTACATTTCCACGCGATGAGCCACTTCGTTGAGCTATCATTTGTGGCCAGGTCGCTTCTCAAAAAGAGCTCTAAAGCTCAGTGGGCCTTACCTGGGAAATAAACATAGCAGTAAAGAGTAATAGAGTGATTTGGATTATTGATCTATGATAGCAAAAACGAGAAGAGGTGAAGATAACTTAGCGTGATTTTTTTCGAGCAGTCATTGGCGACTGGACTGAGGACCGTGAACTCACTACAGCTGAGCACCCGACGGAGTATGAGTGGCTCGAGTTGCCACGTCTGAGGTGCAAAAACCGAGACATATCATGGAAAGAAGAATATTTCACAATTCCAGAAGAGACGATAACTTTACTCATTGGTTCTTTCGGTAAAGTCACGTATGTAGAAATAAAATGAAATTTAAATAAATCACAAATAAAAAAAACAATTAAAATAAATCACGACGTTTCGAGCGCAACACAAGCGTTCATCATCAGGTGGAAATCGGGCAAAACACATAGCGAGGGAACACACAGAGGGACATCACATACACAGGGCACACAGAGAACGAACGGCAAACTGCACGGAGGCAAATACAGCAAGAAAATGGGAGACGCGAATTCAACAAACCTTATATTCTTGGTGCTTTCGGTAAAGTCACGTAGAAGGGATACAATAAAATAATTAAACAATATATAAAACAATAATATTCTCACGACGTTTCGACTGCAACACAAGCAATCATCAGGTGTGAAAACCACAGCTGTGAAAACCATGATGATTGCTTGTGTTGCAGTCGAAACGTCGTGAGAATTTTATTGTTTTATATTTTTATTATTTTATTGTTTCCCTTCTACGTGACTTTACCGAAATAACTAAGAATATGAATCCCTGCAGTCACGAAAGCTTTAAATCTAAATTCAACAAACCGTATGAACATAATGCGATGCATCGTCATTTATTTTTTTTATTTTTTTTGTGATTTATTTAAATTTAATTTAATTTCTACATACGTGACTTTACCGAAATAACCAATGAGTTTAGTAATTCCTGCAGTCACGAAAGCTTCAATTCTAGGTGATACCTACTTGTGCTTATGGCACAACTGACAAAACCCAGGCCTTCAGATGTCCTGAGAAGACTTACAAAATCCCCGGGCATGGCAACTTTAAAAAGAGGCCAACCACTGGACAAACCAGGACACGTGGCAACCCTACGAGCGGCGGAAACCTGCATTTGATCTCGGTGGTGTCGACTTGGGGCCTTTGACCCCGCATAGTAACGCCACTGACAGCTTTGATCGCCCAATATCAGTGCGGGTATTTCAGATATTCACCAGGCTACGCCTGAAGCCAACCACTGGCTCACGCGCCTACATCGATATTCACATTTATAAAAGAACAAATGTCTGCTTAAGTCTGTTGACCTCAATGCGAGTCTGTCGGTGTTCCTGCAAGACTGTGGGTCTCTC
The DNA here is from genome assembly GCF_048934315.1 of Petromyzon marinus. Lineage (NCBI taxonomy): Eukaryota > Metazoa > Chordata > Hyperoartia > Petromyzontiformes > Petromyzontidae > Petromyzon > Petromyzon marinus. The sequence goes on from NC_133699.1 coordinate 5,535,158, forward strand.
TGTGTAAGTCAATGCATTTTCATTTTAGTCTGTACCTCATGCTACAGTAACCCACTTAGATCATTCGCCGGAAGAATTGCAGATATTCACCAGGGCTTTTTGCTGGCTTACCAACTTCGACTTGAACATATGTCGAGGTTGGTGACCAACTCTACACCCATACACAAATACAGGTGGCATTGACCAATCAGCCACCCGCCCACCATGTGAGTGGCAACACTTGTGTCTCACAGCAAGGAAGGTCTGGGTTCCAATTCCCAACTCAGACACCTCTCTGTGTGGACTTTGTATTCCCCTATTTTGCATGAGTTCCCTTCAAGTACTTTGGTTTCCTCCCATGTCTAAATAAAAACCACGCACAATGTAACAGCTATTGGCCAAAACAATCCCAAGGCGACAATATTTACGTGCAAATTATCAAAATGGGACGCGACACACACAGCAACATCGCCCTTCTACTGCGAAAACTTGGCAGGGCCCTCCTAAAAAGATAGTCTTGAGACTCCGTGAAGTTTTCGTGGGTAAAACGAGCGTCACAACAATAACAATAACTTTTTAGAAGCCCCACTCGGCTCAGACGTGCGCTGTCTCGCGAGAAGTCCCTGCGAGTGACGCCACCACAGCCGAGGCTGCCGTAATCCGTCAGTCAGTTTACGGCTCTTGCCCTTTCGTAATGTTCTGCTGCTGATCGGCTTAATAAAAAACTGTGTTAGATTGACAGCGATGCAAATGCTATTTTGTCATTCTTTGTTATTAATTATTCAAGAGCGGAGTGGCCCCATTCCAGGCAGCCAGGGACCACGATTAACCTGACCTTTCTGGCTTTGTAATTAGGCGTTGTTTAAATATGACAAGAAAAATCTATTAATAAACACCTTCTCCTCCTCACCCCACCGTTGGTTTGGTTTCGTGTAATGTCATGGCCGAGGAGAATATCTGGTCACGTCGCAGGAGACGTGACGTGTGGTTTGTCATTCAAAGGTAACTGCAGGAAGTCACAATCCACCTCTCAATTATCCATGGGCGGATTATCCGGGCCGTGTATTCACCGTGCTTTTGAGAGGGTGAAACAAGAAAAAACTAATTTTCTCGTGCGCGCTGGTTCAGTTATTGGCTGCTCCTAACTCGTTGAGGGTCAATTGGTTCGGTGCCCACGTGACCACAAATGTCGGCACCCCACCTTGAGTTGTCGTCACGCTCAGCGCGCGGCTTGAACACAAATTGCATTTACACATTCACTCCGCAAAATGAAAACAAACAAAAAAAATCTAGACAACGCCTGCATTTGTCCCAAACTCACTACCCACCGGCTACAGCGTCTGTCCTCGGAGTGACACCTTTGGCGTCATGCAGCTTTTATTTCGAAAATGTAAAAAAAAAATACGCGTCATTAATAACAAGGTGCGCTTCAATCCATTGTCCCGGTCACGTGTTTTTTTTTTTTCCCGAACTTGGGTCCTCCGGGGGTCTCTGCTGGTGTCGGGACTCTGCGTTTGCTGTGAGTGCGCGGTGCCGCGCCGCCAGTGGTTTGGGGGGGGGGGGGTTTGAGCTATGCAGTTGATAGTCTGCCAACTAAGCCAACCCTGACTGTGTGCAATAATTATTGCTGAATGGCACGAGAGTGAACGTGCACTTTTCAGCTTTTGTCGCACGTTCGTTAGCAATGGCCGTGTTTCTGGCTCATGTCACAGCAGGTTGTGCACACAAGCAGCAACGCGATGGCCGGAGAAGGCGCGAGCGAGTCAACGGCACCGTTATTGACGGTGGAGAACGCTAAAAGTGCCCTTGGGCGGAAACACGCCCATAGAGAGGAGCGATGTGGCCGGTGGTCGAGACTAACGACGGCGTGGCAGCCGAAGGAGGGGAAACGCTCCTGGGTACGGCAGTCTGATCCAGCGTGACGCCAAGCACTCATTCGTGGAACTTGTTAAGCAGCCCAATGCAGGACTCTCCCGAAAAAAGAGAGTCGTAAGACTCAGCAAGATTGTCATGTATCAATAGAGGAGGTTAGTGGTTCATCTTTGTTTTGTAAAACGCAGCTGTCTAGAAATTGCATCGTGTGCAGGGGCCAGGTGGAATGTTACATTGTAGAATCACGAGGACTAGCGACAGTTTGCTGAGGCCTTTATCCAGCAGTGGACTGGCCATGGCTTTTCTTTTCCTTTAAAACCAGTTCCAAAGCAAAGGCCCAAAAACACCAAAACCATCAACAACAAATGGCAATTTTAAATGTGTAGTGGTGAAGATTCAATTAAAAAAAAAATGGTAACTGAGCGAAGTTATGAGAACTTTGAATATAACGCGATGCGATGGGATTCCAAAGTGGCACGGTGCGAGGGACGAAGCAGAAAGAGAAGCGTTGTTGTGGACTCCCGCATTGCGGCGGTTGAACACAATGTGGATGAGACGACACGGTCAGTCCTGGCAGACCGAGTCCTCGACATCGGTGGACAGTGGCGTAACTACATTATCAGCTCAGCTGGTGCGGCACTCCGTCAAGTGGGGCCCCAATATTGGATTTGATCTGTCTCGCACGGTTGCACCGAGGCTATATATCACATAATTACGCTCACGGTATCGAACATTTAACGCTGTAAGGGGCGCTCCGTCTTCACCAAATAAGTTTGTTCTATTACACTGTTGTTGAAAACACATCTCATGGTGGTTGTCAAGGGGGCCCCAACTCGTAGCTTTGCCCACCAGGAGGGGCCAAGGCACTCCCCTGCCCCCACGCTGGTCACGCCACTGTCGGTGGAAGGAATCAGCGGGTGAGGTTCGTGGGAACAGCAACCACGGTAGTAGCGAAAGGAGAGCGACGCGGAGGTGACTTGACTGCCTTGTGACCGGGGCAAATCAGTGACTTGTGTGTGGGGGGTGGGGGCTGTTCCCATCCCCCCCCCGCCACCCGGGCCCCCTCGCTGTCGTCGCCAGGCTTCGGGATGACGACGCCGGCGACCGTGCCGGGCAAGGTGTTCCTCATCTTCTACGGCATGCTCGGCTGCTCGGCCACCATCCTCTTCTTCAACCTCTTCCTCGAGCGCCTCATCACGCTGCTCGCCTGCGTCATGCGCTCCTGCCGCCAGCGCCGCTTCTGGCGTAAGGGCCGGCAGGTGGCGGCCGCGTGGGTCTCAGAGGCAGGGCCCTCGGCGCCGGCGGCGGCCGCGGCCGCGGCGGCCGCCCCGTGCCCCGGCGGAACGCGGCACGACGGCGGGGCCCGCGAGGCGTGGAAGCCGTCGGTCTACCACGTCATGCTGATCCTGGGAGCTGCAGCCATCGCCATCGCGTGCTCTGCGTCGGCGCTTTACTCCGCAGTCGAGGACTGGAGCTACGTGGACTCGCTCTACTTCTGCTTCGTGGCGTTCAGCACCATCGGCTTCGGCGACCTGGTGAGCGGCCAGGCGGCCGTGGCGAAGGACGTCGACCAGAGCGCCTACCGCTTCGTCAACTTCGCCTTCATCCTGCTGGGCGTGTGTTGCATCTACTCGCTCTTCAACGTCATCTCCATAGTCATCAAGCAGCTGCTCAACTGGACGCTCAAGAAGGTGGAGCAGGCGCGGCGATACCTGTGGCAGCGCGGGTTTCGGCCGAGGGGACACAACGCGGTCGTTCCCAGCAACGTTCACCAGCACCATGAGCACAATCATCATCAGCAACATCAGCAGCAGCAGCAGCACGGTCGTCAGCAGCCTCGGACACAGCAGCAGCAGCAACAACAGCACAGTCAGCAGCATCAGCGGCATTGGCAGAGGAGGCAGCAACAGCAGCAGCAGCAGCACCAGAAGATGCGCACCATCTCCATCGAGACGGACCTGGGCGTGGACAGCGAGACGGACGGCGGGCGCCGCATGTCGGGGGAGATGATCTCGATGCAGGATTTCCTCGCCTCCAACAAGGTGTCGCTGGCCATCATGCAGAAGCAGCTGTCGGAAGCGGCCAACGGTATGACGGCAGCGTCGGCGTCGAGCGCGCCCGCCGCCGCCGTCAAAGTGGACAACGGGTTTTCGTACGGAGTGGGCTCGCTGGCCATCATGAACAATCGCTTGGCCGAGACGAGCGTCGTGAACTGAAGGAGCCCCGCTGAATCTTTTTTTGTTGTTGTCTAGCGGCACATTTGGTCGCTTTGGTTCGCGCAGGACCGATTTATGAACACCCCCCCTCCCCAAGCGAGAAAAGGCACGGGCGTGTCTTTTTTTGCAGAGGTTTGCGTGACCACCCTCCTATTCTGTCTCGCCGGAGAGATGCCAAAGGTGCACACGAGCGGTAGGATTTGCGAGCGGTGGCTCACGTCGTCGAAAAAAACGCAATGTGTGTGCACGGCTTCGAACGAAGGAGTACGACCACCGGCGTAAAGGTCACGGAGTTTGCACTACGAGTTGAACCACGAAAGAAATAACCTTTTTTCTTTCGATCATAAGTTTTTTTCATGATTGAACCTGAATATATTTTTTTAAAAATGTGACAATTTCATTCCTTTATAGGTCCATCAAAAAGGGCATGAACGTTCGTTAGATGGCAGAAGTCATCCGTCGATAAGGCAATGCCAGACCATGCACGAGAACATCACAGGCCATTGAATAGTTTGAATGGACTTTGCTGCCCCATCTAACTACAGCACAAGGCGAGATGCGGCACCCTCTCACTTGCATCCATTGAGTGCTTTAAAGCGTAGCCCAAGTGAGCTGCAATTTTGAAAAGTGTACTGCTGTTCACAGTGGTTACGCGATGCAGACTATCCTTCATGCCGTGATGGTATGCCGGCAGGGACATGGAAGGCAACTGCTGACAAACAACATTTTCACGAGCGCAGGGAAGTTTGCGGCACTTTGGCAAAAATAGAGTTATGGTGAAAGAAGCGAGGCCATTTGGAGCGCTGCTTGTACGCTCGCGTTCTTGAGACACTCCTGCGCGGTGCTTTGTCTGGTCTCGTCGCGAGACTCGCGGGTAAGTGGCGCATGAGCTAAGCCACGCGGTGCGAAGCTGCAATTATATGCGGCCATAAAAGCGCGTATTCATAAATTGTACAGGTGGCCACTAAAGCGCCATTCGTGCGGACCGGAAGCACACTTTTGGCATCATTTCTGATTCATATTCCATTCAAATAATGATCGACACCGCAGGCTTATTTGTACATTTTTTTAACACGCTCTGCTTTGGACTAAACGCAAAAGATTTCGCAAACGAAATTGCAGAATCAGAGTTGTAAAGAAGTTGAAAAAGGGACCATAACGTGGGTGAAATTGAAAATAGGAATGTTTTTTTCGTGGTGCAGTAATTTTCCGTCGTCTCTTCCGCTAAGCAGGGGGCCTCGGCCTCGAAATAATCTGGGTGCTACCCACAATCCACTCGCCAATCACAAAGAGACGAATGCAATGTACGTGTGTTTTTGCCGTGCTTTGTGGTACAAAAATTAAGAACATTTATCCTGCACGGCCTATTTAGGGTGTTAATGCATTTAAATTACGCTCGCACCTTATCGGATATTGTCTTTGTCTCAGCCTGCACATTAACGCACGCCTACTTAACTGAACGCTGTAAATTTCTGCAGTTCCCTCATCCCCCCCTCTCCCCGCCCCTCGCATCCCCCTCCGCTTACCACAGTGCAGCAGCAGCAGCAGCACACAGAAACCATTTGATGCGTTCCAATAGCGAGAGAGATCATGGTGCAAATAACATGACGGGAATACAGCTGTCGGATGCGTCTCTCACTGCTTTTGATTTCGATTCCGGGCTAAATCGCGAAGATCGCATGACAGCCCGGGAGAGCTGCGCTGACGCTTGGCACATTGTGTTGAGATTAAGCGGAGCCAAGGTAGTGGCTTTTTTTTTTAGCCGTTCAGGAGGATCTGCCAGGCAATGTGCCTGTTATCCGCGTTCGAGAGGCAAGTGGAATTTGAACAAATCCACAGGCAGGCAAATCACTCAGGATGTTGCGGCGATAAGAAGTCACCGTTTTTATACGAAAAAAGAAACGTGTAGGACAGAATATAATTGTAGAAAATGAAGCCATAGACAGCATGTAATGATAAGCACAAAGGAGCAGGCGCATGTAAATTGCCAAGTGCCGTCGTTGAGAAGGGTAAATAATAATGGAGCACTTTCTGGGTGTGTCACCACCTTTGTGGCGCAACGAAAACTGGGTTGAATCATGGGAAGAATATTCTACGAAACGGTAAGAACAGGGTCATTTTACTGAGTGGTGTATTAATGACACTACTGACAACACTGGGAGTATTTGATGACCCGAAAAAGCTTGAGCAAAATTCCCAGGACGGTTACACCTCAAAAAAGAGGACATCCTGGGAAAACCAGAACAGGTAGCAACCTAAAATATTCACGTGACGCTTGACTAACAACCACCCTCCGGAGAGTCCGTGTGATGGTTAGTTATATTTTTCCACTGAGATGCATATTTATCGACTTTCTTGCTACACAACTGTTTATTTTGGCAAAAAAATTTTATGAATACATTCAAAAACAGGGTCAAAGGAAATAGGCCGCGGAGTGACCTCGCACACTGCCTTACAGTTTTCTCAAATCGTCGCATTTTCCCCGAGAAAATTGGTAAGGCCTTGAACGCGGCAGGGCTGGGGTCATGTCACAGAGCCCATGGTTTAACCCCGTCTCATGAACTCCACGGATGCTGCCACAGCGGTGGTTATGCAGCGCACCGGTCTTGCAACCCAGAGGTCGCCGGTTTCATTTCATCATCTTCCGGTACGGTAGTTGAAACGATGGTGCAAGTTTCCCCCCCACAACGTCTCTGACCACCCAGCAGTGTAAATGGGTTGATCACAGTTATTTGATCGGCAGGTCGCGTGCGGTGGGATAACGCGTGGATGCTTCCACCTCTTCCAAAAAGTCTGGTCAGCATCGAAGAGGAGGCCAAAATGCCCTGCTAGAGAGTCTCTCTACAGCGTCTCCCGCCAGCATTGGCATGAGTAAGCAACTTCAGCTTCATGTCTCCACGTTTGGACAATTCCGAGAATGAGCACATGCATGGACAACCGAAGCCAATTCAACCGTAGGTTTCCGCAGCCATACTTGATTTTGGGTAAGACCACGCAATGGATGAACTCACTAATGATATTACTGAACCCAAATGTCAATGGTAAATCACTTACTGAAGTCATATCAAGGTACAGTAGCTCTTAAGAGCGGATGATTAATTACCAGCGTCCCACCCACTGTGGCTGGCCAAATTCACAATTGGGAGTCCAATGACAGGAACAGAATAATGGGAAAAGATGTTGGAAAACAAGTGCGGTCTGCTACTGCCCATGCTGTCGGAGCTTAGAGACACATCTACAGATGGGTTTATTTATATATTCGTAATGATATCGGCGAGGAAGAAAAAAACCTTAGAAGACATAATAACGAAATCAGCCGGCTGCTTAAGAACGAGACCTACGCGCGCGACACGGGGGAACAAGATATCCAAGACGCGACGCGAGCGTAGTCGCACGGTCGCTGTGAAATTCATGAATTCTTTTCAGGGCCACTCTCGCTCGCTCGCGTGGCCGGAAGAGAAGCCAATTTAAAAAAAAAGTTTCATTGCTCAAAGTAGCAGCTGGTGTCGCGAGCCGGTTATATATATATTTTAAAAAATCAACGTGTCTGTGGCACACGTACGCACGGAAGCACGTTTCACTTGCACTTCGTGGCACATGGTGTACTGCAGCAAAATAAAAAAAGAAGCACTCACATTTTTTTACTCCAAGTTCTTTATTTCACGTACGTGAATATGCAATCGCGCTGGGCGATTGACGTAGGCGAGCACGCCTACGCCAATCGCAGCTTCGCCCCGCTCCCAACGTCGCTGGCTAAGGGGCAAAACGGTGTGCTCTCAATCGGGTGGGGTCGCGAACGTTCCGCGTTGAGATTAGGGGGCGTTTATAAATAGAGGACGTGGATTTACATCGTTTTTTAATCACAGCCGTTGCTCCATCTACACCCTCCTCCCCTCCGAGTGCCGCCGCGTGCAAGTTTTACAAGTAAACAAATACTTTATTTAGCATTAATCGAACTAATTTCAATGGATTGGTATCATATGACGGTGATGTAGAGAGCGGTGGTGCAGTCGTTGGCATGTTGAATTCCATGCCATGGCTGAAATCAGTGGCGGGTGATGTCAAAATTGGTCTTCGCCATCCCCTTCTTCGGCAACACGCGTTGACCCGGCATGGTGAAGTATGGTCAAACAACC